>NC_092667.1:3837430-4469930 GCF_032118995.1 Asterias amurensis | reverse complement strand
ACTCTAACCTAACCTGCTAACCCAAGACGGGGGGCTAAGCAGCAGACTGATACTTTTTAAAATCTTTTTTAGGCATTTTTTATTTAATTACTGAGTTGAGTAGGCCTACCAATAATTTCCCTGGACACCCATGCGCCCAATTTCGGAGAAAAATATTGAGAATATTGAGAAATTTTAGAATATTTATCCAGATTCAGTACCTACATTAAATTAAAGTTTTAAAATCCTGATCAGGCATTTGGAAGTTATGTTGGTAACTACTACCTAGTAATTATTTGAATTTCTTTTTGCATTTTTCTTAATAGTTTTGCAAGGATTAATAATGATGAGATAAAAAAAAAACTGACCATCATCTACAAATTCAACTGTCACCATGGCTGAGGATATTGATAGGTTTATACAAGAGCAGAAGTCTAAACTTGCCCGAGAGCGCAATGACTTGCAGCAAGAGACCACGCGTAAGGTAGGATTTACGCTCAACAATTTGTTGTCTTTGTTTGATTAACCGTTCCTCTAACAAGGACTTTTTAAAAATTCTTCAGATAGTCGAGGGCAAAAGTTGAAGAGAGGGTAAAATAAGAAAATATCTGTTTTTATAAAAAAAAATTCTCTCCCTGACTATTCCCGCTCTCCTCAAGACTTCTGGGACTTTTTCAAACCTCGGCTTATGCTCTGTCTCTTGCCTGGGCCTTTGCACACTCCATACGCAGTGGAAAAGCACCAAGTATGAACCGGCCTTCAGGCCTTAGGTACATTTTTGGAGCAGCGTGTATTTTCCACGCGGTGGTTCGAACATCAGCAGACCAGGCATGAGCCGGAGCCCAAGCCGAGGTTTGAGAAAGGCCCCTGGACTCTTCCGTTCTGAGCATAAGTTCACTGGCCCAACACTACATGTAAAACCCCTGGCACTAGGGCCTGCGGTCCAGTTTAAAATTCAAGCCCAGATGCTACTTATCAGGTTGCAAGTGATTAATTTTCTGTAGCAACTGATACATTTTATGTACCTTTTTGCTCTGCTACTCGCAGTCAATCGTTCACGAGATTCACATCTTAAAGACAATCTCAGATGCGAAATCCAACCCTAGATAATATTGAACATAAAAATTATTTGTAAATGTGTTGATTGTTTTTCTTTTCTTCATTTAATATTAAAGGCACTGGACACTATTGGTAATTACTCAACGTAATTGTTAGCATAAAAACCTACATGGTAACGAGCATTGTAGAGCTGTTGATAGTACAAAATACTGTGAGAAACGGCTCCCTCTGAAGTAATGTAGTGTTTTTTGAGAGGAAATTTATCACTCAAATAATAAAAGGCTTCAGGCCTGAAGCCATTTATTATGCATCTGAAAGCACACAAATTAGTTCAATAATGATGTTTTTTCTTTCGTTATTCTCTTGCAGCTTCGATGACCAATTTAGTAAAAATGTTCACAGATTTGTTAATTCATGCACAAGTTGGGATACATCAAGTGAGAATACTGGTCTTTGACAATTACCAAAGGTTTCCATTGCCTTTAAAGCAAAAGTAAAAACAAAGTAACCCTCATTAAAATGAATTTGCAAGAATGTCCGCTGATACGTTTTGTCTAGGTCCTGGAGGAGGCACCAAGCAACTACCCTCCTACCGGCAGGAACGGATTCAAAGAAAACATTCCACCAGCATCGACTGGAAAAGGTACAGAATTAACTGAATTTTTATTATTTTAAAATCATCTTTATTGTTTTTTCCCTTTTTTTCTCAAATGTAACCTTTGTACAATGATTACTTTTTATTGTATCAAGTTGTAAACCACAACGGAAACCGAGTATGTAAATTTGTTTTAATTGTTTGGCCTTGTTACCATGGCTACAGGTAATGCTGTCCCATCTGGTGGCCATGACGACATCAAGGAAAAGCTTGCAAGGGAGAGACAAGAGGAGTATAAACAATTCATGGCCGAAGTGAGTTTTTATGAATTTTTTTATGGTTGGATTAAAAATACATAAAATGATAAAGACTTTGCAAAGTGTAGGGAGAGGCAGACTGCATAATTGACCCTATGGGAATTATTTTTAGCACAGCATTAGTGTTCTTCATATTATGCTCAAATTAGCAATTTTCATAATTTAATAAGCATTTGAGTGTGTTTGCAAATAAACGGCTGATGTGCCAAAAGCAAAAGATTTTGTTGACAATAATTTGTCAAGATAGAAGTGGCCCCTGCTTCCGTAAGCACCGATTCTTTACTAAAGAAAACCATGAAATTGGACACTGGTATCTTTAGGCTTACGGGTTAGAAAGCATTCACATTGAAGGTTCCCTGGTTACAGTACAAGAAAGATAAAAAATACTGTGGACAAAACTTACCTAGTCAACTTTTGAACTTTTCAGAAGGATTTGAGGTCTGCCCCTCGGAAGCCTGATGTTCCTGATAATGGAGGATCGCTGTCAATTCCCAGCAGAGATTCAGCTAAGGTAAGTTCTCGTCAACTTCATCAACTCGATAAAATCCTGTTGAGCCCTGTGTTCTTGTACTCATTCAAACCCTAATGACTAAACTGTGTTCTTGTACTCACTTACGTTCTGTCAAGTCCTGTGCTCTTGGATCGGGATCGTTACGTATTTCATTATTTTTCCCAGCTGCAAAACTGACAGAAAGTTAAAAAGATCTTCATATTTTAAAGACCAGACCATTCCACACATCTAAGGGGGGGGGGTTCTGAAAGCCACCCCCCCAAAAAACCCCCCCCACTATTTTGAAGAGAGGTCTCCCGGATTCCGAAATAATATACTCCGCCCAGTAGCATGTGTAGTAAGACAGAATCTTAAAAGAACATAATCTACCCAGCAAGTGGATTTTTACACATGGTGTTACCACAAACCAAGTATACATTAACTTTATCTTTTTATCAACAATTGTTACATTTTTATCCTTTTTTTTGCAAATCAGGATCGTGCACGTGCCGCACGCAATAAGGAGTACAATGACTTCCTGAAGAGTAAAGGAAATAGATTGTCGCAGAAACCACTAGTTGGGAACCAGGAGCTTTCACCAGATATTGTTAGTTGGTTTCTTTACTTTAAAATAAATAGTACTAGCAGCCTTGTGGTTTGTTTTTAGTTCATCTTGTAAAACTAGTTTAAGTTTTCTTTTTGAAAGGCATCTTTGTTTGAGAAAAGAATCTGCAAAAAAGGAAAATAATTAGTTATAACATGTTCTTGAGTTTCTGATAAATTATTATTTTGTCAGTGGGAATATAGATTTTTGTTAGGCACAAATAGTTTCTGTAAAGAAGATCACAAATCATTGTGCAGTCCTGGAATTACACATAGGCCAAGACTTCTGTTGCCCTGGTAAACTTGGCTTTGGTGTCTCTTCAAAAGTTGTCTTCAAAAGATTTGTCAATGGAAGTGCCCTTCACTAAATGAAAATGGCCTTGCCCTTTCAAAGATGAAATTTCCTGACATGATTGTAATTAGAATAGTGCAGGTGGTCAACAAGTATTTTGTTCATTTTTATCAGCAGACCAAGAAACCGTCTTACAACCCAATCACAGGCAAGGATAACGTAAACCCAAGTCAGAATCCCAAAAATGGGTACCCTCCTCACAATTCTAGACAGCCAGATGAGCCCCAGGACCAAGGGCTGGAGCGAGAGCGAGAGCGGGATCGAGAGCGGGATCGAGAGCGGGATCGAGAGCGGGATCGAGGGCTGGATCGAGGGCTGGATCGAGGGCTGGATCGAGGGCTGGATCGAGGGGGCGTGGACCGAAGGAGAGAGGCGGCGTCCCAAACCCCACGCCCCATACTAAAAGAATATGATGATAGACCCCCACCAGGTCCAAGGAGAGGGTGGGGAACCCCCCAGCCAGAATATGATGAGCTGCTGAGGCGTAAGAGAGAAGAAGAGGCTAGGTACAGGTATGTATTGAGATAAGTCATTGGTGTTTGAAGGGAGAGTGGGTACAGTTATGTATTGAGTGGGCACCAACTAAGATTAGCCATTGGTGTTTGGAGTGAGACTAATTGATTTGACTTCTTCCTCTCTTCTGTGCAGACGCTATGATGAAGATTACGACTATTACCAACCTCGTGGAGGAATCCGACCGTCCTATAGTGACTCTCACCTCAACAGATATCCTGAGGTACAAACAATAACCATGTAAAAAAGATGAGGGTGTTAAATAATAATAAGAAATCAAAACAGTTATAATAATAATCAACATTGTTTTGCGCCATGTCTATCAGAAAGATTCCTGGTATAGACAAAGGAATTCTGCTAATGACAAGACTGAACTTTGGTAGCACAAGAGCAATTTTTCAAATGATGTCTTACGATTCCCAAGAAAATTATGTGAATATTCAAATGTGAATGGATTCTTATCTTAAATTGCCTTGAACTGGTTGCCTTTAAATTGCCTCTTTTGACATGGCCCCTATGTATACAGAGTACCCAGAAGCCTTTTCCATAGCTAGGTTTGTTCGGGTTCTGGCTCGGGTTAGTAATTAATGTTGGAGCTGTGAGCTATTTACACAGTACTTCTACATCAAACATAGACGGAGCCTAAGACAGGGTATTTGAAAGAGCCCAATGGCTCAGTTTCACAAAGCACCCTTTGTTCTGTGACATCACACTTTGCTTGGCAAGTAAGATGTGGGCCAATTTCACAAAGAGTTGAGACTGACCATAATTGTTTTGTTTTGATAGGATGGCAGATATTCCAGAGCAAGGCAAGAATACTACGACCAAGAATATGACAGAAGGCAAGTTGAAATGTGCTGGTTAAATTATTGCACATCCACTTAACTCCATAAATGACTGTGTGCATTTTACATTGATGTTTCAGTCACTTAATGACAACAATGTTGCTACGATATTATAAAGATATTTATAAAATCTTACCAAGATTTTTCTCACTGCTCTGCCAAGCATAAATTAGTGCTTAATCATTTTTCCGCTAAGCAAAAGTCAGAGGGGGACCAGTCACAAAAAAGTTAACATTACATGGTAGATCATCCTTCAAAACTTACTTAGTTTCAATGAGATTCTCTTGGGAGTTTATGATTTTTTATTGCTCTACTCCTCAGGAGAGTCCGATTCAGCGACCAGCCAGGTGCAAATGGAAGGTAAGATTTACATCAAGATAAACAGCATCAGTAAAGTTTCACATCAATACTCCCTGTGTTGTTTATACCAAACAACTGTATTTAGTTCGATTAGGTTTTAAACTAGGAAAGTGCATTTATGTCTCTTGTTGCATCTTGTCTTGTCTTATCCATACTTAACAAACGACTGCCACTATAACTGGGCTATAAACATCAATGTTTATCTAAAGGATGTGTTAAGTACATTTTTGTGAAAATTGGTAACAGTGACTACATTTTGTTCCCGTAAACAGGGCGTATCCGCCAGCGGAAAACCCACGCTACGACAGACCACCAGATGGAAGAGAGTTTGCCAATGACCCTGGATATGACTGGGTATGTTCTTCATTACATACTGACAAAATAGGAGACCGCCAACATAGGGCTAGGTAGCTCAGTTGGTAGAGTGCCGGCACGTTAATCCAGAGGTTGTTGGTTCAAGTCCCACTCTAGTCAATATATCTTTGTTCCTTCCAAAAAGTTTACAATTTACCCCCCCCCCCAACAAAGATGTTGACAAAACATGGAGGCCGCCAACATAGGACTAGCTAGTTCAGTTTGTAGAATACTTTAATCCGGAGGTTCGTTGGTTCAAATCCCACTCTATTTATGTGTCGTAGTTCAACCTCAAGTCATTTAAAATTTACCCATTGGATCTCCCTTTGAAGATTGTGTCAACCAGAATTTTCAGTTCTAGCCTCACAAAACGTAACCTGGTATACTTATTCCCTTATTTTTTTATGTGTTTGTAGGGTATAAGCCGTGGCGGACGAAGTCGTACCTTACCGGAGATGGAAAGGTAATATAAACATCAGGAAAACCACTAAATTCTACTTGGCTTTTGAATTTAAAGGACCTTTTTTTCAATCTTTAGCTCTGAATTTGGCTGCAACTTTGCCTTTCTCCTAACGACAATCAGAGCATACTGATCAAAACGTTGAGTTGTCAACCACCGGTTCTTTTTAGAATTACTCAGAAGAAATGTTCACATGGTGTTCCCCCAAACCTCACCTAAAACCTTACCTTAACAAATACAACTGGTCTTGGGAGTTCATCAATCAAATTTGTGCTGTTTATATCTACAGACAAAAGCCACCTGTGAATCGAGGCTATGATACAGTGGATACCAAACAACCAAGAGCTAAATCAGCTACGCTACCCACAGAGGAAGTGGGTATAGCCATTGGTAAGCATGTCCCTCGCTCTATCCTGTAGTTTTGACGGCGTCAGGGCATTATGAATCAAATAGGATGTTATGGCCGAGCGGTTTAGAGTATAGAATTCATGTTCTGGTGGTTAGGTCATCAAAGTGTGGGTTTCTTCCTAAGCGCCATGAAAACACTCAATAAATCAGCTTCTTATTGTTTCTAATTGAAGGTAACCGTGATACAGCAAGTGCTACTAGGAGGAAAAAAGAGCAGTATCGCAAGGAGCTTGAACAACAGATGAAAGAAGCACAGGATGCCAAAAAAAGGTAGAAAATATATTCGCAGCTAAGCGAAAATTCCCGGGGGGGGGGACCCAATAAAAAATGTGTACATTGAAATGGCATCTTGGCTGGTAAACTGCATCTGCTAAGCAAACAGTTTTTCAAACTGAGTTTTTGTTGACTTTGGTGATAAAGTGTTCCTGTATACCCATTGTTGATGCATTAAAATTGACCCTATTTTAGTACATGAGAGTGCTTTCAATGGCTAAGTTCCATGCATCTCAATTACAGTTTCATCAAAATTAATAATATGCATGTAGTAATAATAATAATATTAACAATGGAAAAACCAATGCTTTGTTTTGCGTCACATGAAGTTGGTCCACACACACACTCTCACGGTAAAAAAATAGTGCGAATTGTGAAGGTTTTTGCAATGGCCTGGAGTTTTTAACTTGATGTAAGTTTGATGTCTAACTCATTGCACTGTTTTGTTATCTACCTACAGGGAGAAACGAGACGAATTACGTATCAATGCCAGCGGAGCATCAGATCCTGCTAAAAGGGTAGGAGAATCTCTACAAAGTTTGAAATGAATTATTCTGTAAATAAATGACTATTGGCTCCTTTTACCAGTATCATTGCCGTCATTGTGGGAGTCAATTCGTAAACATTTAAATGCCGCATCGCTCTACGACACTCTATGAAATCTTCCTGAAAATGAAGTTAGATTGTAAACAATGTTCCTTTTTTGAACCTCATATTTTTTCTCTTGCTTTTTAGTCTGAAGGCTTCGGTACACAACGTGGGTCTTCACGGACACCAGTACCCAACCAGCAACAACCCACTCAACCACCTCAAGGGTACCAACCATCATTCATCAACCAACCTTACCCCAATGCCCAAGTGGGTGGGGTGCCACCTCCTCAGGTACCCAATCTGGGTTTGGAGGATGCACTAGCTAAGTCACGTCTAGGTGGCGTTGGTTTTCGAGAGGGGAATTCTATGATTGAGAAGTAAGTCTTCTATCTCTTTTACTGAAACTAAACCCAAACCCAGATGGCATTTAATTTTTTCTGGCTGTGAAGCCAATACAAGGTCTTCCAGAAAAGTGCCCTTACTCACTTTACTAGCTTAGTTTAAATTTAGATAGGGGAGGAAACCCCCAGATAATTATTCAAGGGAAATCCACACAGTCAGGAAGGTACTGAAAACCCAATCCACATATTGCCCTAGAGATGGAAGGCAAGGATCTACCATATCGGGGCTTTTTAGCATTCATAAACACTAAATATCCAGTGTAATTGTAATTGTAATACCCCTAAGTGTTGATGAACATGTTTTATTTGTCTCTATACAGACCTTTCAGTATCAATAACTACAGTAGCGCCCTTGCACCACCGGGAGGAGTCAACTCTACAGATCCATACATTTACTATGGCATGAGAAACCCACTAGACCCGGACCCAGGTAAGTCAATCACTGTCTTCATCTATCATGGCGTTGTCATTTCACTTGTTCTCCTATTCGAACCAGTGTTATCAGAATGAGGCTTGGAGGAAACTTGTAGTCTGGTTACGGTATACAGACTGAAAAGGGCTAGTTTGGTTTGGTAGTTACTGTTGATGATCAGCAACAGTGAGCCAATTTACTTGCCGGTGCTGCATACTCCAAAGGAGTTGAGATGGTTTCAGGAATGCTTAAGGCCCAATGAACAGGAATGTTAATAGTGTATGGCACTTAAAGATTAATACAAAGAGCCCTGTGAATGCTTATTATTGTTGTTATTATTCCAATAAAGCAAATCTAACCATTTCTTTTACAGGAAATAATAAATGATAACGCAGGATGTAAGTAATAAAGGTTATTATCCGGGCATTATTTTTTTCCAGATGGAGTAAAAACATCTCGGACTTGGATTGATGCAATGTCCAGGTCCCTCAGTAGAGCTGGTGGTGAATATTCAAATTCCACAAATAACATATTTTCTTGCACTTTGTTTGACAAAAATAACGATTTGACACTTTTTTTTGTAGATGATTTGATGTGAAGATATTGGAGGTCTCGCCCATTTTTTTCTTCAAATTTCTAAATCAATTTATCACAATAATATAATATTCATTTGTTTGTTTGTTTGTTTTATTTGTGTATTTGATTATGTGACATGTAGACATAGCAAGTTTTTGTAAGATTCATGACTCATTTTAACACAGGTGTGATGATTACATGACAAATGTTAACACATTGAATTTCTTGAAACAAGACTAGGTTGTGAATTGCCTTATAAATCCACATTGTATATGATGAAGTCTTGACGAAAGACTAGCACTTTTTTAATACTAATCTGAGTGCCATAAACACTACTAAAGTTTGTTTCCAAACTTTGTTGTAACTTACCATTTGATCGAAATCTCTTTGTATTTAGGCTCAGTATTTGGCACAGATGGAGATACATTTGCCGGTAAAGTTTCAATGTTGTTACTGAGTTGTTGTAATGTCTAATTTCCTCAGGCCTGGAATTATATGGAGGTCATGGCCTTTGATTCCCTAGTTATTGACCTTGGTGCCCCTTCAAAAGTGTCCCATACACTTCCAGATCTTACAATGGAAGTGCCCTTTGCAAAATGAAATGGCCTTGCCCCTCAAAGTTGAAATTTCAGGCCTGCCTGTATGTTAATTGATACACAATTGAACGGTCTGAAATGGTCGACTCAAAATGTAGTATTGACTCATCACGAATGATTGTCTTATCTTAGCAATATCGCTCGTGGATGTTGTTCAAGTTCTTCACCAGTTCCAAAGTTGTCTAGTGCCTCGGACTTTGGTTCTGATGGCTAGTTCATCGGAAAGGATAATATTGAAATGTTAGCCATGATGGTTGTTTTGTGTAATTCTTTGAATGGACACTTTCTTCTCTCCACCTTGGTTTAAGTTGAGGCTGAGATGATGTGGTTGTTCCGGATGTTATATTAAGTCATTTTGATAGTTGAAGTATGATGTTTACCAAAAGCACAATATGAATTAACCAGGAGGTTTTCATAGTCCAGTTTCGGAGTCCCATGTGTGGGGAAATTGTGCTTTCTATCAAGATAAATTTGGCTAAAAGTACATTTATTATCATTATTTAAAAAAGTATTTTACAAAGAGCAGAAAACAATTACTACCCTCCAAAGATTATGTTGTAACTTCAATTAAAACCCATGAGATTTTGTACTTTTTTTATTTCTTTAATCTACCTTTAATGGAAGACATCAAAACATTTCTAAGAACAAGTATTAAAATATTAAAATATTTTACCTTCTTACCACAGTTACTGCCCGACCAGACAAACTAAATGGTACGTTCTTTAGTCAAACTAACAATGAACACTAAAATATCCACACAAATTTAATATTAATAGCTTGTTTTATTGGTGACTTAGTTTTTGCTCCTTTTCTGCAATTATTTCCTCAAAGGTCAATAAAGGGGGGTGGGGTCATTGATATGAATGTTGTAACCTTGTTACTACCATGCTCATATAATCCATATTTAAATGCATTAAAACACACATGGGGCAGTTTGGGACCAGCAATTATTCACACACCAAATTACTTGGCTCATGATCTGGTGAATTTAGTGAGAAAGGTTGTGTACAGAATACATCATTTTGGATTGCATTAAGGGGCTTATTATTTGGTCTTTCACAAAAAAAATTATTCTTCTTTGTTCATTTTGTTTTTTAAATAACTGTTTAGCTTTCATGACAGATATGGAAATTGCTGAGGGTAAGGATTGCTAATTGCAGCAATTTTTGTATATTTAATCATAACTTTAACGCTGTATAACAGCTATCAAGCAGATAAATCCCTTTCCTAAGAAAGTGATCATAATTTTACAAAAAGGTTCAAATATTATAATCTCACGTGGTAAATTGTAGATGATTTGGGGTTGAACAAAGACAAATTTACTAGAGTGGGACTTAAACGACCACAATTTTACCAAACTTATAGAACTGTTTCTTAAATCCTACTTTAATAAACACAAATTCCTACAGCAGTTGTACAATTTACTTTGAATAACTATTAAATCAATGTTTATCTCACTATTTACATCCCCATACATCGTAGCCAATATAAGGAACAGTAACCAACCTCAGACACCTCAACGTCAACCAGCTGGTTCCCTGTCAGGACGAGGTAGACAACCTCAAGGTGCCTCCTCTCAATATAACGCACTGTGTGATAACCCCCCCCCCCCACACTTACTCCTCCCCAACCCTCAGCCCTCGGTATAAGAAATCACTTCATATAATGGCCCAATTTTATAAGGCTGTTCAGCAGAAAATACAGCTTGACAAATTCCTGTGCTTATACTTTTATGGAGAGTGTGTATAACAGACATAATATTCTTTTTATTTAGTCTGATTTTTTATTTCTTTTTTTGCCCTTGGAAAAAAACATGAAAAGTTGTGAATAGTAGGAACCTGAAAGGTCCATTAGAGCCTAAACAATGTATACATGTAGGTCAGTTAAAACTTGTACTCGATCAAATATTAATGAAGCTGCCGATGAAGCTGTCATTGATGAAATGTTTACACTCGTCTCATTATCGCTAGGCTGAATTCTCTTTCAGCACCATTTGATGTGAAGCCACAAGATTTCCAAGCACGACTAACTTGAAATTTAAACGCTTGTTTATTAATGAATTTGAATTTCTTATCGAGCAGCACCACAGCAACCTTTGACCCCTCGTCAAGGGAGACTACGGCAGGCACAGCAGGCCCTTACGTCTCAGGCCCCTCCACCACCCTTTGCAAGTAAATAGAATCTTATGTTCTGCTATTCAAACCAGAATTACCTACTAATACAAAGATGAACAGATATACATCTAAATGTTGCGTTACATACTGCTAACACATAGGATTTAAACTTCCTCTAGCCACCGGGCTAGCTCAATGGTCTAGTGTTATGAGACATCTGCTCTAGCAATGCAAAGGTCATGGTTTTGAATCCCATCTGAGTGATTTGCCTGTGACAAAACTCAGGAAAGTACTGAGTATAGTGCTCAATACCCAAATACCAAATTATAGAATTATAAGATGTATAGAGCTTGTCTACCTGTTACCCCTCTGCTAACTTATAACAAACTGGCTTGGTCAGTTAAAGTTATTGTGTGGGGTGCCAGTCTTAAGCCGTTAAACCTGTAACTGCAAACTAATCATAGATCACACTCAAGTTTACCATACAACATGGGAAGAGACCATACAGGATCACCTTAAAGGAACACTTGCCTTGGATCGGTCGAGTTGGTCTTTGAAAAACGTTTGTAACCATTGTTATAAAATGCATATGGGTAGAAAGATGTTGTAAAAGTAGAATACAATAGTCTACACAAATATGCCTCGAAATTGCATGGTTTTCGCTTTACCTCGTCAACTAACACGGTCGGCCATTTTGCCGACCGTGTTACATGTAGTTCGCGACGTAAAAGGAAAACCGTGCAATTTTGAGTGATACTTGTGTGGATCATTATATTCTACTTTTAAAACATCTTTCTAACCATGTATGCATTTCATAACAAACAGTTTCAAACGCTTTTCATAGACCAACTCCTCCGATCCAAGGCAACGTGTTCCTTTAAGGGGGTGCAACTTTTTTTCCAATAACAAGCAGTAGTTTTCCCTTGTGGGTTTATGCTTGATGTCTGTCAACTTTTTCTCCAACGTGATCCAATTTTTCTTGCAGCTAACGAGGAGCTTACCAATCCCCCACAAGTTCAACAATCAATCACAGGAAACCGTACCCCAAGACGACAAAACCCAACCAAGGCAGCCCTTAAACGTACTTCCATCATCTCAACCCAATGTCATAAAGCTGCTTAAGCACTAAACAATTTCACTTACCAGAATACAGTCACCAGCCAAGTTACATAAATCATGTGTGTGACTAGGGCCAAATTTTAAAAAGCTGTTAAGCAGAAATTACTGCTTAGCAAGTTTCTTTGCTATTTAAAAAATGAGTGGGCACCAGTTGCAAGAATGTAACCTTTATGGAGTTTCAGCTGGTTCCAGCTTTTGTTAAACAAGCAAGGTTTCTCTGTGCTTAGCAAGTTTGTATGCTTATAGGCTTTATGGAATTGGGCCCCAGTCCTGTCTTACTGATACTGCAAGAATTTCTTCTTAAGCAGCTTTATGCACTAGGGTCTTTTTATTTTGCACTTTTTTTTAATTGACAGACACTTTGAACTGTTGATAAATGATGTTTATTTTTGAAGAGTGGCACCGTTTGTTTGCATTTTCTATATATTCAATAACATTATAGCCATGGAGCAAGGCAACAGCATCTTGACCAAGAAGCAACCGCCTTACGATATATAGCCTCTTGAGGGTTAAACCAATTGTTCCACAATCCATGTTTGCTGTGTTGTGGTGATAATGAAGACAGTTTCTCACGATGCAGTGATATTTGTCATGTTCCTTGCATTGACTTTAGTAACTACTACTGTTTATTAACAAAGAAACCAGACTACACACCCCTTCCAGCCTCGGTTTGATTATAATACTAATTTACATGGAAGGGAACAAAATGGCCGCACCACGATGAAGTTCAATAGTAGTTGTTTTTATGAGCATGTTATTTGTCTGATTTCCGTTTGTTCAGCGCCGACAGTTACCAATGTGACATCTGGCGGGGCTGGCCCACAACAAGCCAAAGGACGAGTCCAATTCTCACGTAACTATCCCAAATCTTACCCAACTATCCCAAATCTCACCCAACTTCAAGATTTCTCAGGATATCTACCACTTTTTGACATAATTTCATAAAGTTTTCCTATAAAGGGAGGGTGAATTGTGTGTAGTGCTTCGAATTCGAAAGGGCTAATTGAATGACCATTGCAAAAAAATTAATGTCCATACTCTGTCTTTTACCTCCAGATGCTCCCTAGTTTTAGGTTTTGTAAATGCGCCACAAAATGTTGAACTTTTAACTCTAAGATGATGGACCAAGGCATCAATTTACTTTAGGCAAATGGTTGATAATGCAAATGGTTGATAATGAAAATGTGTTAGAGTTCCAGCAAGATGTGTTGGAACTCTCTGTGTGTTGGAATTCTCGATATATATTTGTTTAAGTCTCCCTCGAATTTGTAAAGCTATATTTATGGAGGTTGCCAGACATATGTATGCCGTCTTTATTGGCAACTTGGGTTTTGGCTTTGAGCTTCGTCAAGTGTTCAATTTTTTTATACACAGCCATTTGATTTACAAAACAATGACTTTGCTGAAACTCCTACGTGCACACACAGTATTTATGTTGAACCATAGTTGTGCTTTAAAACAAATTTTATAGTTATTGCTTGTAACGATGGCTCTACACTCTGTGACGTCAAGTGGGTCTAAAGATATGGAATGTTGGCATTTACATGTAACTGTAGGACACTGAAGGGCTTCTTGTTTTTTTGTCATTGTATTGAGAAACAGCTAATATTAAAAAAAAAATGTGTTTTAGTTCCAGATGCATCCGAGCTACCTAGCCAACAGAATCAATACAAGCAAGCCACTTACAACAGTAAAACTATTTTATCATTTCAATCTTGATTTATGTGTTTGATGTTTGTCACAATAGACCTGGTTCATGATGCCACCATCTTGGTAATGATCCCTGCATCCAGTAGCAGTAACAAATGCTAATGTTCATTGCACAAAAAAGGAACCAGACTATTTTGTATTCCTGTCTTGGTTTGGAGAAAAATCAAGATGGCCGCACCATGATAAAGGTCTAAAGAAGAATCTAATGAGCCCATAAACCATAGCAACTGTCAATTGCATTCATGCAGGTGTCTTTGCAAGAGTTACTAAAGCAACAAATTCTGTGTCTGCTTTTAATACCACATGTACTAACTGACAATTATGTGTGTACCCACTAACAAATTGTATGCATTGACATAATTTGATAACTTATTACTTCATCATAAATTAAAGAAACTTATAAATTATTTGCAGAGTTCGTGGCCAATCAGAAGAGTCACCCGCGAGGAATAGAGCAGCAGCTTAGAGCCAGTAAACATGTCTTCTATTTCTTCCTCTTTCATCTTCACTAAATGTCTTTACAAAGTTTGAGTCAAATCCTAAGTAACTCCTTGCTTGGAGTTAAAAGGGAAGGAGAAAGTGAATTAAAAACTGACTAAACGTTGTCATAATCTATCACTTGTTTTCAAACCTTTGTTCTCCCAACGGAAAAAAATACAAAAGTTTTAAAAAGCACAAATCTAAAAAAAAACACTTAAAAAAGATTAGGCTTGATGTCTTTCATTGAAAAGAGTTAACTAAAACAAAAATTTAAAACTTGCAGTTTAAACACTGTATTGCAGGTTCAACACTCAACACTTGTGGGAGTATTGGGTCTAAAAAGAGCCGGTGTTGTACCGATGTTTCAAACAGTGTAATCTACTCATCTTCATTAGAATGATTACTGAATTCATTTCACTCATCTGTCTGTGTCTTTTCCTGTTTGTTTGTTCATCTTTCTTGTCACAAGGAGCGGCAGGCCAGAAGGAAAATACGTTGGATTTCTTATCGGCTTATGAGTCATACCTGACTGAGGAGCAGGACCCTTTGACCAACGTCAGCGAACCACTCTTCTCATGTAATTCATTCCATGACTTTACAGGAGGTTGTCTTCAAAATTTGAATTGTTGAAACAAAATGTTTTGTATTTTTGAAAAAAGGCGTCTTGCTTTGTTCATGTTATGTTTTGATTTTGACAGTTTTTTAATTACTGATTTTCATGAGCAAACAGTTTATTTGTGACAAATCTGAACTTCTGAACACAAGTAACACCAAAACAGAAGGAAAACCGCCCCCTAAAAAGTGACAAAATCTCATCATTTATGATGTCCAATCACACTTGGACTTGAAACAACTGGAAAACATTGACTGTGTAATCAACATATTGACTTCTAGACTAAGCACATATAATAACGCATTCATCCCATTTTTCTGTCTCTTTATTTTAGCTCAAGCAATAAAAAGCAGGGCCAAGTTTGATACTGTCAACGACTTGAAATCTGCATATGAGAGTAATTATCATCAATAACAATTAATATAAACATATATTTTCGCCTCCTGACTGATTGCTTACAGCAATATTTACTCCTTTAATACTCAAACTGTTTTGGCAAAATTGGGAATGGACAAAAGATGCTGGCGTTTCCAGCCTCCTCATTGGGGCAGTCTTTAAAGGGCTAAATAACTTTCTCTTGCAACGCAAGTTGGTCAGCCTATGATATCAATGTAGTTTTGGTACATGTAGTAAATGAAACGTAATTCATCAACAAAAATTGCCTCTTTTTTGTTTAGATTCTGAAACGACAATATTGGAGTAATAACTTCCTTCTTTGCTTCCAATTATTTTATTTCCAGTTTTTAAAGATCATGTGGATAAGGAAACCCAGCCAGGCAATGGTATTATCAAACAGTTGATTGATAACATCTGCTGTGCAGCATTGTAGATACCTAGCGTAATTCCCCATTGCCCCTGCCCAGTAGCTTACCCCGTAGTTTTCCCTTATGACCATGTGAGTTCCCCTCCTCACTTTACCTAGAAGTACCCACACCACCAGTATCCACCCAACCTCCAGCCTGGTAGCCTACCCTTAGACCCCCATGACCCTGTGAGTTCCCCTCCTCACTTTACCTAGAAGTACCCACACCACCAGTATCCAACCAACCTCCAGCCTGGTAGCCTACCCTTAGACCCCCATGACCCTGTGAGTTCCCCTCCTCACTTTACCTAGAAGTACCCACACCACCAGTATCCACCCAACCTCCAGCCTGGTAGCCTACCCTTAGACCCCCATGACCCTGTGAGTTCCCCTCCCCACTTTACCTAGTAGTACCCACACCACCAGTATCCACCCAACCTCCAGCCTGGTAGCCTACCCTTAGTCTCCCCCATGACCCTGTGAGTTCCCCTCCCCACTTTACCTAGAAGTACCCACACCACCAGTATTCAACCAACCTCCAGCCTGGTAGCCTACCCTTAGTCTCCCCCATGACCCTGTGAGTTCCCCTCCTCACTTTACCTAGTAGTACCCACACCACCAGCATCCAACCAACCTCCAGCCTGGTAGCCTACCCTTAGTCTCCCCCATGACCCTGTGAGTTCCCCTCCCCAATTTACCTAGAAGTACCCACACCACCAGTATTCAACCAACCTCCAGCCTGGTAGCCTACCCTTAGTCTCCCCCATGACCCTGTGAGTTCCCCTCCTCACTTTACCTAGTAGTACCCACACCACCAGTATCCAACCAACCTCCAGCCTGGTAGCCTACCCTTAGTCTCCCCCATGACCCTGTGAGTTCCCCATCCCACTTTACCTAGTAGTACCCACACCACCAGTATCCACCCAACCTCCAGCCTGGTAGCCTACCCTTAGTCTCCCCCATGACCCTGTGAGTTCCCCTCCCCACTTTACCTAGAAGTACCCACACCACCAGTATTCAACCAACCTCCAGCCTGGTAGCCTACCCTTAGTCTCCCCCATGACCCTGTGAGTTCCCCTCCTCACTTTACCTAGTAGTACCCACACCACCAGTATCCAACCAACCTCCAGCCTGGTAGCCTACCCTTAGTCTCCCCCATGACCCTGTGAGTTCCCCTCCCCACTTTACCTAGTAGTACCCACACCACCAGCATCCACCCAACCTCCAGCCTGGTAGCCTACCCTTAGACCCCCATGACCCTGTGAGTTCCCCTCCCCACTTTACCTAGAAGTACCCACACCACCAGTATTCAACCAACCTCCAGCCTGGTAGCCTACCCTTAGTCTCCCCCATGACCCTGTGAGTTCCCCTCCCCACTTTACCTAGTAGTACCCACACCACCACTATTCAACCAACCTCCAGCCTGGTAGCCTACCCTTAGACCCCCATGACCCTGTGAGTTCCCCTCCCCACTTTACCTAGTAGTACCCACACCACCACTATTCAACCAACCTCCAGCCTGGTAGCCTACCCTTAGACCCCCATGACCCTGTGAGTTCCCCTCCCCACTTTACCTATTAGTACCCACACCACCAGTATCCAACCAACCTCCAGCCTGGTAGCCTACCCTTAGACCCCCATGACCCTGTGAGTTCCCCTCCCCACTTTACCTATTAGTACCCACACCACCAGCATCCAACCAACCTCCAGCCTGGTAGCCTACCCTTAGTCTCCCCCATGACCCTGTGAGTTCCCCTCCTCACTTTACCTAGTAGTACCCACACCACCAGTATCCAACCAACCTCCAGCCTGGTAGCCTACCCTTAGTCTCCCCCATGACCCTGTGAGTTCCCCTCCTCACTTTACCTAGTAGTACCCACACCACCAGTATCCAACCAACCTCCAGCCTGGTAGCCTACCCTTAGTCCCCCATGACCCTGTGAGTTCCCCTCCCCACTTTACCTAGTAGTACCCACACCACCAGTATCCAACCAACCTCCAGCCTGGTAGCCTACCCTTAGACCCCCATGACCCTGTGAGTTCCCCTCCCCACTTTACCTAGTAGTACCCACACCACCACTATTCAACCAACCTCCAGCCTGGTAGCCTACCCTTAGACCCCCATGACCCTGTGAGTTCCCCTCCCCACTTTACCTATTAGTACCCACACCACCAGTATCCAACCAACCTCCAGCCTGGTAGCCTACCCTTAGACCCCCATGACCCTGTGAGTTCCCCTCCCCACTTTACCTATTAGTACCCACACCACCAGTATCCAACCAACCTCCAGCCTGGTAGCCTACCCTTAGACCCCCATGACCCTGTGAGTTCCCCTCCCCACTTTACCTATTAGTACCCACACCACCAGTATCCAACCAACCTCCAGCCTGGTAGCCTACCCTTAGACCCCCATGACCCTGTGAGTTCCCCTCCCCACTTTACCTATTAGTACCCACACCACCAGTATCCAACCAACCTCCAGCCAGGTAGCCTACCCTTAGTCTCCCCCCATGACCCTGTGAGTTCCCCTCCTCACTTTACCTAGTAGTACCCACACCACCAGTATTCAACCAACCTCCAGCCTGGTAGCCTACCCTTAGTCTCCCCCATGACCCTGTGAGTTCCCCTCCTCACTTTACCTAGTAGTACCCACACCACCAGTATTCAACCAACCTCCAGCCAGGTAGCCTACCCTTAGTCTCCCCCCATGACCCTGTGAGTTCCCCTCCCCACTTTACCTAGTAGTACCCACACCACCAGTATCCACCCAACCTCCAGCCTGGTAGCCTACCCTTAGTCTCCCCCATGACCCTGTGAGTTCCCCTCCCCACTTTACCTAGAAGTACCCACACCACCAGTATCCAACCAACCTCCAGCCTGGTAGCCTACCCTTAGACCCCCATGACCCTGTGAGTTCCCCTCCCCACTTTACCTAGTAGTACCCACACCACCAGTATCCAACCAACCCCCAGCCTGGTAGCCTACCCTTAGTCTCCCCATGACACTGTGGGTTCCCCTCCCCACTTTACCTAGTAGTACCCACACCACCAGTATCCAACCAACCCCCAGCCTGGTAGCCTACCCTTAGACCCCCATGACCCTGTGAGTTCCCCTCCCCACTTTACCTATTAGTACCCACACCACCAGTATCCAACCAACCTCCAGCCAGGTAGCCTACCCTTAGTCTCCCCCCATGACCCTGTGAGTTCCCCTCCTCACTTTACCTAGTAGTACCCACACCACCAGTATTCAACCAACCTCCAGCCTGGTAGCCTACCCTTAGTCTCCCCCATGACCCTGTGAGTTCCCCTCCTCACTTTACCTAGTAGTACCCACACCACCAGTATTCAACCAACCTCCAGCCAGGTAGCCTACCCTTAGTCTCCCCCCATGACCCTGTGAGTTCCCCTCCCCACTTTACCTAGTAGTACCCACACCACCAGTATCCACCCAACCTCCAGCCTGGTAGCCTACCCTTAGTCTCCCCCATGACCCTGTGAGTTCCCCTCCTCACTTTACCTAGTAGTACCCACACCACCAGTATCCAACCAACCTCCAGCCTGGTAGCCTACCCTTAGACCCCCATGACCCTGTGAGTTCCCCTCCTCACTTTACCTAGTAGTACCCACACCACCAGTATCCAACCAACCCCCAGCCTGGTAGCCTACCCTTAGTCTCCCCATGACACTGTGGGTTCCCCTCCCCACTTTACCTAGTAGTACCCACACCACCAGTATCCAACCAACCCCCAGCCTGGTAGCCTACCCTTAGACCCCCATGACCCTGTGAGTTCCCCTCCCCACTTTACCTAGTAGTACCCACACCACCAGTATTCAACCAACCTCCAGCCTGGTAGCCTACCCTTAGACCCCCATGACCCTGTGAGTTCCCCTCCCCACTTTACCTAGTAGTACCCACACCACCAGCATTCAACCAACCTCCAGCCTGGTAGCCTACCCTTAGTCTCCCCCATGACCCTGTGAGTTCCCCTCCTCACTTTACCTAGAAGTACCCACACCACCAGTATCCACCCAACCTCCAGCCTGGTAGCCTACCCTTAGACCCCCATGACCCTGTGAGTTCCCCATCCCACTTTACCTAGTAGTACCCACACCACCAGTATCCAACCAACCTCCAGCCTGGTAGCCTACCCTTAGTCTCCCCATGACCCTGTGAGTTCCCCTCCCCACTTTACCTAGTAGTACCCACACCACCAGCATTCAACTATCTCCCAGTCCTTTAGCTTACCCGTAGTCTCTCTCATGGCCCTGTGAGTCCCCCCCCCCCACTTCACCTTGTAGTACCCACACCACCAGTATCAAACCAACCTCCAGCCTGGTAGCTTACTCGTAGTCTCCCCATGGCCCTGTGAGTTCCCCTCCCCACATAACTTCTGGTTCCCACACCTCCTAGCCTCGTAGCTTCCCAATGATCCCTTTCTAATAAAATGTTTTTAGGCTCCTTGCACTGCATCCCAACCACTGTTACCCCACACCCTCCCTACTAGTCGCCTAGATTTTGAGAATCTGCACAACTTGGGCTCTTTGAGTCTGACTGCTGTGTAATAATAACAACAGTGGCTTCTTATATTAGCACTCAAATCTGTCGCTCAGTGTCGCTCAAAGCACTTCAACAATCAGTACTTTATTTCTCAAAATAATGAGTGCCACTGTATAAGATTAAGAACCTCTCTCTTTAAGAGCTTTGTAAGACTTGTGTTTGGGAACTTTCTCGTGAATTTGGACTTGGTTCCCTTAGACCATGTGATAATCAAACATCTCTAATAATAATAATGATAGTGGCTTCTTATATAGCACTCAAATCCGCCAGTCAGTAAGGCTCATGGTGCTCCAACAACCCCTTGTCACTGGGCCATTTATTATATTCCTTAAACCATCTCGGCTCCTTTCAGGGATGCACACTTGTTTGGGAGTGTAAACCCCCCAGGTACTATTGGTTTTAACTGTTATTCTTGACCCCATTATTTGACAGGACTTGCAGGACACACAATTTTCCATTTTTCAGCATTGATTATTTGTTTGTGACTTTATTTATTAACTGATGTGCCCTTTCTTGCAGTGTCTAATACAAGAGCTTTATACATGTATTTATCAGTATAACTTATTGAACTGAGATCATGTGATGCTTCAATTATGTTGCATCATCCTGGTCCAGTTCCCTGTCTTCAATTGTTATTAATACTTGTAGCAATATTGATTCTCACTTAATAGAATAAGTAACCAGTCTATTCTCCTTTTAGCCTCAGCTACATTATTTTGAATGAATGGAAAAACAAAATGGCTTCTTGTTATTTTGAAATACGTCTGTGTCCGATTAGTGGCTATGGCTGTTGCTAAGGGTGTTGCTGGGGACAGTCTATTCATCAATGCATGTTGACATAGTGATCTAGCCATAGCTGTCAATAAGCCATTTGTGAGTTAGATTTGAATAATATTTGGTACAATGATATTTTTAATCACAAGTCACCACTTAAATTTGAAGTCTTCAGACTATAGACAGTTGCTATGTCAAATGGTTTGGTTTTGTATAGTAGCCTCCAGATGGGCAAACTCTGGTGCTATTGTGCTATACACATTCATTCAGAATTGTGTATGGGTGTCCACCATCTCTTACGCCACTACACAAAAGCTTGCCACGAACCATGAGACGTAAAAACTGTTTATAGTCTGAAGAATTTCAAATCTAAGCAGTAAGTTGTGACTAAGCAAGTCCTAGTACCAGATAGATTTTATTCAAGTCTAACTCGCAGATGGCTCATTCGAGCATAGCCTAAAATGAATGACATTGCTCTTTGTTTCATATGTGCAAATATTTTTTTCAACCATCCATTTTCTTGTTCCATTTGCATCGTGGTATTTATTTACCTTGGATTTTATATTCCCGTGAGTAAGACCATAGTTTCTTTAACTGGCAGTGTTGGCGGTTTTCTTTTGTCATTGTAACTGATTGAGCCACTTTACTGTTGGTGGTTGTTGCTTGCGATCAATGTTTAACTATTTGTTGGGAATTGTAGACCATGTTTTATTTTGCATTCAGCTCTTCTTTTTGTGGGTTCCGTTTCTATGAAAGCTGTTGTCATATATGGTGTTTGTACCTGCTCTTCTAGCTTCCTGGTTTTATGCACAGAGTCCGACTGAGGACAATTCTTTGAATAATTTCAAGTTCATCTGTATTTGATTCATGTCTTATCTCTTGTTTTCTTTCCTTCGATATTCTTCTATTTATGTTATACTTATGCTTGATATCGTTAAAAATGATTTTCACAACAAGTTGTTGATCATTTTTAACAGGGCGGTTCCATGGCTCAACCACAAATATACTCTAAAGGAATAAGTTGGCAGTAACCCACATTTGTAATATTCATAAATACCCTCATTTAACCATCTACATCTGTCAGCTAAAAAAAAAGCTGTTTACAAACTTCATGAAACTGTACGAAGAAGAACTTGCACATCAGGGGCCTTTTTTGTTAATCTGCTTACCGCGGAATTATGTGCTTACTGTGTTAGCAAAGAATGCCTAGTATTGTAAAGTATGCACACGCCCAAGCAAAATTTCACTTCTAACCCATCGAATACACTTTTATGGTAAGCGCAGAATTCCCTGCTACCATAAGCACCAATTTCTTGTTTACTGTTATTAACAATGATTGATTGAATTCTAACATAGTCAGATATACATTTGATTTTAAGCAACTTTTAAGCTGCATCAGTGCCAGAAAGTCAAATGTTTCCCTGACTAATTTTGTTGATGTTTTTCTAACAGTTCCCATTTCTGTTTCTGCTTCTGTCCTTCAGGTGACTATGCTTCTCGTGTGATGCAACAACCATTGTCTTATAACACTGCGTATCCCTCCCAACAATATGGCACCTATCCAGCCCCTAGAGCGGGACCAGTGGGCGGGTTGCCGCTTAATCTGCCACCTCAAGAGAATCTAACCCTAGCAGGAGCAGCACAGTAAGAACAACTTAAAATGTTTCTTGTTTGTTTTACTCTGTCATTAAGGCCCAATTTCATAAAGCTGTTAAGCTGAAAATACTGCATGAAAATTTCTTTGCTGAGCAAATTAGTTGGGCACCAATCTCAATAATGTACAAACTATTTTTCTATGCTCGGCACATTTTTGTATTTTTGTACTTACAGGCTTTATGAAATTGACCCATGTCAGCGGAAAATGTTTTATCACTAAAAAATAGTGTCATGTATGCAGAGTATGGGTTTGAGTCCCAGTGATACTTGTGTCTTAAGCAAGACATCATTATGCTGCGTCCTTTAGATGGAACTTAAAGCCGTAGTGTTCGTCCCTGGGTGTTCCTGGTTTGATTGGCTGCATGTTGTGCCACAGCACCCTTGTAAATCATTACAGGGTGTTGTGTAAAGGAATAGACATTTATCACGCTGCAACCATTTTGAATTTCTCCCATTGATATCAATGTTACCAAAAAGAGGCTGGAAAAACAAAATAGTCTTGGTCCTAATTGCAAGATGATTATTTAGCATTCATTATTGTTATTCGATACGAGGAACATGACCAAGATGGAGGCAGCCTGATAAAGGTCTATAGGTCTCATACTTCAAAAACTGTAGCTCAGCATACCTTGCAGGGAAATCTTCTGATCGATTTGAGACGCTCATCAGGTGTGATAAAGCGCTATACAAGAATTCAGGATTATTATTTATTATAAGCTGATGATAAGAGTAGGATAGTTAACCCGTTGAGACTAAAAACTATCTTTGTTCTTTTCAATAACATCATTGTATTGGGAACAGATATTTATTGCTGAATGTCTTGTTTTCCTTTTCTAGGACTGCCCATATTCGTAATGAAGGCTCCATCAAGAACTTTATTGGTGACACCAGTCTGAGTCCCAGGACAATCAACGATCCTAAAAACTACCAGTTAATACTAAAGCAACAGGTAGGCAAAACAATTCTCATGCTAGTTTTTTGGCTAAATAATAAAAATAATAATAATAATAACAATGGACATTTGTACGGCGCCATATCTGTCAACTTGACACTCCTGGCGCAGGTTATGAGAAGATGATGTTGTAACTACAGTGCAGTCGTGGCAAAAATCAAAAAGATGTAAGTAAGTTATCCAAACAGAGTTAAGCGTTGACAAAGGGAAAGTATTTAGTTGGTGAGGAAGCTTTCCTGCCGAAAGCTAGGATAAAGGATCGGTGTCCCCCGGAATGTTGTGCTCGTGGAATGTGCAAGTGCACTGTGTTGGTGGAGCGCGGCTGTCGCACAGAAATTCTCATGACAAATACTTGTCATTGAGCCCCAATGCATTTTTTTGCGCTAATACAAACTCAAAGTTGGTCGCAACCATATTAAGTTTTTGTGTGCATGCAATTCTGTTTATAAAATTACCATAATCTGGTATGTTTGTATCAGATGCTGGAGAAAGACAGGAAGAAACGTCTAGAGAAAGAGGAAAAGGAGCGCTATGATGCTAAACTTGAGGCAGAGGCTGCAAACTATAACCCATGGGGTAAAGGAGGAGGCGGAGCTCCTATGAGAGACCAGAAGGGGAAAATTGTAGGTAAGTAGGAGGGGAGTTGGGAGTAACACTAACTATAGCCCATGGGGTAGAGGGAGAGGCGGGGCTCTTATGCCAGATCTTCTTCTTTCGTGACCTTACACTGCTGACATCCACTGCCATACACACTTTTGCTTCCCTGGGGTGTTTCTTTCCAAGTCGGCAGTAGTACAGGCCTTCTCCAGGAGCAGGCATCGCAGCATAAGTCAGATAAAAAGGATGAATATAATGGGCTTTATATGACTCCATGAGTTATATGAAATTAGATCAGGGAAAACCCACACAATTCTCACACAATTCAGTGGGGACTGAAAACCCAATCCACAAAGAGGCTCTTGCAGGATTCAAACAAGTGTCCAAGAGATGGAAGGCAAGGAAAGATGCAACAAAGCCAATTCGACTGCTCTATTTATATAGTTGGTGAAGCAAAGGAAGGATAAGCCACTAGTGAATTTCAAAAGTTGGTCAAAGATTTACAGTCCATGAATGAATAGTTATTATAATAAATTGTATGATTACCTGTTCTTCATTTCTGCAGCTGATCTTAGGCAGTTGCATAACCACAATGAGCAAGCTCTTAATGATCCCCAGAGCACGCAGTTACAACTTTACGCTGATCAAGCACCAGGATCAACAACTACGGCTGCACCAGGTATGTACTTTATGTGTTAACCAGGCCTGGAGATGTGGCTACTTCAACCCCCCCCCCCCCCCAAAAAAAAAAAAAGAAAAAAAAAAAAACCCTGAAAGTTTTAGGCTTTGGGGCATTGCTTAAATTTGTCATGCACGTGATGCTTGAGACACTTAAACATTATAAGCTCGATCACTGGGCCATTTATTTCATTTTTTAAACCATCTCAGCTCCCTTGGGAGTACACAGTTTGTGCAGGCAAGTATGTAGCTCACCAAGCTGAACCAATCACAAGAACCATCTCTGTCCATTTTGTAGCATTCTTAAGCAGCGCATATTATTAGTATCGTTAGAAAACACACTTTATAAGTCTTACTAATTATTACAATCTTTTATTTTGACTTGCAGGCTATCCTGGTATTCCTGGTCTACCAGACAGGTCCCCGAGGCCAGCTGCCGTTACTGCCCAAGCTGATAATCAACAGTCAGGCACTACTGGTTCAAAGAACCCACAGGACGAATACAAGGAATACCTCCGACAACAGGTACCAGACCGCTGTCCATCTTCATAAAGAAAACACTGTGTATACGTTATTTGGGGTTGTAAGAAAAAAAATTGACTAGAACTGGATTTGAACCAACGACCTCCGGATTAATGTGCTGAGGCTCCACCAACTGAGCTATCTTGCCCTAATTTGTGTAAAAATTTGTCATACATTTGTTTTTTACTTGTATCTGTTTCTCATATTGAAATGAAATTTTCTTTGGCTGTTTCCCTTTAAAGAGAGAAGGAAAGAGTGTATTCAAAAAGTTGGAGTCAGTGTCAGGTTTAAAAATTTTTTACAGATTAAGTTAAAAATCATAGGAAACCACATCTTTGAGAGGGCAAGGCCATTTTCATCGTCTATGGGGAACTTGTAAAGGGCACTAAGGCCAAGTCCTGTGCTACGGAGGCTATGGGCTCCGAAGCCCCCGTATAATTCCAGGCCCTGTCTTAAAAACATCTTGCAATTCTAATGTTTCTAAGCAAATTGGAGTAAATGATCCGATGGTTTATCTTCTCGTAGGTTGAGGACAAGAAGCGGCGGGAAGCTGTAGAAAAAGAGAAGTTGCGTCTCGAAGAAGAGAAAGAAGAAAAGCGCCTTGCCGATCAGAGAGAAAAAATGCAAAAAGATTTTGAGGCCGAGCAGCAACGACAGAAAAACAAAGAGGAAGAGGTAAGTTTTATGATATTAAAGAGGATTTATTTCACGCCAAATCCACTTAAAAGTGGCTTTACAAAAAGTACAATTTAAATTCATGGCTAATATAAAATTCAGATTATCAACAAACTGAATCAGGAAACGCAAAGCTTACATAGATACAGAATCCATAAACAACCTCAATTATTAAGAAGATTTTTACAATAATAATAAAATGTAATCTTATATAGCCCACATATCCACCAATGAGGTACTCAAGGCACTGCCAAAAAACCCAGGGCAAAGTCTCTTATAACGACAAGTGCACTAGGTTCTTTTACGTGTATTACACAACACACAGGACCAACGGCTTTACGTCCCAACTGAAGGACCTCTGCTTTGCATGCCTTATTGATAGTATTAACAGTCTGATAGGTTTTACTATGTACTAGATAAACCCTTTCATTTACATCAGTTCAATAAATTATATCATGTGTGTCAATGTACTTTATTCTGTTACAATTACTACTTCAATAAAAATGCAGTTAGTAGAAACACTTTCATCATAATTACAATTTTTGTTATGATGGCCAGTGTCAATGATGATCAAAACCCCATGGGAAATGCCCTAAGTCTGCTTAAAATTA
This sequence comes from Asterias amurensis, assembly GCF_032118995.1. Taxonomy (NCBI): domain Eukaryota; kingdom Metazoa; phylum Echinodermata; class Asteroidea; order Forcipulatida; family Asteriidae; genus Asterias; species Asterias amurensis. Next base: position 4,442,883 of record NC_092667.1, on the reverse strand, counting down.
ACCGAATGTAATTAGAACATCGACAAAAGTGCAGTGGTACAAATACTTTCATCATAATTATACTTTTTGTTTAAAAATAAAATTCCACTCTAATCTTTTATATTGTGTTCAGCAAAGACCCAAGGTCTCATTACAAAGATCCATAGTTAATCCTTTTCATTTTCATCAGGGATCTCTACACTCACAGGTACACTTGTACTCTTAGGTAATTAGAGGCAATTATAGTTAAGTGTCTTGCTCAAGGAGTGGGATTCGAACCCCGATGCCTCTAACCACCAGAACTTGAGTTCGATGCACTAGATTGCTTGGCGTATGCTAGAAATACAATGTGAAATCTGTTTAAACAATTTTTTTGTTTGTTTCTTACATACAGAAATGATAAGGATACATGTAAAATGTCTCAGACCAACCAGGCTGTGCTCTTAAATTGCTTATGGAGCAACCAACTAGGCTATTAAACTGTGCATTTAACTTGCCTCTAGGAAGATTCAGTAGCTCAGAGTTAAAACATGTATTGTTTCAAACCTAAAACATGTATCTTTCTGATGCATTGATGGTAGAGAACACAGGCAGTATATTAGTGAATGAAATAACATTCATTCACTGAAAATTTACTCAACACGTAAACAATTAAATTGTTGTTTACAAGTTGGTTGCACATTTTTAGTAGCCCACAGGGAAAGTTGAGAAGTGGTGCTTTAGCATTTAAGATTTGTATTAGCCAATGTACACCAGGTTCGTTTTAAAGCCAGTAGGGTCATAGATTGGTGTAAGTACTCATCAAATTGAAAGCTTACTTGGTAAGAAGCACTGCAGCTGTTGATTGTATAAACTGTTTTGAGAAAGGATTCCGTTTGAAAATGGTTTGGATGAATTTTTACCCCAAGCCTTTGATATCTGAGAAACAATTTGAAGATACATGTGGTACCCACTGGGTACCTCGCTAAACGTTGATGGATTTAACAATCTTGTGAAAATGCACTGACGTTTTTTCTGCTTTTTTCTCGGCAAGTAGACATTGTGTTCAGCTGAAACAGACGTGTGACTTTTTTGTATCTTTATATTTTGCATATAATCCAGTATTATGTTGAAAAAACCACTCTATGACCCTACCTTTAAGAGTGAACCCTGCCAAATTTTGAATAATTTTCTAGAAGTGCAAGAGTGGTCTCTCAGCCCGTTTGCACATCCCTACAAAGGGTGTGGTGCAAGCTTGGGCGTCCCATTTGCCAGCACCCCTTTTTTGTATGACGGAGCAGTTACCGCTTGAATTGATCGGATTTCCACCATTCCAGTTTCTGTTCTGCAATTCAGTGTTTCCTTCTTTACAGATCCAGATTCCTAAATGTAATAATCAAACAAACAAAACGTGCAATTATAATGAAAAATTCTTATAAGGGAAGGTGAATGTTTGATAATCACTCGTACAATGAATGGCAATAAAAACCTTTAGTAAGAAGCTTACAGCTGTGATAGTATAAGGCATTTTGAGAAACATTTCACTACTGAGTAATGTGGATTTGAAAAAAGTTAACAGTTTTTATTCCACCAAATTTTAATCTGAGAAGCGTAACTCAGATTGTGTATTTTATTAGGGATTTTTCTTCCTCAAGAGTTGTTGTGATATCTCAAAATTGCGACCATGAAATGAAATGTTCAGATATTAGCTTTATTATGTACATCTCCATTAATATTTGATTAAAACAATCAAATGGTTCCAAAAACCACAGGTAATTTTGCTTTTAAGGTTTTTAAGGCTGTATGTTAAGTTTGTATTTTGCTTACTTTCCTACAACTTTTTAAACAATATTATTTAAAAAAATGATTCGAATGAAAGCCCACTGATTCCACACTGACTAGAATAAGTATTAACATCTCTTATTAACATCTAGTTAGTGAATCACAATTTCTTGATTTGTGCATTTTATATGCTTGTATGAGAGAGATTGGCGTTTATATCCCCTTGTGGGAGCATATTGCCGTGTTCCCATATTGCAGAGTTCCTTTAAACAAAAAAACAAACAAAAAGTTATTCACATACGTGTTTTACTCTTAGCTTATTCTCTAAATGCATTTGCATCCCTAGGAAAGGGCGCTTTACAAACGGTGTTACGTTTTTAAATAGTATTATCATCAAACCTGGATTGTTATGTTGGTTGCAGCCTATCCAAAATCCTTGGTTGTACAATTTCAGAAGAAAGTCTGTTTCTCCATCTAGTTGTGGTACAACCAAGACTCCACCCATCTTGATGCACTCCTGTTTGGCCTTGTCCCATGGTAGTTGCTCGGTCACCTTGTAACATTTATCCTCCCACTGGCTCCAGGTCAAGCAACCTCCACCGATGAACGCTGCACATTTCCCATCATCACCAAAGCATTCAATTAGAAAATTACTGCAAATTAATCCAAGAAGCAACCCTGCTTGTTTCATGATAACAAGCCTCAGGTTAAAACAGTGACAGTCTAAAAACTCCAGAAGTGTTCCACTGAAAGCATAAATCCTGCACTTATCGTTATTGTTCATTCAGATATCAAACCCCTACTGGTTCAATGACTGGTTTAAAAAAAACTCCAGGAGTTGTTTTCCTACAGTATAGCCCTTCACCAATATCGTTAATGCTACTTCAGTTTATATGTAGTGAACATGTAGATAGACTAGACACAACAGTTGACTTTTTGTTCCATCACCGACTGACATTCACAACAGTAATGACCGATTGCTGAATAGAGTCCCTCGTCACTCACTTGAAAACGTTTTAAGTTGTTTGCACTTAATATTAATCATAATTAACTGTGTTGGCATGGTAACATTTAAGTGACCTAAATTCAGTTTGCTGGATTATTGATGACTTAATGCCATCCCTCCACCAGTGGTGTCAATCATACAGCTTGCTTCATTGTAATTGCCTGTCATTAAAGGTCATAGATTGCTAAATACTCCAAAAATTAATAACCATAAAACTTTACTTGGTGAGAAGCACTGCAGCTGTTGATACATGGGGTATAAATTCTTTTGAGAAAAGATTCCATTAGAAAGAATAAAGTTTGGGTTATTTTTCACCCCCAAATATTTGATTCTGAGAAACACCTTGTGCATGGATTGCTCCTTAAGCATATGTAAAAGCTTCTGTTTGATTTTCTTTTTGAAACCACCTCATCTGTAAAAATTGGTTCATAGAGAGAAAACAAAACTTGATAAGTTTTGTTATTTTTCCCGGTTTAAAATGGGGCATGCAACTTTAAACTCTTTCATTACATCTATTTTACAGCTCCTGTGCATTTTCCAATTTTAAAGCAACACTGTGACGTTAATCAGACAATCAGCCGTCAGAATAATTGCTTCTGTAGATAATTGCGTTTGCACGTGCCATGCATGAAGTTATTTGTAACTATTTATATTCAGCATTGCAAATGCAAAGAAATTGCCAGCCCGTTTAGACTTAATTAATTTTTGAGCCGCAAAATTGGCAAACAATTCTTTGATGCCATTTTAATTAACTGTGCGGAATTGGGTTATTTCAGTAGTAACTAAACAGTCTAATAAAGGTCGTCCATACACTACCTGATTATACGTGGCTGGATTAAATCTATACTTTGACTTAATGGATGTTCATTTTGCATCGGGAAAAAGAATAATATTTAGTACCTGTGAAGGTAGAGGTTGATATTGTGGATGAAATCCTTTGGAGCGCCACAGCAGCCAAGGGCTTTATTCTCCCCAGGGGGCTGAAAAAGATTAAAGGAATGCTATTGGCCCTGTGACCAGGGCACTAATAAATGTAAAGCTCATTGATACCATTATTGTAAATGCGCTGTATAAGAACTAGTTCATGTTATTATTTTATTTTGTTAAAATATTTGCTCTTCATCTCACAGAAAAAGAGGCAGAAGGAAGATTTGGAGAAGAAGATAGAAGAGGAAAGGAAAGAAGCCGATAAGAAGAAACATGACGTCATGGAAGCCAAGAGACGGCAGGGTGAACAGGAGAAACAGAAACAAGAACAGGCCCAAGCTAGGAATGAACAGGTCAGATGCCATTTTTTTAACACCATCAAAAATAAACTCACACACATACACCACAATACTGTTTTCAACAGTACATTTAGAATTAGCCTGTTTTGGGGGGAAGAGTAATAGTGGCTTCTTATATAAGGCTCATGTTCGTCACCCAGTGACGCTCATGGCGCTTCAACATTATTACCCCTGGTCACTTGGCCTTAAATCATTCCTTAAACCATCTCAGCTCCCTGTGAAGGTTGAACATAATTGCTTCCAAAAACATGAAGTTCAAGTCTTAAGACTTAGATGCCTTTTCAAATTGTCGGACACCATCAGAATAACCTCACACGCTTTTAATAAGCATGTATTTTCTTTTTACTAACTTTAGTTTTACCCTTACACCGATGTGTATTAACACTGTATACTCAGTAATTTCCTGAGTTCTGTGAAAAAAATCACAGGCATATTACTCGGGTGGGATTTGAAGCCACTACCTTTGCAATTCTAGAGCAGATGTCCTGCCAAATAGAACCAAATTACACTGTCTGTCAAACAGTATCAAATGTTAGCAGGTGGAGCTGTTTCATATCTGCTTTATTAACTTATTTTGGTACAAAACAAAACACAAATATCCTCTAATTTTTTTATTTTTCACAATTATTGTATTTATTTATCTTTTCCTCCAACAGAAAGATCGCTACTCACCACCAATACCTACTCTTCGCACTAAACAGGTACAAATAAAATTAGTTAACCATTCAATTTATTTAGCTACTTTAGTTTAAGTGTAGTCTTTTTAAATTTGTTTCTCCTTATAACTTTTAAAATGATGTAATCAGTCCAACAGTATTCTCAGTTTTCTAAAACAAAATTATTTATTTATTTATTTGTTTATTATTGACCCTGGGTAAACCTCTCGGTGAAACACTGTTAGCCTTGCCTTTGAAATTTATTTACTACATTCGCGCATGTGTTATACATGTAGACACCATTGGTAAACAAACGCCATATAACAAACTTGTGTGGGTCAAGCCACCATACAAATGGTTCCCTCATAATGACAAGCAGTAGCGTTAGTGTTCGATGTGCAATTTTTATCTTACATGGGAAAGGTCAATTTTAAGGCATTAAGGGATGCCAAAGTTTAAAAATCCAATTTGTTCCACTGACATGAAGTGTCTTTTTTTGGTGTTTTTCTAGGATGAACCAAGAGTGAGTTCCCCACCAGTTCCTGCTCTGCGCAAAAATGATAACGAGAAAAAGGTTTGTACAAATTTATTCAAATCAACTGACAGATAGTCACTAATTTTTGCCATATGAGTACTCATTGCTAGATGTCATGAGCCCAATTTCAAAAAGCCTGTAAGCAGGAAAACTTGCTGAGCACAGAAAATGATTGCTGAAAAGAAACAGGTCACCACCCAAAACTACTAACTATTAAGTTTACATCGTTAAGACTGGTGCCTCACTCAATTTTTGCTGAACCCATCTTTTATACTTTCTTAAGGATTCACCCAGAAAACCCAAAGACATACACGGAACACCTCGCAGGCCACCAGGGGTAAGTTTCTCCTCCAGATGTCAACCTAATTTTTAAATTATTCACAGATGACTTGATAATTTCTTTTTATTTTGAAGCTGAATTCGGAGATTTAGTCGTTAAGAGTAATTTTTCTACCCTTTTTAGAAATAGTGACTAATTCTTGGTTCTTTAAAAGGAAGTTTGCCATATAGACCATGTACATGTACATGACTTAATTTGAGTTGGGCGCCCTCGACTATAGGTTTAATGAAGGTTGCTCATTGGCCCATCCTGTGGTGCTCGCAAACAAAGATTTGCGTTTTCCATTGTTACATCATTGTTTTACCTCAAAGGTGGCGGCTGGATGACTTCCATATATATTGTCCATTGCATTTGTTTTTTGTGGATCTGAAAAGTAAAGCTTTGGTACCACTGAGTGTCCTTACCTTGCTTGGAGTGTCTTGCCGTACTTCTAGATGTGACTCGAGCTACGATTGGTCACATGACTCACATGTTTGTTACATCGCGCTTTTGACTTTTGACTTGCATAACTGTCAGTATCTGTTGCAAACATTTCTCTAATGATGTGTTGTAATTTTGTTATTATAATTGCAAAGACTCACCGGGACATGGATGCTAGGCCCATAGTGCCTGCAAAAGTAGGTTTGACTTATTATTGCACAGTGCACTATTACTCACATTGAATGGTGTCACTCTTTTTGGATACATGCTTATACCCCTCTTTACAAAAGTTAACCTAATCGGGTGCAGCCCTAGGGCTGTTGTCACCCTAACTATCCCAGTATGCCTATTTTTAAACCCTGGTGAATTTCCCAATCCAAGGAATAATTTTTTTCCAGTAAATTTGTATAGCAAAATATTTGGACTGGACATTATTTGTGCACACTGAATGCTTAAATGAGTAGCAAATGATAATTTTTGAGTAGCAACTGGCAGATTTTTGTGGCATTTTGCTATGCTATTCATGGGAAATTGTTCTCTGCAATCTGAAAGCCCCTGGTGACAACGGCACCTTCTGCTGAACTTCTCTCTCTGGTTATCTTCATGAACTACCTCTTGGCTTATTAAAAAGCTCTTGTTAGGCTTTCACGGATGTATTATGCACCAAGGTCTAATGTGTGAGACACAACAACTCTGTTATGGATCATGTAATGAGTTAAGACGTCACTCATTGTTGATGACCTGTATCTTCTTTTTAATTACTTTTTTCAACAAAATTGGAACTTATACATTTTTTGCAAGAAAAAAATAATGCAGCTTTTGTATTTTCTAACTCAATTTCACAGAAAGTGTTGCATGCGACCTTGTTGCACTGGCGCCACATTTAGCTAGTTGTCTCAATTATTGATAAGCCTGGCTTTAGTTTTAAGTGCTCAGATCGGAACACTTGTTCTATGAATTATAGAGTTACACCAATGGGGTAATTATGAAGCAATTCATTTTTCATAGCTGCTGACTCTTTGAAGGTTGGTGGTCACCATTAACATAATTACAGCCATTATAAATGCTGTTGTTTAATTTATGGTCTCATGCCCGAAGCACTCATTTTGTGTTTCATGCTTTTTAACTGTTCAAAGGGGGTTTCCATATTCAAAGTCCGTGTATGTACCAGCCCAACATAATAATAGAGAAATCATACAAAAGGATCAATAATCTAGTGAGGTTTTTTTAAACAAAAACTACTGTCCATAAGTTGTGGTGGTTCTCAAAAGAACCATGGTGTCTGCAACTCCTCCATGCTTAGATTCAAATCCCAGTTAAAGAAGAAAACTAGACACCTGCTGAAATCCCACTGCACAGCACCTTGTTTTCTGTCATGCACCGTTTAACTTTATATTTTAATTATTAACTGCACTTTGCTTGTCTCTGCACTGCACTCTCTGGAAAAGTTTTTTTGGCAAAGTTTGAGTTAGTGCCATGAAAATATATCCCGAGACTTATGATAGCTTTAACGCTTCAGAGACCACAGCATTACCAAAAAGGGCAAAGTAACGGTCGCGACATGAATTGATACTTTTCATTGTTTCCCACGTTAACATAGTGTCTATGTTTCTAGAACAAAACCAAATTTTTGTTTCATATTATTTTTTCCAGACACTTCTTTCCAAAAAACATTGCTTTAAAAAAAACCCAATAAAAACCTTACATGTATCTGAACAAATAATGATGATTAAACAGAAATGAATGAACTTTAAGGGGTTAAACAGATGCAAGGATCTAGTGATCCAGTGATTGATTTTCATAAAAGAAAGCTGGTTAAAATGTCAAGTTATGACACTATTGATTCTGTTTAGATCGTACTTCTTGTGTGATATTTCCACGATGCAATACTTAAATCATTCCAGATGTTTTTCTCACCCTGTAATTATTGGCGTTTATCAATGATTGACTTTGCAGTGATGTTTGGTCGGCACCCTGTGAGGTTTCAGGCACTATCCTATTTCGAACCACTTGTTCTAATCAATCAATGTTTTATGCATGTAGACTTCTGCCTTTGTTTTGAGAATTCTTTACATTTGTTATCTTTCCAATTTGTTCAGGTTTGAACACTTGACTCCAAGAATTGCCAAATTATTTCTTAGTGTGTCTTTCACTGAATGATGTTTAATACTTATCTAAAATTAAAAGTTTTAAAACTGGTGACATGTGTCAAGGCAGTATTTTGATTAGAACAACAAATAAATTTGTCTATGGTAAAATGCCCCCATGTCAACTCCCTTCGAAGTAGTACCTTTATTTGTCATTTGTGCAACACACAGGACACACAGTAACAAGCCAGCAAACAAATCATACTAAGCAGGTAGAGGTGATCTTGTCCTACCATAGGAATAATTCTTTTTGGGGGCGGAACTGTCAATTGTCATTTATATGCAAACAATTATTGCATCCAATCTATCTCTCTTCTTGCTTTATCTATTTAACAGTTGTTAATTAATCACAAGTTTTTTTAATGAGATTTTTGTTACTATATTACAGGGGGATATATACAACAGACCTATCTCAAAGGTAAACAAAATGAAAGCAAATAAACAAAGTCCTTTCAGTTTAGCTGGATACAGAACCAGTGCTTTTCTCTCTTAATCAATCAGCAAAAACACCTGTTTCCTTAGTCACTGATGAACTGTTTCTTTTAGACTTTTTGAACCAATTAACGTATACAGTCAAGCCTGTAACATGTGAGCTCATAATCTTCGTGCATTCAGTTACGGCTGGTTTATTTTTTTAAATGTGAAGAGACCTGAAGCCAAAGCTATCTGGAGGATTTTCTGTAGATTTTGATTGTTAAAAGCTCAGAAACATTGTTTGTACATTTTCATGATAACTACCTAAATCTCACTTTTGAACAGATTGTCAAAATTAGGGTTTTGCCAGAGCCAGTCACATAACTGCTGGCCTTTGACAAATAATGTGGTCAGATACTAACTGAGTAAAGTTTATTTAACTAAGAAATATGTTCTTGCTAAAAACTACAAATAACCAACATGCATTAAGTTTCACATCTTCAACTTAACTTGTTATTTTGGATTCACTTCACAATTACACCTTTTTTTATATATAGTTCAGAATTAGTTTACACAGACACATTAAGCATGAAGTTTAACAATGTAAATGTAGTTCATCACTTTGAGTTTATAAAGTTTTTGTAGCTGTCTTAAAGCTTGGGATGGATTTAAACCTTGCTTACAGATGCACCCAGCGATTAATTTCTTCTGATGGAAGTTCTGTTTTTAACATTCAGAATGTTGGAGATATTATTTTCCTGATATGTAGAAATATTATTTCATTGCTTGTCTGTTTTGCCTTGGCAGGTATCCCTACCGCCTACCATTTTGCTTTTCTTTCATTTTAATGTGGTTTTATTTTCACTTTGTCATCACGCCTACCATAAGGAGAAACCGTCAGCCTCAGACTCTCTCAAGTCAAATGACAACATCTCCTCCCCCTGGAACGAGCTCTCGGAAAAATCTTCTCCCGTTCCTGAAGATGATAAACTTGTCCGCAAGAAGGAGGAACCGTTGGGTAACCTCTGGGAATACTCCCAGGGCCCAACAGGTAAAACCTCCCAGGAACGGGCAAGAATATTCCCTGATAAAGACATTTCTGAAAAGCACGCCAATTTGGATGCTTTGGATAAATTCCGTTTGCCTAGGGAGACCCCACCGGGCTCCCCACTCCCAAGGGTCATCCCCAGGGAAAATGCGGCTCTCAGTCCAATGGAGAAGCTGCATACACATAAACCAAAGGAGGGGGAGGAGATTGAGGTCAGACGTGGGAAGGAGGTTGATGGATCACGAGATAAAGCGGTGGACAAAACAGCAAACGCCAATGTGAGTTTTGGTTTTGTCAATGAAGTCTTGTCACTTGTACTGTAGTCTCGTTCTGGCTGTGATAGTTGAACAGTAGTTTTTACAACAAGTCTCTTGAAACTTTTAACATAGGTTCAGGCCTTGAATTTCGCTCTTGAAGGGGCACTCTATGAGGAAAATGTCAATTTGAATTGGAACTTTGCAAAGGGCACCACAGCACGGCAATTGCTGTTGGTGTCATTGGTTATTTTGATTGCCCGAATAACTTGGACTTTAACGTTTAGAAAAATGACTATTGTATACACTGTACATACATGTATATATTTTTGATTGATACCTCACCATGACGCCTCAACTAATTCATGTATAGTTACAAATGATAGTGCGCATGCACTTTTGGTTGCCTTTAAACAGTTAAGGCAAAATATGAAACAGGCCGCCTGTAAAGGTTATTGATGTGCATAGTAGTATTATTTCTTATCTTGTGAAACATTGTACAACGTTTATGAATGTTTTTCATCTTTTAAAACTTCTTCACGGCATACTTTCAGAAAGTAGGTAGAGCGCGAGATGAAATAGTTGAATAGTTGTTTAAAGATTAAATCTTACAAGGCAGTACACAGGAGCCGTATAACTTTAATGATTTCTTTAATTGATTTGCAAGTGAAGGACTGCCCTACTCTAAGTTTGCAAACTTACATTATTTAAACTGGCCTCCCTTAAGGAATTTGATGTCGTTGATTGGATGCGGTCAATCGATCCAGACCTGGTTGTCTACGCTCCCTCATTGGCCCAGAACGGCTACCAGACATTGAAGACGGTACGCCGTATCAACCGCCACACCCTCTTGCAGTTCTGCCCTGATATGAAGCATGGCCATTTTGAGGCTGTCTTGCATGAGGTGGACCGAATACAAACACCAGCATCTAGAAAGGTATCAGTCAACACTGTTGTGTCTTACGCAGTTTCTTGAGGAGTTGTTTGATTTTGTGTTTTGGATTCACTGATTCTTACCAAACGTTCTTTGAAACACTTATTTAAAGCTTTGCTTCCATAACAGCTTTTAGGGCTGGTATTTTTGCTTTATATTTGAAACAGTTGATTTTTGTTTACGATTTTAACCAGTCGTGTTCTCCTATGAACTGTTACAGTCAGCACTGTTGTGTGTCGATTTTGTGTGCTTTGGATTCACTGATTTTCGTCCGAGCAATCTTTGAATTGTTGTTTGAAGCTTTGCTTCCATAACAGTTTATTTGGCTGGTATTTTGGCTCTATTTGTTTTATTTGTTGATGTTCATAGTTTAATGAAAACTAATAGTTTGCTTTTCACTACTGATATTTTGTGCAATATTTATTAACCTACTTATTCAAATATTTATTAACTTTATTTGTTAATCCATTTATTTTATTGACGTCTTTTGTTTTTTAATAAGAGAGAAGATAACTTGTTTCTCAGTGATATATATGTTTCTCTGAGTCACAGCAAGATTTAGTTGTTCAAAAATATGTTCAGTTTAAAGACTCTTCAAACATTTGTGGCTTGTTGTCTTCAGCTATTTCATGTCTGTGTTTCCTCTCTTTTGAACTTGGTCTCTGAACTGGGCTGTGTCTGCGGATGTTGTTGTTTTAAGTTTCTCACAATTTGGGATTGTTTTTTATACTTTTATTTTCCAAGCTGCTTGAGGAGGAGAGATTGAGGAATAATGTAAGATTTACAATTGACAAATGACTAGATATGTAAAGTTTTTAACCACTATACAATTGTAATTGGACCTTTTTCATTCTATTTTAACTAGGTTTGTTGAGAAGAAAGAAATATTTAAACCATAGCACAGCATAAGAAATGGCTTTCATAATAAAGTAATAAACCCTGGTCGTAAGGAAATTGTGGTTGGCTGGCTGGTAGATAAGGGGCAGGCTGGCCAGACTTTGTAGTAGACTTTGTGCATGCTGGCCGGTATACTTAGTGCATTCTGATCAGTAACTTTTTGCATGCTGGCCATTTTATTTCGTGCAGGCTGGCCAGTAGTCTGTAAGCAGGCTGGCCGGTATACTTTAAGCAGGCTACCCAGTAGATTTTAAGCAGGTTGCCAGTAGACTTTAAGCAGGCTGGCCAGTAAACTTTAAGCAGGCTGGCTAGTAGACGTTAAGCTGGCTGGCCAGTAGACTTTCAGCAGGCTGGCCAGTAGACTTTCAGCAGGCTGGCCAGTAGACTTTCAGCAGGCTGGCCAGTAGACCTTAAGCAGGCTGGCCAGTAGACTTTAAGCAGGCTGGCCAGTAGACTTTAAGCAGGCTGGCCAGTAGACTTTTAGCAGGTTGACCGGTATACTTTAAGCAGGCTAACCACTAGATTTTAAGCAGGCTGGCCAGTAGTCTTTGATCAGTCTTGCCAATAGGCTTTAGGCAGGCTGGCAAATAGACATCTTGCACAAGATGTCCCAGTTCCATGTAACTGCTTTTAAAGCACAAAAAGTTGCCAAGCACAAAAACAATTTGCTTACCAGAATAAGTTTACCAGCCATAACACCATGTCACAATTCTTACCGTGAATTTTTTGAATGGTTTCCTGCTAAGCTTTGCTCAACTGAAAATTTCTTAGCAGAATTTTCTACAAAGTGATTTTGACATGGTTGTACCTGCAAGAATTACAAGAAACATAATTGATGATATGTCTACAATAACTGGCAATAATTTACTCTACCACTACCTGTTTGCATAGTAGATATCGATTGCACTATGATGGATGAGGCATACTGTAGTCAACCTTTTTGCCTGCCAAGCAACTGAAACGTTTAGTTCAAAGTGCATATAGAACTCCACATTGCCCACAAACCTTTGTCTCTACACCCCTTGCCCACATCCCATCAGCACATTCTTTAATACCTACACAAACCTTTATACTTGAAACATTCATTTAACTCCGTCAGTACTTAAGCATCATCCAGAAACAGAGTCCAGCATTCTCCTGAAGACGATCAGAGCATACTGATCGAAACGTTGAGTTGTCAACTTTTTTAGAACCAAGACTACTCAAAGGACATGTTCACATTGTGTTACTGGAAACCTCACCTCATTATTCTTCTCCCATGCAAAACTTCAAATCCAACTAACCCTGTAATTGTTACTGTTTTGCACATTGATTTATTTGTCGCTGACCGACCTTCGTAGGAGGCACGTCTGATCGATTTATTCTCGGACCAAGGAAGTGAATCTGAAGATGAGAAATCTGAAGTGAGGTTATTTCTGACTTATAAATGTCAGCTTATTGTATTGCATGGCTCTTTCATTCTTCTCTCTTTGTCTCAGTAATTAATTGTGATTAATAATTGACTTAAGAGCTGAACTCACGCTGCGTTTTAGTCGTTTATTAACCAATAAACACTCTTGGCTGCTTGTGCGCTGTGTAGAGTTTCAACAACGGGTACGCTGGAAGCAATGTTGCTATTTTTTCTTTATCAGTGATTATCTTAGACACTGCTGTATAGTGTATGAGTGGTTTAGATTGTAGAAGATGCAGGAGGCTTTATTGAACGGTATTGCATTGTCAAAATAGCAACATTTTGATTGATAGTTATGGGTTATTGTTGTTTGACTACCTGTATTTGAATTGTGTCTTTTCATGTATAGTATGGTGTAGACAACTTAATTGAATCCAACTCGTATGGCGTTGCACTATATCTGGGTCCTATTTTATAGAATTACTTAATCCTTAAGAGACCATAACGGCCACAAACAGTTTGGTATTGAAATGCCCTTAGCGAATGCAAGATTTTCCCTACTTTTTTCTTATCCATGGGAGAAAAGAAAGATGGCCGAACCAGAAAGGTCTACACAGTTGTTGTTGCTTGTGACTGGCTCTTGTCAACATTTTGCTCTGTGGAAAATTTCCACACCAGTAGGCCTATCTTCTTGTTCGTCCCTGGTCCTCAATCCCATTCATCATAACTCAGCAGATACTAGAATATTAATAAGCATTCTCAACAGTGTCTTATCAATCATTAAAATGGGCAGAGCCGACAGTAAAACCAACCACTAGTTAACCATTAAAAACTGCTTATACATGTAGCTACAATGTTGCATTATTTACACTTTATTGATCATCATACCAGGGCTCTTAGCAACTGACAAATTTTGTGAAATAAAGACCTGGATTTAAGTACAGTGACCATCAAAAGAACTCTTCTTAATTAGTGCCAACCTTGGCCTTGATAACTCTTGTTGCAAAATGTGGAAAGAAGTTTCGTTTGACAAGTAAAACCTGTATTTTACTCTAAACCATCTGTGGTTGATTAGTACATGTATGTGGAGAGAGATGGATATTTTTTTATCGTCCTCATCATTGGGGGAAAAAAGGAGAAACTTTGTCTCCATTGGCAACGAATGCCAGACAGTATTTAGAAATATGAATATAAACAAAACATTTGTAAATTTTGGGTTTCCCAAACACACATGGACAAACAAGCATCCAAGGAATAAAAAGGTTATTTGATTTGTAATCAAATTAAGAGTTCATTTAGTGAACTGTCCATTAATAAGCTGTAAAATTGGTTAATAACGTCAAATAATGCTCCATTAGTTCTAGATGCTTACATGTATGCTCACTGATCGCCCTTGTGGTTTTGACGAAGCTTCAACTTAACTCTGCATGTTTTTGTTTTTGTTTTTCTGTGAATCTTCTTGTTTCTTTAAGCAGCGTGGTTCGTGGAGTGAGCATGCTAAGATATTAACCCAGACGAAACCTAGAACCGAGCCTAGAACCAATCCTAGAACTGTAAGATTTAAGAATGGATAGAAAATCTCACAGCAATTGAGTTCTTTGTGAGAGTCACTCACTCTATTGCAATCACAGTTTGCATTACTTGCACTGGTTGGACTAACAAGGATTGAATGTTGTTTCATATCATTCCATTCAGTTCAAGTGTGAAACTAACAAGACTTGTTTTTTTTTTTTATTTACTAAACTTTATTTGTAAACATGACAATATCTAGGATTCGATGGTTGGATGAATCTTTAGCCTACTTTAGTGTTAGTGTTAATTTCTTTTAATGAGATATCGCCTAACATCACAAGGCTAGGCTCAAAACCCACATGTTTGGATGAGATTGGTATGCCTGGCAACATGTAGTGAGTGGAGGTTTTCAGGTATGGTACCAAATCAATCAAACCCAGTTTGTACGGATTCAAAGCCCAAATACTTGCACTATGATGAGGATTGTATGTCTGGCGGAAAAGTGGATAGTCTTAGTGAGTTTAAATCCAACAACTTCAGGTATGACCAATGGATTTCTTCCAATTTTATTCTTTACTCTTGAGCCGCAACTGAACACCTAAATGTTTGGACTTGAATACGTTTTATATCTTACAAATTCAAACAACTTCTTAAATAGGATTTTAGAGGGTTCGGGTCTTTGAGTTGAAGCAAGAATGGCTCTTTGAATTAATTTCCTCTTGTTTCCATTTGTTTTTGATCACATCACCAGGTGCAGTTTTATGATGGCATGATGCACTCACAATATCCTATAAGTTCACTTGATTATTCAGGGTGCTACTATTCTCAACACTAAAGCACTTGTTGTTGTTTTGTCTGTGTTTTACCGTGAAATGATCATTCTCCTAACTCATGTGTGGGTCCCACCATCAGGGCCAAATTTCTTGGTCTGCTAACCGAAAAAGCAAAGAATCGGCTCAAGCGTATTTCACGGGATAGCAGTGAATTTTGGCTTGTGGGCATGCATACTCCACATTACTAGGCATTCTTTGCTTACACAGCTAGCACAGAAATTCAGCGCTTGCTCTGCAAGCATAGAATGGTGAAGCGCAGAATTTGGCGGTAAGCAGAGCCATGAAATTGGGCCCTGATGTATCAACAAAGAAAACTTGTAATCCGATATTTTATAAGAAAAACATTTTATTTTTTTCCTCAAACTCTTGCAATCATTGTCCACTTTTTGTCATTTGACAAAGCAGAAACCAAATGAAGTAAAAATGGAAAGTTGAGGAGATGGATTTAAAAAGACAAAATAGAAATAAATAGTTTTAGAGTGAAGAAAACCTGTAAGATATTTTGTTATAAAACTGTTGGAATTGCTTCTTAAGATCGTCATTAGTTCTCGGTTCTTCGGAAATACGAAGGATTGTCAAATAAGTCTTGCAGGAATTGGATATTTCGAATTTTTCATCCTCAAGTGTTTTTATGACTAATTTTCTGTTCATGCTTACAAAAGGAGGACCTGCCTCAGGATTCATTCACGGATTTTCTCATTGATGTCTCAAAGGAAGTAAGATCGTAATTTATGTCTCAAGTTCGTTGAGGTGAAATCCAGAACCTCTGCTCAGAGGAATTTTTGTCTGACGACTCTCTGCGAAGTTCCTTGTTTGAAGTTTAATGTAACTTTTTCTGGTTTCTGTTAGTGAACATTCTGATTCCGAATCTGAATTATACAGTCGCCAAAGCATCCTAATGGAAACATCTAACTGACTTTTATAACAAAGACAACGAAGAAATTGAAGTTTGGGTGGAAGAAAGAAACCACTGACCCAACCTCTGAGTGTATGAATTTATACACAGCAGCCACAGAATTATACACATGTTTACAAGTTTGAATTCATAAAAATATCTTTTGCTCGATTGTTTTAAATATAAACTCAATGGGTTTTTCATGGTTTTCTTTTTGTAGCCTACACCCACTAAATTGAACTGGCAGGTAAATAATTCATTTGTTAAGTCATTTTAAAACAACCAAGTAGTTGGTAAGAAAGCTTTAATTTCAAAAAGATGGTCTACTTAATTAAGCCTTTTCAGTCAGGTTCAGTGGAACTCTAACAAGTCTTATTTTTGTTGGCTTTTTATTTCTCTTCTTACGATACCAAGAAATGCATCAAACATTTCCTTTGATCTTTGAAAACTTCAAATATCTGTTTTGTATTTTCTCCTTGCTTCTCTGCTCTTACATAGTCTGATATGTATAAGAAAGCTGTGGAAATAGCTGAGGACCATTTGCTTCGTAAGGTACACTCAGAAATTGTGTCCAGCATCTGTTCAGATAACCCAGTTTTGAATTTATTTACTAACAGTTTTGAATTTGGCTTGCATTAATTTTAACAGCGCTTGAAATATCCATTGCTGAGTGTTCAGACTGTAAAAGTCATGTCACACGAGGCATTTCCAGGAGAAAGCCAGACTTGGATGTTCAGAAAATGATGACTTAAATATTACATTTGCATAACACCAGTTCTCTTCACAGCGAGTCATCATAACTCTTAAACAATAGTCAAACATTGCCTAACCACTCCCCGCCTGCAACGCCTGCAACGCCTCCCCTGCCTTTGATCTCGACCCAATAAAAATACTTCCTTTTGCAGGTGTTTGAATCCCGCTTGCACTTTATCACTCATTTTCTTAGGATTAGCCCTGAGATGGGGAGTCACAAATACAAAGTTGTCTTATGACATTCTCATTAATGTTAACGGTGTCTGAAATATTTGTTTTATTTCTTAGGAGCAAGAAGAAGCTAAGGGTCGAGAGGTCGGTCCGAGCCGCGACCCTCGAGAAGTTATAACAGCTCTGTCTGCGATGCGCCGCCAACTTCACAGTGAGCAACGCCGCATCCAAAACCAGCTGGACCAAAATAAGCAGGTAGAAACACCACGATCAATCTGCTGTTTGTGTTGATACGTATGGAATAGGTTGCCTTGGTATACACACTGAGGCTGAACATCTATGTCCCATAACATGAACTGAGACAGACCCTGTATTTGTCCTGTTTGTGGATTTCTCATTCCTTCCTTTCTTCCTTTTGAGTGCAGTCTTCAAATCATGATTAAAGAATAACATACTGCCATACACATTGCAATGCATTGGGGTGAAACCCTTCTTTTAGTGATAACTGTGTATTTGGGGTCTTTTACATGCATTGATAGTTTTTGTATCAACATGCAATACCTTCTGCTTTACGTCCCATTCAAGGATGAAGAAATCATGGTAAAGTGTCTCCTTTATGGATAGATGTATCACGAAAAGGTCTCCAACCCACACTCTGCTGATCAGAAACACCAGCCGTCGATTTCACCAAACTCATCCTAACTTAAGTAGGACGCATTGAACCCATTGAACCCATCCTAAGTTAGGATGGGTTACTCGTCCTAACTCGAGATAGGATTAATCCTAGTGTTTGATTCTCTTTGACTGAGGACTGCAATGTTAACTTGATGGTATATTTGTCAGTGCATCATACATATCACGTTAATCAGAGTCCAACTGTTTGCGTGTTGAGTAATACCATTATGGTGTTTTTGTTTCGTAGCATGATCCTTATGCCCAAACACAGCCCAAGGCTAGCTCCAGACGAGCCAGCCCTCAGGTGGACGTCTTTGAGGTTGCTCGTCACAAGGCACCGGTGGCCGTAAGGAGGGAGCCACTTACCCACCACCATGCTGCTGCTGACTTCTCCAGTCTCAAAAACAGAGGTAGGCAACACAAACGCCCCCCCAGCTTTTATAAATCTGACTGTATTTATTGTAATTAATAGCCTTAAAGTATACATAGTTGACGCTACTCTGGCCGAACTCGGCTCGAGACGTAGATCTAGGTGTTCTGAGAAGAACCAATGGTTGAACCGGAGTTGTTAACCACTGGTTCTTTTCAGAACCAACGCTACTCAAAGAAATTTACACATGATGCTATACCGCAAACCTCACCTTGTTACACTCCTGAAATGCAAAGTTTTGGATCCTACTAAAAGTATATGTAGGAAACCCTCAAACAATGGAAACTTTTAGCTAATTATTTTGACTAAAATTTTGCAGAATCAAACTCAAGGCAGAGGTTGCGAGAGCAATTCCCCAACAACCCCAACTCGGACCTCACCCTAGAAGCTCAACAGAGGGCACTTCTAAGACATCAACAAGAAAAACTGGAAAATCTCCGAAGAGGTAAAAAGAGTTATCCCTAATAAAAGCAGAAACATTTTATGTTTCCAAAGATTTCTAAGTGAAGTGGTCCTAATATAAAAGGCTTATTATGATTTTGTTCAATTACTAGGAGAATAAATGAAATGAAAACTCTTTTGGTTAGTCCACTCACTATTTGACAAATTCATCTGCTTTTGGAAGCGGATTAAGAGAAAATAAATGGCACATTTAAATACAAGCTATATGGTCTGTTAGTGTTTTTCAGTAGAACAAGATTGATTGACCTTGTTCATCATCGACTGAATGCATCTTTACTCCTTTATCATCTGCCAGAGATAACAACTTCTAACCAGTCTTTTCGTCCAAATTGTCTCCTTAGGAAACAACAAAAGACCCATCGCTGATCAGATGCCGAGTATGAACCCAAGAGATCTAGGCAGGGTAAGTCAGTATAGAAGTCAGGAATCCATCCCATGTGTACAAGTTGATTCCTTGTAGGGCTAAGACCAAAAGCTGCGTCTGAATTGATGGCTAGGTTAGTGGCTATGGCTGATAAGTCCTATTCTTCACTGTTGTCGTTGCAGCCAAAAGCCATAGCCATAGCCATGATTCAGATACTTTTCAATCATAGACTAGTCCCCTGTCTTTATCTTCAAGGCGTGTCATTGCCGAGGAGTCTGGTACCCTGGACGAACCATGCTCTGGTGTTGTTAGCAGCAGAGTGTGGTGACACTTGTGCCCTTGAGCATGGCAATTCACCATAATTGCGTCAAGAAAAGTTAGGAGTTGGTGCATTCTGCTCTACAAGCCAGGCTCTTAGCGGATGATATCCATACCTATATCCTTACAGACCCTGTTTCAGCCCCATGAGCAGTTTGCAATGTGCCCCTGGTAGCAGTAGATTTGGGTTGACAGCCCAAATCAGTTATAGCCCTAACCTGATAGTTTACCTGACAATTTTCTTTGTTCCTGCAGAGTGATTCCCCACTCCTTGCTTTGGAATCTGAAAGTGCCTTCATAGGGATCAATAATGGAGTTGCGGACATCCCCAGTAGCCCCCCTCGAAGGAAGAGGCCCCCCTCCCCTCGTAAAGAATACGGAGAGCCCTCTACGTCAAACAGAAACAAGGTAAGCTTTGTTTCGAATGGAAGAACATAGGTGGCTCTTGCGTAAAGCACTGATCTCTCACCACCATAGCCCTGGTTTGATTTCCACCTAGGGACATACATGAATGTGAAAACAGTTCTTTTCCTAAAAGGTTCTTTCCTATGCCACAAGGGTTTTTCTCTGGGCCCTCTGGTTCTCCTCCCTCCAAAACAAAGCTCTGCTTATCCTGTTGAAAAACAAATAACGAGCGCTTTGATGTTTCTAGGGGTGTGACAAAGCGCTATATTATTGTGTGAAGAACAGTAGCAAAGCAAAAAGAGATGGCCACCTCCTGGGTGCAAATTCACCAACCAGATTAATAGAAATGCTTAACAATCCATTGTTGTCATACTTTTTTAAAGTTGCAGTAACCAAATTTTGTCACCTTCTTTCACCATGTAGGCTAAGGATCCATTAGGTTCAACTATGAGCTTTGATAACGACACCATCGATTTCTTGGCTAAGAAAAATAAGGAAAGAAACAAGGCCCTGAACAACATTGAAGGTGGGTATAAATTCAGTAAATTCAAAGAGATCTTCCTCTTGTTCAGTTGGCACTGAATTGTGCTGCTGTAGCCTTCATTATAGCCCACCAACCATCTCTGCTATTCGCCATGGTGGTAATTGTTGAATCACTGTTTATTTATCTCTTAACCTTTCCAGCTGATGTTGATTCTCTGGTTGACGCTGACGATGTTTTATCACGGTTCATGATGAGATCATCACATGACAGGTAAAAATACACTCACTTCCTTAAACTCTTTTTTAATCTCCATTTTTCCATTTTAGAAAGCATGACTAGCTTGCATGTGGAACAGTATTCTATCTTCTGTACCCCTCTTAGTATCTCTCTGCGTTGTTTTTATTCCCTACTCCTTGACCAGACCCCTTCCTTCTGATACACTTAAAGGTCTGACATGGTGTTTCTGCCCTGTCTCCTCTACCACAAGGTGTAGTGAGTTGGGGTGTAGGTACTTCGGAGAGGGAAGTGAGGGTGTAGTGACAAGGGGTTGTAGGGATCGAGGGGGTGGAGGAAGTGTAGTGACCAGCGGTGCGGCCACTAGGGGTGTTAGCAACTAAGGTGTAGTGCCTTTGGAGTGTAGTGAGTTAGTGACCAGTGGGTGTAGAACCAAGGGGTGTGGTACTTAAGGACTGTAGTACCCAGGGGCTGTAGTGCTTGGGGCTCAAGTGCCCATCAGGGGGCTACAGTGACCCGGGGGTGCGGTGACCAGGGGTGACACACCCCAAATAACTTTTCTGAGTTGGCATTTGAGCCTCAGTTGCGCATGAAACACCAATACAAAAATAAGAACAAGGGTACCATCCTTTAAGAACACTAATATTTACAAAAAGGTTTGTTTCTTTGACATTATTTAATACAGTGGGTTTGCATGCTGGGCCTGCTAGTCTCTCTTATAATAATGGAGAAAGTTTTGGTAGTCAATGGTCTGGCAAAGTGGATTCACTACACCCCATAAAGGGATACCAGCTAGCAATGGCATCCATACACCCTCCTAACAAAAACATGTTATTTCTATGTACCCGCCTTTTACTTTCATTTTCTTTTCCCCCCTTGCTTCCTTTTTTTAAAATCTTGTATAACACACCATGCTTATTTCATTCTCACATGCACACTTGCTTTTCAAGATCATAGCTATGTCATTTGGTAAACTGGAAGGTAAAGTATAGAATTCACATTTAGTTTGCTGTTACATACGTTAGGTTAGCATGCATTTTCATTAACACTTTTTAAAGAGAGTAGAAGAAGAAAAATTGTACTTGAAAAACAATTTCTAAACAAAACTAATTTACTTGTTTCATGTTATTTATAGTAACAATTTTACTGACAAAATTTGGTTAAAGAAATGAACAATATTAGGTATGTCTTGGTGTTTTGTGATGATTATACAGAAATGAAAGGTCTCTGAAAGGTTATAATAGATTCTATTTTTTTATAACTAAATATGATAAGCCCATCTAACAGTGGTTCATACTACAGTGGTATTTTATATCCATTGGCGAACTACACATTTTCATGGGGGGGGGGGACCACACAATTTGGGGGGATATTTATTGTATCGAACCATGGAGGGGCGTGCAAGGATTCAGAGCCATGCCGTCCTGTTAATGCCACTGAATATATTTTGTTCCAAATATACCTAAAATAGATAATCATAAGAAGAAACTAGATTTCAGATTAGAAATATCACAATACGGTTTAACACATCACCTAGGGTTTGATTTGTGTTTGTACATGTATCCACATTTCTAACAGTTTGATTTGGCTCTTTACTCACAAAAATCCACCACAAGCACATCCACCACAAGCCTCGGCTTTTAGGATGATGCCTCCATGTGAATGTGGAAATAAATGTTAATATACTGATTGATTGATTGATATTGATTGAAATGCTTGAACAGTTTTAGTAGGATTCAACAGCCAGATTGAGGTAATTTCTAAAATCATCTCTTACAGCACTTGTAAGTCCCCCTTCACATTACAGTTTTGCAGATTTGTTTACTTGAAACAAGTTAAAGCTAGCAAATTTCGTTTTCTAACTCTATGATTCTATTTTCCTGTCAACAGACCTAAATCTGGCAAGAGCGAAGACCTGAGTCTGTGGCTGCAGCCAAGTGCCATTGATTGAGGAAGACTGGACTCTGGTGTTTTGAGTATTCTTCGGGCAATGTCACATAATTATAAAAGGCAATCAGGTCCCCCCCCCCCCATTTTATGTAGAAAACAGGAAAACACTTTACTAAGTTTTATGTGCTTGGCCATTTCCTTTTTCTGGGGGGGGGGGGGTGCAAAAGTTGAATGTCTGATAATATACAACATAAGAGTTATGGTTAATCAAATTAATAATTGAACTATTTAGTTTTCAATGAATCTGCCAGACCTTTTTCAAATAATAGAGAAACAACTCTGATAGAGTGCCGGCAGAGGTTGTTGGTTCAAATCCCACTCTAGTCTGATTGTCTTTGTTCAACCCAAATACATAACAATTATGACCTAATCATCTTTTTTCACTTCAGTTTTCTTATGCATTCAGCAATAGTAACTAGTGCCTTCTATTTGCCCTTTTTGACAAGTTTGTTGTTTTGTGAAATAGCGAGTTTAGTTGATGCGTTACAAGCATTATTTTTTTGGCCAGTAGAAGAGTTTAAAAAGTGTAAATTTTTGTATTTTGCCTTTTAGGTTTCAGTTAGTTTGGCTACATTGATTTTGAGCAATTAGCTTATTGAGGATGCCAACCGCCGATAAAATCTCACTTTTGTGAGAACTAGGGGTTCTTGTACTATCTCATTCCGGTTCTTCTATCTCAGAGCCATCACTTCTCCCAACTTAGTCTGATTTCCGATTTGTTTGCCCTTTAATATCAGAAAAAAAGCCTGAAAGGTATATTGAAGCCTACACACCATTTGTAAATGATAAAATATTCCTGAACAAGAGAGGTCTTTTGCACATGGTTGCTAATTAGCTAGCTTCCTGTCGTATTAATTACCCAATGGGAAGTTTCACATCTTACTTGTGAAAGGAAGACTACTAGCCTATTGCCTTTGTCTGGTTGGGGAAAAAAGAAGCTTTTTAGTATTTGAATCGATCAATGGTTAAAGGTTACCAACTCTGTGTTGGCTTGCAAAACCAAAACAAATGCCAGAAAGTATTGTTTTAATAGAGTCCTCTGCTCCTCAAACTTCCGAGAAAAAAAATCTCTTGAAATTCTTTTTAACTTTTCACTTAATCTATATAATAATTAAATTAAGACATTTATTGTATATGAACATAGCTGTACATGATTGGTTTACTTGAATTTATTTTAAAAATCTTATCTGTCAATATTTTTCTGTACCAAATATTTTGTATTTTTTCCTTGAAGTTCCTAAAGAGTGTTTGTATAGATTGTATTTATTATATCTTTATTGTAGATGAACATTCCATAGCAAATATTAATTTGTCTATTGAAACAGTCACTTGTTGTGGCTGTTGATACAATTTTCAAGATAAGGCTTAATGTTATTGTTTGAAATAATAATAATAAAATTAATAAATATTAATAATACACTAAAGCTGTATCAAAGTAAAACTGTTGCCCTCTGGTGGTTCCCCTTTAAAATAAGATAAAATAAAACATTGATAATATTGCCATTATCTGTTCTTGGGTGTATAAAAACTGTTCATAGCTCAAATTGTGCATACCCTATGAATCAAGATACCTCATAATACTGACAGAATTGCTTTTGTTGTATGGGTACTGTCCTTGATATAAGGTACATCAATATAAGGTACAACATAACGCTCATCACTAGCCTCTAATCTATAGTCAACTACTTGAATTACATTTCTAAATAGTGTATACATTTTCAGACACCAACAATTCTTTAATATTTCTAGAAGGCTTTATAAGATCTTATCATATTAAATGTATTTATTCTTCAAATCATGTTTTGTTTCCCTTTTGTTTGAGTGAAGACATGTTTATTTTAAAGCTTCTCACCCCCCCCCCCCCCTCACCCCAACCCCGGTCACCCCAAAAACCCAAACACCAACAAAAACAAACGCATTTCAACCCACACCTCTCGATTAAGCCCCGCCCCTCCCACCAGCGAATCTGCTTGAGGCTTGTCTGTTCTATTTTTCAAGCAGGGGTGTTCTTTCAAGAGTGAACTCCGTTTGAAAACATTTCTATCGAAAGACTGATCAAAAACTGTTGGAAAACCTTCCATACCTCCGTGTAATATATTTACCACAGAAAAGTCACTATTTATTAGTTTATTCATAGCTATTGTCTAGTTTATCCCTTTCTAATTGACGAGTCAGGTCGTGTCCCCGCCGCCCCCCCCCCCCCCACAAAATGTGTACAATATGCAAAATAGTTCCGTAGGCCTACGTCATGGAAATCGCCGCCATATTGGAAAGAAAATGGCTGACGCTGGAAAAAACGTCGCTTGTCGCTGCAAGTTTTTCACATTTTACGAACAATTCATCGGACGAACCTTCTTCAAAGATAGTGAGGTAAGTTTGTATAAATATGTAGCTTCTCTGGGGACTTTCTGTTGTGAATATTGGTGTTTGATACGGTCAAAATAGTGCAAACATGCGTGCTTCCTGTTGTCTAAGCGGTAAGTTTGAAACGCAAGAAATCGGCAAGGAAAAACAGTCATTGGCTGTAAGTGTGGAGAAAATGCTATTGTGAAACAAATGTGCGGGGGTGGAGAAGAAGGTGGGAGGGGCCGTCTGCGAGAAGAAAAAAACGAGGCACAAAAAATTTGCATATTGACCACGGCTTTGAACAAATAAAAGCCTTCCTAGCCCGGGGTAGGACTATGTTTGACTTTTAAGTTTAGGAGAGCAAGGCCTCCTGCATGTTCAAGCACAAAGTGTGACCTTCTTACTTGAAATGATTGATGGAATATGCAGTTGGGTTAGGTACTGACCTGTTTAGTGTTACAAATAATATAGGAGCTGGCATCATAGTTACACTTACTACCTTATAATATAAGGAAGCTTTGTCAAATTTTGCTCTAAATACAACAAGCCTATATACATGCATTTTGGAGCAAAGTTTGATAGATAACTTTCCGCATGGCGCCACCACTTTTTCACTCATTTTTACAAAAAGGGATATATGAATCAGGTAAATTAGATACTATATTATTTTATTAATGAAAAAGTGGTGGCACCATACGGAAACTTTTCCAAAATTTATAAAGTTTTGCTCTAAAATGCAACAACACTATATAGCCTTTTGTGTTTGTAAACATTTCTCTCAAACGCAACAAGGCTAGCCTATAGCTTTGAGTATTTATCAAATTTTGCTCTTAAATGCAACAAGCCTTGCATATTTATCAAATTTTGCCTGAAAATGTGTACAAAGCTTACATAGCCTTGCGTATTTATCAAATTTTGCCTTAAAATGGGTACAAAGTTTATATAGCTTTCTAAAATTTATCAAATATTGCCTGAAAATGGGTACAAGGCTATATATATATCCTGGTGTATTTAATATTTCAAGTTATGTTTTAAATGTATGAAAATATAGGCTAATTGATTTTCCACTCTTTGTTTAGTACAGATAGATGTACAGCCACACCAACCCATGCATCCACCAAGAACCCATCCAAGAATTAACCAAGAGGCATTATCACCTCATCATGGGAGAGTAAAGACCAACAAATGGTCTAAATTCAAGGTAATGAGAGACTCTTATAGACAGTCCTTTTGTTCACAGTTCTCGCCAGTAGTGCGCGTACGTGCTCAGGTGTGCAATACTGAGCATGTGTGCGCAAAAAGGACGTTACGTCGCCAGCATCTCAAAAGTCTCCCAGTAATACTCTAAATTTGTTTTTGGAGGTCCTCTAATTTCCAAGTAATTAAGCTTCATGAAAGATTCTGGAGCATTTTTAGCTTGGGTGGGGATTCAATTACACCAAGCGTCTTTATTCACAGGGGACTTAATGGCAACAACCCCCCCACAATTTTACAGTGGCTCAGCCCCTGAGGTGTCCCCATAAATAAAATCTATGTACATGTATGTACCTTTAAAAACGAAAGACATTAAGGTCTCTTTACCCCCCCCCCCCCCAATTGTGGAAATCAGTGCCACCTCTGTTTGGATTGTCCCACAACTCCCAGGGTGAACAGGCTAAATTTGAAACTGAAATATATTTACTTAACTACAACAAGATTATGAGTACTATTTCGTTAGAATGATACTCTGTTTAATCAGGTTATTAAAGGAAGACTAATGCAAGAATAATTGCTATGTTTTTGTTTTACATAAGAACCAACTGCGAAGTGGCATAACAACCACATCTCCTAAGGGACCCATGTCATCCATGAAGCAGCAACAGTGTCAGTTCGCCAGCAAGGCCAACGCACCCAGGGAGATTCAAGCTCAACTGAATGAAGGGCTGCGGTGGATATGTTGAGGTACGTAATCAACTTTATTTACAAAGATATTTTGTAGCATGCAACGTTTAAGAAAAAAAGAGTGTCCCCTGTAGCAGGTTGCCTTTTAAAGAGTTAAATTCAAATTATTAAAGATCACCTACTTCTTAGAGCATTTCAATTTCAAATGTATGGTTATATTTTGTTTGCAAAATGTTTCACTATAATTTGGACCACAAAGTAGTAGTGTGACTGAATGTGAAGGTCAGGAATCGGTTATCATTATCACAAGTTTCTCTAACTTCACCTTTGAAGGCTTATACTTCTAGTTCAAATACAGCAAACTTAAATACCAAGAAATAGCTTTAAGCTAAAACAATAAGTAAAAACCTTTACTCAAACAACAGCATTGTTACAAAACTTTGGAAAAACAAACAACATGTTATAAGACTTTTAATGAACTCGTAAAACTTCTAAATTTCTGTTTGGTTTTTGCCTGAAAATGTTTGCAAGGTCTTATGGCTTTATCAAATTTTACTTATGGTGGGTTTTTTAAATTGTGCTTGAAAATGTTTGCAGTTTTTGCCTAAAAATGTGGTTTTTATCCAATTTTGCTTGAAAATGGCAAAAAACGTTTATTATAAAACATTTGAAACAAAAACTAAACATACCAGACTTTTAATGAACTTGTAAAACTTCTTAATTTCGGTGCTGCCGAACATTCCTCGGCCAACCCCTTTTATAAAGTTAACATGCATGTTGTTTTTGGTTTTTTTGTAGGCTTCATCTGGAGGCGATCTCTGTCACCTTATTGATCCAAACCTTGCCATCGACCTCTCTAGTTGCTCCTGAGTTAAACTGCTGCTACCACTTCATCATCACCGGGACATCGAAACAAAATGGTACAAATATGTTTGCAAGGCTATGCCTTATGGTTTTATCAAATTTTGTTTAAAAATTATTATAGCCTTATGGTTTTTGCCTGAAAATGTAGGCAAGGCTATAGCCTTATGGTTTTTATCAAATTTTGCCTATAAATGTGTGCAAGGCTATAGCCTTATGGTTTTATCAAATTTTGCTTGAAAATGGTTGCAAGGCTTATGGTTTTTGCCTAAAAACTGTTGCAAGGCCTTATGGTTTGTATCAAATTTTGCTTGACAATGGTTTTATCAAATTTTGCTTCAAAATTGTTGCAAGGCTATAGCCTTATGGTTTTATCAAATTTTGCTTGAAAATTGTTGCAAGGCTATATTACCTTATGGTTTTATCAAATTTTGCTTGAAAATGGTTTTATCAAATTTTGCTTCAAAATTGTTGCAAGGCCTTATGGTTTTATCAAATTTTGCTTGAAAATGGTTGCAAGGCTATAGTCTTATGGTTTTATCAAATTTTGCTTGAAAATGTGTGCAAGGCTATAGCCTTATGGTTTTTATCAAATTTTGCCTAAAAATGTGGGCAAGGCTATATAGCCTTATGGTTTTATCAAATTTTGCTTGAAAATGTTGGCCTTATGTTTTTATCAAATTTTGCTTGAAAAAGGTTGCAAGGCCTTATGGTTTTTATCAAATTTTGCCTGAAAATGTGTGCAAGGCTATAATAGCCTTATGGTTTTATCAAATTTTGCTTGAAAATGGTTGCAAGGCTAAAGCATTATGGTTTTTGTTGCAAGGCTGTAGCCTTACGATCTTTGCCTGAAAATGTAGGCAAGGCTATAGCCTTATAGTTTTATCAAATTTTGCTTGAAAATGTGTGCAAGGCTATAGCCTTATGGTTTTATCAAATTTTGCCTAAAAATGTGGGCAAGGCTATAGCCTTATGGTTTTTGCCTGAAAATGTGTGCAAGGCCTTATGGTTTTTGCCTGAAAATGTAGGCAAGGCTATAGCCTTATGGTTTTATCAAATTTTGCTTGAAAATGGTTGCAAGGCTATAGCCTTATGGTTTTTATCAAATTTTGCTTGAAAATGTGTGCAAGGCTATAGCCTTATGGTTTTATCAAATTTTGCTTCAAAATTGTTGCAAGGCTATAGCCTTATGGTTTTTATCAAATTTTGCCTAAAAATGTGGGCCTTATGGTTTTTGCCTGAAAATGTAGGCAAGGCTATAGCCTTATGGTTTTATCAAATTTTGCTTGAAAATATAGCCTTATGGTTTTATCAAATTTTGCTTGAAAATGGATGCAAGGCTATAGCCTTATGGTTTTTATCAAATTCTGCTTGAAAATTGTTGCCTTATGGTTTTTATCAAATATTGCCTAAAAATGTGGGCAAGGCTATAGCCTTATGGTTTTTATCAAATTTTGCCTAAAAATGTGGGCAAGGCTTATGGTTTTATCAAATTTTGCTTGAAAATGGTTGCAAGGCTATAGCCTTATGGTTTTTGCCTGAAAATGTAGGCAAGGCTATAGCCTTATGGTTTTTGCCTGAAAATGTAGGCCTTATGGTTTTATCAAATTTTGCTTGAAAATATAGCCTTATGGTTTTATCAAATTTTGCTTGAAAATGGTTGCAAGGCTATAGCCTTATGGTTTTTGCCTGAAAATGTAGGCAAGGCTATAGCCTTATGGTTTTTGCCTGAAAATGTAGGCCTTATGGTTTTATCAAATTTTGCTTGAAAATATAACCTTATGGTTTTATCAAATTTTGCTTGAAAATATAGCCTTATGGTTTTATCAAATTTTGCTTGAAAATGGTTGCAAGGCTATAGCCTTATGGTTTTTATCAAATATTGCCTAAAAATGGTTGCAATGCTATAGCCTTATGGTTTTATCAAATTTTGCTTGAAAATGGTTGCAAGGCTATAGCCTTATGGTGTTTATCAAATATTGCCTAAAAATGTGGGCAAGGCTATAGCCTTATGGTTTTATCAAATTTTGCTTGAAAATGGTTGCAAGGCTATAGCCTTATGGTTTTTATCAAATATTGCCTAAAAATGTGGGCAAGGCTATAGCCTTATGGTTTTATCAAATTTTACTTGAAAATGGTTGCAAGGCTATAGCCTTATGGTTTTTATCAAATATTGCCTAAAAATGTGGGCAAGGCTATAGCCTTATGGTTTTATCAAATTTTGCTTGAAAATGGTTGCAAGGCTATAGCCTTATGGTTTTTATCAAATATTGCCTAAAAATGTGGGCAAGGCTATAGCCTTCTGGTTTTATCAAATTTTGCTTGAAAATGGTTGCAAGGCTATAGCCTTATGGTGTTTATCAAATATTGCCTAAAAATGTGGGCAAGGCTATAGCCTTCTGGTTTTATCAAATTTTGCTTGAAAATGGTTGCAAGGCTATAGCCTTATGGTTTTTGCCTGAAAATGTAGGCCTGATGGTTTTATCAAATTTTGCTTGAAAATAGTTGGAAGGCTATAGCCTTATGGTTTATCAAATTTTGCTTGAAAATGGTTGCAAGGCTATAGCCTTATGGTTTTTATCAAATATTGCCTAAAAATGTGGGCAAGGCTATAGCCTTATGGTTTTATCAAATTTTGCTTGAAATTGTTTGCAAAAAACGTTGATTACAAAACATTTGAGAAAAAAATTAAACATACCAGACTTTTAATGAACTTGTAAAACTTCTTAATTTCGGTGCTGCCGAACATTCCTCGGCCAACCCCTTTTATAAAGTTAACATGCATGTTGTTTTTTGGTTTTTTGTAGGCTTCATCTGGAGGCGATCTCTGTTACCTTATTGATCCAAACCTTGCCCTCGACCTCTCTAGTTGCTCCTGAATTAAACTGCTGCTACCACTTCATCATCACCGGGACATCGAAACAAAATGGTACAAATATGTTTGCAAGGCTATGCCTTATGGTTTTATCAAATTTTGCTTGAAAATGTGTGCAAGGCTATAGCCTTATAGTTTTATCAAATTTTGCTTGAAAATGTGTGCAAGGCTATAGCCTTATAGTTTTATCAAATTTTGCTTGAAAATGTGTGCAAGGCCTTATGGTTTTTATCAAATTTTGCCTAAAAATGTGGGCAAGGCTATAGCCTTCTGGTTTTATCAAATTTTGCTTGAAAATGGTTGCAAGGCTATAGCCTTATGGTTTTTGCCTGAAAATGTAGGCCTGATGGTTTTATCAAATTTTGCTTGAAAATAGTTGGAAGGCTATAGCCTTATGGTTTTATCATATTTTGCTTGAAAATGGTTGCAAGGCTATATGGTTTTTTATCAAATATTGCCTAAAAATGGTTGCAAGGCTATAGCCTTATGGTTTTATCAAATTTTGCTTGAAATTGTTTGCAAAAAACGTTGATTACAAAACATTTGAGAAAAAAATTAAACATACCAGACTTTTAATGAACTTGTAAAACTTCTTAATTTCGGTGCTGCCGAACATTCCTCGGCCAACCCCTTTTATAAAGTTAACATGCATGTTGTTTTTTGGTTTTTTGTAGGCTTCATCTGGAGGCGATCTCTGTTACCTTATTGATCCAAACCTTGCCCTCGACCTCTCTAGTTGCTCCTGAGTTAAACTGCTGCTACCACTTCATCATCACCGGGACATCGAAACAAAATGGTACAAATATGTTTGCAAGGCTATGCCTTATGGTTTTATCAAATTTTGCTTGAAAATGTGTGCAAGGCTATAGCCTTATAGTTTTATCAAATTTTGCTTGAAAATGTGTGCAAGGCTATAGCCTTATGGTTTTTATCAAATTTTGCCTAAAAATGTGGGCAAGGCTATAGCCTTAGGGTTTTATCAAATTTTGCTTGAAAATGGTTGCAAGGCTATAGCCTTATGGTTTTTGCCTGAAAATGTGTGCAAGGCTATAGCCTTATGGTTTTTGCCTGAAAATGTAGGCAGGGCTATAGCCTTATGGTTTTATCAAATTTTGCTTGAAAATGGTTGCAAGGCTATAGCCTTATGGTTTTCGCCTGAAAATGTAGGCAAGGCTATAGCCTTATGGTTTTATCAATTTTTGCTTGAAAATGGTTGCAAGGCTATAGTCAAGTAGGATTTGAAACTTTGCATGGTGGAGATAAGATATAGAAGAGTTTGCGGTAACACCATGTAATAACAATCTCTAAATGAGTTGGGGTGGTTCTGAAAAGAACCGTTGGGTTAACTCACCGGTTCTTTTCAGAACCACCCCAACTCATTTAGAGATTGTTATTACATGGTGTTACCGCAAACTCTTCTATATATATAAGGCTATAGTCCTTATGGTTTTATCAAATTTTGCTTGAAAATAGTTGCAAGGCTATAGCCTTATGGTTTTATCAAATTTTGCTTGAAAATTGTTGCAAGGCTATATTACCTTATGGTTTTATCAAATATTCCCTAAAAATGGTTGCAAGGCTATAGCCTTATGGTTTTTATCAAATTTTGCTTGAAAATGTGTGCAAGGCTATAGCCTTATGGTTTTATCAAATTTTGCTTGAAAATGGTTGCAAGGCTATAGCCTTATGGTTTTTTATCAAATATTGCCTAAAAATGGTTGCAAGGCTAAAGCCTTATGGTTTTATCAAATTTTGCTTGAAAATGGTTGCAAGGCTATAGCCTTATGGTTTTTTATCAAATATTGCCTAAAAATGGTTGCAAGGCTATAGCCTTATGGTTTTATCAAATTTTGCTTGAAAATGGTTGCAAGGCTATAGCCTTATGGTTTTTGCCTGAAAATGTGGGCAAGGCTATAGCCTTATGGTTTTATCATATTTTGCTTGAAAATGGTTGCAAGGCTATATGGTTTTTTATCAAATATTGCCTAAAAATGGTTGCAAGGCTATAGCCTTATGGTTTTATCAAATTTTGCTTGAAAATGGTTGCAAGGCTATAGCCTATATGGTTTTATCAAATATTGCCTAAAAATGTGGGCCTTATGGTTTTATCAAATTTTGCTTGAAAATGGTTGCAAGGCTATAGCCGTATGGTTTTATCAAATTTTGCTTGAAAATGGTTGCAAGGCTATAGTCCTTATGGTTTTATCAAATTTTGCTTGAAAATGGTTGCAAGGCTATAGCCTTATGGTTTTTGCCTGAAAATGTAGGCAAGGCTATAGCCTTATGGTTTTATCAAATTTTGCTTGAAAATGGTTGCAAGGCTATAGCCTTATGGTTTTATCAAATTTTGCTTGAAAATGGTTGCAAGGCTATAGCCTTATGGTTTTCGCCTGAAAATGTAGGCAAGGCTATAGCCTTATGGTTTTATCAAATTTTGCTTGAAAATAGTTGCAAGGCTATAGCCTTATGGTTTTATCAAATTTTACTTGAAAATGGTTGCAAGGCTATAGCCTTATGGTTTTTATCAAATATTGCCTAAAAATGTGGGCAAGGCTATAGCCTTATGGTTTTATCAAATTTTGCTTGAAAATGGTTGCAAGGCTATAGCCTTATGGTTTTTATCAAATATTGCCTAAAAATGTGGGCAAGGCTATAGCCTTATGGTTTTATCAAATTTTACTTGAAAATGGTTGCAAGGCTATAGCCTTATGGTTTTTATCAAATATTGCCTAAAAATGTGGGCAAGGCTATAGCCTTATAGTTTTATCAAATTTTGCTTGAAAATGTGTGCAAGGCTATAGCCTTATAGTTTTATCAAATTTTGCTTGAAAATGTGTGCAAGGCCTTATGGTTTTTATCAAATTTTGCCTAAAAATGTGGGCAAGGCTATAGCCTTCTGGTTTTATCAAATTTTGCTTGAAAATGGTTGCAAGGCTATAGCCTTATGGTTTTTGCCTGAAAATGTAGGCCTGATGGTTTTATCAAATTTTGCTTGAAAATAGTTGGAAGGCTATAGCCTTATGGTTTTATCATATTTTGCTTGAAAATGGTTGCAAGGCTATATGGTTTTTTATCAAATATTGCCTAAAAATGGTTGCAAGGCTATAGCCTTATGGTTTTATCAAATTTTGCTTGAAATTGTTTGCAAAAA
This sequence comes from Asterias amurensis, assembly GCF_032118995.1. Taxonomy (NCBI): domain Eukaryota; kingdom Metazoa; phylum Echinodermata; class Asteroidea; order Forcipulatida; family Asteriidae; genus Asterias; species Asterias amurensis. The sequence goes on along the minus strand of NC_092667.1, from coordinate 4,409,216 downwards.
ACGTTGATTACAAAACATTTGAGAAAAAAATTAAACATACCAGACTTTTAATGAACTTGTAAAACTTCTTAATTTCGGTGCTGCCGAACATTCCTCGGCCAACCCCTTTTATAAAGTTAACATGCATGTTGTTTTTTGGTTTTTTGTAGGCTTCATCTGGAGGCGATCTCTGTTACCTTATTGATCCAAACCTTGCCCTCGACCTCTCTAGTTGCTCCTGAGTTAAACTGCTGCTACCACTTCATCATCACCGGGACATCGAAACAAAATGGTACAAATATGTTTGCAAGGCTATGCCTTATGGTTTTATCAAATTTTGCTTGAAAATGTGTGCAAGGCTATAGCCTTATAGTTTTATCAAATTTTGCTTGAAAATGTGTGCAAGGCTATAGCCTTATGGTTTTTATCAAATTTTGCCTAAAAATGTGGGCAAGGCTATAGCCTTAGGGTTTTATCAAATTTTGCTTGAAAATGGTTGCAAGGCTATAGCCTTATGGTTTTTGCCTGAAAATGTGTGCAAGGCTATAGCCTTATGGTTTTTGCCTGAAAATGTAGGCAGGGCTATAGCCTTATGGTTTTATCAAATTTTGCTTGAAAATGGTTGCAAGGCTATAGCCTTATGGTTTTCGCCTGAAAATGTAGGCAAGGCTATAGCCTTATGGTTTTATCAATTTTTGCTTGAAAATGGTTGCAAGGCTATAGTCAAGTAGGATTTGAAACTTTGCATGGTGGAGATAAGATATAGAAGAGTTTGCGGTAACACCATGTAATAACAATCTCTAAATGAGTTGGGGTGGTTCTGAAAAGAACCGTTGGGTTAACTCACCGGTTCTTTTCAGAACCACCCCAACTCATTTAGAGATTGTTATTACATGGTGTTACCGCAAACTCTTCTATATATATAAGGCTATAGTCCTTATGGTTTTATCAAATTTTGCTTGAAAATAGTTGCAAGGCTATAGCCTTATGGTTTTATCAAATTTTGCTTGAAAATTGTTGCAAGGCTATATTACCTTATGGTTTTATCAAATATTCCCTAAAAATGGTTGCAAGGCTATAGCCTTATGGTTTTTATCAAATTTTGCTTGAAAATGTGTGCAAGGCTATAGCCTTATGGTTTTATCAAATTTTGCTTGAAAATGGTTGCAAGGCTATAGCCTTATGGTTTTTTATCAAATATTGCCTAAAAATGGTTGCAAGGCTAAAGCCTTATGGTTTTATCAAATTTTGCTTGAAAATGGTTGCAAGGCTATAGCCTTATGGTTTTTGCCTGAAAATGTGGGCAAGGCTATAGCCTTATGGTTTTATCAAATTTTGCTTGAAAATGGTTGCAAGGCTATAGCCTTATGGTTTTTTATCAAATATTGCCTAAAAATGGTTGCAAGGCTATAGCCTTATGGTTTTATCAAATTTTGCTTGAAAATGGTTGCAAGGCTATAGCCTTATGGTTTTTGCCTGAAAATGTGGGCAAGGCTATAGCCTTATGGTTTTATCATATTTTGCTTGAAAATGGTTGCAAGGCTATATGGTTTTTTATCAAATATTGCCTAAAAATGGTTGCAAGGCTATAGCCTTATGGTTTTATCAAATTTTGCTTGAAAATGGTTGCAAGGCTATAGCCTATATGGTTTTATCAAATATTGCCTAAAAATGTGGGCAAGGCTATAGCCTTATGGTTTTATCAAATTTTGCTTGAAAATGGTTGCAAGGCTATAGCCGTATGGTTTTATCAAATTTTGCTTGAAAATGGTTGCAAGGCTATAGTCCTTATGGTTTTATCAAATTTTGCTTGAAAATGGTTGCAAGGCTATAGCCTTATGGTTTTTGCCTGAAAATGTAGGCAAGGCTATAGCCTTATGGTTTTATCAAATTTTGCTTGAAAATGGTTGCAAGGCTATAGCCTTATGGTTTTATCAAATTTTGCTTGAAAATGGTTGCAAGGCTATAGCCTTATGGTTTTCGCCTGAAAATGTAGGCAAGGCTATAGCCTTATGGTTTTATCAAATTTTGCTTGAAAATAGTTGCAAGGCTATAGCCTTATGGTTTTATCAAATTTTACTTGAAAATGGTTGCAAGGCTATAGCCTTATGGTTTTTATCAAATATTGCCTAAAAATGTGGGCAAGGCTATAGCCTTATGGTTTTATCAAATTTTGCTTGAAAATGGTTGCAAGGCTATAGCCTTATGGTTTTTATCAAATATTGCCTAAAAATGTGGGCAAGGCTATAGCCTTATGGTTTTATCAAATTTTACTTGAAAATGGTTGCAAGGCTATAGCCTTATGGTTTTTATCAAATATTGCCTAAAAATGTGGGCAAGGCTATAGCCTTATGGTTTTATCAAATTTTGCTTGAAAATGGTTGCAAGGCTATAGCCTTATGGTTTTTATCAAATATTGCCTAAAAATGTGGGCAAGGCTATAGCCTTATGGTTTCATCAAATTTTGCTTGAAAATGGTTGCAAGGCTATAGCCTTATGGTTTTATCAAATTTTGCTTGAAAATGGTTGCAAGGCTATAGTCCTTATGGTTTTATTAAATTTTGCTTGAAAATGGTTGCAAGGCCATTGGTTGTTTGGTTTTGTGTGTACGAAAATAAAGGCTGTTTTTAGGGGTGAATCAATTTAAGTTTTGGTTGCCCTAAAGTTGCAGACTAATATCTCATTATTACTTGAGTCGTCTACTTGGCCGCCATATTTGAACACAGTGCAGCAATGGGTGTGTATTTTTTTTCACCTAATTACATATGCGCAAAAATACTTGGCTAAAAGCGACTTTATACATACCCAACTGCATTGTAGTTCAACATGGTGGCCTGAGGGTCCATCTTAACCCGATGGAACCCACCCCCACACTGTAGGGGGGCTAACATTGGTCCTTACAGTGTGGGGGTGGGTTCCATCGGGATAAGATGGGCCTTCCATATTTGAATTGGGGGGGGGGGGGGGGTGGTGGTAGGGTTGATGCAAATAAAACACAAGTTACAAGAGAGTTCTGTTCAATTTTTTATTGAAAATTTTGGCCAAAAAAAAAGCAGAGTCGTGCAAACACCTGTGCCTGTCGGTGGACCCCCTCGGCCACCTGGAACTCGTGATGATCTAAAGGTCCAAAGTGCAATGGTTGATATGTTCTCTGTTCAGTGAAGTTCAATCAGATGCGCTACTAGTGGTTTGTAACAACGATGTACTGTCTTACAAATGTAACGAGCTAGACGCAATTTAGCGCTTTGTTTTAGACGCAGAAGTGCTGAGCAGAAAGTAGTTGTTGCTTGCTTAAATGAAATGGTGCCCTCAAGAGTGCTTAGGATTTCACCGATTGTGGTTTCGCAACCAAGCTGCACTGGTGGTGCCAAGAGGTGTCGACGCTTGTTCCAATGGGATCCTAACTCGACGGATGATGACAACTTCTATCCAGATGATGATGTGCTGGTTGGAGAAACAAATTCTGTAATGGGCAGCAATTTTGTTACCAATTGTGTGTAAAGCAAGTCGCCAAAATTCTTCGGAAAAGTGCTGACGTATTATCACAAACGTCACAACTTTTTCAACAGTTTGAGCATGATAAGTAGTGATGTTTTCTCACTGCATGTTTGCCAATATATGATACTGTAGATGACATTGGATCAATATAAATTCAACCATCCTTAAAAAAACAGACATTTGACCAAACACTTCAACAGGGCTGAGATTAATTGTGATAAATTCACCATACAAAGACAGTATGTGTCTTCACAAAACATGTCTGGTTGTACAGAACATGCAACACCAGGGCATGGTAATTTCACAAGTAAAACGAAGTGAAAGTGTAGAGAATACGCAACACCTGGGGAAGTATGGGTAATTCAATACACGTGGAAGTGTAGAGAATACGCAACACCATGCAAAGTATGGGTAATTCAAAACACGTGGAAGTGTAGAGAATACGCAAGACAAGGGGAACTATGGGTAATTCAAAACACATGTGGAAGTGTAGAGAATATGCACAAAGAGGGGAACGACAGTTGAAAGTGTAATGAATACGCAACACCGAGGAAAGTATGGGTAATTCACAACACAAGTGAAAGTGTAGAAAATACGCTACACCAACACCAGGGGAAATATGGGTAATTCACAACACAAGTGAAAGTGTAGTGAATACGCAGCACAAGAGGAAGTATGGGTAATTCAAAACACAGGTGAAAGTGTAGAGAATACGCAACACAAGGGAAGTATGGGTAATTCACAACACAAGTGAAAGTGTAGTGAATTCGCAACACAAGGGAAGTATGGGTAATTCACAACACAAGTGAAAGTGTAGTGAATACGCAACACAAGGGAAGTATGGGTAATTCACAACACAAGTGAAAGTGTAGAGAATACGCATCACAAGGGAAGTATGGGTAATTCACAACACAAGTGAAAGTGTAGTGAATACGCAGCACAAGAAGAAGTATGGGTAATTCACAACACAAGTGAAAGTGTAGTGAATTCGCAACACAAGGGAAGTATGGGTAATTCACAACACAAGTGAAAGTGTAGTGAATACGCAGCACAAGAAGAAGTATGGGTAATTTACAACACAAGTGAAAGTGTAGTGAATTCGCAACACAAGGGAAGTATGGGTAATTCACAACACAAGTGAAAGTGTAGTGAATACGCAACACAAGGGAAGTATGGGTAATTCACAACACAAGTGAAAGTGTAGTGAATTCGCAACACAAGGGAAGTATGGGTAATTCACAACACAAGTGAAAGTGTAGTGAATACGCAACACAAGGGAAGTATGGGTAATTCACAACACAAGTGAAAGTGTAGTGAATTCGCAACACAAGTGAAGTATGGGTAATTCACAACACAAGTGAAAGTGTAGTGAATACGCAGCACAAGAGGAAGTATGGGTAATTCAAAACACAGGTGGAAGTGTAGAGAATACGCAACACAAGGGAAGTATGGGTAATTCACAACACAAGTGAAAGTGTAGTGAATTCGCAACACAAGTGAAGAATGGGTAATTCACAACACAAGTGAAAGTGTAGTGAATTCGCAACACAAGGGAAGTATGGGTAATTCACAACACAAGTGAAAGTGTAGTGAATACGCAACACAAGGGAAGTATGGGTAATTCACAACACAAGTGAAAGTGTAGTGAATTCGCAACACAAGTGAAGTATGGGTAATTCACAACACAAGTGAAAGTGTAGTGAATACGCAGCACAAGAGGAAGTATGGGTAATTCAAAACACAGGTGGAAGTGTAGAGAATACGCAACACAAGGGAAGTATGGGTAATTCACAACACAAGTGAAAGTGTAGTGAATTCGCAACACAAGTGAAGTATGGGTAATTCACAACACAAGTGAAAGTGTAGTGAATCATAGCACAAGAGGAAGTATGGGTAATTCAAAACACAGGTGGAAGTGTAGAGAATACGCAACACAAGGGAAGTATGGGTAATTCACAACACAAGTGAAAGTGTAGTGAATACGCAACACAAGGGAAGTATGGGTAATTCACAACACAAGTGAAAGTGTAGTGAATTCGCAACACCAGTGAAGTATGGGTAATTCACAACACAAGTGAAAGTGTAGTGAATACGCAGCACAAGAGGAAGTATGGGTAATTCAAAACACATGTGGAAGTGTAGAGAATACACAACACCAAGGGAAGTATGGGTAAGTCACAACACAAGTGGAAGTGTAGAGAATACGCATCACCAAGGGAAGTATGGGCATAATTCACAACACAGTTGAAAGTGTAGAGAATACGCAGGATAAGGGGAAGTATGGGTAATTCAAAGCACAAGTGAAAATGTAGTGAATACGCATCACCAAGGGAAGTATGGGCATAATTCACAACACAGTCGAAAGTGTAGAGAATACGCAGGATAAGGGGAAGTATGGGTAATTCAAAGCACAAGTGAAAGTGTAGAGAACAAGCAAGACCAGGGGAAGTATTGGTAATTCAAAACACATGTAATAGTGAATTGAATAGGCAAGACCAGGGGAAGTATGGGTATTTCATAACACAGTTGGAAGTGTACAGAATACGCAAAACCAGGGGAAGTATGTTTAATTCAAAACACATGTGAAAGTGAATTGAATACGCAACACCAGGGGAAAGATGGGTTATTCAAATTACATGTGAAAGTGTAGAGAATGCGCGACACCAGGGGAAGTATGGGTAATTCAAAACACAGTTGGAAGTGTTCAGAATACGCAACACAAGGGAAGTATGTTTAATTCAAAACACATGTGAAAGTGAATTGAATACGCAACACCAGGGGAAAGATGGGTTATTCAAATTACATGTGAAAGTGTAGAGAATGCGCGACACCAGGGGAAGTATGGGTAATTCAAAACACAGTTGGAAGTGTTCAGAATACGCAACACAAGGGAAGTATGTTTAATTCAAAACACATGTGAAAGTGAATTGAATATGCAACACCAGGGGAAGTATGGGTAATTTAAATTACATGTGAAAGTGTAGAGAATACAGGACACCAGGGGAAGTATGGGTAATTCAAAACACATGTGAAAGTGTCCAGAATCCGCAAGATAAGGGGAAGTATGGGTAATTCAAAACACAGGTGAAAGTGTAAAGAATACGCAATTCCAGGGGAAGTATGTATAATTCAAAACACATGTGAAACGGAATTGAATACGCAACACCAGGGGAAGTATGGGTAATTCAAAACACATGTGAAAGTGTCCAGAATCCCGCAGGATAAGGGGAAATATGGGTAATTCAAAACACAGGTGAAAGTGTAAAGAATACGCAACACCAGGGGTAGTATGGGTAATTCAATACACAGTTGGAAGTGTACAGAATACGCAACACCAGGGGAAGTATGGGTAATTCAAAACACAGGTGAAAGTGTAAAGAATACGCAACACCAGGGGAAGTATGTTTAATTCAAAACACATGTGAAAGTGTAGAGAATATGCAGGATAAGGGAAGGTATGGGTAATTCAAAACACAGGTGAAAGTGTAAAGAATACGCAAGACCAGGGGAAGTATGGGTAATTCAAAACACAGTTGGAAGTGTACAGAATACGCAACACCAGGGGAAGTATGGGTAATTCAAAACACAGGTGAAAGTGTAAAGAATACGCAAGACCAGGGGAAGTATGGGTAATTCAAAACACAGTTGGAAGTGTAGAGAATACGCAACACCAGGGGAAGTATGGGTAATTCAAAACACAGGTGAAAGTGTAAAGAATACGCAAGACCAGGGGAAGTATGGGTAATTCAAAACACAGTTGGAACTGTAGAGAATACGCAACAGCAGGGGTAGTACAATGTATGGGTGTTTCAAAACACAATTGAAAGTGTATAGAATACACAACACCAGGGGAGTTATGGGTAATTGAAAACACATGTGAAAGTTTTCAGAATATGCAACCCTTGACCTCTTCTTAAAACCAACCAATTCGAATGATAGGAATCCAATGTCATCTTTGGTATCAAAAGGCAATAAAAAGGGTGTTCTTACTAGATATTTTGATGTAAAGTTGCATGACCAAACAGAACATGTTTCACCAGCCATCATATCATCAACTGAATAGAAGTCCTCACCATCCACCAAGTCCAGATTCCATTGGCTCAAGCGAAGACATCTTTTCGCACCTTTGTTGATCTAAAACGATCCCCAGCACAAACCTGTTTACTAGAGAACAAAAGAGTGACGTGACCAACAAAAGGCTAAATGATAAGGGGCCCTCATCCCGACGTCTTGAGAGATCTTGCCGAACCAAACGTTTTAGGGACCAACCACTACTTTCCAGCTCGAAATGCGCTAGTATGTATGCATCCAAAAATAGCTTCGCTCTAGCTCATCAAATTTGTAAGGCGGTACACCAGTGAAACAAAACACTAGTGGTGCATCTAATTGAACTTCAGTGAACAGAGAACATACCTTCCATTGCACCCAGACCAACAAGACCAACACTTGTTCCAGGCAGCCGAGGGGGTCCACCAACAGGCACAGGTGTTTGCACAACTCTGCGAGTTTTTCATGGGTTTGGATGAGGCCCTAACATACATGAAAAACTCACCCGAATGAGCTGCTCCTACACAATGAGTCCAAAAGATATTTCTGTGGTTTTACCTTGACCTCTGAAAAATATTCTCAATATCTTTCAGAGCTAAAACCTTAATGAAAAAAAGTACAAGTAAGGGAATTGTATTATTGTATTTGATAGAAATTTCCATATCTCTGCAAGATACCGAGACTTCCATACCTTTGCTCAATTTATGACAAACATTAGTAACTTCACTCATAAGAAAATTCAATACTTTTTGAAAATACTAACTGAGATTTAACCAAACAAAAAGGAAATGAGTTTTATCTGTAAATCTTTGATAGAAATGTCCATATCTCTGCAAGATACTTAGATTTCCATAATTTCGTTTTTATGTTTGCCCAATTTCTGAAATACTGACTTTGCTTGCGAGAAAAATCATTATTTTACTTAAAACAACTCTTTTTCATGGTCTCATTCTTTTGTAGGAGCAACTCGTACATTTAAACTAACTACATTAAAATAACTACACAAAGACATATGATTCAGAAAGGACGGTTGGGGTTTTCTCTTCAACTCTTTGCATCTAAAATTCCTGCAACCATTTGTTTGAAATTTCTCTAAACAGTTTCAATTAGAGTGCTCTCTGACTGGTAAAACTGTTTCCCAAGAAGACAATCAGAGTGCCCTGATTATTCGCAAAGGAATGTATCGTTATATTGATAAAAAAATAAATTGAAATTTATCTGAACAGTTTCAATATCTGACTAGTAAAACTGATTCCCAAGAAGAGAATCAGAGTGCCCTGATTATCTGCAAGGGAAGATGTTTTCATTTGTTTTGTAAGGATTTTTGTTAGTTTTTCATGTATGAATTAATTGAAATCTGAATCATACATCTTTAGTGCAGATAAGGGATGGATCTTGGGACAAAAGGGGCATTTAAACTTATTCACCACACAGGGAGAAGTGTGGATGAATCTAACCAGAAGTCAAAGTGGTTATTTCACCATACAAAGGGTAGTATGGATATTTCACCACACAAGGGTTGACTGGTTCACAAGTATGGGTAGTTCACAGCACAAGGAGAAGTGTCGTTTACCACAGTGTAAGGAATAGGTTGATCACCACACAAGGAACAGTGTAAGCAATTCACCACTCAGGGGAAAGGGTCATTAATCACAGAGTAAAGAATGGGTAGATCACCAGACAAGATTATTGGCACACCCCTGGGACATAGACTAATGTACAGATACTAACTATGAGCTATCTATCATATATTAAGTCATATTAACTTGGCGCCTAATTTATGCCCTTTATGGACGTGAAAAGGGTAACTATTTCAGTATGGGTAGATCACCACACAAAGGAAGTGAGTAGATCACAACATAAGTAAAGGGGAGAGAATACACCACACAAGGATAAGTATGGGCAATTCAAAACACATGTGAAAATGTTGAGAATACGCAACACCAGGGGGATGGGTATAACTCGCAACACAGCTGAAAGTGTAGTGAATACACAACACAAGGGGCGGGGGGGGGGGGGGGGGGGGGTGTATGGGTCATTCACCACACAGTTGTAGTGTAGAGAATACGCAACACCAATGGAGGTATGGGTAATTCAAACCACATGTGAAAGTTCAGAGCATACGCAAGACTAGGGGAAGTATGGGTAGTTCACAACACAGTTGAAAGTGTAGAGAATACGCAATACCAATGGAAGTAAGGGTAATTCAAACCACATGTGAAAGTTCAGAGAATACGCAAGACCAGGGGAAGTATGGGTTATTCAAAACACAGTTGAAAGTGTAGAGAATACGCAATACCAATGGAAGTATGGGTAGTTCACAACACAGTTGAAAGTGTAGAGAATACGCACCACCAGTGGGAGTATGGGTAATTCACAACACAGTTGAAAGTGTATGGAATACACAACACCAGAGAAAGTATGGGTAATTCATAACACAGGTGAAAGTGTAGAGAATATGCAACACCACGGGGAGTATGGGTAATTCACCACACAGTTGAAAGTGTAGAGAATACGCAACACCAATGGAGGTATGGGTAATTCAAACCACATGTGAAAGTTCAGAGCATACGCAAGACTAGGGGAAGTATGGGTTATTCAAAACACAGTTTAAAGTGTAAAGAATCTGCATTACCAGGGGACGTATGGGTAATTTAAAATACATGTGAAGTGTAGAGAATACGCAACACCAGTGAAAGTGTGGGTAGTTCACAACACAGTTGAAAGTGTATGGAATACACAACACCAGGGGAAGTATGGGTGTTTCATAACACAGGTGAAAGTGTAGAGAATATGCAACACCACGGGGAGTATGGGTAATTCACCACACAGTTGAAAGTGTAGAGAATACGCAACACTAGGGGAAGTATGGGTAATTCACCACATGTAGAACATTAATGAAATGTTTACTCATCTACAACAATACCAATTAAATACACCTTAGATGAAGTGTCAAATTTTCTTTGACACTAACGGACCTATTTAGGCACTAAAGTGCCATCTATTTCAGATATGCGAATCTGTATTTTTTGAAAAAAAAAAAAAAAAAAAAAAATGGTATTTCCAGAAACAGGCACAGCAAGGTTTTGTACTGTTTTGTTTTTCTTTGAAACCAAATGACACTAAAGTGTCACCTATTTCAGACATGCAACTCCTAATTTTATTGCAAAACATTTTACATTTCCAGAAACAGGCACAGCAAGATTTGTACTGTGTTTTTTAATTTTCAATGGCAGAGATAACCAAAACCATAAAATCAGCTGACCAGCTGAAGAGTTGCATGGCTGCTATTGCTGATGTATGAGATGGGCGAAAACCTCCCTAAAAGGAGGGAAAATTCCCATGCCGGCTCCACTAAATGGCAACCAAGTTTGTCAACTCCATACATCAGCACACCTAAATTGAACAGCCTAAATGAAAAGTGATAGATACATAACTACATACAACTAAGCCTTTGACATACCGATTTGTAATTTTGATTTGAATGACTCACCACAGGTAAATTACCACACAAGGAAAGTATGAATGATTCACCATGGGTAAACGTAGGTAGATCACCACACAAGGAAAGTATGAATGATTCACCATGGGTAAATATAGGTAGACCAACACACAATGAAAGTATAAATGATTCACCATGGGTAACTATAGGTAGATCACCACACAAGGAAAGTATGAATGATTCACCATGGGTAAGTATAGGTAGATCACCACACAAGGAAAGTATGAATGATTCACCATGGGTAAGTATAGGTAGATCACCACACAAGGAAAGTATGAATGATTCACCATGGGTAAGTATAGGTAGATCACCACACAAGGAAAGTATGAATGATTCACCATGGGTAAGTATAGGTAGATCACCACACAATGAAAGTATGAATGATTCACCATGGGTAACTATAGGTAGATCACCACACAAGGAAAGTATGAATGATTCACCATGGGTAAGTATAGGTAGATCACCACACAAGGAAAGTATGAATGATTCACCATGGGTAAGTATAGGTAGATCACCGCACAAGGAAAGTATGAATGATTCACCATGGGTAAGTATAGGTAGATCACCACACAAGGAAAGTATGAATGATTCACCATGGGTAAGTATAGGTAGATCACCGCACAAGGAAAGTATGAATGATTCACCATGGGTAAGTATAGGTTGATCACCACACAAGGAAAGTACGAATGATTCATCATGGGTAAGTATAGGTAGATCACCACACAAGGAAAGTATGAATGATTCACCATGGGTAAGTATAGGTTGATCACCACACAAGGAAAGTATGAATGATTCACCATGGGTAAGTATAGGTTGATCACCACACAAGGAAAGTACGAATGATTCACCATGGGTAAGTATAGGTAGATCACCACACAAGGAAAGTATGAATGATTCACCATGGGTAAGTATAGGTTGATCACCACACAAGGAACGTATGAATGATTAACCACTCAGGATGTGCACATATTAATCTTGCAGACAATGATGCTCTTTCAAGAAAAGCCTTCATTATCTTGGTGATATTAGATAAAACCTGAAGATCCATCCCGTCTAAAAGTAGCTATAAATTTAGAGTTACAAACACTTCGAAAAAGGCATCTCCACTGGTGATGGACTGTAACTTAAATGGAGATCCGACACTCCCTGTCTGGATAAGTTGATCTGTAGAGGATGAAAGAAAGAAAGAAAAGAGAAACAATAATAATGACAGTAAAGAAAACCTTTACATAAGTCATACAACATACATCTGAAGAAAAAAGATGGGGGGGAGGTGGTTTGGTTATCCAAAATAGAAAACTGTTTAAAACATCCCTTAAACTTTCTACAAACAAATTATAAAGACAGCAACAATAAAATTCACACGTGAAAGTTTCAGTTTAATACAGTTTCTACTTGCTGGGAAAACAGCCAAACAGTGTTTCACATGAAGGTCGAATCCTACAACCTTTTGAGAAGTGACAGCAAGTACGAATCGCAACTCTGGCCAAAGCATTCACCAATGTACACCAACCCTCCAAAATCTGAGAGACGATTCATGCATGAATTGTTTTTCAGATTCAAATGCTTTTCGGGTGAAAATTTATTCATATCCTCTGAAGGGAGTCTCTTCTCAAAATAGTTAATATTGCAGTGTTTTATACCCTGTAAGTTTCCAATTTCCCTACCATTAACACTATGACAGTGATTTTGTGCAAGCTTTTGGCGTAACATTTGGGCCCAATTTCATAAAGTTCAAGCAGAAAAAAGTAGAATATAATGATCCACACAATAACCTCAAACCGAGTGGTATTTGTTTTACTTTGTGAGCTAACACGGGCGGCCATTTTGTGGTGTCAACAAATTTGACTCCATTTATTGGCGTGCCGTGTTCTTGATGAATAACGAAAACAGTGCAATTTCGAGGATTATTTGTGTGGATCCTCATATTCTTCAATTCAAACATCTTTCTAATCATCATTACATACAAACACTTTCAAACGCTTTTCGTAGACCAACTCGTCAAATCCAAGGCAACTATTCTCTTTAAACAACAACCAAAAGTCAAACATGTTTCTGGTCATGGTCTCTTAGTAAGTCTCTCCTTGCTACAGGACTGAGGTAGCATGTCTACCCAAAGTTATTTTCAAATTCAAAATTATGCCTTCAGAGTTTTTGTAACTCAGCGATGTACATCAAGGCAAGCAACTGCATTTTAGCTGGGAAATTAGTTTCAAATTCAAAATTATGCCTTCAGAGTTTGACACACTCCTTAAGTTTTTTATGAATTTAAAGACACTGGACCTAATTGATAATTGTCAAAGAACAGTCTTCTCGCTTGGTGTATCCCAACATATGCACTAAATTGAACTTGTAAATTTGAACTTGTCGAAGTTGGGAGATAATAATGAAAGAAAAAAATACTCTTGTAACACAAAGTTGTGTGCTTCCAGATGCTTGATTACGAGACCTCAAAATCAAATTTTGAGGTCTTGAAATCAAATTAAAATATTTGGGTAGAAAGTTACCTCTTTCTCAAAAACCACGCTACTTTAGAGGGAGTCGCTTCTCACAATGTTTTATACTATCAACAGCTCTCCATTGATCGTTAACAAGAATGTTTTTATGCCAACCATGATTACCAAAAGTGTCCATTGTCTTTTAACCTTTCTGATACAGAGAAATGTATCCTACCTTCAAAGTTGATTGACTTGCCACGGTACCTTCAAAGTTGATTGAATTGCCACGGTAGATTGTTGCCAACATCAAATGAGGAACCCTGTAGATAAAAGAATAAATGAAGAAAAAAAGGTTGAACATGTTGTCTAAAATATCAATGCAAATCTCAAAACATCAAAGCATTTTAGGACCTTTGGGTTTAAACATAAAATGCTATATAATTTGTGTTTGAAACAAAATAAAAGTACACACTAAGTGTACCAAACCCATTTCAAAAGACAGAAAATACTGTTCTCTGTGAAACTTGTAATGCACATGAAGGTGTTTTTTTCTACATCAAGATGCAGTGAATGAACACTTGCATTCTAGAGCAGTGTCTTACCAACTAGACTACCGAGATTGCCCGGTATCTAGAGGCAGTTCGAATTTGATGCTTTGGCAGCAGCAACAATATATAATAGATGTTCAATTTGCATCGGGGATAAAGAATATTAACTTTGGTTTTTTACCCTTTGAAGTCGGTCAAGTTGTCCCAATGCTGGCTTCATCCTTCACAGATTTGCTGGTAACTCCGCTGACATGTTTATTGGTCCGCCTCTATGAACAAAGATCTGACACTCTGCATCTGGATTACTTGATCTGTAGAAGATGACAAAAAGTAATTTGAATTTTGTTTAACATTTTATTAAGAATTTCTATCATTAAAGTAAGGGAACGATTTCATCCAGGAATTTTGCACAGCCAACTGTGTGGACTTAACATGTTAATTACACACTGAAGGTTACATGCATAATATTTTGTCTTTGGAAGTAGGAAAATGTTATCAAGTAAAAAGCCTGGCCATTATGTGCACTCTAATAGACTTCTTAAAGGTCTTGTTAAAAAAAAAACGTTTTGGACTCCCCCTCCCCAAAGTACAACCAAAAATGAAAACAAAGTAATAAATTCATCATTAAACTTGGGCGATATCGATTTATTTTATTCACGATATATCGCCGACAATATATCGCGATATTCGATAATTTGACATCAACAGTCTTCAAACACCAAGTAAAAGTTGTAGAAGAGACAGTCTTAGCATAAGAGAGGTGTTCTAATGACCTATTCTTCTGGTATTACTCCAAACCAATGGGGTGCAAGATGTCTAAAGCTTGCAAATACATCGCGATATTTAATCGTCATCGCGGTATATCGCGATTATCGCAATATATCGCGATATATTGCGATATATCGATTAAAACCAAATCCATCCGATATCGAAATCGTTTCCAAATCGATATCACGATATTCGATAATATCGTGATATCGCCCAAGCTTATACGTCATGCCTGAGCAGCAAATGGTGATTTTTGTTGAGCAACTGAGATATTTTGAGTAGCATTTCGCTGTACTATACAAGGGTCTCATTCCGTACACCCATGAAACTTTCTCTTAACCATCAGGTTGATCAACTTGAACTGAATGGTGCCAAACTTTGTAAAAAGCATTAGCCCCCAAAATCCACCAAAAACTGGAGCTCTTTAACCAAGGATTAGTGTATCCTTCACATAACTCAAAATTTGTCTTCACTTTGAATTTAAAAGTGACTTTATTTTGTCAATTACTCAGCTTCATGTATTGTTGATGTTTTCATATGGGGAAATTGGACGTATACAAACTTAGTTCAACAGCAAGCAATACATGAATAAATTAGTTTGTGGATTCACAAAATGACATTGAAAAACTTTTTTCTCAAATGGTTTCAAATGCTCTTAATAGACCAACTCGCCCGATCCAAGGCAACGGGTCCCTTTGAATGCTTTGCTTATAGACAGTAGTCTAAATCGTACCTGTAATCATGACGTTGATTGAGTAGTCAAAGCAGATTGCTGGAGAGTCAAGACTTCAACATCTCAGTGTGACAGCCACCGTGACTGAAGATCTGACGCTCTGTACGCATAAGTTGATCTGTAGAAGTTGACAAAAACATGTAGAAATTAGTACAAATTTAAACATTCAGTGAGTGAGCTGAAAACAAATGGCGAATTTTCAAAGACAGAAATCCGCCAAAATGCGTTGAATATTATCCCCTACTCCCCCGAGGAATTGTTGTCACAGGGATCGGTTATGTTCCCTGTTAAGGACTGACTGAACTTTTGCCAATCAATTAGCCACTTATAAAAATATTGTAAAAAGGGGACATAAAAGTGATGTAAAATCTGCAATTATTGATACAGCTGTACCAGAAATGTCTGCACCACACATATCGCTAAGAAAAAAGCGGAAAATAATAAGGTGTTTATGCCGCACGATTTTTGGTCATTAGCAGGCACTTTTCGCGTAAATCATAGCGTATTGAACTTGCCGGTATAGGTACATGTATGCATAAGTAGTGGCTCTACAGGTAAAGTAGAGCAACACAGACTTGTTGATACAAAAAACAAATTAGATAGGAAACATGCTTTATATTCTAGGTGTAACAACATTAGCCAATGCTAGAATTTTTTTAAACCAAATAGTATGGAAATATTGACTGCTATGAGGGGCACAGTTAAAATTATAGACCCAAGGTGATGTCAAAACCATGACTATGCCCGAAGCGAAACTGAGGGCATAGCCATTGTTTCGACATCACCGAGGGCCTATAATTTAACTGTTCCCCGATTATTAAGCAGTCAATATTTCTTTTATATACCGAATAAAGATTCTTCCTATCAACAACACTCTGACTATACGGTGAAATGTCGTCTGCGAAGAAAGGTCACGTCGTGAGACGGAACGCTAGTCGTACATCATACAAATCAAAGTTGCGTCATTTTCAGAGCAGGCATATGCCCCGGGCATAGTCACTATGACGTCATCTTGGTAGAAGAAGGGGGCATAGCTATTTCCATGACTCCATTTTCAACCAATCAGACTAAAGGATTCTATACATGAGGTATATAATAATGATTATGTCTATTACACCGATCCCGGCGCAAGTGTTGAGCACCGCCCGTCGTTGCTGCGGTGTCTTCAGTGCCTAGATTATGCAAAAAGACACTGCAGCTCATAAGTTATTCTGAATTGAGGTTGCTACCAATTTTGCTTTGTCGGATTCGTCTATACCTTTCTTACCTTTTGCAGATCCCAGTTGGATAGTGCAGGGGTAGCCTCAAAAGGCTACGAGCCGAGGTTAAATTAGTTTCAGTGTTCATGCTAAAGAAAAACACTACCCTCCTGATGGGGTTGGTCGGAAATGACTGTTGGAGAAAAAAGAAGGAAACAGCAAGTTAAAATAATGTTGTTGCAATCTAGGTAAATCAAAATATTATGTTTAAAAATAATCAAGTGAGGTTTGCAGAGACACTATGATCAACACGCCGGTCACGGGATGGAAATTATAAAAGTGAAGTGATTTGTAGATGGCTAACTGCAAGCTTAGATCTTTTTTATTTTAAACAACGTCAACGTTACGTCTGCAACTTGTTTGTCACCATCAAACAAAAAAACACATTATGTACACCCCGCCCCCCACGACACCAGTTTATTTAGTGTTTGTTTATGCGGTACACCATCTACTAACAATTTCCCAAGAAAAATGAGCTTTAATCAGATTCAAATTAAAATGTTTCATTCGCCATTATTAAATACTCTGGAAAGTAGTATGTAATTTCTTTGATTCAGGCACAACTGTTGGATTATTGATCATCAGTGTTTAGAAACAGTAATAACAAGTGTTATTTAACGCGCTTTTGGACCTGACCCTCACGGATTTAAATGAATTTCGGTGTGCTGATTGGACTCCCTGAAAAATTCCCAAATCCCAAATTTTATGTAATTCAGATCATTATTTGGGAAGACACATCTTAACAAACCTTTGACTAATTAGCATGACCTGCTGTGTTTGGACAATCAAATCATCAACAGTAAAGCACCTACAGAGATAACATCATTTTGAAGCTCTTAAGATGTCCCACATTTGAAAACCGAAAATTAAAAAAATTCCCAGTACCACCGAAAATACGCAAAAATTTGACTTTGACCTTGATATGCGAAAATGAGTTATTTTCACAATGCCTAATTTTTTTTTAATGCAAGTTTAAAGGAACACGTTGCCTTGGATCGGACGAGTTGGTCAAAACAAAAGCGTTTGTAACCGTTTTTTATATAATGCATATGGTTGGAAAGATGTTTTAAAAGTAGAATACAATGATCCACACAAGTTTGCCCCGAAATTGCGTGGTTTTCCTTCTACTGTGCGAACTAACACGGTCGGCCATTTATGGGAGTCAAAATTTTGACCCCTATAAATGGCCGACGTGTTAGTCGACAAGGTAAAGGGAAAACCACGCAATTTCGAGGCATGTTTGTGTGGATCATTGTATTCTACTTTTACAACATCTTTCCAGCCATATGCATTTAATAAAAAACGGTAACAAACGCTTTCCAAAGACCAACTCGACCGATCCAAGGCAATGTGTTCCTTTAAGATGTAAGCAACAATATTCTAAAAAATTGTGATGGGCACTCTTACAGTTTTTTTGTTATGATTTTTTTTTAAATTGGCTAGTTGTCTTTATGGAAAAAAAAAAATCTAAGCAACAAAGCCGACTGCCGCCATCGTGTATTTTCACATGGCTTCTTGGAACAGCTGTACATAGTAACATAATATGGGCAGGCAACGCTTTCCTGCACGTGTTTATTTTTTCCCCAGGACAGATGAGGCCACATAGCATGCACCCATTATTATATGGTAAGTGGCCACATCTGTCCTGGGAAAAAAATATGCTTCCTACACATGGAACAGTCTTGGCACTAGACATCAATGCACGGTACCGCATCGTATACTATGTTCAGCGCATTGTCATGTTTGTGTAAATTGCTTGTGACTAATCCATCTGCATAGTATTTGGTTGAATCAAGTTGACGCCGATTTAACTGCAAAAAGTAGACTGCCAGTTAGCCCAGGTTGGACTCCCCAGTTGCAGGCAGCAACTATTATAAAAAAAATCCTAAAAAAATAGAAAGAATAAATTATTTAAAAAAGTTAACAATAATAAGCCAGGCATGACAGAGGTCCACCATTAACACTGAAAAGCACAAATGTTAACTGTATGGATTGAAAGGAAAAAGTAAACAATAATGTTGTTTAGCTCCGCCCCTGTTCACAACCAACTCCCCCCCCCCCCCCCCCCCCGCCCCACAATGCATCAACACATGTGACATGGTGCCATTTCGGAGAGAAAAAACCTTCAGACTGGCCGTAATTTTCGGGGGGAAAAAAACGTATAAAAATTGATGCGTTTAAATCCCCCTTTGCACCAGTATGTTCTATAAGAGTGTTTTATCAGAAATATAATACTTACATGTTAATTTGTAACATAATTACTGCAATTTCGGTGATTTTTCTAGAAGCAGTGTGTGATTAGCTTGTTGAGGACAACTTCATTTTTCGAAATTTCCACCACGTTGCCTGCGCGCGCATACACACATCCTACACCGCACAGGCTAGGCGTGACGGACGTGAGCGTAATCAGCCATAAATCAGCCGCGATAGCTCAAGAGAGGGCGCGCTGTGAGAGGCGCGGTTTTGTTTACGTTTGGGATTGATTATTATCAACAAACTACCACCTCCCCTCCTCCAGAGTCCATGGTCGATTCGTTCCGCTATCACCTTCAGCGGAACGAACTTTATATACTTGTAAAGAGTTAATCAATGACAGCTTTCTTTGTTCTTCAACTTATCACGTTTGCTTCTGAATAAACTAGGGAAGAAATTCGACATAATGTCAGTCACAGCTGTGGTGAAAAACTGCGGTAGTTTACTGGAAGGCCCGTACTGGGACTTACCCAGCCAGACCTTCTACTTTGTTGACATTACAGGGAACACCGTACATCGTTACAAGCCTGCGAACGGAAGCCATGAACAGGTTAACGTTGGTATGTTCATTAACGTTGGATGATTCCTACATGGTCGTAAAATGACTGTACTTGAACTCCGTACCCGTTACTCGTTAGTGGTACGGAGTTCAAGTGTATAATTGTAGAAAGTTTCCGCATATTTATGCTGGTAGTGGCACTACCAGCATTATGCGGAACCTTCCCTTCAAACTATGAAGAGACCCATTCTTTTATATGTTCATACAAATATTATTATAAATGCACAGATTTTTTTTTAAAACTCTGCTATATATGGACTCTTGGAGATGATCTATAAAACAAGATCTATTTCTCCATACAATGGAGGTAGAAAAAAACATCCATGATTATAACGGTGTATGCTAACTGGGTGCGGTGGGAAAGGACCTTGGGAACCCCTAATGAACTTCTGATATTAAGCATAGCGGCTGTCTGTCTAGTCCCACTTGTGTGGCTAAGGCTAGCTGACTAGCCTTGGCCACATAACTGTGGGTCTACTGGCTGCCATGGCTGGCTGGCTCTATGGGTCAGCTCTATATTAAGGCCAGTTTCCCTTTGATGTGTACAACACCCATTCAGGTATACATGTGCACACACACAAACAAGCAGCATTTGAATGAACAGAATTATAGAAATCTACAAGTTAATGGCAATAATCAATCTGATCATTCTTCATACAGCATGGGCAAGGACTTGTGAAAAGCCTTGTGGAGTTTTTGTGTATGGTTTCTATCGTTCAACGCTGCATTTGGAGTCTATTCAGTGTAAAGGCTTCTTGTGAGAAAATAAATAAGGTGCAACAACATTAATAATAGTTGTAGGGTTTAAACACATTCACTAACTGTTGCAGGTTCAGAACTGTTTATATTCAAGTAAAATAATCAAATAAAAACTATTATTACTTATTTGTGATTTTGTCCTTTTTTCACTAGGTGAAAATGTGGGCACAGTTATTAAAACAAAGTCTGGCAAGATCCTGGTAGCCTCCAAGTGTCGGTTCGCATATCTTGATTGGTCAACCGGTGCCTTGACAACAGTTGCCAAGGTGGATAAGGATTTACCTAACAACAGATTCAACGATGGGAAATGTGATGCCAAGGGTAGATTTTGGGCAGGTCAGTCATTTTTACATCAAGTCCAACATCCTTTGGTCAATTTAAATACTAATACGAGAAATTATTTTCAATTTGCAATGGTTTTGAAATTAGTGTGTGGTACTCCTGTATCATGTAAGTGCCCACATTAAATTGATTCTTTGGTTCCCTCTTTCTTTACACACTGATGTGGCAAATAATCTTACTTTTATTCCTTAGCATGAACAATAGCAAGGATTGTACTATTTATTCTCAAAATTTTGCTGTTGTTGTGCACTGTTCTTCAAAATCATTACTTTGGTTATTTCTCAACTTTGTATACATCATGAAGGAACCATGGGGCCTGAGTCAAGTCCTGCTGTCGTCCTACCAAAACAGGGCTCCCTCTTTTGTCTGCATCCTGACAAGTCAGTCACAAAACATGCTCAAGACGTAGACATCTCCAACGGGATTGCATGGAGTCTTGATAATAAGATCATGTACTACATTGACACCCTAACGAGGATGATTGAGGCATTTGACTTCAATCTAGAAACTGGTGAAACAAGTAAGTATGGTTTCACCGTGCGTGCTCCTTGTTTGTCAGTATATAATACTTCTTAATCTCATAACATGCTTTGTCAGTTGTTACATCGCATGGGGCATATTGAAGCGCCCACCGCCCATTATTTGTTTTGAATAGGTTATGGAGAGCTAGCTTTTGAATTATGAGACTTATTCATGTATAAACCTTCTAATGGTCTAGGTGCTGCTGTGCACCTTCATCAGCAGCCACTGCCAGAAACACTTGAGCAAACCCCTTCTTTTCATGATAAGTATACTGGGTTCTTTTATGTACATAACACAGCACATGGGACCTATGGATTTACTCCCATCTGAGGGACGAAACAATCAATGGTTTAGTGTCTTCCATAAGGACACAAAGTCTCACAGACAGGACTCGAACCCACACTCAGCTGATCATAGTGACAGCTTGAGTCCATCAGACTTTAATGCTTAGTCAGGACATGCCATTTATTTTTGAAACTATAGTTGTACTAAAAATGATGCTTTATAAATACTTTGTAGGTAATCGACGACCAGCTGTTAAGATACCAGATGAGGAGGGTTTTCCAGATGGTATGTGTATCGACACTGAAGGAATGCTGTGGCTAGCTTGCTTCAGCAAGGCAAGAGTGAATCGCTACAACCCTATCACAGGTTTGTCATCAAACTTTTCAGAAATTCCAGGCAGGCCTGAGGCTTTGTATTTGAAAGCCTAAGAGCACCAAGGCATGTTCTTCTTGTTAAAGGGCACCTCTTAGAGGAAATTGAGATTTTGTATGGGAACCTTTTAAGGGGCACCAAGGCTGTGACCAGAGGCAATGGAGGTGATTGCCTCTGTCAAATAATAGGCCTGCCAAGTTGTAGCAGAGTGAAGTTGTTGGTCTTTTGGGTAGGGGAGGGAGATTGTGCATGCTCAGCCCTATAAACAATATTGGGACAGGAACCATTTTTTATTTAGGTATTGTATCTTACACCAATGTATGATTATAAGCACCGAGTACTTGGTACTTTCCAGAGACCGTGGGAAAACAACCACAGGCATTCTACTCACTGTGGGATTCAAACCCACAACCAAAGCCATCCTAGAGCAGATTTCTTAACCACTAGACTGTTGACAAGTGACAAGAGGCTAGTTTGAATAAAAATTGCATCAGTGATAAAGAATCTTTTTTGATTTTGACCCAACACCAAGGACCAGTACATGTATGTTTTCAATTTGAGAATCAAAACAGTTTAAGTCGAATTTGAATCATAATAACCTAGAATATGGTAAGCTTAGATTTTAGTCTAAGCTTACCATATTCTCTAGGTTATTTTTGTTTACCCTGCACTTTGTTCTTCGAAGTTGACAACAATACAAAGGCAAATAACTATTTGAATCTTTATAAAGGGCATGTCGGGAAAAACCGTGCATTTGCTGTGGGTTTTAGGCCCTCTCTCAAATCTTTTTAATAGCATGTATTTTTTATTTTTTAAAATTCAAATGTTAGGTGAGAAGCTGAAAACCATCATGTTTCCAGCGACCAACATAACCTCTTGTTGTTTCGGAGGACCCAACCTGGATGAGCTCTACGTGACTAGTTCTCGAGAAGGAATCAGTGATGAAATCGTGAAAAATGAGCAACCCTTGGCTGGTTCCATTTTTAAGGTCACAGGATTAGGGGTGACTGGATTTGCTAGTAGAGAATTTAATGATTTATAGGTTTATAGATTGATTGAAATAACCTTGAGGAGGATTTTTGATTATTATTTCTTGCTTAATTGTTTAAAACGCAATAAAAACTGTTTGACTTTGCCAATAATGAATAAGGAATTATGTTGTTAAAGACTTGCTGGGATAAAGTTGGTCATGCTTGAAAACTTCCTTTGAGGTATTTTTGCTTGAAAAACTTCAGTTTTTGACAATTGCCAATGTTGTACCCACGATTTAAGAGCCATTGACTGTAATAATATATATTATGTAAATGTTTGCAATCAAATGATTTGTATCAAATCAATATCTATATTTTTATTAATTCTTCAATTTTTTAAATTTGTCTGTTCGTTTCAAACATTTTATTGATAATTTAATTCCAAACATAAATCTCAGGGATTTCAAGAAGATTTGTAAGTTAATAAAACAATTACATTTTCTGAATCTTTTTAACCTTACATTATTGCCGAGTAATGTATTAAAGTTTGAATTTATTGTTTAAATGCTTTTAAAACCTAAAGCCCATCTTAAGCCAAATTTGTTCAATGAATTGGTGGCTACAGCTACAACTGTTGCTAAGGTTGTTATTAAAACAAAATGCTTATTTCAATTTTGTTATGGACTAATGGTATTAACTTTGTATTGATTACAAATAAAATCTTCCATTATCTAAATAAGTTTTATTAAAAAAATAAAAATAATCAGTTTAAAAGTAACCTGTGCGCTTGCCTCATTATTTTGATTTTTCAACATATGTTTGTTGAAGATTAAGATTGCTTTAGGTCATTCTTAGGTTTCTGGGATTTCTCTACATACCTGTAGAAAATCTTTGGACTTAGACCCGCTTTTCAACTCTCGGCCAATGATAGATCTTCCTTAAACACAGTCAGTGAGGGCGTTATTTCAGTATGTGACATCACAAGGGTCTATTAACAAAGTACAAACCAACCAAATTAACCATCCTTTAACAACAGATTTTAACTTTATATTTTAATAGTCATGTATTCATATTTTATCTATGTACATTTCTTTTTTGAAACAATCTTGGACCAACATATAGCGACAATAATTTTATTGCAAAATGCACTGTACTATCAAAAGAATAGAATAAACTAATTAATTAAATAAATAAATGTTCCTATACAAGTGTTTATTTAAGAAAATCTGACTCTCAGCCTTTAACAATTGTTGTCCTTTTTATTTGCTTAAAACCTTTAACAAGAATTTTAAATTACACAGATGGTACAACATTTGCTTTCAGTATAATAAATTTACTTGAAACCTCTATGAATGGAAATTAAAAATCACAAAATGATCTGTGAATGAGCCATCAAAGTGGGTGGGGATTATTTTAAGGAAACTTTGTTAAGTGATTTGCCGAGTATATTTTACATAGCATACTCGGAAACCCTCTCAAATGATGTGAGATGCTTTCGATTAGAAACTAATGTACAGGGTCCTTTACCATTTGTATTAATTTCAATCAAGATGTTAAAGGCAGTGAACACTATTGGTAATTACTTAACTAATTATTAGCATAAAACCTTACTTGGTAACGAGTAACAGGGAGAGGATGATGGTATAAAACATTGTGAGAAACGGCTCCCTATGAAGTGACATAGTTTTTGAGGAAGAAGTAATTTTCCACGAACTTGATTTCGAGACCTCAGATTTAGAATTTGAGGTCTCAAAATCAAGCATCTGAAAGCACACAACTTCGTGTGACAAGGGTGTTTTTTCTTTCATTATTTTTTCTTTCGACCGATTGAGCTCAAATTTTCACAGGTTTGCTATTGTATGCATATGTTGAGATACACCAAGTGAGAAGATTGGTCTTAGACAATTACCAATAGTGTCCAATGTCTTTAAGGAACAGTTTATCACCAATGTTGCACAGTCCCTTCAAAACGCAACAACCATAACAGCTCAAGGGTACAGTAATTACTGTCAATTTTCTAAAGAATGAGCATCCAGAAACTCCATCAACATTTTTAGAATTCCTTCAAGAAAACCATAAACAAGACTACTATTTAAGTGCCTTTTAAGAAAACATTGGTTTGTCTGGGTACAGTTTTGGCTACATCAGCCATTATTAGTTTTTGACACAAGTTTTAAATTTGTGAACATAGCCATAGCCATAACCTTAGCTTTGCAAAGAACTACTGGAGAAATTTCAGGGCCCAATTTCATAAAGCTGTGAAGCAGACAATTTCTCTGCTAAGCAAAAATTGAGTGGGCACCAGCCACAATAATGCAATGTAAATTTGGCTGGTAACCCGTTTTTGCTGAGCAATGCTCTTCTGTGCTTATGAAATTGGGCCCTGATTGCACATTGAAAATCTCATATACCTGCTGTCTCATATCTGCAGTGCGATAACAATAAAGTACACAACCAATTTCAGTTATAGCCAAATTTTAAACGGAAGATGTAAATTGTCTATCAGAAGAGTAAATTTCTTTCAACCATTAAGAAAAATATCATCAAACCACCCTGTTAGAAAAATTTGTTTTACACTCGTGTTTGAAATAATTTCTAAAAACATTTTATGTTTGGTATGTTGTAAATAATTTTTCTTAAGAACAAACTTCAATATCTTCCAATTAATCGGTTGATTGTTTCAAGCAATTAACTTTGGAAGTTGTTTTTCTTCAACCCTTTTCTTCCCTTTACAAGCTATAGCCACATGTGTGGAAGTTGATGGATTTCCCTTGCGCAAGAGCGAAGTTAAAGTAAAATATTGCTTGATGCATTTCTGCTTAGCAGAAACGAGCAGGATGCCAGACACAGATTGTATATGTGACATTGTAGTTTAGCTGATAACCTTACTCTGGTAAGCATAATTTGGTTGTGCTTAGCTGCTTTTTATGCTTAAGCAGCTCTATGAAACTGGAACTGGGTGATGACCTACCATAAAGGTCACGTGGATTGACTCAATGCCAAGTTGAAAACATGGAAAGAAGTCAAATTCAAATAATAATGGTATTGAACAGCTCATAGAGATAAAATACAAAGAACGCTGAGCTCAATTGTCATCTGTGTCTGCTGTGTATAACCTCTATGTCAGGAAAAGACAACAAGTATCAATACCATGTGACATTTGCATGGCAAAATTAACCAGGACATTAATAGGAAAGCTGGTGTTTGACATACAGCCAAAATGGCAGAGCGCATAAACTACCTCAAATCAGTTATGCACAGATAATTACCCACATAGCATTCTATGGGTTCTTATTCTTTGTACTGGCTGCAACATTAGGGATTATAAATCCTATAAAGTTTATCACACAACAAAACGATGACTTTGTCCAGAACAAGCATGTCTAGATAATGTACAAACAAGGGTTTGGCTGATTTCTGTACTGTTTGCACGAACAGAAAAACCATACATAAAAATATAACTTAATCTTCATATAAAGATTAATGTAGGATACCATTGGACAGCTTCACAGATAATTAAAAGCATCGATTAGAAACAATTACATGTATTTTTACCAGTCTATTCTGAACTAAATAAAGTATGGAATTTTTGCAGAAATTAAACAAAGTAGAGTGAGGATCTTGATTAGTTCCTGATGACATACAATTCCATTTTGTTCATCAAGCATTCTGAAACATGAATCTGTCACTCCATTTTGAGGAACAAAGTGACTTTAGGAACCAAACTATCTGCACCTGCTTTTTACAAATTGTGCACACAGTTTGAACCACTGCGTACCTTACTTTGATTCTAAAAAGTCCTGCAATGATCTGCAACTGTTCTATGCAAGATTGTTCTAACTTAATACAAAATGTCTACTGATCTGTGGACAAAATTAGAGTTAAGCTAGAAGTTGATGTAATGAGTTGTTTACTGTAAATAAAATAAGTGGGTAATGTTTATTTAATAAACAGTGTATTTATATTAGGATATTTAATTCTATAGAGTTGTTACCTTGATTAGAGGGGCAGCAAGGATGTCATAAGAAAATGAAAGGAGAGAGAGAAGGTTAGTAGACTCAGCTGCTTCTCCATGCCTGGGGGGCTCATGGTCGATGGTTGGGTTCGGGCGGTGTGTTCTTGGATGCCCAAGAACGCCTTGGATCGCTGTTCATGTATCTTCCTCCCAAACGATGATGATGTAGTGCCATTTTGTACAATGTTGCTCTCGACTGATCCCTGCTGAAAGGTGATGTGTGATTTTGTTCTAAGTGTATTGTTCGCGGGTCGTGTTCTCATCGTTCAGGCGTGCAAACAGCACATTCGGGCCCGAGAGGGCAAAGTTCCTTGTAGGGGATAGGTAGAGAAGGGGGTTGTGACCTGGGTGAGTTGGGGAGGGAGGAGTGGGTGTTTCATGTCTTCAACTTGCAATCACAACTTGCAATCACAACTTGCAATCACAACTTGCAATGAGGTGTACATGCAGAGAGAAAGAGGAGCTGCAACTTTGAGTGAGTTAAGGGAAGGAAGGCACTCAACTGCAATCCCACACCTTGAGTTCTCCATCTATAAATGCCAGGTTCCTGGTTGGATACGGTAGGGAAGGGGCTGTGACTAGAGAGGGGGATGTTGGTAATGAGGCTTCAGCTGGTAGGTCTGGTACCACTGGCATATCCTGTAACAAGAGTCACAAGGGGGATAGAGAATAAATCAGGATATTGGAAAGAGAACCTCCTTAATTAGGATTTGTAACTTTGCATTGTGGGAGTATAATTAGGTTAGGTTTGCGGTCATGTGAAATCTCTTCTGAGTAGTGTTGGTTCTGAAAGGCTCTCTTCTGAAAAAACTCTCTTTCTTTGAACAAGTTATAAACCACAAGAGAAACTGACTCACAGTCACAGGGTAAGTGTTTAAAATAATTTTGTGTAAAGCAAAACAAAATTTACCATTTTATGCACGAATTATTTTAGTGATAAATTTGTCATTTGGACACATTAATTGTTTACTTGTTTTTTTATAAATAGGTCACAACATCACCCTCCAGAGCCCTGTTTCTTTTTCGGAAAACTGTGTGGCCGTACGATACTTTTCTAGCCGGCACTCTATCAATTGAGCTAGTCCTTACTCAAGGGTAACAACTACACACTACCATTGACAGAAAGAGGATTCTTATTGCACTCTTTCTTAGAATCTTTCTTCAACCATCCATGTATTTCTTACCTGTTGTTGAGCAATGAAGCTGAGCAAATTAAGCGATAACTTCCTACTGCTTTGAAGTAACTCGGACAGACTGGAGAGTAAGGAAGAAAATCACGATTAACTGGTACCATAAATATGTCACGGAAACTAGAATAGCTTGACAAAATCTCACAATATGACTATTTCAGCTCATTGCTTTTTGAGCCTCTAAAGCGAAATGTTAAAACAACAGGAGTGAGAGTCATTGCTGACAAAAAAGTCTGTAACTATAGGGTCAACCATTTTGAAAGATATTTTTAAATGTTAGCATTGTCACTTTTTAGAACACTTGGGGTTCAACATGGTGTCAACATTTCAAACGATATACTCTGCTTGTCTTCGTGGAATTGTATTATAAAAAATTGAGTACTTTGTGAGGTTTTATTCTTCCAAACAAAGTTTTAGGTACAATTTCCTAAAGGAACAATTTCAGTATGGTGCATTAAAACCAGAATACAATGGTTGTTATTTGAACGAGGTTTACACAGTTTGCTTTGGCCTGAACTATTGAGCAAAAACTCTTTAAACCCCAAAAACATTGAGTGAAAAAAAAAGTGACATAAAACAACATACCTTTCTCTCCGACAAAGCCCAAACGCAGCAATCTTTTTACAAACAGCTTTATTGATCTGGTCGTCAAACAGAGGAATTCCAAAACAAACATCTAGCAAAGTCCAATCCTTCTCGTTGCTTTGGAGATTGGTCTTCCCAGAATGCATTGGTGATTGAACAGGCAGCGTCAGAGAATGTTTGGTAACTTGCGACGTCGCTGGTTCTGATTCAACTGTATCAGCAGCTGCTGATTCATCCTTATCAGTTCTTTCCACTGGCACTGTTTCCGTTACAGTGTGCGTTACCGTGTCTGTCACAAAGTGGGGAGGGTGTCCGTTGGGTATTCTGCTTTGGGGTTTGCCTGAGTTGAGGAGTGTGATGTAGCCACACATGTGCCTGAGGTCAAGGGTCTTGCTTAGGGAATGGACGGTGGGATGGTTTTCCATTGACTCAGTGGAGAAACTTCCTAAAAACACAAAGGAACAAAAAGAAATGTAATACTAGCATATGTAGAACCCTCGATAAATGACATTGAAACGATTTGTTACAAACATGGGGATATTATCACTGTTTAAATGTTTTGTCTGCAAGCATCACCATAATCTTGTAGAATTTTACCATCAAAATTCGTGACTGGGTGAGCTTAGTTTAGCAAGTCTGCAATACATTCATACAGAGTTGAAGAACTGAGAGGCTTTCAGGACACTAGATGGCAGCAGACTTACCAATAGACCATAGAGTTAAATGAAAGAACTAGAGGGCGCACTGGCTTATATACGCGCTCCGATGTGCGCGCAGGCGGCCATTTTTTAATTTGACAAAACTGGCATCCCACAGCCTGTGTTTGTGCGGCCATTTTGTAAGTTGAACAAAACAGCATCGCGTAGCGTTCAATAAACACAAACTCCAAGGTGTGTTTCATATTCAATGGCATGCGCGTGTCTCCTTGCGGTCCCGTCGCCTCTGTGCAAGAAGCATCACCCATGCGCCCTCTAGTTCTTATATATAACTCTATGCAATAAACCTCTTGCATTATGCCACCATCACAGTGGACAAACAATGGAAACGCATACACATGTACACACCACACACAACTCTTTAAACGGATAGGTCTTCATTTGACCTGAATGACGGCACTATTTGAACTTGTGACATCATATGGGTCTAGTTCAAACCTGAGAAGTCTGCTGCCACCTATGTCACAAAAACCTCTGATTACTTCTCCACGTCATGAGGCAGTATCAAAATTGAAGGCTACAGCTACGATTACGACTATTGGAAAGGACGGCTCTGACTGTTGGAAAGGACGTCCTATACTTCAATGAAATCTAGCTATAGCTGTAGCAGTAGCCCCCAATTCAGAAACAAACTTTTCCTGAAACTATTCAAACATTGAACATACCTTTGTCTTGTCCCTCTGGTAAGGGGAATGGTATGTGGTACGTCCTTCCATCTGTCAACCAACCATGTCCCTAGATGACAACAAAAATCACACAAAATGCTGATATTATATCATTCAGAAAAAATAGTGCATCAAAAGAGTATGTATTTGTACCAGTGCAAAAACGTTGTATCTCGTAAAACCGCACTTACTTTAAGTGCAAGTTTTGTGCAAAATTGAGATACAACATTTTGGACTTGATTGGAACGGAGCATCTAGGATGGATGTTGAGTGGAGCAGGGGCTCTAACCCTGTGCTAGTACTCTTATCCTGGTGCTAGTACTTTAGTAGTCATTGAACTTTATCATCACTGAACTTTCAAAATGAAACTAGTTTTTCTGTTGATGTAAATGTAAAGACACTGTAATATACTAACCTGTATTAAGACAGCGGAGTGAGCTAGAGCATCGTTGATAGTCAGTAATGCATTGGATGTACCAACCAAGCCAGGGTCATGACCCCAGGTGGTTATAAGCAGCCGGTCATAATCCTGAAAAATCATAAACATCAAGATGAAACTCACAAAAAATAAGCTAACTATTTCTTACATTCAATCCTGCACAATCCAGGCTTGGAATTACATGCAGTATGGAGGCCAACGCCTCTGTTGCCCCTGGTCTTGGCCTTGGTGCCCCTTTAAATGTTTCCTATCGACTAAGATTTTCCAATGAAAGTGCCCTTTGCAAAACGAAAAGAGCGTTGTGCTTTGTAAGATGAAATTCCAGGCCTACAATCTATCAGTGGTCCAATGACAAAACAAGTTTAAAAATGCTTATATCCAATCCTGCTTAAGCATACAGACTAGAAAAACAAGCCATCATTTTCTTAAATTTAATCCCACATAATCAAGAAAGAAATAAAGTAGCTCGTTTTGTCTTAATCACTGTGTAAATAACAAGGATAAGACAAAACAAACAACGTGTATTTCTTTAATTCATGGGCAACCTGTAAAATGTGACACTTTCTCAAAGAATCAGACGGAAAAATCAAATATTTGACAATTCTTAACCTTATGTTGGGTTGTGAAACTAACCTGAAACATATCTGGAAGATATCGGACCCTTGTCCCTTTGACCAGCAGGAGGGTTGGAGGGCCACTCTTGACCAGGTGGTACAGATAAAGTTTGAACCACACAGAGTTCACCTGAAAGAAAATGTAGTAAGGAAACTTGAAGACTTTAAAGATGAGAGAAGGTACATGTTTACGTTTGGTAATCACTCTTAATATTAATGGCAATGAAACCTTTGGTTAGAGACCTACAGTAGCTTTCGATAGTATAAAGCATTTTGAGACATATTTCGCTTCAAATTAATGTGGTTATGTAAAAAGATTTTAGGTTCTATGACCCACAATTTGAATTTGAGCTCAAATTGTGTATTTAATGATAGTGGAAAGCTTCCCTGAAAATGTTACAATCTCAGGTGCTGTAGTTTTTGGGTAATGAGTAAAGTAATGTCATGAGACGAAAATTATTTTAAGGATTTACAAATGTATTTTCATGACATTGTTTTACTCGTTTCTCAAAAACTACAGCACCTCAGTAAGTAATATTTGAAGGGAAGCTTTCCACTATCATTATCTTCAAACCCTGTAAGTTTAATGTAAATCTATGGACATTTTGAAAAGGTACCCAAGTCCTTTAATGATCTCACCTCTGGAATTGCAGGTCCTATGTGTTGAGGAATGCAGCTACTGACAGGTCTAATCTCATTGCTTAGAGGTGCCATGGAAACCAATAATCTGAAAGAAAAACACATGCCTCAATTAGTTAACCATGAATCCACACATTGAGGTATAGTGTTTATAATAAAAAGATAACTAAGAAAACTAACAACTTGTTTTTTTTAGTGGAAAGTATATAGAAAAAAGTAGCAATACGTTTAAATAGATTATAAGTGATACTTTAACACCAAAATATGCTTCTACAGTTAAAGGCAGTGGACACTATTGGTAATTCCTCAAAATAATTTTTAGCATAAAACCTTACTTGGTAACGATTATTGGGGAGAGGTAGATGGTATAAAACACTGTGCGAAACGGCTCTCTCTGAAATGGAGTACTTTTTGAGAAAGTAATTTTCCACGAATTTGATTTCGAGACTTCAGATTTAGAATTTGAGGTCTCGAAATCAAGCATCTGAAAGCACACAACTTCGTGTGTCAAGGGTGTTTTTTCTTTCATTATTATCTTGCAACTTCAATGACCGATTGAGCTCAAATTTTCACAGGTTTGTTATTTTATGCATATGTTGAGATACACCAAGTGAGAAGACTGGTCTTTGACAATTACCAATAGTGTCCTGTGTCTTTAAGTCCTTGCAATTAAACTATCTTGGAAAGAACTTGATAGTAATTGTATTTAAATGATGAAATGAAGGTAGGATGGCTACATCCTACACTTGATAAACACAGCTTGTTGAATATTGTAATTGAAGGGGCACAATTTTCCTCTGGTAAGAGGTACTTCTATAAGGAAAATGTAAATTTGTATTTAAACTTTGCAAAGGGCACCACAGCAAAAGCAAAGGGAACCGAGACAATTGCTGTGGGTGCAGTGGGTTAAAATTCGCGGCCTGAACTCACTCATAATTCTTTTGCAGGACTCTGGAACACGTTGCAGGATCCAAACCTAGCAGACTCTCACATCGTAGTAAATCAATTCCTAGACCGCTGCTGTACTGATCCAAGTCTGGACTAATGCTCTTGTTATACCTAAGGACGACACACATCCAAAATTACAAAGAATACTGACAGATGTGGAGATTTGTGGATTGTGCTGGCCGAGCAGTCACGTGTATACAAGTGCTTAAGTGAAGTTTGCAGTAGAACCATGTGTAAATCTTTTGTGAGTAGTGTTGGTTCTAAAAAATGGTGATCGTCGTGACACTTGCTACATAAAATTGGGGAGGTAGTGCTTTCTGCTCTACCGGCCAGGCTTCGAATTGATGATACCCAAGCCTACATCTGTATGGACTGTATTAAAGGGGTTAACCCTGTTTCAGCCACAGGAGTAGGTGGCAACAGCCTCTGGAAAAAATAATTGTAGCCCACACCTTGAAGTGGCCTTCAGGCCTTGTGTGTCTGGCAACTTGCATAAAAAAACATAAAAAAACAAACAAACAAACCATGCAACGTTTCAAATCCTACTTGTATACAAAGGCTTAATACATTGTTGTTGGGCCAAATATAATTAAAATAACTTCTTAAAGGTTGAAGTTTCTTCTGAGGTGAAGTTACAGCCTAAGATTTACCTGAGAAATGTGATGGTATTTTTCAAGGTTACAGCATGTTCAAAGTATCTCTGGGCCTCTCCCTCAGCCACACTGTTAATAGGAACCTAAACATAAGAACAAAAAAATATACGAATAACTAAGGTGTTGTGATCACAAGTGTTTGAGAGGTTTCCTGAAAATAGTGATAGTTCCTGATGAGATAGTGTTTGCGGCCAGCTATTGAAAATTCCTATCGCCAAGGAATTGGAGCTTAAAGAAATGGTAAGAAGAACGTTGTCTTCAGAAGATCTGAGCCTGTCCTGCTCAGATGATACACAAGCACTGAGAAGCAACACCATGTATGCATCAAAAGGACTTCAAATGAACAATGCTGCTGGATGGGTAACCAGTAAATATTTGTAATGAGAAAAGTGGCGTCAACAACAGAGCAACTTATTGGTTCAAAAAGTAGTCGAGCAGCATGATTTTGGAGTTTTTGAAGTCTAAGTTCTATATAACTGGGGCTTTGGATAAAAAGATATCACCCCCCCCCCCCCCCCCTCTGAAAAAAACCCAAAACAAAGAAAGAATAGGGACGAAGTGATGCGTATGTTGAACTTGTCAGTAACTCAACACAAACTCCCTAAAAGACCAAACATTTTATCATCATACAAGTTTTTCTAAAGGCACTTACTCTGTCCAGCTCCATAAGAAAACTCTCCAAGGACTCGTCAGAAAGTTTGCCAACTTCAAACATCGTCACAGCGTGACTTTTCAACCCCTGTGAATTGAAGACAGATATTTACAATAACTTGACTCTTTTCATAGCTGTGATGCAATGTATGCTTTGTAGTTCATTTTGCAAAAGGGAATGCTCCATTATAGGTGACTTAGGTAAGACTCGAGCTCGATACACGGCCAGAATTCTATAGCATTTTACCTCTAACGGTTCATCATGGACTAACAATCATCTTAAGTTTTACCTGAATGTTAATTTCTTCTTGAAAGAAAAAATCTAAATGCGTCATGGTCTTTCTAAGTGGTGATTGAAGCTTTGCATAGTGTGGAAAATAAGAAGTAAGTATAACTAGTAAACTTGCGAGTACAACCATGTAAATCCTTTCTGGGAGGACATTAGCTCTGAACCTGATGTGATCACGATGTACAATGTATACTCTGCTCGTCTT
The DNA here is from genome assembly GCF_032118995.1 of Asterias amurensis. Taxonomy (NCBI): domain Eukaryota; kingdom Metazoa; phylum Echinodermata; class Asteroidea; order Forcipulatida; family Asteriidae; genus Asterias; species Asterias amurensis. The sequence continues at coordinate 4,374,772 of NC_092667.1, read as the reverse complement.
CAAGAAAATGAGCTAAAGACCAGCAGACTATACTGCTAGAAACAACGAGATCACACTGGCTCTTATCAGAGCAAACACTACTCCCAAAAGAGATTTACTGTTGAACCCGCAAGTTTACTTTTGCAAACAATTTTGACAGTAAAGGATGCCATGCTGTAGATGACATTCAAAATAGTTTCAATTAACAGAGGCAATATAAATATTAAGCTGTTATTAATATTACATTTTTTTTTAAATAGGGAGTCGGAACTGACTAGACCAGGTCCATCGCTTTTTTTGACTTCTGTAAAGCTGAACTGTACGCATGGAGGCAAGCATATCATCTTGAAAGAATATAAAATAAACTGCCCAGAAGGCGTCCCACAAACCAAATCCACTATCAAACCAGTAGTAAATAGTCTATAGGTTAAAGTTTAAAACAATCATTTAATGTGGGATTTGTTTTATTGCTACAGAGAAGTTCTTCTTCAAAATGCGTTTGGGTTGGGAATAGAAAGACTAGTTGTCCAAATCTGAAAGGAAACAATTATTTTAAAAGACTTTTCCCATGCAGCAGTTTTAAAGATGTCTTCATGCTTAAAAGAGAAATCTGACAAAGAGAATCCTACATGCCATGTAAGAGGAGAACCGACACCAGAATGCTATCAGAGAATGTCGGACATGACCTGGACCTAATCTCATAATGCTGGTAAGCAGAAAAAGTATGCTAAGCACAGAAATATCTTGCTTAGTGGAAGCGGACTACCAGCCAAAATGCTATGTAATTGATACTATCGAGCCTGGCACCCTGCTATTTTGTTTGTATCAGCGAATGTTTGACTAGACTCACTGGTTCCCTGTCTTTATCTGCAAGGATTTCATTGCATAGATTATGCGAGCAATGACGCATATTACAGACTGCCAGTGATACTACACACATGTGTGTGTAGGGACAGTGTTATGGCATTCAAGGTCAAAGGTAAACCTGGCAGGAAACTGCAAGGTTCTAACGGCCGGTATCTAGCATTAACTAAAGAGCCTCAAAGTCTGATGCAAGATGTCCGGGCTAATGTTGGACAAAATTACATAAAACCACTTATCAGAAATTAAAACTATGCTAGCTTTAACATGTGAAAAATGCAGAGTGAGAAATTAAAATGAACCATTTCGGCTGGCAAAATCGCATTTCTGTTAAACAAAATTATCTGTGCTTGCAAATTTGTACACTTAGCAGATTTATGAAAAAGAGCCTTGACTTGCAGTACATACCGTAAACACATTAATTTCCAACTGTATGGTATGAATAAATCAAGAAACATTATGTGAAGGGTACAATACTGGAAATGCACGGATGTGGCTTTATTAAACAAAATCATGTTTATAAATCATGCAGGAGTTGTGATTATTTTTAATTTTTTTTTAAAGATAAACATGTGTTGATGATCATCTTAGTTACAAATGAAAACATCTAAGAATGTTCCATTAAAATAATGACCTTTACTGTATAATTTAAATAATGTTAAAAGTAAAACACAGAATCAAGGGATCTAGCAGTGTTTTTTTTTAAGGCATTCTTGAAAAAGAAAAAGAAAAAAAGTTGAATTAAATGGGCCCACTTTCAAAGTACTGCTTTGACAGCAGAAAATATTGCCTTTAAAATTTTCTGCTAAGCAAACTTACGTAGGGTACCAGGCACAGATTGTACATAAGCATTGTATTTTGGCTGGTATCCCTATTCTGATAAGCATAATTTTGTTGTGCTTAGCTGCTTTTTGTGCTTAAGCAGTTCTAAGAAATTGGGCCCTGATGAACAGTAACAATACTTTCTAGGGGGGCAACTTGCTATTTCATTGTTCTTACTGCTACTTGTAAACTACTGTCAACACGGATTCTTAAGACAGCTTCAAATGCAAGTCCTCTAGAAGTGAAACATCAAGAAGAAGTCTTAAGTTATGAAACAGTTCAAAATCTAGTGGACTAGTAAAATGACCCGTTTACTGTTTCAACTGTATACCCTCTCTTGTATTTGGGTTCTAGAATTACAAATAACTTTGCAGGATCAAGTGAATTTGGCGTATTAAACAAAGAGTGTACTTACAGGAGACAAGTTTCCCATCATGAGAAATGCAGTCAGTGTCGAATCAAATAGAAACGCAATGCGTTTACTATGACCTGATCCAACGCTGCTAATAATACCAGATGATGAGGTCTCTGACTCTTCAATACTCGCCGAGTCTGTCTGGCTGTCTGTTGGAGATGCCTTGGGATCCTGAGGGGTTGAGCTCCAGTCTATTAGAAGAAGATCATCACTGATGGGTCTGTTAGTAAACAAGGATTCAGAGTTGAAAGACGCATGACACTTTGTAAAAAAAAAGAAAATTTTTAATTCAAATAAAATAAACCATTAATAATAACAACAACACACCTTTTGGCGACAGACACCTTTTTGTGTTGGAATGATGGTGGTGTGACGCAGACGCATTTGTGGGTCTGCTTAGTGCACATCTCTTATGGCAATTGCCAACCAACAGTGCCTTTAGGCATGTGGAATATAATTAGCATATTTCATGGGAAAGGTCTACTGGGGTGGATTTCACAAAGGTAGTCCTAACTTAGGACTAGTCCTAGGCAATGCTAAGAGATAGGACCAGTCCAAAGTTAGGACCAGTAACTCATCCTAACTTAGGACCAGTCCTATCTCTTAGCATTGCCTAGGACTAGTCCTAAGTTAGGACTACCTTTGTGAAGTCCTAGGCAATGCTAAGAGATAGGACCAGTCCAAAGTTAGGACCAGTAACTCATCCTAACTTAGGACCAGTCCTATCTCTTAGCACTGCCTAGGACTAGTCCTAAGTTAGGACTACCTTTGTGAAATCCACCCCTGGGCATTTAAGGCTGTGGGTTCAGCTCAGGTTCTGTCTGCAAGCTTTGAAGATACCAAAAGTGATGTTTCAAAGTTACTGAATGGGAGTGAAACTCATTTAAATTTTTAGCCTAGAATTGAAAAGTAGTCTTCAGGAGAAATGATTTACTTTTTGGAGTTGAATTGTGGTGCATCTTGCCAGGATGGATGGAGTGCTTCAGGGTCTAAGTCTTGTCCTTTCCGTTTAGCAAAACCCAATCTACAATACATAGACACTGCGTTCTTCACAAGCTGGAGATCAATCTGAAGAACGGTGGAAAGCTGTATGGGAATACAACAGGTGGGGAAAGACCAATTAAGAAAGGCTTGCAGTCATTCCATCAAATGTTGTAAAAGAAATTTTAAAGGAGAAGTATACCTTTGGCTTTTGGAAACGATTAATTGTTTTAATTCTATATAAAATGTAGTTGTATACATGTAGAATAAAAGTAACCTGTGTATAACTAATCAAGGTTTGCGGTAACACCATGTGTATATCTCTTCTGAGTGATGTTGGTTCTGAAAAGAAACGGTGGTTAACGACCCAACATCAGAGCAAACTGATCGAAATGTTGAGTCGTTACCACCGGTTCTTTTTAGAACCAACACTACTCAGAAGAGATATTCACATAGTGTTACAACAAACCTCTCTTAATTCTACTTCCACCATGCAAAGTTTAAAATCCTACTTATTTTTAGTTAGTTTCACTCACCTCAAATACAGTTGTGTGTTCATCAATAGAGACAAATATTTTATAGAGGAGTGTCTCAAAGTAATCTCCTTGAAGACGGTTCATCACGAAGCCCTCCAGCGGAGGAACTATAGATGGAGAAAGATATTATCATTGGGCATAAATAAGTAAAGCTTGGATTGGAGATGCATCAACAATCTTACAGAATGAACATTTGAAGTTTGACACATTACAAAATTTCCTTTCGTTTATTCTGGTTGTGAAGCCGTGGACTCAGAAAGGCAAATTTAATTACTGTACTAGCCAATAACCCCCATGGAGAGAAAGACAAAGGAAGTTTCAGTTTCGAAAAGTGCTTTCCCTCTAAATCCGAATGGGAGAATCAGATATTGTTAAAAGACATTTAATGACTTAATTCAAATTCTTTGCATTTGGAGAAAAAAACATTTGGCTAAAACTCACCAACTATGCAATCGTCATCTTCTATTGGTACGTCCATATAGATTAGTCCTTTTGTGTACAACTCTAAATAAACAAAAAACAAAGAATGTTAATATTTTGTAAACACATATAGCTCTTTAATCCATCACTCAGTGACACTCAAGGCACTTCAACATTCAGTATTTTCCTGCAAGGTATTCTGGAGCTACAAGTACAAGACCACTTCCTTCACATAGCATCATGTAATGGTTGACAAGGTGCTGTGGCGCAATATGCAGTCAATCAAACCAGGGACACCAGGGCGAACCTCTTCTCTTTTCAATTTACTGTATTACACACCACACAGGACCAACGGCTTTCGTCCCATATGAAGGACACAGCAATAATGGTTCAGTATCTTGGTTTAGGACTCAAAAGTCACAACCAGGACTAAAACCCACACTCAACTTTATCTTGGAATTATGTGCCTACTAAAGTTTGACCTCAAATTGGGACCAATGTTGGTTCACTTTCAAATAGTTCTGTGCACACCTATTCTGCTATTCATGACCTATGTAGCTAAATTGATCAACTTAATGCAAATGTTATAAGGAATAATAACCTTCGAGAAAGACTCTGCTAGGGTCGAATCATCAGGCCATAAACTTTTTTTTGCATTTATACTCTCGGTCCATTTGGTTGGTAAGTTGTTTGCAACAGCTAATTCTATTTTCTCAAAGAATAATAATACTGGAAACATCAGTAAAATCTTTATTGTAATAATAACTTACTGTGTACAACGTAGTAGTCCAATGTTCCAGAAAGTTGAGGTCCAACATCTATTATTTTATCGATAGCAAGTTTCTCTGTCACAGACACTGCCTTTAAATGCAAACAAAAACACAGAAAAATCATCTTTGAGTTTGCTTTAGAATTGAAATTGAATCGTAGCTTGTTTGTCTTAAGTAAAGCATTGCATTTCCCCTTTGCAACTGTAGAAACAATCATACAGTGGAGATCCATTTTATCAGATGAATATTTTAATTTAGATTGGATAATTTCAGACCACAAAAGATGCACTGCAATGTCACCACACTCATCTGCCATTTTAGGTATCAAATAACATGAAGTGCTCACAGGTAGCCTAAAATATGCACTACCCATTCAGGCAAACTATACCCTCATGGCACAACCAATATTTTGGAGTAAGTTTCTATGACAGATCAGCCCTGGCCCAATTTCATAAAACTGTTAAGCAGAAAAATATTGCTTAGCAAATTTCTTTGCAAAGAAAAAATTGAGTAGGGCACCAATTGAAACAATGTTAACTTTATGGAATTTTGACTGGTACTCAATTTCTGCATAGCAAGATTTCCTGCTTTTAGGCTTTATAAAATAGGACTCTGTATGCATAAAAAACACTTGAATGTCATGGAAGGGCCGCTTTGCAAGACAAACAAGTAAACCAGAAGAGTAACTGCTAAGAATACCTTGATATCATCTTCAGTGATGTATCCAGCCTGAACTATCCACCAAGGCTCTAGGATAACAGCGTCAATTGGCTTGACTGGCAAAAGATCTTTGATCGGTCGACGACGGAAGAATTTCTGTGACAAGGTAATCATGGATAATTAATAGTTGACCCAATATATTTAAACTGTTGTTAAACCTTCAGGAAAGTTCATTCTCTGGCAACCTTCCACTCCCCTTTTTAACTATGTCATTTATTGTGTTCCCTTTTACTGTTGATTTTTTACACGGAACACTCTTTTTTAAATAAAATTTGGCTACATGTAATCAAATCGATAGTACAATAAACTTAATTTGTTACATTTTTTAAGTTTTGGTTTTAAAAGCACTTTGAGGCACTTCATAGGGTACTTAAACATTGAATCGGTTTCATTGTTAAAATCAACAACAGTACATAAAGATAAAGAGACCTTTTCCTAAAGAAAATTTTAATTTATATGGGAATTGGGAACATTTTGAAAGAATAGTAAGGCTAGGACCAGGAGTTCCAAGCCTAGTAGTGATATTTATTGTTGAATGTTGACATTGTTCTCAAACTGTCGCAGGCAATATCATCAACATTCTCACAGACATATGAACTTTGTTTGCATTCAAATATTATGATATCTTCTACTGTTCACATTCCATCTTCAAAGACACAAGTGACGTCTTGCCCTATAAACAACATGCTAGACATAACAGGACAAATACCTCCATGGCATCTGGGGTAACATTGATCATTTACATGTTTGATTCCAAAAGGAAATGGGTTCTGGTTGTGTTAAATTCTGATGTTGTATTGAATGCTACAATCAAAAGGTCACTAAAAAAAATAATGAAATTTGAGTCCTAAAAACTAAACATAAAGATTGCGAATACTACACAAACATGCTTTTACATGTAGTTCAGTGTCTTACAATTGAAATCTGAGCCTAATCTAAAATCCAATAAAATTAGGTAAAATAACATCTTTACTACTTAAAGGTATGTACGGTGCAGATGAAAAAATAAAATAACTTAAAGAAATTATCATCCAAAAACATAAACATATTGCAAACAAACTTGACCCTTATCTTAATGAAGCCATCTTTGTCAAGTACCCTGTATACTCTACACAATAACACTGATATCTGTCATTTTATGAAAAGGTATCAGACTGTTTTCAAACCTCTGCTCTGGCTCTGGGCTATTGTTGATGTCGAGGCACCGTGCGAAAATGTACACTGCTCCAAAATCGATGACAGAGCCCAAGCCAGAGCTGGTACCCAAGCCAATATTTGATTAGAGAGGCCCTTAGGTTGGTTTCAATGTGCCTTTTTGAAACCATAGACCCCTTGTGGCTCTTTACATAGGCTCTGTCCACCTTTGTCTCTATACCGTGATGAAACAGCTGACAGAGCCGTGATGCTGGCCTTCAAGCTATGGTTTTGAAAGTACCTGAACCCGCCTTGGCCCATTTTCATAAAGCTATTAAGCAGAAAATACTGCTTGACAAATTCTTTGTAGGCAAACATTTAGTCGGCATCAGCCACATTAATGCAAACTTAGTGTATTTTGGATTCTGCTAAGCAATTACTATTTTTATGCTTTAATACAGGCTGTTTTAAATTGGGCCCTGGATGGTAAACAAGATGGCTTCATATATGATAAAGGCCAATGCACTATCTGCATTCATTCCTAACAAGATACAGCATGCTACGACACAGGAAAACAGCTTAGACTTACATTAAAGCTTCCACTTCGACTTAAAGAAGGCTGAAAAGCAGCGTTAAGTAAAATCAGCAGTTTATGTACAGAGAATGAAATCATCCAGCAATAGTACCAAAAGAACCATTTTAATGACAAGTGGCTTGCAAAGACCTTTAAGATTACATGCTTTAGGCTTGCTAGCAGCACAGAAAGATTAACAGTTCTTAAAGTGCAATAGACAGAACTTCAGACAGATCTTGAGAAAGCAAAAGTGAAAACTGTGCAGACACCTTTAATGTATACAAAACAAATACCAACAATGGGTAGATTTACAGAACAATGTTTCCAAATACTAATGAAGACTAAATGTTGTAGTTGAAATAGAATGTACAAAGTGTATGTTTAACCAGAAATCTCAACTCCAACTGAGCCAAAAACGGAAAGTGTTCAAACAGTAATGACCATCAGGCGTGCAAGCAATAGTTGACTTGTAATATGCTGGTCTGATCTTGCATACAAAATTAGTTTTGTGTACAATTGCTAACATTTTGAAAACTTGAATTATGACCAACTTGTATACTATTTAATGAATTCTGCTTCTTGGTAGAGTACCCTAAAATGTTTGATATTTTATTAACAAGCCTTTTAAGCTTTTTGAATGTTAATTTCTTCAAATTTTAAAACCTAACCTTGTAGTGCTGTTCCAGCATATGACCATAAACAATGGTATGTGTACACCTAGGCAAGATGGACCCTACCCCAGATTGACTTACATTGGTCGTACAATGTATGTTGTGCAAATATTTGAGCCCTGGGAAAGTGTTGGAGGTCTCAGTCTCGATTACAGACTGTAAGATCTTGGCCTCGGTCTCAGACTTTGGGGTCTTGACTCCAACACTTCCCTGGGACTCTTTAGGATGCATGTTCCCCCTTCTCTTTTCATTATAAAGCAATGTAATAGGAAATATGCATTCAACTTCTGGATTCATTAAAGGAACACGTTGCCTTGGATCGGTCGAGTTGGTCTTTGAAAAGCGTTTGTAACCGTTTTTTATAAAATGCATATGGGTAGAAAGATGTTGTAAAAGTAGAATACAATGATCCACACAAACATGCCTCGAAATTGCGTGGTTTTCCTTTTACCTTGTCGACTAACACGTCGGCCATTTATGGGGGTCAAAATTTTGACTCCCATAAATGGCCGACTGTGTTAGTTCTCACAGTAGAAGGAAAACCACGCAATTTCGAGGCAAACTTGTGTGGATCATTGTATTCTACTTTTAAAACATCTTTCCAACCATATGCATTATATACAAAACGGTTACAAATGCTTTTGTTTTGACCAACTCGTCCGATCCAAGGCAACGTGTTCCTTTAACAAATAAATGTTGTTTACCTTGGAAGACCTGCACTGGTTCATAATATCAATGTACTGGTTTCGTCCAATACCCAGGAGCCTTAGACCTGTAAACAAACAGAAAGAACATCAACCAGAATGCCGCTGTGGAAACTTGGGTGTGATCCCTAGATACACAGCAGTCACATGGTGTATTGCTTCTGACTGGCACCCCTGAACAAACATATTGACAAAATAGGGAGACCACCAACCTTGGTAGAGGACCGACACCTTAATCCGTAGGTCGTTGGTTCAAATCCTGCTCTAGTCAAGTTTCCTTTGTTCAACCCCAAATAAATATTTGCTGCATACATGTAAGTAGCTCTAAGTTTAAAGAATTTGAGGCATTGCATGGTGAGGTATCAATGTATATTTGGTTTGCGATAACACCTTGTGTGTATCTACTTGCCAGGTAGAGTTTGTTCTTAGAGAACTGTCTTGCTTTATTCTACTGCAGCGGAGTAGATAATCAGAGGTTCGGGAGACTTCTCAGTTCTGTCCTGCTTTTTAACTATTACAAGGGCAGATGGTATAGAAAATAGACTGGACTACTACTTTAGCTTATAGGATCGTAATTAACTGTACTGCCGCGGAGTCACTTCTGGCTCTAAGTTATTAGCCACAGACCTTAATGTTTCAGTATGAACGAGAATTGCACAATGTTTAGGTTTGCTTACAATCAGCAGCTGTGAAGTTTGGCAGTGAATCATAACTCTTCTCTCCCAACATGATTCCATGCATCATCCTCATGTAGTACGAGAAGGGAGTATTCCGTAGCCCCTTCACCATGATATCAGACAGATGATAGGGATACAGGATCAGATGGTCTGCGCTGTACTTCAGCAATTCCTCGTAGTATTTTTTCTCATCTCGTCGCACGTTGCGTACTGATAAGGACATACAAATTCAAAAGTCATTATTGAAAAGAATCTACCTGATGATCAGTAAAGCCCAGTTTAAACTTCACACAAAAAGCAAAATGTGAAGTGAATTATGTGATGCAAACATACAAACTGTTTCCCAAGATGATACAGGGGAACTCTCTTCGCCTTTGCAATTCAAGTGAAGTATGTACCAATCTTAAAATTTATGTTGAATTTGTCTGGCTAGCTACAAGTGGCAAAAAGGAAACTATTATATTACATGGCTTATTGACTGTGAAAATGAAAACAGACTAGTGAACCCTGGTAAGAACATAATTAATTGCACCTTGTAGCAAATTCTAGATTTAGGTTTGTTCTGGTTCTTTATTAAACCTACCAAGATTTCCTTTGTATCGCAACTGGTTCTTGACACTGAAGTTGACGACAAGTTTCTCATACTCTTTCTGTGATTGTCCAAGGACCTGTCAAAGATGAATAAAGAAAAGAAAAAAAACAATAATTAAAACTTGCTCATCATCAAAACATTCAGACATAAAAGGCTAATGAAAGAAAAAAGGCATAGATTTTTATTGCCCATCATTGGTGTTGACTGGCCTAGTAGTAGACTGACTAATTGCAATCATAAATCTATAATATAAAAAAACCATTCTCTGTCCAACAAGGAAACATATGTTATAAATGACCAAAGGAATTAAAAATATTTGTTTTAGAAAAATGCAACATATTCTCGAAATTCACAAAAGTACACCATCGCAAACCATCAGAATCAGTCAGATTAAGCGTTTTTGTGTGCACTATATAAAACAGATGTCAAGTGGTCTTCACCTATTCTCACCCTCCCGCTGGCCACCTGCATCTCCGAACTGTCTTTAATTACTTAAAATGATTACAATACACAACATAGCTATATAGGAATCCTGCATCCAAGCTCCCACCAATCCCCTACCATCACACCCATTCATAAAACTTCAAAGCCCCTCACATGCCCCTCCCCCTATGCTGATGCTCAGTGCTGTTGAAAATGTAATTTTTGGCTTTCACCATTTTTTTAAAATTCAAATCAAAGGTTGTGCAACTTCAACTTGTGTCTAGTTTATGAAGGCTTCATATAGGTGAGTTTGATGATGTCTCTCCTTTTCAAAGAATCGGGTGAGGAGGGAAACATAATTAAATCACAGGCGACATGCAAAAGCAAGAAACTTTTTTTAAAACTAGTTAGCAAGTCATCATGCAAGTGACCGAAGTCACAATCACAGTTTTCATAAGGAAACAAGAATCAAAATATGTTAGGGCCTACCTGTTTGATATTTGCTGGCAATTTCGCCCACGGATAATTGTTTCTGATATGAAATTCTACCTCCGCGTTCATCTTTAGGGAGATAAACAGACCCCCAATCTGCAGAATTATCGATGAAAATTAAACCTTTCGCAGGTCACACGACGTTTTCCATTCCAAGTAATCTACTTAGTACTGATCGGATAGGAATTCATGTGAGATGAGTAGCTAGATATAGATATAGGGATGCGCGTGATAGGGATGGTGACATTCAACAGTAATACGCATCCGAAAACTGAAGGTCAAAGGTTATATTTGGTGACTGCTCGACCCTATTCTTGTTTTACTTTTGTGTGTGTTACGTGTTACGAATCGAAAACTAGTTGTTTTTTGTGACAAAATGGACGATGATTTTATTTGTATCACTTGTAAGCAGCTAGCTCTTCCTGGTGGGGAAACCCGAGAGGGAAAACTGCATTTAATCATTGAAGATGGAGTGATTTCAGGTGGGATTTTCTAACTTCAGATAGTCACGGCAGTAGGACGCCCTCTTTGCTGAGGAAGGCGTGTTTTATGTTTCATTAGGGGATTTTAATAATTAGCATACAAATCAAAACAAAAACACTTCATCGTGTGTTTCCTTTGTTTTTGTAGCGAAACTGAAGTCCACTTTTGATTTTATTCCACAAAGATCTTTAATTATAATGTATTAATTAACATCAGACAGAATTATTAATAATATTTTTAGAATGTTTTTTTTTAAAGAATTAAATAATTCATTTTTTTTAAATCAATATGTTTGTCATGTGTTCACAATTTTTACATGCAACAACTTCAATTGTTGAATTGATATCCAATTGATACAATATCGATATGACCAGCAGCACTAAAACTGATAACATTAAAATTTAATTACCTTCCAAGTTCCACTGATCATCTCAACATTTTAATATTAACAATTTGTAAACTTTTTTATATAAAATCACATTAACGTATTGCGTCCAATCGACTGACAGGAAGATGGAAAGTTATGATTATAAGTTATTATTATTGTAAATAATCATAACTTTCCATCTTCCTGTCATTCGATTGGGTTAGGAATGAATAGGATTACGTATTGACATACTCCTGGTTCATACTGCCACAGAGAATGTTTTCCTCCATGGCATGGTCCTACCTCAGCACTACGGTCAGCTACAAACAAACCACATTACCCCCAAATTCAACAAAATATTCTGTAATAAACATTATGTGTTTCCATCCATTCAACAGCAATTCTTGATCAAGAAGCAGATTTAGTGAAAAGTGCTCGGACGCATTACTATGCAGACATTGTCACACCAGGCTTTGTGGATATACACCATCATGGACTTAGTAAGTCATTAATATTTTGAGCTAGAGTAAACATGGATGCCATGCTCAGAGTTCTTCTCTAAATTCTCCTATTCTCCTCGAACTGAGGGTTCTGAGTAATATAAGGTATTGAAAGTCTTTTTTGAGGATGGTTATGTCAGTCATAACTAGTAGTGTTGATCAGATTGTATAGAAAATGGTTGTTAAAGTGGTAAGCCACTCCAGGCGTTTTCATGCAGTATACATTTCAGAGGGTTCTGCTGGTCTTTGAAAATCAAGACAAGGTAAATAAGTAAGAAATAAGAAATTAAAACCAAATTGTAAATAAGAAATTTGTCGAGTTGGCGAAAGAAAATCGCTCATCATCCAAAATCCAATTCATTTTTTAGCTTCTTTTAAAAGATTATGTACTAAATCACCTTTAAAATGTGATTCTTTTGTGAGGGTATCCATGTTGATGGGGCTCTAATGAATTGTTGGGTAAAGTTGGCTTATCTTCAAATGTTCTTTCTTATTTTGCCTCTTCCCATTTTCCCAGGTGGAGCAGATGACTTGGTCCAATTTTGGAGCAATCCAGGTACTAAACAAAAATATACACTTTATTCTATCAATGTTAGTTAACAGTTTCTTCAGACCCGATCCATTCAAATTTGTTTTATAATTTTAATCTGGCTTATGTCTTGGGTTTTTTAGAAGAAATTTATTAGAACTTCTTTTTCCCCCAAAAAACTGTCACTGTTTTTTAAAGGCGATTACCAAGACCTTGTGTTTAAACTATTACAGAACTTGAGACCAGGGCCTACTTTCATAAAACCTGTAAGCACAAAAATGTGCTAAGCACAGAATAGTACAGAACAGATTACCAGCCCAAATTACATTAAGTTTGCATTTTTGTTGCTGGTGCTCCACTCATTTGCTTAGCAAATCAATTTGTCAAACAGTTTTCTGTTTAACAGCTTAACTATAGATCTTTCACAAGAATTACAATTTTATGAACAATTCAAAAACCTTTAGGCTTGTCTTTCAGCTAGACATAATTTATTGGTGATTTTGGTTATTTCATCCACAGCTTACACCCAGCAGCGTCTGCCAAAGTATGGAGTGACATCATTTCTAGCATCCATGGTATTCCCTAAAGATCTGCAATTACATACAGTATTCAATACACTCAAAATACTTGAAGGAGTTGTTGGAAAGACAGGTCAGGGGTCAACATGTGAGGGCATCCATGCTGAGGTAAGTCTTGTTGAAAAGTTTCGTTTTTTTTTATTTGTCAAATGGAATAGCTTGAAACATATACTTGTACAAGCCTGATACTTCACGGAGGCAACAAAGGTGATTGCCTCCATGCCCCCTGGCCATTGCCTAGGTGTCCGTGAAATGCTCCAGTAAAAATTTACAATTTCCTCATTTGGTGCCCTTTACCAAGGAGAAAATGTCTTGGTGCCCTTGCCCTTTCAAAAACGAAGCAAACAGGCCTGCTTGTATACTGTTCAGGCAATAAATTAAGTTAAAGAACTCATAAGCGTGATAATGTCAATAGCTAATGTTGTCAGGCATGATATTCTTCCTACTTTAATCTGTTTTCCCAAATGTCATCATCAGGAAACTATAAAGGAACATATATAGGAAACTATAAGTTGAATTGTAAACCAGTGAACTCTTTGGGTATGAAATCACAAGATCAAACAGCGCCCTCACAGAGGGCAAATGAAAACACCTCATTGGTTGAAAGTTTATGCATCTGTGTTTCCATTGGCCGACCTCAGCTATGGTGGTGTATTCAAAAGAGCTATAGAAAAAAATGTGAAATGCTATCGTAGAGAGGATTGGTTTGCAATCTTAATACCTTTGTGTGTTTGTTCCTGAACTTTCTTTCCCTAGGGACCAATAGTGAATGATTTTGGTGGCCTGCCTGTGGGAGATAATGAAATGTCAATGCCAGAATTCAAAGAGATTCTTGATGCGATGCCAAGCTGTCGAATCATGACAATAAGTCCCCACGTCGAGGCCAAATCAAACTATGAGAGGATTGAACTACTCTTAGAAAGGTAAGATTTTAAAACTTAAAAAAAAAAGAAACTGATAATTATCCAATTGCCAAAGTGAAGGATTCAGGACTAAGGTCAGTAGGGACATAATGCAATTGTTCACCACAGGGTCAGGCAATCCAATGTTGTTATTATTATTATTATTTATTATTTATTCGTCCATTTCACAAAGTACAAAGATGAACAGATGAGAGATGAGGGTAGATTGGGTAAGGACAGAAAATAGAGCGGTAGAGGGAACAGCAGGGAATTAGGGAGAGATAACCCATTTCAAACTGGCCAGGATTAACAAAAGTCCAAAGAGTTTGGTATGGAGTGAAATAGCAGAAGAGGGTATTTGAAGATTTAGGGTCACACACCAGCCAAAATGACTAGTCAGTCAGGTTTAAATTTAGACATTAACTAAAGTAAAAAACTTTTACATGTTAATTATCTGTTTTATTTCAGAGGAATTGTACCAGCACTAGGTCATGATCGAGTTGCAACAGAGCAAGAAATTCTTGGAGCACTACGAATGAAACCATCTATCCAATTCCATATCACACATCTCTTCAATGTCTGCAATTTCCACCATAGGTGAGTTTTTGTTTATGCCTCGTGTTTGGCAACACACCTTTCTTGTTCATAGCGGTTTTGTGTTTTATTAAATGGTTATTTAATGGTCCATTAGCAATCATCAATCATCAATCAATCAAGTCGAGGCCATAGGGCATCTTGAGCCTGCTCAGTGATCTTGGTCTAGATGACCAGGGGTGGATTTCACAAAGAGTTAAGACTAGTCTTATCTCGAGTTAGTACGAGTTACTCATCCTAACAGCTTCCTAGGACTCCGAGGACAAGTTGTAAGTTAGGACTATCTTTGTGAAATTGACCCCTAGTCCAGCGTGCAAGAATGCATCTCCTCAGCGCTGGCCAAGCTGGTGTCTCATTACAGCATCTCCATGAAGGAGAGACATCTTTTCCCAAGTGAGCTCCCGACTCTCAGAGATGGTTGGGTTAGCGGCAAACTCCAGGTCACTGACACAAGTTCCCTGCAAGCTTTGAGGGCACTGCGTTTACGGGTCTTTTCTGTTAGCATTGGCAATCATATAATATAGAAGTTATTTCATCTGTGAAAAGTGCATCAGCAGTGATTATTAACTACTTTGTCTTCCTTTCTTCAGGAATCCGAGTCTAGTGAATTTTGGAATGACTGACCGTTTTCCCTCAATACCAGGATATGAGAAACTAGCACCACCAACTGTTGAAATCATTGGAGATATGTTCCATGTGTAAGTATGATTCCAATCCTGCATTGAAAGCTTAATTTTAATTTGAGTGGCCTGCAATTGGGGTCAAATTTCATAATTTTTTTTTTCACTTTTGATTATTGCAGATAAAGTGCCTGACGTGTGTTTGTTTACTACTTTAGGTCTGGTGATTCAAGAGCTTCAATAGTTTTCAAGACAATTTTCTTTTCTTTGCAAATTCTATGTTGCTATTTTGAAATGTAGATAATTGTTTCTATTCGTTGTATGTGTTTTTCAGACATCCACTTGCTGTGTCCAATCTACTCAGCTCAAGGCATTTCAGTCAAATCGCATTTGTATCAGACTGCACTGCTGAGGCCATACCAAATAAGAAGATAACCTACAGTGATAGGAACAGTAAGTCAAACTTTCATCCCGTCTCTGCTGGCCTAGCCTCAGTCTCAAATCAGAAATCAGTTTCACCCCCTGCCCTGATAACAGTTTAGATGTTGTGTTGAGTCTATAATATGGTGGTGGATTTTGTCAGAGAGAGGAAGTTGGGGTCAAGTTGATGCTGAGACTAGAAGGTGCGACGAATCATCATCTTTGTCTTCAGATAAAGACATTCAGATCTAAGGCATTCTTACTCATCAAGGTTTTTTTTTTTTTCATTCATTCATTCATTTTTATTAAAAAACCAACTGGCAGCACGAAGTTAAATAATGTGGCATTACAAGAAAACAATATTGATAAAAATAGCATAAAAATAGCTTGATACACTTTGTTTCTATTCTGATTACAGTGAGGGTAACCACAGATGGTAAATGTCTTGTGATTGATGGAACGACAACTCTTGCAGGAAGTTGCTGTTCATGTCTTGATGCCTTCAAGTCTCTCATTAAGACGTTCCATATAGGAATTGGGAAAGCAGCAGCTATGGTGTCTGAAAACCCTGCAAGGTAAGATTCTTTGTCTCTTTCAGGGATGATAAATTTCAGACTTTTATTTGAAGTTGGCCTGGTGAAGAAAATCAGCCGTTATTTTTTTCCACATATAAACAAAATCTTGCTCTTTGATCTTCTTCTATAGCACTGAGGATACTGTTCCTAAAAGCTCTGTGAAATCTAAATCCCAGGGGTTTCCAAAATGTGGAAATGCCATCATTTCAGCATTCTTCCTAAGATTTGGTCCCTGGTTTTAGACTTTTTTTGTCAGCAATGACTCTTACCCCTGCTCTTTGCTTCTAATAATAATGGTTTGTTTTAAGATAGTTGTTTCAACTTCAAAAGCCTGGAGTAAACGAAAATCATCACAACAATTATTCTTTCAAATTTACCCAGTGAGTTTCCAGTGAGATATTAATAATAAAACTGGAGGCATAGCCAAAGAAGCTAAGCTTTTTGGATTTATGCCCGGACCAAAAAAATCACAAAAGGACTAACATTAAAAGTACAGTGTGAGTAGGTTCAGCCAGTCAGACTTGGTCCAGTGAGATTTGCCACAATCACTAAACAGGTAAACATAAAAAGGCCTTGAATATCGCTCTTTAAGGGGCAAAGGAATCTACTCTTAAATGAGGAAGGAAAAGGTCAATTTGTATTGGAACTTTGCAAAGGGCACCCCAGCAAAAGCACAGGGCACCACAAGATTTTTGTTGATGCTGTTGGTTATTTTTAGGCCTGCATGAAGACTAACAATAAATTGAACAGTTTTCTTGATTTTTCAGAATTGCGAACCTGAAAGGAATTGGTGGTGTGAAAGTTGGGAATCGAGCCGATCTGGTGCTCTTTGATGACAATCTCAACCTCCTTAAGACCTTTGTGTGTGGCCAACCAGTGTATGAAGCAAAAGAGCCAGAATGAAGCCGTGTTCAGGACAATTAGCTTTATCTCAATCTCAGTAGTTAAAGACCCAATGTTAAAGAGTTTATCAACCATTATTTGATGATATCAATGCCGTATTAATGTATTGGCTAAGTGTATTTTTCTCTCTTGGGCCCAATTCAATAGAGGTGCTTACTGGTCGATTTGTGCTTACTGTGCGAGTGTACATTTTATAGCACTGCTAACTGTTAGCATATTAAAAGGCATGCTAACCTTGTAGTGCTTACTGTAATGGCGATACAAATATTTGGTAAGAAGCCAACAGCAGCTCTTGATAGCATAAAGTGTTTTGAGAATCATTTCACTTTTAAGAAATGTGGGTTTTTTTTAAAGCAGTTTTTATGCCACAAAATTTGAATCTGAGAAGCGTTACCGTGATTGCACATTCCTATTTCTGCGTGGACGTTATTCTCTCCATATTTTGGGGGATTTCTTAAAACGCGACCACCTTTGGAAATAAAATTTGCAGCTATGTAAGTTTTATTGTGTGTACAACTACATTTATATAGGATGAAAACAAACAAACGGCTCCAAAACCCAAAGGTATACTTTGCCTATAAGCTTGCAGGTGCTTATTAAGATGGCTGAACCATCTCTTCAGAGCAGTGTATCTAACTTCAGGGGTTGATTTCACAAAGAGTTAGGACTAGTTCTAGGAGATATTACAAACCTATGGCTAGTCCCAAGTTAGGACCAGTACGTCCTTACTCGAGATAAGACTATTATTATCTCTTTGTGAAATCCACCCCAAGTCTATGAAAGCTAAATCTTACTGGTTTCATCTGTTTGCTATCATAGTTTCTGTACCAGCAGACTGTCTTTGTTCCCGACAATCATTTTTCTTGTATGCTCATTGTTATGTAAATACTTGTTTATGCTTACTGTTTGCAATAATGTTTTTTCTATTTCCAATAAGAAAACAAAAAAATGCTTCCAAATATTTGTATATTTGCATTGTTGCCAGTGCCTTTGTTGCAGATACAAAATAATTAATAATGTTGTGGAAAGTCTGTGCTTTGCTGATGATGTACGTGTATGAGTGAATGTATCTCAGTTAAATTTAATAAAATATTTATTCCAAACTTAAGTTACACATAAAAATGGATATCACTATTCGATGGGAAAAAGTTCACGTTGCCAAATACCATGCAGGGCTAATTTTTCGGAGAGCTGTGCTAACTAAGATAAGACTTGAAGACTCAAGAGAGATCTGTGGCTAATCACACAAACTTGCAAAGAACTAACATTGCTTTGTAAACTTCAAAGACACTGGACACCTTTGGTAATTGTCACCGACCAGAATATTCACTTGGTGTATTCCAACATTTGTATAAAATATCAATCTGTGAAAATTTTGACCTAAATGGTCGTTAAAGTTGCAAGAGAGTAATGACAGAAAAAACACCCGTGTTGCAAAAAATGTTTGTACTTTCAGATGCCTGGAAGTCTCTCACAATGTTTTATACTATCAACAGCCCATCATTGCTCATTTTTTTTAATAGTAATTATTTTGAGTAGCTACCAATAGTGTCCGGTGCCTTTATAGGGTTTATGTGTAGCTGTGTTTTCATCAGGGTTTAATTCATAGCTCAGTTTACAAACAATAATGTATGTTCTTAATTCACCACTACCAGCACAAAATGTATCACTTAACTTTTCAGCACCACTTTGGTTATACTGATTTGATTGAGTGGAAAACAAGATGGCGTCTTCATGATGCTGCTCTTTACGTGGTTGTTGATATGCAGCACAAATTGATCTGCTAGCAAACGGACACTATGCAGTGCTTAATCCAGGTTGATTCACAGGGTAATTCCTATTTTTATTTAAATTTATATCCAAAGCAGTTACTTAAAAATTAATTTTAAACAAATTGTAATTGAAGAAAATGCTGATGCTAATTCAGGGTTTAACTTCTGTTTCGCTTAAAACATATTATTGGCTCATTCTACCTTGAATATATTATATTTGTATTGAAATAATTAGTATTCTTAATTTGTCTTGTAAAGCTACCTTTTTTAGTGTTTTATTTTCCCCCAGTTTAAGGCCATAAACTCGGATGGTACATTCCTCAAACTACTTGCATAATAGTACCAAAACAAATATACAATATCTTGGGGAACTCTATGTAATAGAATACAGTTTTGAATTTCGTTTTGGATTTTTTCATTCAATTTAGTTTCTTTTATCTTTTTACTTTGATCGTTTATTTGTGTTGTATCAGATGCTTGAATGCTCTGCTAACGCATTGTGCAATAAATGCAACTGAACGGTTGAACACATTGTATTAACTTTTTGTATGTTATTGAGAAAAGTTGTTAATAATTGTTCTTTTTATTTCTTATATTATTATTCTGGTCTAATTATTTTCATTTAAAAGACAAATTTAAAAAAACAATTATCCAGAAGGTTAAACTTGTACATTGAAGTGTTTTGTGAAACTCTACAGAGGTTTCGAAGTGTTTAAAAAAATTAAAAAATAAACAGGACAAAATGGGGCCTACATCAAAGATTAAAAAAAAAAAACGGAAGACAACAGACAACATGTAAATGTAGAGACAGGTTCAAAGATTCAAGAAACACAATTTAAATGTTTTTTTTTGTTTTTTTTGCCTCGCGGGCACTTTGTATCATCATCACGGAGGTAGAAATACCTCCATGGTTCCCTCCACCCTTCCAATTTGAGTCCTCACAAACCCATTGCCTCGATTATAAAGCTATAATCCTGGTCCAGTTTACTTTCTAAAGTAAACACCACCTCTATAAAAGGGCAAGGTAACTTCACCATAGCGTGTTTGTATTGTTGCTGTAATTGATGAGCTAACTCAGCTGGATCCTTTAGAACTTTAGCAAACTTCAAGGACGGAACTTTTATAGGTTTGTTTAGGGGAATATTTGCTTTAGTAATGAATACAAACAGTTTTCCCTGCGTTTTTCCCCCTTTATATTTGAATACAAACAACTTACAAGAGTAATGTATAAAAGCTTTGCAACTGAAAATATTTGAGGGGGGGGGGGGGGGTGTCTAAATCAACATTGTTTTGGGACAGGATTGCGCAGCGAATACCCAACGGCCGAACATTTCCCATGTCATTCATGACATGCATTCAGCTTGTAAAAAAAATGGCTAACGTGTTCCGTCGACCAAGGGCGTTTAGTTTACTGCAAGGACGGTTTTACACGGGGGCGGGCACAATTGCATATGCAAATGTGTCCGGGCGGACACAATTGCATTATGCAGCAGCGTCCGGGCGGACACGATTGCATATGCAAAACCGTCCGGCGGACATTATTGCATAGGCAATAATGTCCTCCGGATAGTATTGCATAGAGGACATAATTGCATGCGACACCAGAATGGTACTTAAAAGGTAAAGGTAAAGTAAAGGTGTTTACAATGAACCTCAATGATTTGAAGGATAACTATTTCAAACACGGCCTAAACAGCATTAATCATGCCCTGACGTCCATCCATTACTAGTCATTAGTTCACACGTATTACATCAGCTTGAGTTCACTGTACTTTCACTGAAGGACAAGATAGCCCACTGTGGGTGGCTTTTCATTTCACTCATGGTTTACCGAACTCATTAGGGACGGGACTGGTATTATGACTGAGGGCTTCGGACCAGAACTTTTATCAGGGGCTCGTCTGATAAGGCCTTGGTCCTTTCTTCTAAAGGGTCGCAGGTACTTTTGCATCCTTGTGAGACTTTGGAAAGTGCAAATAAGTATGTTTTTATTATTGTCCTTTCACCCTATAGCTATTCGAAGAAAATGTGTACGGCTCTTAATTGGTTCTGAGACGGAGTGTGAGGTTAAGTAGATCCTAAATACACAACGAAAGTGTTTGAAAAGAGAAATATACATCAAATTTTCTTTGCAGTATTTTGACACTGACTGAAGATAAAGATTACTGTGATTTAAATTTCATGAGGCCATTCTGCATACTTTACCTTTCTGTTCATGTGGGGGGCTCCCAAATAAGTAAAATGAGGGGGTTTGGGGGTAACAAGTATCAACTCAATGCATCAGTTGCTTGTTTGTTATTATCAAGCGATGGTATGGTATGCACATAACAGTTGTTTCGAGTCACTCTTGCATTGTTAAGAACACGCAAATAAACATCACATTCTTAAAAGTCAATTCTCCACCATCATAATAAATCTCTGCTATTCAAATAAAAAAAAACATTGTTAGTTTGGGAAGATGAGTTACAAATATTTTCGCAGCGGGTGCCAGAGTGTCAAACCATGGGCAAACTCTTGTTATCATAACACAGCTTTTGCCTTTTGTCTTCGCGCCTCTTTTCCCTCCAAAGGGGAACTTTATCCTGAGGCCACATGCACAGGTTGGTACCCGAGTGTGCGTGCAAAGTGTTCAAGGTTTTAGATAATTTGTGACACTGGCGAGTTCATTGTACTTTCAGTAGTTTGACTTCGAATAGCATCTAAAAGACCCTTCAGCCAATGAGAAGATCCCAAAAAGTCTTTATGCTGAACCATCTCTCTTTGTTCCACTTGATGAATAAGATCGACTTCAATCCCTGAAATAACTGATTTGGGGTTTCGCAGTCATAAAGATGAGATGACACGTGGGGTCACATGTGCAGAAAGTTTGACCAATCAGGTTGCAAGTTTACAATTAGGGGAAATGTGTGAAGGTGGTTTTTGTTGCCCAGGTGCTAAAAAACTACAACGACAAAGGCGCTTGGGAATGGAATGTAATGTACCCCCCCCCCCATCTCCCCCATCCCAATACGGAGTGTACTCTCCACCATTCAAAGAGATGTTGCTAAGATAATTATGGTTCAATGATTGCCAGTTCAGTTGACAAACAAGCCAAATTCCTAAGAATGAACCAAACGACTTCTGTCACTCCTGAGGATAATCAATATTATGCTAACAGAAAGATCTGTTGACAAGAAACTGGTCATTGTTCTGTTATGTTTAATTGGGAAGCAACCTTTTAACGGGCTTCTGCTGGTAGTGTGTCGCTAAAACGAAAAGTTGTAAGGCACCAACGAGTGACGGTGCCAAAATTCGGCATTGCTGCATGCTGCAACTTTGAGCTCAACGGTACCAAATAAAACAGTGTGATAGTGGTAGGCCTATAAAAGAACATAATCTGTGCTAACCATGGTAACGGAAATATTGCTTTTCGTTGTCACTTTTCTCTTTTTTCGTTTCCTGTCACAATGCTGCCGTGCAGAAGACGGCACCGGGCGCCGGAAGAACCCACCGCCGTGCCCACGCGGCATTCCTCTCCTCGGTAACATGTCCGTGTTCCTCGGTTGCAGAGAGCCAATCTACACCGTGCTTCAGAAACTCTCCGAGGAACACGGGGACATCTTAGGCCTTACGGTCTGCGGTAAGAAGTTCGTTGTCCTCGGTAGCTCCGAAGCGATCCGTGAGGCCTTCGTTCGGCAGGCCGTGGACTTCGCCGGTCGGCCGTACATGTTCTCTGTCAGTCTGCTAACGCGGAAGAATTGTGGAATAGCTTTCTCGGACTACAGTCCGGCATGGATGGAACACAGAAAGAGTGCTGCATCGGCATTACGCCTGAGCCTCAAGCAAGGACCATCTACCACCAGGTATTTTGCTCTTTCACTTAAATATTTTAAAAAAACAGTTGATTATTTATACAGAACCCATTCCCCCCCCCTCTTTGTGTCATTTTACTATTTTATCCGATAAAATTGAAGTGGAGGTAAACAGATATGTACATTGTAAACGTGTCACTAATTTTAACAATAGTTAAAATTAAGTAATTCGCCAAAAGCTACAATGAGTCCAGATTTAAAATGGTGAAGGGGGTGGGCATCCGAGGGCAGGGACGGGCGTTGGCCTTTAATAGTGCCACAGGGAAACACTGGCTTAATTCACTCCCTTTTGTGAACTTCGGCACTTCCACTATTCATAGAGGAGTGTGTTTTTATACCTCCATGCACTAACAACACACAGAACATTCTTTTAGATAAATTTAGTTGATAACAGAAAACATGTATCGGTATGTTTAGAACCAAACGAGATCACGGGTTATCTGAAAGATGGAAAACAACATTCTGAGGAGCAGCCTTGCATTCCGGACTTTTTAAATTCAACCAGACGCCTAACCCTTTTCTAAATCCCTCGGCTTAGAGTTTATGTACATTTAGTATTATTGTATCATAATAATTCTCATTTGTTCATGCCATTGATAAAATAATATTGACTTAAAGCTGACAATATTATGAAGAACTTCTCTGTGAAAGCACGAAGATGTCTTTTTATTTTACAAACGGGAGCATGTTTTGATTGAACTTTCACAGAGTTCACAAAGATTACTGATTTGTCAGCGATAATTTGAAGACAGTCATTCAACATTCAAACACTGTATGGTAAAAAGGAAAATATTTTTTTTTAAATAATTTTATTTAAAACCAAACATGAGTCTGAACCAAAAGCTAATAATTGACAATGATTTACACTTTGACACAAAATTCTGAATAAAAACCTTAAAATAAAATAAAATTACCCTAATTGCAGAAGCACTATTTATTTTTTGGTAAGCCATACAGTAGACCATAGGCCTATGTAGAACAAAAGTGGTGAATAAATTAAACTTACTGTAATGTTATAAGCATTGAAGGCTACTCCGAAAAAAAGAAAACAAATGCATGCTTGAATAATTGAGTAAGCCTGTTATCATAATGATGTAAATTTTTGATAATCAATAATCAACTTCTCCATCACTTCTATATGATCTTCAGCTCGCCGGGTTCCCGCTCTATCGCCGAGACCACCATACTCAAGGAGGTCTCGCATCTTGTCTCCAACATAACCCTCAACTTCGGCAGCCCTTTCGAACCGAGCCGAATCCTGACCGAGGCACTCATAAACACCGTGTGCAACCTGACATTCGGCTGCCGATACAGCCCGAACGATCCCGAAATGGAAGCCTTCGTCTTCGCCAACCACAAATTGAATGAGATATTCAAACCAGGGCACCCCTTGGACTTGTTTCCGTTCTTGAAGGTAATATTGTTTTTAAGGTAGTGTGCGTCAATTATAGGGTAAAACTCCTCAAAACATTACAACCAACCCCTCCCCCCATCCCCCCCCCCCCACACACACACAAAAAGGAGAGGGGGGGGGGCATAAAATAAAAAATATTTTTGGGCACACGGGTAAATATCTTCTCACAGTTCCCCTTCCTCGTTACAATTGTGAGTCCACAGCGGGACAATCGATCTTACTGTAAATGAGATCAGTTCTCCCAATTTAAATTTAATAGACTTTCTCATTAGGCCCCTATAACCGTCTCCAGGGATTCTTATTTACATGCTCTCCCTGTCTCATACTAAGCCTAAGAGGCAATTACAGAGGATAAATACTTCGAGATTTTCTCAAGGTCTTCTTCACGTTTTAATAAAGAATCGAAGTTCTAATTATCGAAACTGCATCAGGGGGAATGATGAGAGTCTATTATGAGATAACGATTGATTTTTGACGCCGTTAAAAATTTCTGGTCTCCTTAACAAATGAGCCGCGCACACTGATCCGTCCATTCTTCAAAGTCTCAGAGAAATTTCTTAAAATGTTGAGATTTGGGGCTGGAACTTCGGCAAAGAAAGCCATGGATAAAGGACTTATGGTTTACCAGTTTGCCGAAAGATAAACTTTCCAGATTTGGTGTACCTTCCAGATTGTGTAAAACTTATAAATGGTCTATTTTTTTTTACAGTTTTCTTTTTACCAATTTCACAATTTAAAACAGGTTGGGGGGGGGGGCTTTTGTTTGTTTGGTTTCAATATATGTAATTGTATTATGGGATTGTGTGGGTCAGTTTATACTTGTTTGTGTTTTTACATATTGTTTAAAGTTGTACAATGTATTTGTTTGTAGTTTTGTTTATCAGTGATATCTGTTTGTTAAAAATTGTTCACGATATTTCGGGGAGGGGTGAGTGTTCCCCAACGAAAAGGCAAAGTACTTTCCAAAAGGGCGGCAACCCCCTCAGTGGGGTCCTTGAGCCAAAGCAAGGCCTTGTTTTCTCTCCCCACTTCCAATTAAATAAAGGTGGTCTATTGTCCCATTGTTGTCTGAGCTAAAATCCCTAACACCCATTTCTTAAGAGAGATTTTCGGCTTTGTCTGCGTACCTCTTGTGGTCAACAATGGTCCTCAGCTCATCCTAAATTGGGCCACTGGACCACGCACCGTGAGGTCACCCTAGGATGGACTTCGATGTACTTTGGTGTCACTGTACTTTCAAGCTCATCCTTGAAAAGGAACTGACCAGCCATTCTGGCCAGATGCTCTAACAATGTTAGGAATGTAATTAGACAGTAATGGGTGGTGGTTGGGGGGGGGGGGGTTAGGTAATAGCATGGCTTTAGTTACAGGTGAGGTGGGAGCAGGGGCAAAGCTTGTCTTTACCATCATTACAAATGGTGGTTGAGGCAAATTTTATTAAGTTTAGTACCGGTCATCATGTCTCCTAACATAATAAAATGTACAATTTCCATTTATCAATGACGTTGTTGAAGAAGAGAAATACGTTAGACGTGTACTAGGCCTATACAACGAAACGACACTGAAGTTTGACCCATTTTGAACGAGGTTGCCATCGAGAGGGCTAGGTCCATAGGTGACTCATTTAAAAAAAAATACTTTGTACGTGTAATTACTCATGTATCTTTAAGATAATGGATCTTGATATTTTAAATATGTGGCCAGTTTCAATCCCCTGTATAAAACCTTGTTTTTCTTTGCATTCTACTTGCAGATATTTCCATCAAAACGCATGCGCACAATCCAAGAAATCGTCACAACACGTGATGCCATCCTCCAAGCCCAGTACAGAGAACACCTAGAGACGTTTCATCCCGACAACATCCGGGACATCACAGATGCATTTCTGAAATCGATGAAGTTTCTCAATGAAAATCATCCCAGTGACGACGTCACGATGACTGAGGATCATGTGATTATGTCCATGTGGGAGATCTTTGCTGGGGGATTTGAGTCGACTTTCCAGACTCTAAGATGGGCACTGGCGTACCTGGTTCATTACCCAAAGGTAGGTATGATAACAAGGAGGACGATCAGAGCATACTGATCGAAACTTTGCGTAGTCAACCATACATCAGTTGTCGGTCTTAGAAACAACACTTCTCAAAATAGATCTACACCTTGTGCTACCGCAAACTTCACCTGATTACAATAACATTAAAGTCGTGATGTAGACATCATATATTGTGGTGAACCCATGACGAAAAGAGGTTAAACATCTGAGGCCCAAATGGTGATTCCTGGTGCTGCATACTCCTAAGGAGTTTTGAAGGTTTTTCATTAATGCTTAGCGTCAGATTAACATGGGGTAGTAATACTGTAAGTCATTTCAAGTGTTTATGACAAAAGTGTTGAAATCGACAGAAACATTATTGTAACTGTCAGAATCCTCTTTTAGTATTACAAATGCATATCTTCGCGTCTTTGAGACCAGAAGTTAAAGACTTGTTTAGAAATACAACATTTCGTATGTGACGTCTGTCCAAACAGACCTGAAACTGTTCGGTCTTCAATCTATAGATTACAACTGATTTGTTATTAAACAAAAATATCTTTATTTGTTAAATTGTTTTGTTTTATTTAGGTCCAACATCGGCTGCAAGATGAACTTGACAACAACATGACTGGTGGATTTCCGACTTGGAATGACCGCCCCAGGCTGCCGTATCTCGAGGCTACAGTTTTGGAGACATTACGTCACAGCTCATTCTCCTCACTGAATGGTCCACACGTTACCACGTGTGACACAAAGTATGCTAATTTGTTTTTAAAAAAAAGAAGAAAGTAATTCTACCTCCATGTTGAAATAAAGTCACCATTCTTCCCTTCCAGTGCACCATTGTTTGCATAAGTTTATTTCGTTAAAACAGATTATTATTATATGAAACACAATAATTGCCAAAATGTTATTGTTTTTGCTATCACTTATCGACATCGATGATTGCATTTTCCTCTTTGTAGGCTGAGAAACTATGATATCCCAAAGGGTACAACGGTGTTATGCAACCTGTGGTGGGTGCATCATGATCCAAAGAACTGGGCGGAACCAAACAGCTTCAGACCAGGTAGAAAGTTTAATATTTTACAAAATACACACAACGGTAGCATACTTGAAGATCAATTATAATAAGCTGCTGCAAACTGATTACCAGTTTTTTACCACCCAAAGGAACGTTGTATAATTTATGCAAAAAGTAGTTAATGGCCTGACTTTTCGACCCTGGCAGAGTCTTTCTAAAAGGCTAAATGACAACACAACAACATAAGCAGGTATCATAGTTGAAGATAAAAGTTATAAGTGTTGAGAATATGTACACGTTTTTGTTGTTGTCGGTATCAGAACGTGCTTGTTGTATTTTTTACATTGGGTGCGTTCGTTTAGCTTCCCTGGGTCGACCCCGGTGTGTGGCGGTTCTTTTCCAGGACGAACGTGGGTAATTATCTGCACACGTTCGTCGTAGAAGGAAAAAAAAAAAAACACACACACCGGGGTCGACCCAGGGAAGCTAAACGAACGCACCCGGTATTGTTGTTCTTGGCCGTTTAAAATAGTATGAAGTAAGAAAAGTATTTAAAATGAAACACTTGGTTAAATAAAAGCCATAATTGAAATAACAAAGTCTTAAGGGTAATTAACGATGACATATATATATTTTAAATTGTTTCCAACAGAGCATTTTCTGGATGACAATGGCAAAGTATTCATTCCGAAGCACTTTATGCCATTCTCAGTTGGGGCCCGAGTTTGCCTTGGCAAGCAGCTAGCCACAATGGGTCTGTTCTTGTACCTAGGAGGAATCCTGAAGCATTTCACATTAGAAAGCCCACCTGGGAATCAGTTGCCCGATTTGGAACCTAATTACTCTGATCCAATCAGAACGATCAGGGAGTTTCAACTGGTGATGAAGCAGCGAAAAGTCCAACATGCTTCGAGTCTTCCAGCCTGAGATGAAAGGATGCCAACAACGAACTAACTTCTCATGAATTGCCAAACGGTTATTGAGATGCAGAATAGTTGAGTGTGTCTTAAAGAAGAAGAGAATGACACATTTTCTGACGAAGTTTCTAAGTTTCCAATAAGTTTGCGGCCCAAGGAAATGCATCTTTCTATGATTTTGAAATTGTTAATCCAGAAATTGGAAACAAGTTTAACTTTGGGTATTTTCCCCTTCTTTTTATGGTGTGATCTAAAAGGTCTACTTAAATGTTATTTGAAGAACTTATTAATTTATTCTGAAAAATAAAATTAGAATGTTGCCATGAATGTTAACTTACTTTTCTAAGAATTAGAGCAATGAGTTACTGCAGAACACATACTTAACGAGTTGAGATGCATAATGGTGCATTTAATAATTTATTTCAACAATTTGTAGCAAAATTCATTTGTTCAAAGAAGAAAAGAACAGTTCGTTTGCAAATTGCCATTGTCTTAAATCATCACTGTATTTATTTTACATTTACTGCCTATTCCGAACATTTCAAAAGCAGTTTGTACAAACTTTTAAAGAAACTCAAACTGTCATCAAATTTATTTTGACACCGCGTTACCAAGTACATTTAATAAATAAAAAGAATTAAATGTATCATGTTGGTTTGATTTCCATTACAAAATAATTGAAAAACTTGCTGGTATTGATTGCAAATTTTGTCCATTCATCAAAAAAGGTAAATTGAAACCAAAACAATTTTGCGAGCTGTTTCACATTCCTCGTTTGTGTTCTTTACATCATGCATCAAAAATGATTTAAAAAAAACCTCAGTATTTGAAAAGGGTCTCGAAGTTTGACTTTAACTTAATACTTGAACACAAACGAATTAATTAAAACAGTCTTTAAGAAAAAGAGGATACATGTTCACGTTAATTTTGTTTTTGAAATCAGAAAGACACTGACAACTAAGGAACAGTCTCAAATAATTACAATAACTTTGGAGGTATTGTAAAATGTTCTCCCTTGGGGTGATGGCTAGACTCCTTTCAAAATCGAGGTGCAAACTTTTGAGAAATATCCATTGTCATTAATACTTCAGTCGACATTGAAAAACATTCTAAAAGAAATGATCGTTTTTTATTAGTTTGTGTCCAGACTATTAACGCAGAACTACCATGTTTTCAATAATCAGGGAGATAATTTAGAATTACATTCAAAACAATAGAGAAAAGGTTTCCATATTCAGTGAGAAAATTAAGTTCAGCAGAACATGGAAAGATCGGTTGATTTCCGGCGAACATTCTGCAGAATCTGGGAGCAGCTCTGCAATCATTTTGGTTTCATTATGTGGATTGTGCCTGTTCATTATAACCCTTTTTTTCTAGAAGATAATGAGATTTAGGTTTGGATTTTTTTTTTGAGAATTAAAGGCAGTGGACACTACTGGTAATTGTCAAAGACTAGCCATCACAGTTGGTGTATCTCAACATATGCATCAAATAACAAACCGGTGAAAATTTGAGCTCAATCGGTCATCAAAGTTGCGAGATAATAATGAAAGATGAAAACACCCTTGTCACACGGAGTTGTGTGCGTTTAGATGGTTGATTTCGAGACCTCAAGTTCTAAATCTGAGGTCTCGAAATCAAATTCGTGGAAAAATAATTCTTTCTCGAAAACTATGGCACTTCAGAGGGAGCCGTTTATCACAATGTTTTATACCATCAACCTTTCCCCATTACTCGTCACCATGAAAGGCTTTATGCTAATAATTATTTTGAGTAATTACCAATAGTGTCCACTGCCTTTAACTGAACACAGTTGCTGCTAAGCAACATCAAAATAATGATCCTTGGAAAACATCATAATAAATACAATGAATTATAAGTGTTTTTATTTCCCTCATCACTACAAACCGAATTTTCCACTGTTTAAGTAACTGAATATTTATTTTAATAAAAAACTAAACACTTTATGTTTCAGAATCACTATAATAAAGGAGAAATTAACATTTAATTTGACATCACATTGTAAACCAATCTTTTCTTTATACTAATTTGAAGAAAATAAACTACAACTCAAAGTAGTGCTAAAGAAAATTTGTGACAAAATGAATATTGCAGCAAAAATAAAACCACCAAACAAGAACACACAAATTTGATTCGCATTTGCAGGAAGTTTGAACCAGGCTTTTAGTCTGCCCTTCTGCCTAAATTGCTACATCAGCTACCCCAAGCTAGAACCAAACTCTCTACATTTGCACTGATAAAAGTAATCAAGAAGGTTACCAGTCAAAAAATATTCCAATTGTATGGGTTTCAGCTGGTAAACTTTCTCGGCTGAGCACCATTTTCTGTGCTAAGCAGCTCAGAGACTTGTTTCTGTTTAAGATGCCTTTTTCTTAAAAATATGTTTTACGATTTGATCATAAAACAAAAATATCCAAACGATAGGACTTGGAGCTTGAAAGCCTCTTAGTTGATCTAATTAATTACAATAGAAATTTCACACTGAATATATATTTGTTAATGTTTGTAAATTGTGAGAAATAGAATCAGCTGTTGCAAACTGCTTACCAAACGAAACTGACCTGTTGTATAATTGCAACAAATAGTCAGTGGTCTGACATTTTGACCCGGTCATATTCTTGAAGGCTAAATGACAACAAACACGCATATACATGTATACAGGGCCTAATTTCATTGAGCTGCTTAAGCAAAAAATATTGCTTAACAATTTTCTGCTAAGCAAAACTATGGATACAGGTTACAAATTGTACATGTGACATGGCATTTTGGCTGGTAACCTTATTCTGGTAAGCATCATTTTGTTGTGCTTAGCTACTTTTTTGTGCTTAGGCAGTTCTATGAAATTGGTCCTAGGTGTACCAGAAGCAGTCAACTGAAAAGAGAGTTTGCAATTTGTGTATATTTCTGACAAAGGTTAGGATCAGAACCAAATAAAAAGTAGCTCTTTTCAATAACATATTTATCTTCTTTATCAGAAGTATTTCTTTGCAGTTTGCACCAATAGCTAGTATACACTTCATACAGATTGTATGAGATTTAACTTGGTAGTTTAATACAAAAAGTTGGCTTAGTTTTTCTCTTTACATTTGCTTTATTTTGGGGAAGAACAAAGAAAAATTGACTAGAACAGGATCTGAAAATGGGACCTACCAACTGAGCTTTCTAGCTCTAATGTTGGCAGTCTCCTTATTTTTGTCAATATCTTTGTTTGGTTTGCAAGTCAGAAGCCAGTCAACCTGTAACTGCAGTGTTTAGCCAGAGACCACACCCAAGTTTACAATACAACATGGGAAGCGGTTGTACAGGGATCACCCACAAAATTGAAATATAAACTTACACGGCTTGTTTTTTTTTTCTTCATGTAAAAAGTGTTGGTGAAGATTGAAGTTGTAAGCGTAGGAACTATTTCATCACATTATAAGCAAAGTGCCGCACGAGTAATAAGCAGACAAGTCTAAAATTAAAAACAAACTGTGGTTACAGGTAGTGGCTGTCTACTTTAGAACGCCAGAGGACATCAGACATACCAGATTAAAGTCTGTTATTTACCTATTTCTGATCACGCGCACATGTCCAAAAACAATGAGTTTACCTGGCGAGTCTGCTGCCACCTAGCGTCAACAAAAGTCTTACATCCTGATAAAATTATAGTTTAAATTAACAAAACACCTTCCAGCTAATCTACAAATTGATTAATTGTATAAAAAATAACAATGAAAACTACATCCGAAACATAAGCAATGTTGAATTTAATATTTATAGACCATCCCGCAAGACCTAGGAACTCTATCATATATAATACAATAAACCTTTAAACACCACACAGCATTTGAAGGTAGCCATTTTGTTTCTCCTCTCAAAATACAGAGTTTAGTAACTATTTACATACATGAAAGAATGTGTTTGCTAATTACACTGTCAACCAAGACAACACATTTCTCTTCTCCTCAGTGGACGATCTGTCGGATTGGGGAAGTTGGGGGTTAGGGGGGGGGGGTGGGGTAGGGGGAGGGGTAGCAGGCACATCCTTCTGACATTTTATTTCTAGCCTGTACTTTTGCTATTACACCAGTGAGGTAAATCTACTTGGAAGAAGAGTGACCGCCAAATAGTTTCTTCCAAGTGTTCTAACTGTAAAAAGCCAAACAAAAACGCCCCAAAACCAGAACCTCTTTAAAAGGATACTAAATTTTTTTTTTTAAAACGCAGAGGTTGTTTAGCGAAAAGGATCACGCGACTTCACAACTCATCTACATAACCTTGTACCACTTTAACTAATTGGTAAATAAAAAAATGTAGTCAGAGTAAATCTCATGGAAAGTTTCTTGTAAGTTCTTTGAAATATGTTCACTACTCTTTGAACAGAGCAGAGCTAAGACCAACCTGTTTTCTTTCATGCCATCAAAAATGAAGCAGAGGTTTTAACAAAAGTCTGGTTCCTTTTTAAGTAGCAGTGCTATGACTCTTGCTGTTGACAGGAAACCTTACAGAGCTGGCCACAGAGTTATAATTGAGAAGGTGAGAAAGTGTGTTCAATTTAGTAGGAGCTCTCCTCCTCGTCAATCGATCTTAACAGCTCCGTAGATTTTAACTATGAACCAGTAAGCTGCGAAGAATCCCATAGTGCCGGTGATGATCCAGAAGGTTAACACCATCATGAAGGTGTAGCCGAAGTAGAGTAGAGCTGGCACAAATTGAGTTATCTCAAGCTGTACAAATCACAAATAAAGGAAATAATATCAGCCTACGACATTTTGTAACTAGTTCACTTCAGACATGCTTTTCTCGTTTATCAAAACAAAATAATTTTCAGTCAAAAAGCAACTCTTTTTCTACCCAGGCCTTGAATTACACACAGGCCATGGCCTCCGTTGCTCCTGTTCTTGGCCTTGGTGCCCCTTTGAATGTTTCCCATTGTCCCATTGACTTTTAAGATTTTCCAATGGAAGTGCCCTTTGCAAAATGGAAATGGCCTTGCCCTTTCTAGGATGAAATTCCAGGCCTGCTTGCCGTTCACAATTTTTGTCTGTCAGTGAAACTTCCTTTCTCATTGACATTTACAGATTTCAAATAACTCGCATTTTTTTCAATTGTGTTTCTAAAGCACAATACGCCTCTTTAAATATTTATGCATGAGGAACGTCACAATTCTAACCCAAAACGAGGCCAAAGGTGCAGCCACTGAAAGTATTGGCGGACGTGCGCCCATAGCCTCATTTTGGGAAAGAATGACGTCATGCATAAATATTAAGAGAGGCGTATTAGACTGTTGGAAATGCATAATGTAATGGCATCGACCAACGGCAGGTTGAACAGACAGGATCTCATAGATGTATAGATTTGGATGTCTTAATTTTTAATGCCATTATGAGTGTCTGATTAAGACGTAGACCACCACAATTGTTTCTGGATTCTGACGCTTTAACGGTTAAATCACATCATTGCAATCAGAAGTTAATTAGCCATTTTGAGATTTAGTTGACGCAATACTACGACACCATTAGGTTTGGGTAAATTTCTCTATACACACCCAAACCAAACAGTGCTCCTATAGTGTCCAGCATATCTCAAAAGGCTTATTGGCCAAAACACATGAATTAATCTTAAAGTGTTTCAGTAGATAAAATTGACATACCTTGGTTACAAAGTAGAAAACGGAGTAGACGAAAATGTAGAATGCTGAGCCTCCAGAGACAAGGAATGACCGCCACCACCAGTGGTAATCCTAGGTGACCAAACAATCAGTACATTAATCTTCAATATAAATGGGATTGCTTAAAGCGTCATTGACCGCCATATTTCATGATAAACATTGGAAAAGTGCAAGCGTGTACGCGCTGCGCACAACTCTCAGCCAACGATAGCCTTTCATGAATGCACATTTTATCAAAGATGCTGGTCAATGACATCATGTGCAATCCATTTATATGGTCTTCTAGCTAATTAACCTCCTTCTCATCGACGACTCAGCCCTTCCATGGCAAAACAGCCCAACTCAAAAAATCTGTACACTGCTCAAAAATTTATGAGGTAGCCAAGGTGGAGCTCAAGCCGAGGCTTGGGAAAACGCATTGAAAAGGCAAATTCTCAACATATAATTCGCCCAGTGGACAAGTTTTTATATATTTATTCAAGGTTTGCAAAACAGGTTGTATTTGTCTGTGTTTACGGCATAAGATGGAATTTTCTTTAAGGCTGGTGAATGTTTTCACATTAATATCAGCCATTTACATGTCCCAAACTGCCCATGCATGGCGGACTTTCGAGAGTGATTGTTTTGAGTCAACGTCTGGGGTAAGCTTTTGAGTTGACTGTATCGTTTATGTCTCGTTATGACTATTACCTCGCTACAGAGCTGAAAGTAGACCATGACGATGGAGATCTGGGCGCACGAAACAATTAGGATGAGGAACACAACGAAGAGGAAACCAAACAGGTAGTAGAACTGGTTCTCCCATATAGCCTTCAAACCAAACAAAAACAAATTAAACAGACTCAAATTTATAAAAAAAACATATGCCCAAAATTAGCTAATTTGTCACCATAATAGATATAAGCCTACACTGTCAGCCTCCTTTTCAACAAAAGCAAACTAATACTAATAGTAGTAATAATTTTTATACAAATTTGTACAGATCAAAAATCTGTCACGACATTACTATAGGATTAAATCAACTAACTGATACCAATTATTTTAAGAATTATCAACACTACATATCATGATGATGATTCAAATATTTTTGCTAAGCCTCGGAAATCCTTTTATTTGATATGCAAAGCTACTTAATTTTGATGAAGCTGACATAAATATAAGTACGCTCCATCGGACCTTTTATTAAAGAAAACACACAAAAAAATCAAGCAGTTTCAACTAGTTTCATATTGAAAATGAGAAATGCAACTTTGTTAGTACTTAGTATCAAAAAGCACAGAGATAGTGATTACCACATATCAGGGCATGGATAACTTTAAAATAATATTCTTTGACTCTGCAATGAATAATTATCTATTTTAAAGTATGATCCCTTGCAAGACGCGCAATGGGTTTCTCAAAAAAAAGGAAGGAGGAGGAGGCCGCCATGAATACATACCTATCAAACCTATCACAGAACCCCAGAAATATTGAAATGGTAAGCGCACATTTGCAAGGGGTCAACTTTTGTTATTAATAAATATATATTCTCTGTATCTTAGTAATAACTTAAATATTAGATTTGGTGATGAACAAGGAAAAATTTACCAGAATTGATTTAACGCCCTCCGGCATTAATGTGTCGGGGCTCTCAGTTTCCATTCACATCATGAGAGGGGTTTTAACCAGAGATTATTTCTAAAATTATATTGCCTGTTGGCGCAAATCTCATTCACTGGCCTATATTAGTTAATCCAACCAGACTGTAATAACTAGCAAGAAGTGTGTTATTAAAACAAACACAACTATTTTATGTTGTAATAATTTTGTACACTGCAGTGTAGATGTTTACCAAGAAAGAAACCCTGTGGGATTGAAACCCAAGACTCTCACAGGGTAGATGACTCAAACATTAGATCACAAAGCATACCCTTTAATTAGATGACAGCTTGAGCACTGTCGTCAGCAAAAGGTACTGCAGACAATTTCATCAATATAATAATTGCAATGTGGAAAAGAACAACTTGTGTTTTATTTCTACCCTACCACCATTGTTTGTGCAATCTGTGTATAACCTTATAAAGCATTTGTGTTAAACTGCTTAGATAAGCAACAAGAAGTGCTTTACAATAGCCAATAATGCATTCCCAATGTACATGATTGGCGCGAAAAGACATGGAACAGCTACATGTAAAGGACAGCATGGAATATGTCTTGGCAGCTTGTTTTTTTTCTAACTGTACTCGGTTTACCAAGATGCATCGTGGTATAATTTTAAAATGGTGCTTAAGGTTAGCGGGAACTGCCTTTAACTTTTGTTGTGACTGGCCAGCAGGACCAGTTAGCTTGTCATTTCACTAGTCTATTTGCCTTTTTTCACTACACAGTGTTTTAAACAAAACAGGGATGCTTTTCTAACTGAACGAGCCTGACAACTTGAAGAGAAATCCGACAGGTCCTCAGGTGTCTTAACTGGCATTGAGCCATCAGACCACTGTTAGTATAAGGAACAACGCTGGTTAGGGTTAATGTACCTGCGATAACAACAATTGCAAACTACAAGTGACTACAAGGGGCTGGGCAGTCGCAACTCCAAGCAGCCCTTCCATTAATCTTAAGCCATTTTTGCACTACTCTATTCCAGGGGGCAAATCCCACGGAATAACAGCCAGCCTTTTCATACTTGGATCCCTTTACTCCTGATCTACCCTGTCAAATGGGCATACCCGTGGAATAGCCATCCCTGCTCCGGAGTAGTGCTGGGCGAATAGTGAAATTTTGTTATTCGGATACCGCCGGCCAACTATCCGAAATTAACCGGATATTCGAATAGTTTTTTTTCGCCGCTAGAGGGCGCTATTAAATAAATAAAAAATAAAAAATAATTTTATTTTGCCGCTAGAGGGCGCTGTTCGTTTGTGAATGAGATCTTATGGGCGGATTGATATTAGTTTTAGACAGTGTCACTCGGTTCATTCATAAAAATGACCGGATCTAATTTAAAGATGGCGATTTGCTTTTTCTTTTGATCGTGATTGACTCTACGTGAAGGAAAACTTTTGTAATCTTTGAACTAATTACGTCAGAAATGTCATTGTTTTAACTCTTCACGGAGGTGAGCATAGTTAAATACTTAGTTTATGCTGTTTTATGCTGTCTTAATAGAAGTTTCATAAGGATTCAGACAAAACATTCATATCAGTTGTCGCCTGACGTCCGCGGATATTCGGATATTAAAGAATATCCGGTTACTTGGTTGTAATTACAGAACTATCCGGTTTATAAATAGCTATTCGCGCCCTATGCGGATATCCGGTTAGAAAAAAAAAGGCATTCGCGGTTACGGATAGGAAAACCTATTCGCCATTAACCGGATATTCGAATAATTCGCCCAGGCCTACTCCGGAGTAGTGGTAAGTGGTTAAACCCTGGGGTATTCTTGAAGCGTGCAACCCGAAAACCAGAACCCGTGGAATAGGCAGAGACTCTGTGAAAAGTCGCTGGGGAAATGGTGGGGTAAAAAATTTCCACGCATCCCCAGGGCTGTGTTCCAAGGGAATAAGAGTTACAGTGTGCTGAGGAGAACCCACCTCCAAGATTTATCATTGTCTTGAAACAACACTACTCTGGTTTGAAGGTTTAAAAATCATAAAAAACCTCTTTATTAAAAGCAATTAGTAAAACATGGTTAAAACGACCATATCCTAACACACAAGGCTTCTTTCTCTGTGAAAAGCTTGGAGAAGTAAGCAATTCATCTTACTTACATGCATGATGAAGACAAGTTCAATGAACACTGCCCCAAATGACAGAATACCTGCAGCAGGAGCACTGCATGAGGGACGGAATAAACAATCACAAGATATAAATGGGATTGGGTTAGGAATACTGACAAACCACTTACAGTTAAAATGAAGAATAGTTCAATGAAGACGGCCCCAAAGGGCAGAATCCCAGCCATCAGGGTGCTGTAACGACACAAGAAAGGGGTGTTAGTGTTAAGCTATTAAGCAACGGAAGAAACCCAATTATGTGTTAAAAAAGGGTGAGGTAGAACAACAATGGCTTTCTATATAAAACTATAAAACAGACAAAATCAGTAGTATCAGAGTTAAATTCTCAAAATGCAGTCAACGAATTTTATTTCAGAAATCGACATAAGATGACATCATATATCATGGTTTTCACGCAACAAAAACATAAAGTGTTTGTGTTAACTTCTAGATACCAATACAGTTGGTGTTGAACATTTTAACCATCCATCTACTAAACGATTTTTGCTAGCCGGCAAATGTTTATTGATATTTGGAAGAATTTTTTTGGGGTTATCTGTCAATACGATTTTCATTTTCTGACGAATGGCTTTTGCTATCTGGCAAATAAATCATGGCAATTATTTGAACGATTGTTGTTTTCTGGCAAACAATTTTAGCAATCTGGCAAATAGTTTTTGCCATTTGCCAAACAATTTTGGCAACAAGTTGCATCACCAATTTTTTTTTTCTTCAAGGCAGTCCAAAGCCTTTTTTCTCAAACATATTTGATAATTTATTTGAAGAGGATTTCACAGAGTTTTTTTACGAAAGCAAGAGATATAGAGAGAAAGATTGACTCAAAAAGCAACGTTGCACCTTTCCTTCAGAAGGGGGATATCTACTACTTCGTAAGCTTGTGAGAGGCAACTACTTGTATATTAACAGGTGCACATAATCACTTCCACCAACCTGATCCAGGTCACCTGACAAATTTTGGTACCATTTGGGAGTCAGACCGTATCTGAATTGGCGGCAACAGCCACGTCTATGGCTGTTGCTAAGGATGTCCCATTCTACACAATGGTCCAGGCGTAGCTGTAGCTGTAGCCGCCAATTCATATAGAACCTCAGACTAAGGTTGACTTAGGTTGACTAAGGTCCCAAAAAAGAAGGACATTATGCAAATGTTTGCTGAGGTGAGCATTAGACTAATTTACTACTTTGCACCTTTGTTATCTGTTAAGCAAAAATAATCCATTAAGAATACAGACTAAGCACAATAATAATAATAATAATAGGCAAATGCTTTGTTTGAAATTATGTGCAACGGAGAAAACGATGTTTAATATTTAACACAGAGTTTCAACAGGGTATATAAAAATACCACTTTTATTTATGAGTTAAAGAAATGAAATTCACACACGGAAAAGATAAACAATTATTATATGGTTCATGAATAAAGTTAACAAAAATGGGGCAGATTTCATTTTCTATGGAACTACTTCACAAATACTCAGTGTGCATGCAGTAGCCAAGGAATGAGGTGCACGCTGGTTTAGTGGTTTAGTTAAGGGCCAAATTTTCACTAAGGTCAATAACTGCCTACTGAGTATTTGTGAAGTTGTCTATGGTAGAACCTTAGAGCAACAACCCTTGATTTTAATTACAGTAGTACCAGGATTGCAGTCACTGTTTCAAGAGTTTTTATTGATAAGTTGAAAACAAAAAGAAGTAATTTACAGCTTAGAAATGTATGGCATTAAAATAACACAGAAAAACGCCAGGGTTAATGGAAGACTATAGACACGTTGGGAATCCACAAAGGGAGGTTATTGGGAGATGAAAGAAGGTTACTACCATACCTTAACAATGGGTTGAGGTACCAAACCTGCTCTGGTACTTGACGAGGTATCTGATTGGTCCTTACAGGATGGGCATAGGGCTGTGAGCCAATCAAAGAAGACATTAGTAAAGAGGACCCAAATGATGATAATAAGAAACATTTGTGAAGCACCGGTATCCATTGATTGACGGTCATAGTGCTCAAGAAAGAAACAAAAGTAGGATGGTCTGAATAGGCTTAAAGGTAGGTTATGGTTTTTGTCATCGTAATGCTGATTAACAGGGGAAGTTACCAAAAAAGATTGAATAAAAGTCACCTCCTAAAGTTTCAGTTGATTACACTGTCTACTTGTTGAGAAAAAAGCAAAAGAATGGCCATATTGTTACTGTTACAGTATGTTACTCAGTGGTCATTTCAGGCAACACGTGTGCTGTTAGACGCACAAAGTATCTTTCAGACTCTCATTCGGACACATTCAAACTCCCAAAATGGCACTCCATGGACTGATAGAAGCATGTGAAACCAGTGCAATGGGATCTATAATGAGTAACTGTATCATGCCTGTATGCTTCATTTTTGAAAGGGCAAGGGCACCAAGGCATTTCCTCCTAGGTAAAGGTTACCCTAAGATAATTGTAAATTTCTACTGAAGTTTTTAAAGGGGGCATGGAGGCCAGAGAGGGCCTGAAGTATCGGGTCTGATGTATAAACTGTCTCGTCCTACCTGTTTCCTGTAGCCAAAGTAATGTCCAAGCACAACCAATGGAAGTGAGATCCCATTCCACATGCACACTAATGCGATCATGGTGCTGAACGGCACTGCACCAGATGAATGCTTGCCCCAGATAAAGAAGTTGAGCAGGAATGTGGTGGCAAATATAATACCTGGATACAGGAAACCAGTCTTGAAAGGAAAAACCAAATAAAATTACACATTAACAAAGTTATCAAAATATTTGTGTAGACAAAACAAGAAATTGCAGACACAAAAAAGCATTATTCTCTTGCCATTTCGAAGATCAAACAAGTCAAAATTTTCACAAAATTGTTATTGTATGCACATGTTGGGATACACCAAGTGAGAACAATGGTCTTTGACAATCCACGTGATGGTGCTCTCAATAGTATTTTTATCACTTTCGGGAGTATACGCCATTCGTCCTGCACAGTTTGAATAGGCGTTCTGTCACTTTTGTTGCGCCATAGTTTTAAGTTGCTTTAGAGGTGGATTATAACGGCTCCTTTGAAAGTCTTATTGTCCATGATGGATTAGATATGTCTGTGGTGGTAATGTGTGCCAGTCTTTAATAACTGTTTTGAGTATGAATAAATATACCCCCGGAAGTGATTGAGAGCGCCCTCACGCGGTCAAAAACATGGCGCATTACCAAAGGTGTCCAGTGCCTTTAAGGCATGGGGTTAATGCTGTTTGGTGTACACTATTTTAACACATGGTTGGTGGAGGGGTAAGGTTTGGATTGAGGATTGGGGTGAGGCTTAACTTACCAGTAGAGCTGACTGAATCCACTGAGTGCCTTTCATGGTCTTATAAAGACGCCCAGAGAAATACCCTGCAAACACTCTGCCAGGTAAGACAGAAAAAACCCAAAGGATTAGCGATTGATTAATTCCTGAACACTATTCATAAAATCCATCTCTGTAATTGATTAACATTCACCAGTTCTGGAAGCAACTACAACAAGTACTTCGTAACATATCAGAGATTCACTTGAAAGATAAAACTTTAACTTTGAGTGAACAAAGACAGTTTGACCAGAATGGGATTTGAGCCTGTGACCTTTGGATGTATGTGCCAGTTCTCCAACAACCGAGCTGTATAGCCTCTTTCTTTTTATTTGAACAGATAATTGCAGATAAATAAATGTTGCTGGTCACTACCACCAAGCCTGAACATCTGGGCCCAATTTCATGGCTCTGCTTACCGCCGAATTCTGCGCTTATAATTCCCACTTACGTGCATGCGCTGATTTTCTGTGCTATCCTTGTAAGTGTAGAATGCCTAGAAACGTGGAGTACGCATGCGCAGAGGCCAAAATTCGCCGCTAACCTGTGAAAATCGCTTGCCGTAAGCGCAGAATTCCCTGCTGCCGTAAGCGCCGATACTGTGCTTACGATAAGCAGAGCCATGAAATTGGGCCCAGGTGTCACACTTCAACGCTCCTGAATTAAGCAAGATACCAGAGCAGATGTACCTTTGACCTCACATTCATTTCACATGGAGATTTGCAGTCAAATCACACAAACATGCACACACATGTATTACATGGTGAATAAAACAATACTACATGATGTACAAAACATTATGCACACATCTGCTGCATGCAGACGATCGGAAGAGCAAGGTCATATTACATCACCTCAGACCAATCATAACACAGATATTGAAAGCTACGTCACAACCATAGAGCTATATAAAAGATAGCTCTATTGTCACAACACATTTATCCAATGAAATCATTGGGCCTGTAAGACCAGTGCCTGTCTTCCAGGGACCAGTCTAACTATTAACTGTCATTACATGCAAGTCAAAAATGTCTTATTATTAATTTTTTCTTACCCCAAAAACACAAAGAGAAACAGACAAGCACTGAGAAGGGCACCTCTACTGCTAGGTGACAACATGCCAAACATTGCAAAACCTGTTGGAATAAACAAATGAAAATGAGCCAGCAGTAGTATCAGATATAAAAGTGTATTACTTAAAAAGCCTGTGTAATAACTTCAACTGAAAAACACTAACAAAATGTTCAAATGTTGACTATGGGTCTGATAAACATCTTTCAATTCTGTTGTTCAAATAAAAGCAGTAATAATTAAAAATAATTTACTGATCTTATATTGCGCTCTCTCCAGGACCAGCCTGTTCGAGGGCGCATGACAGTAAAAATTGCAAAAGATTAAGAAAATGACATACAATAAGTGAAAAGTTTAAAGAAAAGTACACCCGTAAAAATATATAAACAAAGTAGATATACAATTTTACAAGCAAAAAAGTGCATTAACACCATAAAACAATAAAGGCTGTAAAAACAATGCAACTTTGATACAAGAAAGCAACAAAGGAACTCATGTACAGTAAATATGTCAAGCCACAGCCCTGTGGTCCTGTGGATTTGTTCACCCAAATGTCAGCATTGCCATTATAAAAATGGCTTGTAATGTAATATGCTTGAAGAATGCTAGATCAGTAATGCGATGATAGGGTGTTGACAAAAAAAAACTGAGCTGTGAGCAAAAAGTGTAAAAAGCTTGCAAACGTGAAGCCTGCTTATCACTTATGTTTTGTTTTAAAAGCCCTACTCTGCATCTTAGGTATTCTATTTATGGGTTTTATCTTCATGTGTTTATGAATTTGATTTTAGTTATAAAAAAAAAACAAAAAAAAAAAAAAACGGATTTCCGGTTAAAAACATCCCTGTAGGTTAAACCAGGAGTAACTCTGGGTTGAAATTTGCGTAACCCTATTTTCTTCCAATGTATAATGTGGTTGTTTACAGTTCAACTCTAAGTTACCACTGGTTGAAGTGTGTATACTCCCTTACTTATTGTTACAATAGCCATGACAAAGATCTGGACTCCTGTGCCAACCAGAGCAGCCAGAATTTGCTTGGCTTTGGGAGGTCTAAAGACGTCACCGTGAACCAATTTCCAGCCAGTCTCCTCCATGGTGTCTTCCTATGAAGTCAAATATTATTAGCATTATTAGTTCATCTTATTACAGCATGCAAAAGAAAGATAACATTTTCCTTTGTGTCGGAAACTCTTTGAGTCGAGCTACGTCCTGTAACCGTAGAATTCAATGGGTTTTTCTCAGGGTCCTCGCTGTTCCCTTCTGTAACTGATCTATCCTCACATTTGTCCCTATTTCGTCTAAATGTTTCCCAAGGGCTTTCGGAACGGTGCCAAGTGCTCCAACCACATTATGTTTATTGGTTTACTATAATTCAAACATTGCAGTCCTTGAGCTGAATTGTGTTCAATATATAAGAAAATACATCACAGAAAAACCAAAAAACCAAAAACCACATAAATGACTTTAAAC
This sequence comes from Asterias amurensis, assembly GCF_032118995.1. NCBI lineage: Eukaryota > Metazoa > Echinodermata > Asteroidea > Forcipulatida > Asteriidae > Asterias > Asterias amurensis. The sequence continues at coordinate 4,331,203 of NC_092667.1, read as the reverse complement.
AAATCGCCGAAAACCAATACTTTTCTTATGTCCCCCTTAAAAAATGCTCTGAAATAAAAACAAATGTTCTTACAACGTCTTCATCTTTGTTGTAGCGGGCAATGTCTTTCCTCAATGTTCTGATCATGATCATTGTTAGAATACCTATAAAAAAACACAGTAAAGCAACTTCAATATATTTACAAAATTGGCACATTCACATTTTTACCTTGTTCAATCCACCTATTCTTGTTAACATTTTACAGTAAAACGATGTATTCCAGACAATCTCGGTGGTCTAGTTGGTAAGACACTGCTCTAGAATTGCAAAGGTCGTGGGTCTGAATCCCACCCGAGTAACGTGCCTGTGATTTTTTGTTCACAGAACTCGGGAAAGTGTACAGTGCTAACACACATCGGTGTATATGGGTAAAACCAAACTGTGCAGAGGTTTACACATAAAGAAGAACAAATAAATTTACCTGCAAGAAAGAAGACCACAACGAGTGAATTGATGATTGAAAACCAATGGATCTGTACATCAGTCATGTTGAGGTACGTATCCCAACGTGATGCCCACTTGATGTTACTCTCTTCCCAATGAACCTCATAGGAAAACTTCACTTCTACTTCCTCTGTGGACAAGAGACAAAGATTTGAAGATTTACACTGAGTGGAATGAAAGATGTAAAAGTAGTCAAACCATTGTGGAATCCGCTGCTAAAATATAGCACCCAAACTGCCTCTAGCTATCAGGCAATCTCTGTGGTCTAGTTGGTAAGACATCTGCTCTAGAATAGCAAGGGTCCTGGGTTTGAATCCCACCCGAGTAATATGCCTGTGATTTGTTTTCACCAAACTCGGGAGGGTACTGAGAATACGATGCTAACACACATCGTTGAAAGGGCGAAACCAAAATTAATATAATTTAACCCCGATTAAATCTAACAGATGTTAAAATGATGAAATTTCCACCTTTTGGTAACCCTTGAGGTTGAGATTTCAAAGAGCTTTTAGGAACAGTGTCCTTATTAATCTTGTTTTATTACACTGTGGTTATAACCATGAACAAATAAAACAAATAAAACTTGTACTCACTATCTCCTTCGAAGACCTGAGGCGCTACAGTTTCCTTTCCCTTGAGCTCAGGAAGTTTGCAATTATCTTCCTTCTCCGCTATCAGTTTATCATACTGGATACTACGACCAAAAACTTCAAAACTGATAACTCGATTGCTAAAAACTTTCACTCTAGAGAAAAAAACCCAAAAGTATATCTTGAATCTTATATGCCTTGTTGTAAAAAAGTGACTCGCTGGGACTCACACATTTGGTAATTACTCAAAACAAATATTAACTTAAAACTCAACTTGGTAACGTGCATTGGAGAGCTGTTGATGGTATAAAACATTGTGGTAAACGACTCCCTCTGAAGTAACGTAATTTTTGAGAAAGAGGTAATTCCTCACTAAAATAATAAAAGACTTTCTCCAGAAGACGATCAGAGCATACTGATCGAAGCGTCGAGTTGAAACCAACAGTTCTTTTCAGAACCAACCCAACTCATTAGAGATAGTCATTACATGGTGTTACTGCAAACCTTTCTATATATAATAAAAGGCTTCTAGCTAGAAGTCTTTTATTCCTATCTGAAAGCACACAAATTCGTCCAGCAAGGTTTTTAAAATTTTATTTCATCATTTTCTTGCAACTTCGATGACCAATTGAGTCAAAATTTTCACACACTTGTTTATGCCTATGATGGAATACACCAAATGAGAACACTGGTCTTTGATAATTACCAAACGTGTACAGTGCCTTTAACCTGTGAGTTAAAAAGTCTAGATATGTAGTCTCATATCCACCAGGACACCTTATTAGTGCATAAATATATATAAAAAAAGCTGCAATAAGACTGACTTTTTTGTAAAAAAGTAATACAAAAATATGTGAAATTGACAACTGTTTGACACCATTCATAAGAATTGTAAAAATGAGTGTACAACATGAGGAGAAACCTTCAGAGAAACTTTGGCTTACCCTCCTTCCTCAGTTTCTACTGGATGATATTTCATGTTCATCACTAGGTGATTGTTGATGTATGGCTGTAAAAAAAAAATGAGAGAAAAAACTTTAGATAGATTTTTTTGAACTACAAAAAACCTAAATTTATCAAATCCTTCCTCTACATCAGCTTGGGTGACCAGAACGCCAAAATAAGTATATTTTATTTCACTTTTCTGAAAACATCCATCTGGCTGCACACAGCAGATTCATATAGAATTTCAAAAGGGTAAAACAGACACTAAAGTAAACCAATACAGAATGAATTGTCTAAAGACAACTTTGAGAATAAATGTATAAAACCAAACCGGGGAAAAAAAAATCCAATTATGAAACAGAATCATTTCCAGTTATTAATAGTCATCTTAGCATGACGAATCAGCAGTGTTCATCTGAGCAAACATTACATGGAACAAACATCTGTTCTTAGGAAAGCAAATGAAAAATCAATAATGACAATGCTAATCATCAACAGTCTAAAGATACCTTTGATAAATTAAAGTGGTTGAAAAACACCTGTTAGTCCTATGAAGGAACCTTTACAAGTAAAACACTGCCCATGATATGACAGTGGTCTCTACCTGTACATGTAACTTAATACAAATTTTCAAATGATCTCAAATGGTCTCATTTCCAAACAGATAATATGAACTTACCACATTGTCAACAACAATGCCAAGTTTGTAACCATGTACATATTGCGCTGGCTCCTCCTTAGTGGCTTGTGTGACTATAGTGGCAGCTGGCAAATTATCAGCAAGTCTGGAAAAAAAGGAGAGAAAAAATAATCAGTTACTATTGTCCCAATTTTCATACAAACGTATCAGTCATATTTTTAATACTTGACTTTAAAACAAAACCCCAAACAGTACCGTCAATAATCTTCTGAATGACCTAGGGGAATAATGGGTACCTACGAGGAAAGAGATTAATTTTGGGTATCAAAAAGCGTCCAGAGCTCCACGGATGCTCTCTACACCCCAGGGAGCAGAGTAAGATTACAGAAATGTTATAGACCATATGTACAACGCGATGGTACACATGTTTACGCACCACCAAACAATGTGGGCCAAAATTTCAGCCTTTTTGTCAGAGTGCATTCCTTCTGTGCACGTTTTGGCACACAAAATGGCAGACAGGAGACGCGCGTGAATCTGTGCTGCGCATTGTGAATAGGGCCTACTGACCCAAAGACCAGGGCACTCATGTAATGCACATTGATTTGGTTATTTTGAAACGAACTACATATGGACTATTTATTTCGATTGTTAATAAGATGCACCAAATGTTTTCACATTTCAGCTTTTGTGTTGTTAAGAATATCAGTAGGCATGACATTTTCTTCTTGTAAGTGCAAGGTCTTTTCTCCTTGGTCAAGGCAGGTGTTTGAAGGTACAATTAATTAAAAGTACAAAGTGGTAACAGGTGGTTGGGATGTTACAGAATCAACATAAACTTTGGTTCCCGAATGTTTTTTCTCTGACGACCTGGTATTGTCACATTTTGTAAATTGCTTATGTACTTACAAATGCACATTGTAGTCTTCCTTGATGCGGTCTGCAATAATCTTGGCCTGGTCCTTTGTATACTTGGCTAGACACATAACTTTGCAAGGAGTGTCTGTCTTCATTGGAACCTGTTTTACATAATAAAAGTCTCCAGATTAGAAGAAGAAAAAAAAAGTCCTGCACTACACTGGTTTTCTTCCCCTCCTGTGAAGGGTCCCAAAGCAATCCCAGGGAGTCTGCATGTGTACCTCGGCTGCAATAACACTGACTTTTTGTAATAAGTCAGTAAACAAATGTGTGAAATTGACTTCTTTCAGGTTTGCAACTGTTTGACAACATTTATAGTCCTTGTTGAGTATTCCAATATTAAGTTCTAATGATTCTTATTTATAATTGAATTGTGAAACAAATTACTTTGGCCAATTACATGTATTTCAATAGATTACACATGAAAAACTTTGTGGTATGGTGGCTAAAACAAATTGGGGTAGTATTTTTAAGATCTTCGGGTTCTTTTCTGTTGGTAGAACCGAGAGCAAGAACTGATCAGCACGCCTTGGTCAAAGCTGCACCTGCTATCTGGAACAAGCTTCCTGCAACACTACGTCAAACTTAATCACTGGACTTATTCAAGAAGAAACTGAAAACTCATTTGCTTTGCTAGCTCCTACTGTTTTCCTTTTGTGTGTAGGCGCCTTGGTAAGTGCACCATATAAATCTATATTACTATTATGATCCTTTGAACTGGTGTGAAAGGCAGTGGATTGGGTTTATCTGGAAGGATGGGGAGAATTAATATTTTTTTTGAGAGAGTTTTGCACTAATTACTGGTTATGCTGAAACAGTTTGCAGTACACATGCTTTCCCAAAGGTTTTAAACGAACAAAAGACCAGTTAAAAAATGAAAACAGAAGATGAAATATTTACCTTGTACAATGTGTTGACAATACGGTCCCCACGCAGTACTTCCCCGAGATTCTCCGACATGTATACAATTTTCTCCAGAGCTGGAGTGCAGATTCCAATTGAATAATAATCATAAGGTAGCTGTGTTTTTGTTGACGTTATCTTCACTCCCTTTGCAAAAATAAAACACACAAACAGATGTTCATAAATTAAGACAACCATTCACGCACACATGAACTAAATTAGCCTTGGTGCTCCTTTGAGCAGGTGCCCATAAACTTGTTGAGTTTTTCCAATGATACTTTATGGTGACCTTTGCAAAATGGTTGTAGCCTTGATCTCTCTAAGAGATGAAATTCAAGGCCTGCCGTTGAATGATTTCACCAAACTCTTCCTAACTTAGGATTAATCTTAGGACTTAGGACGGGTTCAGTTCCGTATCCTAATATGTAGGACGCATTAAACTCATCCTAAGTTAGGACGAGTTACTCGTCCTAACTCGAGTTGGGATTAATCCTAGCATTTTGTGAAATCGGCTGCTGGTCACACAGTGAAAACAAATTGAAATCTTTTTAAAACAAAGATTGAAATTTAAAGTTCTTTTGCATCAAAGAAAAACATAATGAACACTGAAATCAGTGAGGCTATAAATAACTACCTTTATTTCAACCTCCTCTCCATCTCTGAACTCCACAGGAGCAACCCCTGGTACGTAGAATGCATTGCTTAGGCAGGCAGCGGAAGCCAAGAACAGAAGCGTCAATGCTGGTATTCTAGACATCTTTGAAAAAGAACAAACAATAATTTTACAGACAAAGTACAGCACAGACGTTGAACTTGAAGTTACTATTGTACCGTAGATAATTTACATAGTACATAGTATGGAAACTAATCTACTTTTGCAGTCATTGATGTACTTTCTGTCTGACTATTAAGTCCTGACAACGCTTTCTTGTTGCGACTCTGATACAAACCGTGAACACTATATGCAGTGCATCAAATTTAAAACACATTTGCCAGAGTGGAAAGGTTTCTGTATCCTCCTACCATCGCTGTTTCAACTGTTATGACATAAAATAGTATCCAAAGATATTTCTTTGGCCTTTGGGTAAAAATGAGTGAAAAAGTGGTGGTAGGCAGGAATAGGGTACAGAAAACTTTCTGCTTCATGTATTAACAGAAGTGCGTTTTGGCGACCCCAACTAGAAACATTGGTCATCACGGTTGAGCGTTTTTGCTGTTCAGACCAACCGGTACCCAACTTGTTGAGTTGAGTCGGTTGGGCTTTGCCTTTGGTTGGTTGTACTCCTGACTGTGTAAGTTAGTTTAAAAAGTAACATCAAAGTTGCTCATTTTGTAAAAAGAATTACTTACCTGGCAGGATTCTGGAGTTTACTAGCTAAGCTGCTAAGTAGTAGTTGCTAGTTCATTAAATAATAATTACATAAATTACTATCTAAATCTATTTGATTTTGAAATTCAAATTGAATGAGATATAGTTTATTAATATTAGTATATTATTCATTCATCAGCAGTGGACGACTTGTTTTGTTTTTTGTAAGGGGCGAGAGAGAGAGAGGACAGTCCTGAGTCAGTCCGATCGAGTCGACTATTCCTTTTTTGTTTTACGTTTTTTTTTAAGGCAGCCTTCCATCCATTTCTTTTTTTTATTTCACCAATCATCATGATCATCATCGCGCGCGCCGCCGTCACACCTTTTTTACGCATACCATTATACTTTATTTTCACCACTGAATGAGTATACGGAGGTCATATACCACCTTAAACTTGACATGAGCTTATATCGAAATATGTACACTTATTTTTTTTGTAAAACGGGAAATTTAGACAAGTTTTCAACCGTAATGCACCTACCTTCGAGCTTCGATAGAGTATTCGGCCGGAGTTCATTCGACCAAATCACAAATTCCTTGTCTCTCTGCATGGTACCCTTCCTTTAAACCTAATTATGGGATAAAACGAGGGACCTACACATAGGCACCAGACTACGTGGAAACGGCAACGTGGATGTAACTCATGCGTGACGTCAGAACAGAAGAATGATAATAATTATTTAAAATAGTAACTATTCAAAGTGAAAAATGAAACACATTCATCATATTTTGATGTTCATCAGGTTAACAAGTATAGTCAACAAACTTAAATCCAAGCTAAGAAGAGTATTTTAATCCCCAATTTCACAATTCTATATTTAGCTGGTAACCATTTTGAAGACTATCGTTTACTTAGGGACATGGTACCAGTTAACACATTGGCTAAGGAATCGGTCTTTTTGCCCGCTGATCTCTTGGCAGTAGCATATTTCTAAGCCGCTGGCTCACCGCTGTTCAATTTCTGTCAAATTTCAGGCATTGATTAAGTCGGCTAGCACTCGAAACCATGGTAAGGCATTAACGTTATTAGAGTGACTGGAAATGTTTTGAAATGATGTGTGTATATGGTGAAAAAGTGTGATTTATAACAGTAAACGTTTTCGTTATTTGTTGGCAATGGTCGCATGCAGTAAGTATGCATGTGTTTGATATACAGTGGTCGCTTGAGGGCGCACTCCAATTGCTTTTCGGAACCAATTATATTTGCTTTTTCCAAAAGTTATAACATAGTCTGGTAATTGAAGCATGGAGGTAGAATTAGAAGCAACTCAACAAACATTTTGACTTATTGTATTTGTAATGAATTTTATTAATTATTAGTTTTTTGCATGGTTTGTTAATCATTAATGACTTTTTTAGTCTGACTGACTGAGTTTTCCTCATTTATTTTTGGAAACTTAAAGTAGCGGAGTACCAAAGTAGCATATCAACTCACAACTGAACTGGCATGATTTTTAATAATAATATTTATTCGGGCAATCACATTTACAAGCACATATACATACATTAAAAATATTTAAGAAAACAAAGTTGGGTGCCCAGGAGAGCATAAAAGTTAAAAAAATAACTGTCGCCAAAAGGCGTATGTCGCATGCGGATTTTTGTAGGCATTCACTCAGTTTCACTGATCGACACCTTACATTACCAGGCCTGTATGCTTCATTTTTGAAAGGGCAAGGACACCTACATGACCATGGAATTTTATCCTTGCCTTGGTAAAGAAGGGCACTCTATATATGAGGAAATTTTTAATTTCTACTTGAGCATTTCAAGGGCACCAAGGCAATGACTAGGGGACATGGAGGCAATCGCCTTTGTTGCCTTCGTGGAGTATCAGACCTGCATTACATGCCATTGATTGCCCAATCGGCAGGTCTGTCGTCCTACCCCTGTGAAATTTTTAATTAAACCTTTAATTAATGGTAACATCTGGAATTGTTTTCTTCACTTCTAGTCACACTTCAAGGAACCAGGTAAGGGAGGACCCGCGGAGGAGTCTACAGCTCATCGTATCCGCATCACCCTGACCAGCCGTAATGTCAAGAATTTAGAGAAGGGTAAGTATAGACCATACGTCAATCCACCTGTCTGATTTTATTGAAAGGCCTAGGCCAAAAGGCAGGTAAGGAAAAAGGGGCATAGTAAAATTCAAGGGGGATAAGACGTATACATTAGGCCTGGGCGAATTATTCGAAAATCCGGTTAATGCCGAATAGGTTTTCCTATCCGTAACCGCGAATGCCTTTTTTTTTTTAACCGGATATCAGATGCTTTTGTCAAGATTTTTAAGAGATGCTTTTAAACCTTTTCAACTGTTTTTCATTTTAGTGTGTGCTGATCTGAAGCGTGGTGCTCAGGACAAAAACCTAGACGTCAAAGGACCAGTTCGCATGCCTACAAAGACTCTGCGTATCACAACCCGTAAGACACCCTGTGGTGAAGGGTCCAAGACATGGGACAGATTCCAGATGCGCATCCACAAGCGTCTCATCGATCTTCAGAGTCCGTCTGAGATCGTCAAGCAGATCGTATCCTTTTTCAAATCACAACACAACTTGTTTTCTGAACACTCATGTATAGGGATCGGCCATAAGTTTAAACAATTTCCAGTTGTCCTTCACCTGACATCCCACTCTTCCGCATCTTGTGAAGTATGAACAAGTCTTTGTTCATATTATAATTATAATAACAAGTTCTTATGAAGCTCATTTCACACAACCACGAGCTGCCTCTACCCTCCCAGAAACCATTTATACCCCTGGGTGAAGAGAAGCAATTATAGTAAAGCATCTTGCTTAAGGACACAAGTGTCATGGCAGGGATCCGAACCCACACTCCTATGCTCATAAGAAATGCATTGTGATAAATAAACATTGACAAAAGTTGGGCCATATCTATAATTTTGGAAAAAAAATATAAATAGGCAAGTTTCCTTCAAAAACACACCTGGTAAATAAAAAATTGGTTGCTCCTCATCAATTTTCTGGAAATTTGTGGTGTGAGGAAGCCTGACCTATAGGTTCTTTCAAAATTTGAATGCAAACGTTTGAGCTGCATCTTATTCAGTGTCTTGGGATGTTAGAAAGTAATTGATTTGTCTCCCTATTCATTGTTTACCCTTTGCTTTTTTCTTTGTGACTCTCTCTCTATTTATGTGTTTTCACTTCACTGCTTATGTTAAACTTAGTTACCTGTGCATGATTGTTGTGTTGTCTATTTGCTTTCAAGAAGGACTCTGCTAGGTTCGAAACCTCAGGCAATTAACGATTTTGCAATTTATTATCAAAGATTATTTCTCCTTGACCTACTCCTCCCAGACCTCAATCAGCATTGAACCAGGAGTGGAGGTTGAAGTAACCATCGCTGACGCTTAAACTCTATGCTCACAATTCAAACCATGAGATTTTGTAATCCATTGGTACATCTAATGTACGACTTGGTAAAATGACATGAGCTTTCATATGAAGTTACAATAAAGTCACATTCAGCTGTGAAGTGAAAAGGAGACATTCTTGTTCTGTTGTCTTTATTACATTTTCTTTTTGGGAGCGTAAGACCTTAGTACCTCGGAGTAAGCCTCAAGTATTTACCCAAGATTTTAGAGCGCTGAAGGTGCAAGTTGAGGATCTCGGGCTGAGATGTGCAGGCCTGGAATTTATCTTAGACAGGAAAAGGCCATTTTCATGTTGAAAAGGGCACTCCAATTGAAGTCTGTGGGTAACTTTTGAAGGGGCACAAAGGCCAAGACCAGGGCAATAGAGGCCATTTCCTTAGTGAAATTCCCAGCCTGCATGTGAATTATTTACCATTCCAGCAAACTTTTGATGCAACAATAAATCTATGCAGACAATGACCATGGAGATCAACGAATAACGCACTGATTTTAAGCAGAAATGCACTCTACAATCTCTGGTATTACCTAAAAATAGTCAATGACTTGTTTTAATTCCATTAGAAACTTGCCCATACTGTTGTGGGTTTGCACAGAGACTTGACACAAAGTTTCCACTTTGCTCAATAACAATGTGCTGACTGGCTGGGTCCTTAAAATACTTTTTAGCAGACTGAGCAACTTTAAGGTATTCCACTAAATCACAAAACTCCACACAACTATTAATTTAACTTGTCTAATAAAAATGGGTTTTTATTTATATTTATTTGTATACATATCAAGCTTTAAATGTTCTTGCAGAGGCCAGCGATATGATACAAATATGATGGAACAGCAGTTGACTTATGAATAAAGTTTTGCATGGGCACAACACACCTTTCCTGTTCCCCCACATTGGGCGTCAAAATGTACTAGAAGAAATTAATCGCAAAATGGTGGAAATTGACACATTTTTGCAGAGGTGCCTCCAACATCTGCAAGGGGTCAATTGGTAAATCTTCAAACAAACTGCAAGAATTGCAATCTCTTACAACGATGGAAAAGACTGATGTACATGTAGCTTCTTCAGACGTCCATATCAACTGTGATTAAAAAAAAAGTGTTTCTTGAATGCTGACGACGCTCTCTTTATTTTAAGTCGATGAGAACATGTCATAGAATCACAATCAGATTGATTTAAAAAGTCAAGTAACAAAATGCATGGTTTACGTTTGAAAATAATTCTTTGCTTTGGTAATTTTTAAAAACAATAAGTGCAACAAGTCAAAGTTGTCTGAGCCACTGTATATTATTGAAACCTTGGCCCAATTTCATTGAGCTGCTTGAGCAGAAAATATTGCTTAACAATTTTCTGCTTAGCAGAAATGAGCAGGATACCACAAAAACATTGTACATGTCGGATGGTATTTTGGGCGGTAACCATGTTTTGGTAAGCACAATTGTGTTGTGCTTAGTTACTTGTGCTTCATTAGCTCTATGAAATTGGACCATGCTGCTAGAATAGGTTAGATCTAAGTTGCTTTTGCCATGCCACTCTCCTCTACAGCCTCAATAAGGGTATAAATAGTGTTCATTCCATCATAATGGGCTTTCCCCTCATCTCTGTCTCTCCTTTGGACTTTGCAGTCTTCCTCCATAATACCACCCTCCTGTACCTCCTCCACGGCTTGCTGGTCCTCCACCTGCTGTTGCTCGTCACCCATCCGTAAAACAACCACATGGTCCTGGGAGGAGGAGGGATCATCTGATTGGTTTGTCTCCCCAGAGTGTACCTCAATGATGTGAAGATTTGAAGAGTTCATTTGGCCATACTTGGTCTTATCGCTAATATTTGAAGGTGCACAGTTATCCTCCATACTATCTGAAAGGATTGAATTATAAAGAACTACTTTAGCTTGCAGGGAACGATTTCATCCAAACATTTAGACTGAAAAGTTTTGTGCACACTGAATGCTAATATTGAGTTGCAAATGATGATTCTTAAAGGCAGTGGACACTATTGGTAATTACTCAAAATAATTATTAGCATAAAACCTTACTTGGTAACGAGTAATGGGGAGAGGTTGGTAGTGTAAAACATTGTGAGAAACGACTCCCTCTAAAGTGACGTAGTTTTCGAGAAAGAAGTAATTTTCCACGAATTTGATTTCGAGACCTCAAGTTTAGAACTTGAGGTCTCGAAATCAACCATCTAAACGCACACAACTTCATGTGACAAGGGTGTTTTTTCTTTCATTATTATCTCGCAACTTCAACGACCAATTGAGCTCAAATTTTCACAGGTTTGTTATTTCATGCATATGTTGACATACACCAAATGAGAAGACTGGTCTTTGACAATTACCCATAGACGATGTGACCTCTGACGTCACACGAAAACCATAACATGATTCGCGCGCATACCGCCGGGCAAAACCTTTGTGTTTTGGCAGCCAGCTAGAAAGTATACGCAATCTTACTATGACTGCGCAACTCAGTGCCCGGCGAAACATGTCGTATATAGTGTTTTGTCAACAGAGGGCGTTTGAATGTAAACATAGGCCACATCGTCAATAGTGTCCACTGTCTTTAAGTAGCAAGTGATACATTGTGTAGCATTTTGCCTTGCTATGTAAGGGAAATCGTTCCCTGGCTTGTATCAAAGAAGATTAATGTCACATAATGAATAATGGGGAACTTTCAAGGACACTAGTTCACTGCAGACTTTGGCCGTATCTGAATGGGTGGCTGCAGCTACGGCTATGACTGTTGCCAAGGGGGTTGCTAAGGGTGTGTTATAATTCAACACACAATAAATGATTTGGAAATCTAGCCGTAGCCGCAGCTTCACATATGCTTTCAGTTTTAGATGTGAGAGGACAAACCCTGAGAATTATTCCAGGGTAAACTCACATAATCAGTTAGGGACTGAAAACCCTTTCCACATAGTGTCCCCAGTGGGATTTGAACTGGAGTCCCAGAGGCAAAAGACCAAGAAAGATACAACTTAGCTAACCCAACCTGTCATTTTAAGGTGGGTTGGGCTTAACTTTGTTGATCTAAATCTAAACACATTTCACTTGCCTATTCTCTGACCAAGCCTCTTCCGTCTGTTGTTGTCTTTACGTCTGTTTGCAAACCAGTTGTAGACTTTTGATGAAGTTACCCATTTGCAGTCTGGGACTGTCTCTCCTAAGATCAGGGAAAAGAATGCAAAGGTACGATAAAAATGTCTCTTGAAAAGACCAACCCTTTTGAACTGGGTTTTTATATCCAGTTCCATCTATAACTCCAAATTTGAATGTTTTTTTTCTTTAAGAGACATAACAACTTTCCTTCATTAATCACATCTCCAAAAGATGCAACAAGGGAAAATCAGTTACAAGTGCTAAGCGTAGCAAGACAGATACTGATGCATAAAGTATTTTTCACCAGGGCCATACATGTAGTAGAAAAGAGCAGAATACCTGTGAAAATTTGTATGTGCGACATGGCAGTTTGGCCGGTAACCTTGTTCTAGTAACATAATTTTTATGCTTAAGCAGCTCTACGAAATTTGGCCCTGTGGCCTTCTAAAAAACTAAAACACACTGACATTATCCAAAATGATTTTGATCAACAGCAGATACTGTGACACATATCTATTTTTCCTTCTACTTTTTCACAAAGTAATCCTTTCGTCTCAATAGCAGCTTCATAAAATTGAACTCAAACCTGCGCTCAACTTCATAAAGCCTGCATAAAGTACAGAAAGAAGAGTGTTAAGCAGTGCCGAACCAAAACTCACATCAGTAAGTGATAGCTTCTATGAAATTTGACCCCCAACAATGGATAATTCCTCATAAGTGTACCTGATTGCTGATGTTCACTGTTGCATGCCTCCGTTATCTTCTCTCGTTCATAATCATTGGGATAAGGATTCCGATTAAAGTAGCTTTCTAGAATTCGACTGTGGTTGTCTCTCCATGTGAAACGTTCTCTTCGCTTGAAGGTTGGCAAGTAGTTATCACCATTGGGGCTGTGGTACATGTGTGACTGGTCAGTTGGTCTTAAAGGAGGTGATGTATCATTCATTCGGTTAAGAGCCTGATCTTGATCTGTATTTAAAAAAAGTGTAGTTTGGTTATTCCTCTCTGATCGTTTCAAAATCTGTACACTGAAGAGTGCAGATATTTGTTTGACTAGAAGGAGATTATTCAGAGTAACATGGCAGTAACTGTAAAAGTTCAACAATTTAGACTAGAAAGCAAAATTATTTTAAAACCTAAAACTTAAAACAATCATGTCAAGAACTACCACCTCTTACGGAAAAAAAGAGTTATTTTGAAGTTTCTTCTTCTCTCTAAGGACACTGACAATAACACTGTAAACACAAACAGATGAAAATCAGTCCATCCACTAAAATGTTGCATGCCTGGACATTGTAGCAGTTTCAAATGCATGCATCATGAAAAGCTATTTGAGGTTGCTATTTCAGAAAAGTTTTACACAAACAAAACAATTAGTTTCTTTCTTTTCCTTTTATTTATTTTGGTTGTGAAGCAAAGGACTCTCAGAAAAGTGAACTTAATCACTGTATTAGCCAAGAACCAAATGGAGAGAAGACAAGAAGTTTTAGATTATGGAGGAAAACCCCAGAGAATTATTCCAAGGAAAATCCATGCAGTCGGTAGGGACTGAAAACACCATCCACATAGTGCCCCCGGCACGACTCAAACCGAGTCCTAGAGGTGGAGGGGGAGGAAGGATACCACTACGTCAACCCAAACAAATTCTTCAAACACAAACCTAGCTGCGATAATCGAAACCCTCCATTCTCCCGACCATCAGCAGGAAGAAGGGTTACAATTATCACAACTAACACAAACCTAGCTGTTCCATTTCATTCTTCTTGCCAAGGTACCATCGATAGAGAAGCGACTGAGTTGAACGTTTCATCATGAAGCCATGGATGAGGAATGATGAAATGTAACTTTGACTGATGCCTGTTGCCATGGAGATCTGTGTTTGTGACAGTCTGTATTTGGTCAGGAATGAGCGGATTTCAGCTTTGATTGCCATGGGGCCACGGCTGGAAATGAAAAGGGTGTTATAAATGTTAAAAATATTTATCATGAAAGTTTGGAAAGAGTTATTGTAGTCGAAAGATAGCAGACTACAATGTGAAGAAGCAAGAACCAAAAGTCACATTTCCAGTTGTGGAATCACTTTAAGTCTACAAGGAGAATCTTCTATCCACATTATTTTAAATGCCTCACCATTACTACTTTATATGCTGCAGTGTACTTCTAGCAGCAGTTTGTTATTACTCTTTTAAGATCTTTGAACTGCAATAGTATGTTTTTCCCCAAGTCCCATTGAAAAAATTTCATGAAAAAAGTAATGCTGAGGATAGTAGATGAAGAAATCAATGTAAGACACTGGAAGAATGATACAAGACATGTCAGAAAAGACCCTAAGAATGAAGCTCTGCATTCTTTTTCAATTAAGGGACTGTGTTGTCACATTCTGACACCATCTCATTTTTCAAACAAAACACAAAACAAATCTGACAACCTAAACAAGTTTTCCACTTCAGCATCGGAAACATTCTTGAAGTTCTCAACACCACAGATGACTTCCTGGGACATTCCTTGAAGAATTCCTCCCTGAATATCTTCCACAGCTTCGCAGTCCACATCATGTATCCTCCCTCCTCCTCCAGCTCCTCTCAGTCCTCCCGAGACTTGAACAGGGGATGAGTGATGCTGTGGTACCAATTGAGGTGATGTGTAGTTACTGGAATGATCCCCTTGGCCTTGGGAGCTCATTACAGGTGGACTTGAGGACTGGAACTCTGCATCCATCTTGGTCATGGAGTCCAAGGCATGAACGATGTCCTGCTTTGTAAGACCTGTTCTAAGGAGGCGGTGGAGGAGGGAGATTTGCTCGATGGTGTAACGTGGCTCGGAGGAGACTTTCCCTTGCATGGCCATGATTACAACTGCAAATGGACAGGCAAAAAAAAAAAAAAAAACTTTTAATAATATATAAAAAATGAAGCAGACAACAAAAGGACATAATTTATCGAGATCATAGTTGACATAATTATTTAATGGAACAGTGAAACTCTTTGGCTTTTTATTTAGTAATAAATATGTCATTTTTTAAATATAAACAACAGGTACAAATTGATTCCGTCTTAAAGTTTATTGATTGTAAAGTTCATACCAGACCCAAATCTCCAGAAAAATATATCCATCTGAAACGCCTTGGTATCATCATAAGCAGATTAGAATAGATTAGATTAGATTTTTATTCATCAAGCAAGCCCACCATGAAAATCACTTTCTCGATTTGCACATTAAAATACAGTTCATAGACATGAATGATGAATAGATTCATAGACATAGTTAATAATAATAGTAAAGAAAATATAATTTGTCTTTGAAGCTAGAAGACTCCGCCGAGAGCCCTGCCGACTCATAATATGCAAAAGTGTTCTCAAATAAAAGGTTAATAATATCTCGTTGACCATATTTTACCAATCTGATTGCATGATCAGGTGTTTCTTTCTCCAAATCGGTACATTTGCCATCGAATTCCAATGTCACG
Source organism: Asterias amurensis (assembly GCF_032118995.1). Taxonomy (NCBI): domain Eukaryota; kingdom Metazoa; phylum Echinodermata; class Asteroidea; order Forcipulatida; family Asteriidae; genus Asterias; species Asterias amurensis. The sequence continues at coordinate 4,315,389 of NC_092667.1, read as the reverse complement.
TATCCACCACACGTGTGTTCTGCAAAACTCGACTTCAACAACAACAACAACACTCAGTTTAGTGTTGGTTAAGTAATGTTATAAACCCCAAACTAGTTTATCGCAGACTGTTTTCTTCACGTAAATGTTAGCTTTATTTTACACACATATATCATTTGAAGGAAAATAAACACAAGAATAGCTCGAGTTAAAGTATGAAGTGTATTTGCTTTTAGTCATATTTACCTTTGAACTGCAATAAAGTGGTTAAAAGCAGGATTTTCCCGCTGTAGTTATTGTCGTTTATACAAAACGAAATGGTGACCGATTATGTTAATGGTTCCCCACCCGTTTTTGGTTTAATCCGATCGTGTCTGGTACCCTAATCATTCAACACGATTGCTTCACATTGGCACACATCACGTTTTGGACAACCGACTATTTTTGTTAAACGATAATAAAAATTACACCCCTTCATAAAAATAGTTGATTCTATTATATTTTGTATAACATAATTTTGTTTGCTTTTAATTTAATATTTAACAATCTAAATAATCAATACCGATTCCTTGTATTTATTTCATGTTTACAAAAACAGTTTCACACAATGTAAGCGAGTTATATTTTCTACTTTAAATTCTTCAGGTATATTCCATTTTTATTGAGGGGGATTTAAAATGTGATAATCGATATCTTTTGAAGTCATGGCGGACAGCAGCAGCACAAGTGTTGATTTTTGCCGCAAAGATCGGGCCTGAACAATCACCAAAAACACGAAATTATGAACGTAGACAGGCCACGATCCGGTAGTTCGCAGAGCAGGTAGGCAGGAAGGATACATGTCTTTCATTTAGGATGTCAATTGATGCTAAACTAAGTTATTTACCATAATTAACATGAAATTATTATTTATAATTATTTACTTACTTTTTGATATTTTTATCATTACAATTACATTAACAATTAAATCATGGTTATTAATGATTAAATAAAATATTCTTAATTTCCATAGCATATAGGTTATAGCACTGCAGTAGCATTAATTCATAAAATATATTAATTATTATTAGTTATTTTCATTAATGTTTAAATGTTAACAAAACATTTGTATGTTTGCTTTTATTTGTTTTATAAAAAATATATTATAATTGTTGAAATGTTTTATAATTTGTACTAATTTTACAACTACAATTTGTAGTTGTAATTGTTATTGTTAATTTGTTAAAAATTGATTTGATTATACCGTTATTGAATTGATTGAATGATAATGTTGGGTGCGAACTTGGTCAATCTGCACGATCAGCCGATCACGCTGCGCTATTGAAAGATCTATTGTTCGCGCAGCAAATGGTCGATCATGCAACAATCTGTCGATCGTGCAACGAACATCTTTGGTTTGCGTTGCGTGATCGACTGATCGTGCTACGAGTATTTTTTCCGCGATCAAATAATAGGCTCGAATGGCTTTGTGCGATTGGTCGATTAGCAGGATTGAACCATTCCTGCACAATTATTAAACATGTTAAAATAGAACAAAACTAAAGGAGCAAAAAGGCAAAAAATAAATCATTGAAATAGTGCAATATCATGTGGAGTTAGAAATCAGCTTAGTTATCTTGCTTCAATCATGCTTAGTTCTTACTTCACTTGTTGTTTACTACAGTGCCAGCAGTACTGACGACACGTTTGATAGTAGTATAGGATCTTCACCAAGTTCTCCTTCCAAAACACGCCAGAGAACAACATCAACTGGAACAATGCCTGTTAACGTATTGAAAACCACTAAAAACAAAACAATCTACACGGCTGGTCGACCTCCATGGTATGACAGTCATGGGTCACTCAAGGAGGCGTTTGTGATTGGTAGGTTAATCCTAATAGATCTTTATCACGGCGTGGCCATCTTGATTTTACTCAATTCTAACTCATTGTAACCAACCTGAGGCTAGACAAAATAATAGTCTGGTGCCATGTTTGCGCAATGAATGTTAGCATTTATTACTGTTATTGGAAATGGGGAACGTGACCAAGATGGTGACGTTAATGGTGATGGTAATAAACCCCTTACAATATGATGTCACTTGTATGTAAGCTTGAACAGTGCCCTCACTTGAGGTCAAAGAGATACCTATCAATGGCTGAGAGTTGTGCATGGTGTGTATGTGCACGGCCTAGCACCTTTCTATTGTTTGACCTCAACTGTAGAATTTCTGACAATGCTTCCATTATAGTAGAGGTTGAAAGACCAGACCAGTTCAAAATTGTTTACCCATAAATCAATATGTATTCAAAACATTTAACCCTGTTCCTTTTTCATCATAGCCTAGGCTTTGTAAATCTATACATCAGTCTGCTATTTTTTAAGATAGAAAAATGTCTTCGCTTGAAAGGTTAACAAGAAAATGTATTCTGACTTATTTTCTCTGCTAGGTTTATGTGGTGGAAGTGCCTCAGGTAAAACAACAGTAGCCAATAGAATAATTGAAGCTCTGGATGTTCCATGGGTCAGCCTGCTGTCATTAGACTCATTTTACAAGGTATTGACTTTTTGTTCTCATTCTGTGAATCAACAGTTTAAATACCAAAACAGAAAATCTTGAAAAGGGTATTTATATGACAGATGAAGCAGAATGTTAAAAGTTACAAACACAGTGTGTCCGACAGGGACTTCTCTGGCCAACACAAATTTATGGTGTTACTACCAAAGTCCGCAAACAACAGTGCTAACTACTCCTGGGGCTGAAACAGGGTTACCCCCTTTGCAGCTAGGAGCCTGGCTGATAAAGCAAAATGCAATACATTCCCAACTTTTTATGATGCAATTATGGTTTGTACCTTGTTCAAGGGCACAAGTGTCAAGACTGGGATTCGAACCCTTATTCTGCTGCTGAGAACACCATAGCTTGGGTCCGGTGAACTAGACCGCTTTTCTAGGACACGCCACAAAGTTTAGAGATCTACCTATAGCCATGTTTGCTTTTAACCCCTTGATACATTTTGGCAGGTGCTGAATGAAGAACAACACAAACAAGCTGCTGAAAATGAGTACAACTTTGACCATCCTGATGCTTTTGATTACGACCTGCTCATACAGACACTCAAGAACCTCAAAGAAGGGAAATGTGTTGAGGTAATACACTTAAGAAATGTCTGTCTCACAAAGGGACATGGTTTTCTGAAGCTTATCTTTTAAAGGTTTTGGTTTTGTTAAAATGTTCATCCTTGTGTTATATGCATTTTTTTTTTTTTTTTAAGAATTTGGCATATAATGAACTCCCCATGAACACACATACATGTAGGGATTGTCTGTTTAATGTGCAACCGTCTTAAACGGATGAACTAGTGGGGGTGGGGTAGGACAAATAATTGTAGATTCTTATTAATTTGTTCTAAGTATTTTCTTTTGATTTTGACAGGTTCCTGTTTATGACTTCAATACTCATGCAAGGAGGAAGGAGACGGTAAGGTCCTAATTATAATAGAAGTTTCTAGCATGCATATAGAATATGAATTTCTGGTTTGACCCATATACACGTCTGTTAGCACTTTATACTCTGTACTTGCTCAAGCTCTGGGCCCAATTTCATAGAGCTGCTAAGCACACAAATTTGCTTAGCATGCAATTTCTTCCTTGTTAAAAACAGGATTACCAACCAAATTTCAACGTGATTTTCAGGATGAGCAAACAACAGCTGAATACCAGTAACAAGGAATTTGCAACAAATTGAAATTTGGTTGGTAATCCTGTTTTTACCATGGAAGAAATTTCATGCTTAGCAAATTTTTGTGCTTAGCAGCTCTATGAAATTGGGCCCTGTTGTTATTATTTTAGATGATGAAAGGACGTGTCTTACTAGGGGCTTTAGAGATGATATTAATTTCAGGTTTTGTTTTTTTCCTCACAGAAAATCTTGTATGGTGCAAATGTAATCATATTTGAAGGTATTCTGTCTTTTGCAAAGAAGCCTCTTCTGGATGTAAGTATTCAGTTACTTTTTCAAATGAAAGTGTTTATAAGTCAAATATTTTATCAAGTATTTGTCATGGTATTAGGCCAGTTACGAATTAGAGAATTTGGCTATGGTAAGACTTCTGTGTCATCATATGTTGAAGTATGGAGCATCCTTGGCAACACCCTTAGCAACAGTTGTATCCGTAGCAATTGCCGCCAATGTGGCCTATGACAGACTTGGTTTATGAGAGAATTTATGTTTTTAGTTGACTACTGTCATGTGGCTTAACTTGTCCGAGAATTTTTCAGGTTTGTGAGTTTGCCACCAAGAGAAATGTTTAGAGGAGGGTTCTGGAGTATAATTTAATATACATATTTTACTAAAACTTCCTATATTTTCATAACTGTGTAGGTAATGGACCTAAAGATATTTGTAGACACAGATTCAGACATCCGCCTGGCCCGGCGCTTACGACGAGACATCAGCGAGAGAGGAAGGGACATAGAGGGCGTCTTGAAACAGTACAATAAATTTGTGAAGCCGGCATTTGAGCAGTTTATTGAGCCATCTATTCAGCATGCTGATATTGTGGTACCAAGAGGTAAACTTGTCCGTAGTCTCTGCAAATAATTTTTTTAAAGTCAAATAGGTGTGCTTTAGCGGATTTATTTTAACTTTTGGTGTTTCGTGAAACTTGATTTACAGGAGCAGAAAACGATGTTGCTATGGAGTTGATAGTTCAACACGTGGACGATCAACTAGAGAAGGTGTGTTTGTTTGTAATGAAAACTTCTGTAAAAGAAGACAGTGCAATGCTCTTGGATTCTAATAGTGTGACACTCTTGTTTCTAACCTATTTTACTCCACTGCAGAAGGACAGCCTCTTCACCAATTCTCCATGTCACTCTTTCCTGAGTTGTCGGTTGTCAAGCAACCCCCCACATGTTATTAGTTCATCTAATTTTAAATAAGGCAGAAATATTTTCAAAGTTAAATTAGAAAAACCACCTACCGACATTTACGAATTTCCAATCAAACGTTTGATCTTTTACTTGTATTTACCAGGAAAGCAACATTTCAGCTGTTTTGGGTTTCCCAGCTGTGCCTTAGAGACATGAAAAACATAGTACAAAGTATTGCTTTGCCTGGCACTTTCCTCTATTTTTATGAACTGCATTTTCATGCCTGATTTGCTAATAGATAACTTTCAATACTATGGATTTTTCATTATGATTATACAAACTGTGTCCTCAGTAAACAAGTTAACTTATGGAACTTTATTTTATTTTTACAGCGAGGTCTTATGTTTAGGTGAGTGTTGTGAATTCCATTTTTTGTTTGTTAATTACTTGTACTGCTATGCATTAAAGAGTTATTATTAATTGCATACCTACCTACCTCCATGTCGATGCCCATTCAGTAATTAAAAACAAATATTTTTGTGCATTTCATTTCATTTCATGACATTTATTTCCTTTCCAATAAAATAACCGGACCTGTCAACAGGTCCTGTTGACAAAGAACAGTATTATTAGAAAATTGGAAATGGGGGCATAACCAAAAAAAACTTAGCTTGTGGTAGGCATGCGAAGACAAACAAAAACACAATGGACTAACAAGAACGTTAACAAGTAGTCATTCAAGGTTCCCTTAATTTCTCTGTGGACGTTTTCTATTGAAATTCCGCTGATGGTAGTTCCTTTTCTACATTTGTATCAACTTTAAAACAGTAATTTTGTTCTTGAATGGAATTGTAGATTTGTCTATTCCATTGCATTTTCAGCTGCTGCTCCAAACATATGGAACTCATTACCATCACATCTTCGCCATGGAACTACACTTATCGAAACTATTTAAGTCTAGTTTATACCATAATACTTGACTGTTTTATTGACTATATTGGAACATCTTGAGTTTGGACTTTTTGTCACATCTTCAATCTGTAGGTGCTTGTTGCCTTAGGTAAAAGGCGCCTGATATAAGTATGTATGAATGTATGTATTGTCATAGTATGCTTGAAGTACCAAACAGATGTCAGTATTTTACTTGTTTTATATTTAACATTTTGATGATAATTTCGTCCTGCTAGATCCAAGCTTTTAGCTGCCCATGTCAACCAACCCTTGCCAGACACTTTATATGTTGTAGAAAACACCATCCAAGTTCAAGGCCTTCATACTTTCATCAGGTAGGTAAAAAACTTGTATTGTTTCATTGAGTTTAAACAAAACAAAACAAGGAATACATTTGACGACAAAATTTGACAAGAACTCAGTGTAGTCCATCAACTTGATTCATAGGTTGTGCAAAATGTCGTCGTAAGTCTAGATACCCCCATGGAAGCACAACTGCACTTAAAGTAATGTTCGAGCAAGACTCTGCTAGGGGCCAAACGTCAGGCCATTTTTGCTTGGAATAAAACAAATCAAAGTTAACGTCTTGTGTTTAAGACTTTAAATGATAAACACTTTATGGTTGCATGGGACAATAAATTTTCTTCAAATTTATAAATATTTATGGGTTTATGTTAAAATACATTTTCTTCCACTTTGATTTTGACAGAAATAAAAACACATGTCGTGATGAGTTTATATTCTACTCACAAAGACTAACAAGAATCCTGATTGAAAGTGCATTGGCGCTGCTACCATTTGAGGTAAGATATGGATTTATTAATATATTTTATCTGCCAAAATATTCAGATATATTTTGAAACCATTCAGCTGTGCCGTTTAGTTGATGGTGGCTTAACTTTGCAGTGGATGATTTTGAATGGTCAAGACCTGCCTATAGCCATAAATGCTTTTAACTTCTTGATATCTGTTGACAGGTCCTGAATGAAGTTCCTCCTTGCCACTCACTGGCATAGTATTTTTTTTCAATTCTGAATATTTGTATTTATTTTTAGTTTCTCAGTCTGTTCTATTATTAGTATTGTATCTTTTAAATCCTGTTAGTGTTTTGCCAGTGTGAAGTGTGATCAAATAAAGCAAAATAAATAATTGTGTTAATAATCACCATAACATTGTTGTTACTTTCCCATGGTGATCAGGACTGTGTAGTGAACACGCCCCAGAACACAACATACAAAGGCAGGAAATTCACAGGAAGAGTAAGTAAAACCTCTCAATTTTCTTGATTGGTTGTTTAAGTATCTTGATCTCTCAATGCAAACTTTTCAAACTTCAGCTATAATTGGATATTCCGTTTAAAGGCAGTGGACACCTTCAATAATTGTCAAAGACCAGTATTCTCACTTGTTGTATCCCAACGTACATGTATGCATAAAATAACAAATCTGTGAAAATTTGGAATCAATATTTTTTGTTGCAAAAATTTGTGTGCTTTCAGATGCCTTAAAAAGGCTATTGAAATCAGTGATATTTTTGAAAAGAGAATCCTAACAAGATTGCAGCTGTAAGATTAAAGTTCCTTGAGTAGTTTCCAACTTTAAAGTTAACCCAATCTTAACTAATTCTTGTTCTAACTTATGCGAAGAAAGCAGTATTTTAGTCATGCTCAGCATGACTTTATATTTATAAAATACGCGTATAAAACTATTGATTTGAAGGGTTTTTATTCAAATAGGATCTTCTTTAAACATGTATGGAAGACTTAAGTAAGCTTTATCCATCATACAAAAGAGTAAAGGTCCTTTGCACACATCACCATTCAGACAACCAGACTTTTTTTATAGTACATTAGCAGGGGCTACATTACTAGATATACTAGTTATATAGTGATTGTGCAAGCATCAAATTTCATTCAAAACTGTGTTGAATGAGAATAACTGAAAATTGCTTCGATAGCATTTCATAGGGTATGTTTAATGGCAAGTGCACGGTCATTATGACTTTGTAGGTAAATGACAGTATTTCAAGCAAATTTTTGTGCTTAATAAAATTGAAAATCCTAGGCACACAAAATTAAAGTTTTGTATTTACTAGCGACAAGTTTTGTATGATACCCTTTAGAAAGACCGCATGAGAAATTTCTTCCACGAAGTGTATTTTGAAATGAATACAGAAATCATGTGAATGTTTTTCCTTTTTTTGATTCCAGTTGGATGGTGAGCTTTCACAGGTCAGTTAAACATTCATGCACGCTTTAATTGTAGCTTGCACTGATCTCTTCGGCCATGTTGGCAATCATGATCCTAAATAAGGGGACAGCCATCTTGGTCCTCTTATTGATCAAGGACCCAAACTGTGGGTCTGAATTACACCTTTCATTTTAGGAAGCACTCTATAAGGATGACCAATTGGATGCAATTTAAATGTTGACAAATGTTTTAAATATCTGGAAAGGCTTACTAAAACCCATCATACAACCCAGCCCCAACATAAAAACTTAGCAGAGACTGCCTCAATTGGACTTATCATTCCTGGGTACCTTACTCTACAATGATAATAATAATATCTAAGTCTTATATAGCGTACGTATCTACCAAACAAGGTACTCAAGGCGCTGAGTAATGGTTAAGTGTCTTGCTCAAGGACACAGTGTCATGGCTGGGGATTCGAACCCACACTCTGCTGATCAGAAACACCAGAGTTTGAATTCGGTGCTCTTAACCGTTGTTACAAGGAAACTTTGTGGATTAATTTAATTAATGTGTTGGGTAAGTGAGACTTTGCAGTGTACTGGTGTAACCAAATTGACATGTGCGTAATACCTCCATCTCAGATAATATTGTGTGCTTTGCAATTTTAATTCTGCTGTGTGGACTGAATGGGTAGTTGCAGATTTCTAAAGCAGTTTTTCTGTGGAGTTGTGTGTATTGCATTTTAACAAATCCTGAACTGATGGATTTCTTTCTCTCCATGTGCTGTTTGTTTTAAACATCCTGAACCAGTAGAAGATCAATATATCTTTTTAGTACCATGTAAACAGTGGTTTGTAAAAATGGATGGCAAGAAAATATTTTATAATGAAGTTTATTTATTTTCAATTTAATTTGTCCTTCTTTTTTTGATGAAGCTCATTTTATGTTTTGAAATGCTACCCCATGTAACCCTCAACAGTTACCCTTGTTTTCTATTAACACTTTCTGGTTAATCTTGTGTCTGGTGATCACCTTGTATACCTAAATGGACCGTTAAGTTCACCATCCCCCAACAGGTTTCTGGTCAAATGGCATGTCTGGTGCTTCCCAAATTCCTTGAGAACTCTGTGTCGTCATTTCGCCCAGCAAAATACACTGCTGCCCAGCACAGATTTTCCCCAGATAGCATTTCAGCAATGATGGCCCCCATATATCTGAACATGAACAATTTTGGACTAAATTGGATTTAGAGCTCACTACTAAAATTGGTTTAGCTACAACACTATTCAAGTGTACCCAAACTGAACACTCCAGGCACTTATGAGATGTTCCTACAATTTTGTATTCATGCCAACATTTAGATCACTTAGAGGCTTCATCATCCAGTCTGTTTGCCAATCAATTACAAACAGTAACAGGTGTTTTTATGTTGCTCTACTACTGCAGTGTTTGTTTAAATATACCCAATTAGGGAGTAAGCTCTTACTCATCAAATTTACATAAATTTTAATAATGTTATAATACATTATGATAAAAGTGCATGCAGAGTAGATACAGGTAATTTAGACCCAAGCAAAGTGTTCTCAAATGGTTTAAGAGAGAATGGCCTGAGCCTGAGATGTACATCATTTACAAATTTAAGACTTTCCTTTTGCTAAACTCTGCAGTGATTATTTTTCTGCCTGAATGACAGCAAAACTTTCTTGAAAAGCTTGCATGATGGCGTAGATTAGGTACTGGTTTTTTAGTTTGAGAATATATCATGTGGGTTTTATCTCACTACTTGTAAGAAAATTGTTAATTAAGAAAAGTTCAATAGATAGATTTCAAAGAATCTCAATGGCAGACATTTTAGTTCACCCTAACCCTTAGATACCTAGATACTCCCACCCAAAGTCTCTACAGGATCCAACCTCAATCCTCAAAACTGAACTGATCAGAGTTGTTAAGCATCCTGTCTGCTTTCATTGGGAAACGTTTGATCTGTTAAAGGGAGCCCCTACTTACTGGTACGCTTCTATGGACCATTCCGGCTTTCCACTAAGCTCCGCCCACCGCGCACGTGAGCAAGACACGTGTACGAGCACTCCCAATGACATTCTGCACGATTCTGCCGCGCGTGCCAAATATACGCGCACGCATGACCGAGTTTGTCCGACCACAATCATTGCTGTGATTGGTCACATGGGTGAACGCGCAAAGTTTGATTGACAGGCCGGATCGGTCCATTGTTCTTGTTGCTGAGAAAAGTAGCGGTGAGTGGGATGCCTGATATGTCCGAAAAGTCTCAAGATTTATGTACCAAGACTTTAAGTTTTACACATTTCTTGGAATGTATCTTGAGCAGAAAGAACATTCTCAGTCAATATAGAAATGGTTTAATCCAATCCTCCCTGATTCTGCTTGCTTTCTTTTACAACAGGTTTTTCATTAACTGCCCGTGTCCATGATTTGCAGTGTTTGAGGTTGTTAGAAAAATTGTTTTATTTGCGATTTACAACTGCTTTTTGTATTGACTTAATTTTTACTTTAAACCCATGTGTACATTTTTGACAAACAATATTTTTTTTAAAGTGATGTTATATTGGTATTATGTTTCTCGGGCTCGTAACCAGGGGGGGCAAATATGAACGAAAAGTATATCGGTACATCAGAATTTTTGCTTGTGCGCATGCGTACTCCATGTTACTAGGCTTTCTTCCCTTACACAACTATCGCAGATATGCAGCGCTTGCAAAGTAAGTGGAGCATAAAGATCATAAGCGCAGAAAGCGATGGTAAGCAGAGCCATGAAATCCATCTGTTTGTGGACAGAGTATGATTTACACTACTAGGTATTAGTATCTTTGAACACAATTTGTTTTTATAATTTTGAAATATAGAATGATGTACTGTTCCGGCCAAATGTTGGGGCAATGGAGGTAATTTCCAGCAGGCCCCTTAGTCATTGCCTTTGTGCCTTCTGAAGTGTTCCAGTGAACCTTAGATATCACTCATAGATGTGCCCATATAGCTTAGGAAAATCGCCCTTCCCTCACAAAGAACAAAGTATCGGGCCTGACTGTCTCTCTTTACACTGTAGTGTGTAGATTATTTCTTGCACATTTTGTGAAGTAAAAGCAAATCTTGTATTTGAGACTTTCACTCAGTTTTGCACCAGTGAATTTTAATTCCCTCACAGTGAGTGAGAATGTTTTTTCCTTTGTTAGTATCACCTTTTTGCAAGCTTTTTGGTTTTCAAAGGCAATAAGTCAAATCCTTCCAAACATCTTTTGGGAGGAAAAAAGTTCTTTGTTTCAGCACAGTCAATTAAATTGTCAAGCTCATCATTATTTGACCAATATGTAATAGTTTTCTTATTATACTATAAGACTATTAAGTTATAAGTTCTACAAGACTATAACATATTCTTTGAAAAAAAAACATTGAAATATCTTTAAAATATCTTTACTATCGAAAAGAGAAACTAATTACACAAAGTCTGTCAAAACCAAAGACATAAAACGAGGATAATAGGATAATTTAAACCATGTAGTTTAGGTCAGATGTTAAATAAATGGTTCCAAATTTCAGTGTACACTTTTCACCCATTGTAGAGTTAAGCATCGTCCAGGTTTATCCATTTATTTGTATGGTACTAATTACAGTGATTTTTCATTGACATTCTAGCTTTGTGGAGTGTCAATATTGAGAGCTGGAGAAGTCATGGAGCCTGCCCTCTGTGAAGTCTGTAAAGACATCCGACTTGGCAAAATACTCATCCAGACAAATCTTGAAACAGAAGAACCAGAGGTAAGCTTTTACAACATCTTAGTTCAAAACTTCGATGTAGAAATATTTTTTGAACTGCCTCAAGCTACCGGTACGACACTGCTCTGGAATCCCACCCAAGTAATATGCCTGTGATTTTTTTTTACAGAACTCTGGAAAGCATCGATTACACAGTGCTAAACACTTATAGGTGTATATGGGTAAAATCAAAGTTAATGGTCTCCCATGTTGTCTCGATTCATTTTCTCATTTAGTTTGTTTTCTCGTCTTCCATCTGTTAACACAGCTCCATTATTTGAGACTACCTAAGGAGATTGAAAAAGACCATGTCATCTTGATGGATGCTACCGTGGCAACAGGAGCAGCAGCCATGATGGCCATTAGGGTGCTACTAGACCATGACGTCCCTCAGCAAAACATCATGTTATTGTCTCTACTGATGGCAGAATCTGGTTAGTGTCTTATCTCCCGCTCCAATCCATGAACAGTGTCCATACAAGGGTTTGATACCTTTTGTAGATGAAGTTTTTGGCTATGACATCCTTACTGTGAATGAATATGTATGTATTCAGGAGAGTCACGTAATTCCGTTCATGCTAAAATATTTTTCGTCTTACTTGAGACAATATTTTTTGTGTGTGAAATGCTTACTCATTTCTCAAAAACTACAACACCTCAGGGAGTAACATTTTAAGGGAAGCTTTCTACCATCACTATCTTTGAACTATGTAAGTTTAATGTAAATCTGTGAACATTTGTGTTGTGTGCCAAACAAAAAGTACCCAAAAGCTACTAAATCCCGTACTGGTTGGCATACTGAAATGCTATCATCCATGTAGTTCCCTTCGTTTTCAGAATCCCAGAATATTTCTTGTTCTTATGACCCCCCCCTCTCTCTCTCTCTCTCTCTCTCTCTCTCTCTCTCTCTCTCTCTCTCTCTCTCTCTCTCTATGGTCTCCTCCTCAAATTGTAACCCGCCTGGAACAGTATGGGCTGGAACTAATTTGTCATTGTTTTTGTCCCAAATATTTAGGTGTACATACAGTCGCTTATGCCTTCCCCAAAGTCAAGATTGTAACAACAGCAGTTGACAAAGAAGTGAATGAGAACTTCCACATTATTCCTGGAATAGGTAAGTGTCTAAGTTCAATCAATCAATCAATCAATCAATCAATCAATCAATCAATCAATCAATCTTGCACCATTACCCGCTGGACGTGGGCTCCAACAATTAAATTAATTAAGATATGCTGACAAAAGTTTCTTATTTTATCTCAGGTAACTTTGGAGACAGATACTTTGGTACTAGCACATAGCACTGGAAGGTCCATCAGGAGCTTGTAACATGGACTTCTAATCTCCGACTGCTTGGCTTGCAGCAAAGTTAAGCCTGGTTCATGCATCCTGGGAATGCTTTGTGCAAAGTGAAAGCTTCTTACCAAGCAAAGTTTCAAGAATGGGTTTGGGTCATATGGTTATTCACTACAGAACCCGAGTGTGAAAGAATTTTTATTGTTAAACAGTTGATTAGTCGTTTCTTTTCAAATTCTCAGATTGTTTGTTATGAAAATGAATTTAAGAACTAATGAAATAAGGTTGATGTTTTGTTTTTTTTGTTTTTTTTAAACCTTTATCTTTAACCAGATCAAGGAGTAAGACGCTATGTTTTCTTGTGAGATAAGTTCATAGTTTATTTTTGACTAGAAAAGGTACAATTTCAATGAAAAGGATAGGATTCTCTGTTAGACACAATTTGTCATGAAAAAAGAGGTACTTTATTTTTTAAGGGAATATGTTATATATTTTTCATCAAAGAATGAGTTAAAAGTACTCTTTAAGTCCACAATTATGTAATGCAGATTTAGAGGTTTAACTTAAAACAGAAACTTTAAAATTTGGTGGAATTTATTTATTCTGGTATTCATAAAGGTTAAAGATAACTTTTTCTTCAAGGAAACTAATCCTTGATTCCGATTGGTCAACCCATATCAACAAGAATGTGATATCACACCTATACACTGTTCTAATTCTGTGTTGCACTATTTTAAGCTGTGGGTCATGTTTGCCTGCAGATAAATGATTTATCACACATGCGCTCATGGAATACCAACAAATATAGCATGTGTGATAAGTATTCTATACCCAGTTACGTTTGATAAGTATTCTATACCCAGTGAATATTGAAATAGTCTTATAGCCATATGTTAACTTTTACTTTTGCTGCCGGACTGGTTTGTAAGAAAGACAATCTCAATAATAACAATCCACTTATATTTTTTAGTGTTTAAGTTGTTTATTGAAAGATCAGTGGTATAAAAATACATCAGGAATATAAATTGATATGAAAAATTGAAAGATGCTCCAATACTCTTGTATATACTTGTAAATAACATGATTTGACAAATCACATGATTTGACAAATCAACCACTTACTTATAAAATGATCCCCTGTACCACACTATCTTGTTTAGAAGCACTGAGCATGACAAATTATTTTGCTGAAATCCTTTAGCCTTTTTGCAATCATGCTTTTCTGTATAAATTTCTGGCCAGGCACAGACATAGCAGATTTTGTTAGAGTATTTTGGGAATATGAAGTTAACGAAAAGGAGCATTTTTGCTTCCTTGAGTTTTCTTTAAAAGAATGATCAGGGTACTACCACGTGTTAAATCAACTATGAATTGTATGACCTTTTCGTAAGCAAAGGACGCTATAGCCAAGGTTAAACTATGGAAAAACGCACTACTCAGTCTTCAGACCACAGCGAGGGCGCTGTTTCAACTTGTGATGTAATAGCAAGCAGTCTATTCTTGCTTGCTCCTTTTGAATCTACATAGACCTTATCGTAAATACTCGGTACGTGCGTGTAGGCATGGAATAAGGTGCATGCTTGAAAGCTAGCGATTGGTCACTAGCTAGACCAGCATGCACCTCATTCAACAGTTAGCGCTTGTGCAATGGGTAGGCCCCCTATTATTTGCGAAAAAGGTCTTTGAACGTTTCTTCTGTCAACACTGTACAATCCCTAAGATAATTTAGTGCATCTACTCTATTTTTATTTTCCATGAAAAACGATGAGCAAATAAAGCAGCTTGCAAACCAAATTGTGTTTAAATGTTCTTTTTTGTTACACATGGTTCTTGTATTAATAACCATGTAGCTGTGATGTTGATTTTAACTCATGACAGAGGTTTCCTCACACGGGGGAGTTTTGTTAAGCTTAAGTTTTCTTTTCAACTGCCACTTTCAATCAACTGCCACTTCAATGGAGATAATAAATCTTTACACCGTTGTCTGTTTTCAACCAAACTGATTACCATTAAGGAATAATTTTCTATGATTCTACAACAACCCTGTATTAAATCAAAGTACTTTATGCAACACCTAAACTTAGTAAAGATATATTAATGGCTTAGTTTATTCAGTGACGGAATCACACATCCCCTCTGGATGAAAATAATTTTTATAAAATGACTCTGACCATCCAGTCGAACTGAACCTCTTTGCATAGTATTTAAAATTATTCATTGTCAGAGATGGCTTTAAAATATTGGTTTCTATTTTATAGATCTTAGTATGAGTTGTTCTAGTAAAAGTTTAAGACAAAATGAGCCTTCCCCATGAAATATGCTAATTACATTTACGCATGTGTACATACTGGCAAACAATGCAGAGTTATGCACAAGGCAGATGCAAATATGTGAATGCGTCACACCATCATTTTTGCCAACCAGTAGTGCTATTTTTTACGCGCAACGTTCAGTTTACATATTATAGGGAAAGGTCTGTTATATTTTTTATTAAAAGACCATCCTCTGAGAAAATCAGTTTACATTGAGCAAGTTTTAAGCAAGATGCCTTTTCGAAGGTAGTTTATATTTGATTTTTATTGGCAAGATTAAACCACAGGCTGATGAACTTTTGTGTTCTCAGTCAAATATTTTTATTATGGGTGAATACTTCCGAAACTGACTGAAGCTCAAACCATGGAGGTAGGAAGAATCCTTGAGGCTCACACATAGTGATTAAGCACACACTCGTACTTCTCCTGCTCGCCAGAGATCTGTTTTGGTTCTCCCATTTTCTTCACATAGTTCTAGAAAAAAAGCACACCAGAATGATTTTCTTACTTTTCTTATGCTTTCATACTTCTCAAATTCTGCCTTGGGTATTTATCACGATTTAGTCAAGTTGTTTAAATTTCAGTTTATTTGTATTTGTATCCTTACCTCACATTCTTCCATTGTTGCTGTTCCCTTGGCAATCTTTGCACCTATACCCTCACTGAAGCTGCTGTAACGATTCTGTAAGAAAAAGTTTGTTTGCTTTAAACCACAAAGAAATTAAGCAAAGTTCTGAGTTGAGAATGTCAAGAAAGTAAAGTCCGGGATAGAGTAAAAGAATATTGGTGTGTGTATTCTTACCTGCACCATCTTGGCCATAGCTCCTTCAGCAACCAGCTTGGCAGCACAGCGCAGACCTCTTGCAAAACAGTCCATAGCACCAATGTGGGAAATAAACATGTCTTTAAGGTTGGTTGATTCTCGGCGTACCTTGGCATCAAAGTTTAACCCGCCAGGAGCAATGCCATTCTGCTCAATCACAGCCTAGGGAAATATCAAGAAGATTCTATACAATGAGTTTCCTTACTAGGAGGAAAGAGTGCCCTGAATGACTCGACATGCCGTTTGTGGCTGGAAATACTACACCTCCATTTGTCTCGGAAGATTTAAAAGTAGGAACGAATGAACGAAGAAACTAAATGTCATTATTTGCTTGGAAATTTGTGATCAAACGAAAATATGGAAAACCCCCAAAATACCAATGGAAATCTGAAATACAAATTACTGAGGGCTTTTATTAAATACTTTTTATGGAAAAGCAAACTAATGAGCATTTTTATAAAATGGACATAAGAGGAGAATTAAGGAGTTGTGAGTTCAATTCTTTGGAATAATAAAGATTGAAAGATACCTTCATGACCAGAGTTGTATCTCTGACATCCATTGGAAACTGGTCAGTATCCCACCCTAGATCAGGGGACCCAGTGTTGGAGTCAATGGACCCCAGCATACCAAACCTGAAATGAAAAAGGAAGTCGGATTTCAGGGTCATCTTAAAACAACTTTTTTTATCAGTCCCCATAAATCAAAATCTTATATAATATAGAAACAAGTTTTGTGTAGATGTGAGGCTTTCAGCTTTCCAAGCTGTGAAATTATTTTAACCTGCCACTTTATGACCTAATTAATATTTTGATAAAGTACTGTGGCTACTTGAGCCATATGAAAATGGGTTCAAATACCGCCACACTAGATACAGTGCTTGCTTCTTGCTGCATTCAACTTTATTATTTGGCAACTGCCTGTTTAAACATAAAACTTTGGGTAAGCATACCCAGAGTTCAGGGGAATTTTCCACAATGGAACAAAAGTCACCACAGCAATTTTCTTTGTTTAAACTAGATCCTCACAAGGGGATTCTGTAGAAATGGGAATAGTAGAACAACAATATGAAGTCCCACAACTCTGTGTCATAAACATCTATTTCTAGTTTCCTAAGACACTGAAAACAGAAGAAGAAAACGAGGAAGTCAGCTGCATGCAGGAGGGGCATGACATTGACGTCAGAGGTCTGAGATGGAATGAGACTTACCCGGAAGCCATGACGATGTCATGCTCATAGGAGTGTCCTGCTAGCATCGTGTGGTTCGGTTCTACATTGATTTTGAAATCATCAGCCAACCCAAAGTGCTTGAGAAACCCGATCACAGTCATTGCATCTGGGTGAAAAATATAAGCAAAGTGTAAAATATTATTCCCCTTCACCCCTGCAGACAGTAGTGAACAGCGGTTATACTCCCTCAGGTTTTTCCTAAGAATCACATCTTTCTCTCAGTGTTGCATGGATGCGCAACTGGGCAAAGTAATAAACACAACCTGCTTCTTTTCAGAAACACTAAGTTTGAAGATATGAGAATACTTTCAAGGGTTTCTGTATACATGTACTGTACCTACCATAATCATACTGATGTCTGGTTGGCTCCTTAGGTTTAGGCTCAATCAACAACTGACCTCCAAACCCTATCTGCTTCTTGTAATCTGTAAAAGAAAATCACCAGTTCAAATGAGTTTTTATAATCACAACTGGTTTAAGAAATTCAACATTTTCCTAATTCCAGCGAACAAACTTACCAACGGCCATCTTGAAGAAGTTTGCCGCATGGGAGAGCTCAGCCATAACGTCGGTGTTAAGAAGGCTGTTGTATCCTTCACGGCCGCCCCAAAACACTGTAATTAATAAGAAGAAAAGTATGACAAATTTTCACATCTTTACCTCAAAATAGAAATGTTGCTTTTCTACAATTTTGGTCGTGAAGTCAGGTACTAGTTGCGCCATGGTCAACAGTCTCCTATATTCTCCTGCTGGATGGTGTTACATGTTAAGTATAATTTGACACGGTGCACTGATAAGATAATCGTAAGGGTCTTTATCGGACAGATTTCAAAGAAATATAAACTAAATCAACTTTTCTTACCAAAGTTTTCAGCATTCAGTTTCTTGCCGATTTCAAGTCCCTTCTTGACCTGTGCAGCTGCATACGCAACAACATGAGCATCTGGGTTTGTGGCAGCACCATTCATGTACCTAAAACAAAACAGGGTCAAATACTCTGGTCATGCATCACCATGGTGACAATTAACAAACAAAACATGACCAAATAAAATCTATTAAGATTTAACCTTTTACTTTATGTCTTATTGCCATCACAATCTCATAGGAAACTTTCTAAGTAGGAGACCAATTTTATTAAGTCTCTAGGCAGATAATTTCTGGTTAAGAAGCGGCCATTTTTACCAGAGTTTCTTTTTCCTCAGCACCCCTAACCGTAAGCAAGGCAAACTGCACACTAACTTGCTGACAGTTCTTCGAGCAGAGAGCGATGCAACAAAGCAAATCCATTGTAATCACAGTATCAAATTAATTTGTTTTGTGCTATATTTTCAGACATTTTACCAGAACCAAAGTAATTTAAAAGAAACTTAAGTTCCATAATAACCTTGGATTAGCAAAGAGATTGCAGGTATTCCACAGAAGTTTGACACCTGTCTTTGACATCAGTTCCTTAGCTAGGTCTGTTATCTCGTCAAGATTACGGTTGGTCTCTTCCAGTGTTGCACCTTCAGGAGCTACATCCCTGTCAAACAAATACAAATATTAGGTTGGTGATTATCTGTCATCAGGCTTCGCATTTAAAGTTTTTGGAAAACTTCAACCTCACATACAGATGACAAAGCAACTGTACAATTGTGCTTCAAATATGGATTAGACTTCCCATCCCCATTTTGTGTGTGTAAACCACTCAATGCTTTTAAAAAATGCTCTTCCTATGTTTCAGCTCTAATTAATTTGTAATTTTCTTTTTCACTGAGCAATAACTGTTTCATGGATCATTCTTTTTTTAAAATTTACTTGTTAAGATTAAAGTTTAAGTTGTTGGTAAATAACTTCAACAAACCTGTCATGGAAGGTCCAGTACTTGACTCCAAGTTTACTGAAAAATTCAAAAGCAACTCGGAGACGTCTCTTTGCATTGTCCATGCTCTCGGTTCCTAAAATATTAAACAAGTGGCTAAACGTTATTGCAATTTTGTTCTAAAATATTCAATTCTCGACTAAAATACTGTACATTACCTATGCTGTGACTGTTACCCCACTCATTTCTTGCTTAGCATTATGAAGTTGCTAAGCATAAGTTCCTGCTAAACAACTTTATAAGAATAGGTCCTTATCAGCCGAAAAGTTGCTTGCTTGATTTCATGAATAGAATGCCAACAACTCGTCTTTGTTCATGACTAGAAACAAACTTACCATCATCCCATGGTCTCTTTATGGTTGGCATTCCAAAGGGATCCAAGCCAACTCCTCTAAAAGTATGCCAGTAGCAGGCTGAGAAACGCAGCCATGCCTCCATTGAATGACCATGAATTACCTGAAAACAAGAACACAATACAGGACTACATTATATGTTTAAGTTAACCCATTCGATTAAAGATTAATTAATAGAATTCAGAATGTACAAATCTGAAAGTAACAGCTTTTTGTAACGCTGTTTCGCCAAATTCTAACCTTTTCATGCAAACAGCATTGAAACATTCCGCAACAAAAGGTACAACCTGAACAACCGCAATTAAATTTTGTACAAAAATTATGGTTTTTGAATTTCAAGAGTCTTCTATCTCGACCAGGCCATGAACTATGAACACAACTTGAGGTGGTTTTTAATCTGAAAAGCTCTTCATCACTTTGTTAATAACATTTCATCAGGTTAATCTTTTGTACAGGAATAAAGTGATCATTTGAAGACACAGCAAAGTGATTTCTCTACACATTCTTACCTCTTTTGCATTGTAATGTTTAAAGCACAACACTTCAGTCGGCCCAGCACCAGGCTTGTATTCTATCTTCCCAATCCCTGTAGCATAAGAAGGAAAAATATTCAAATATTGAAAATTGCTGATTGAACAGACCTTTTTACACAAAGAGTGACCTTGTAAATGTACATTCCAGGGCCTTTGTGGCAGGCAAACTACTGCACTTCTTTTTGTGTGAAAAGTTTTACATTAATACAAGTTCCAAGATGTGCCATCTTTCTTCACTTCAAAAGGGTGATACAAATCATACAGTGCAGTCTCTGCAAAATATACGAACTAGTGTTTTCTTCCATTGAGCTGTGTACAAATTATGCCAACAGGAATTTCAGGCTCTAAATCTCTTCAAAATTTAAACTGTAACTTCTTTATTCTAAACTGGTATATAAATTAATTACCAATCCACCTGTTCATCCACCTGTTCAAAAATAATATACCATAATGTCAAAGGAATGTTTAGGGGTAATTCCAACAATAATATCATATGGTGCATACAACGATCCGATGATGCCACATATCTGGGAATCCAGAAAGCAGACCCCTACTTAAATCTGGATGCCTCATCTGTGTTCTGTTTTAACACCAATTATTGTTTTCTTCAACTGTTGCATAATGTGCAACCAGTATACCCCAAAGGTAGTTTCTGCACAGCACAGGAAGTATGGTGTGATTAAGATATGTTTGTGTCATGCTAAGTGGGGTGGGACAAAAACAATTATGATTCTAAGGCCTATCAAATTGTGAAATTTATTGCCCTGATAATGAATGACCAACTCATTGTATATGGAGACTAATAACATTCTACCACTACCAGGACTTATGTAATTAGGTAAGGTAAACAAACTTTACACCTGTTACACCCAGGGCTCTTATCTTTGCAAAGCATGTTTGACTTGTTCTTATCTTTTGCAATAACCACACAAACTGGCTTGCTTGTCCTACCCGCCCTCCTGTCCTAGTCAGCATTGGATAAAATCAGGGCATGAACACACTGAGCAAAATAACCTCACTGAAAACGATACAAACCTATAGACCCAGTAACTGGGGCTCTGCCCTCATTTTCAAAAAAATTGACATTTGCATCTTGTACGAACCCAAAGCTTTTATGTAAAAACTGCTAAAAATTAGTACAAAACCACAGTTACTAAGCTCATCTGAGTCCAAATGGTCCAATAAGCCACTCAAACTTTTGTATATAGATGAACCCCAGATATTAAGCCTGGCCGTGCAAAATAGTTGCTGATAAACTAGGGTCAGGAACTTGCAAGAAGGAAAATAGGAGGGTTTTTAATGTTTGTATATTATGTACGCAATGTGCCACAATGTCACAATCAACTAATTTAAAGAGCAAAATCAATTCTACCTCCATGCTTTGACTTGGTGTAGGTGTGGCAGAGAGTGCACCTACTTATGGTACATCATCATGATTGCATCGATGATCGTGGTGGACCAAAAGTACAGACTGTGTATTTTTAAATTGAAACAAATTTGGCCATGCCATTCAATCAAGCTACAGCTAAAGCCTAATAAAGGTACTACCATAGAGCAAGTTCTATTCCTTACTCTAATGGTACTACGGACGGTTAGTCGAGTCTATACAAGCGGGTCTACACCCGCACGTATGCACGCTGGCATGTAGGTGGTAACAACATCGATCAATCATAATGGAGGAAGAACAACATATCTGAATACACCTGTGGCCGCTACACCTGTAAACCCGCAAACTAAGTCACTTACCCGGGAAAAATTCACCAGAACTTCCATTGAGAGAGTCCCCAGACAAACGGGCTCTTTTTGATTTCGATTCTTGTGACATGGTAACAAAATCCAATCAAAATTCCTTCTCCCGAGACAATTTTTAAGAGTTAGATGTAACAACTCTGCTTAGCCAAACAGCAGTGCCAAGGGCGCCCCCAGATTTTCTGTGTCAGCTTGTTCGCCGTTGTTTACATACAAAAGGTCAAAGATCGTTGACTGACCGCATTGTATCCAGTTAAATCAGTTTGAGATAATTGAACCTCCATGGTTTGAGATACCTGGTTTCCACTTTGTTTCGCGGACAAGTTTCAATTAGACCAATCGAACAATACAGTTAACAGCATGTTGTCTAACTTACAGTTATGTCTACGCAAGCACCCCTCTGCCAAAAAAATAATGTTCTTTTTCCTCTTCCGAAAAATACATGCCCAAACTTAGAAAAGGGGAATTCTTTAGAATGAAGTTGCAAACCGCCTTTTCTGATTGTTTATTTTGTAAATTAGTTTACCGCAAAGTGATTTCATTATTTGGAAATGATATTTTCATCCGTATCTAAATGTCAGGGTTATCATCGCACTCCTGGTGTAAATGCGGCCAGTTTACCTCTAAAAAGTATGGCCTATACATCCAATGTCACTAAAAGAACACACATAAAACATCAAACAAAACACACTACACTGCTTTACGTAGAGTTACATGGCTATCATAGTCACGTGCTCAATTAGTACACAACACTGGTTACCAAAAGACTTGCTACTAACTTCAAAATTAGCAGGAAACCAGCCAAGAGCAACGCTTAGAATTGTTTTTGATACAGTTATTAATAGCTCATCATGTGACCATCGTGAGGATATTTGCATAACGCATTCTTAATTAGCCAATCAGTAGCAGGTTTGTCACAGCTGCTGACCAATGGCGAGCCTTAAAATGGTTCCCCTAAAATTTTAGCAGACAACATTTTTCTCTTTCCTCGTGGGTTGTGAAGGGGTCAGTGTATCCTTTCACATCAAGGAAAAATAGGTTTATTTGTTTCAGATTTCGACACAAAAATTGAAATAAACAGCAAAGTTATCCTCCTTAAGCCATATTGAGAATATTGTTCAAGAATATCAGAAGTTTTATTGAACAAAAGTTGAAATTTGAAGACATTTTATGTGACGCGTAAGGATATAATTTAGAGTGAACCGCCGGCGCCCCGAAGAAAAATGCAAAAGTGACACCAAGCTCTGTTGCGCTTTTTTCAGTAGCAGTGAAATTCTAATGCAGAACTGACTCTATTAAAATTCTGTGAGAATTTTGTTCACATGAATTTCCTTTTCTCACATTATGTGTCGTTTTTATTCTCAAACATTGACCGGAAACGTTTGCTGATGGAACTGGCGTCTTTTTCATCTCGGCGGAGGACATATTTTCCGGGAAAATTTGAACTGAATGCAGTAATTTCTCATGGGACCAAGCTCGACTATGAAATGTTTTGTGCGTGTAGGCTCACATGAACACAGCGGAGGATTTGGGTGAGTTTTCAAATTGTTGTAAACTGCAAGTGAATTAAAGAAATGCCCGAGAGAAACCGGAGGAATTTGGGGTATGTATGCTAGTATTAGTAAATGTCAAGGGAACATTAGTACTGAGAATTTTCTATTAACTATCATGTAAAATGAATGCGTCTGTGCTGTGCCAACTCAGCACAAAACATTCCTGACCATTTGGGTCTGTCTAGCCCACTAAAACATTTCACAAATAGTGCATTTTTAAATAGTTCAACCTGTGTCTATGAAGGTATTTGTGGTCTAGACATGTAAATAGCTTAAGTTAATCCAATTAAAAAAACAGAACTTGAATGCAGCAGTAGAGGCGCACTACAATGGAAATTGTATAACTTGAACTATTGTGTGAAACATCTGTCTCGTTCCGGAGTTGACAATGAATAGGGGTCATGACCCAAGAATGCGTCAATGCATCTCTTCGACAACAAGGTTGAGATAATCCACATTCTCCTCAATATTCCACTGATTGAGTGGAAATAAACTGAACTGAACTGAACTGAAATAAACTGATATTAAAAATAGACTTCAGATAGGAAGCCAACTGTGTGACTCTTCTTCAGAAAAAGAACCAATTCGCAGAAACCGTTTTTAGAGAGTGTCCGAGAACATCTCTCCATCAAAACATTAAAAAAATTTGAAGAGTAACTCTTCACGAGCAATGGACAATGAAATGGTGCATTATATCCAAACACAACAAACATCAACAACAGAACATCAAACATTACAGAACCAAAACAAACAAACAACAGACATAAACTGCTCAACAACTTAACAAAATAAGTAGGTCTTAAATTAATGGTAAAATCCTTCAATATCATATTTTTTTAACCATAAATATAAAATTTAGTGTAAATTTTAAGGTTTTCTTTTTATAATTTTTTGTTTAATGATAGACCTAGATGGATGAAGTGAAACTGTTTGAGTGAAAGGAAGTATGCATGAGTTTTCAAATCTTAGAGATGTACTCCTGTCAAAGGTGTACATCTGTTAGAGTTTAAAACATGCATACATATGTGGAAAGATTCTGACTATTATGTGTGTTGTTTCTTTTGGCACTTGAGGATTGGTTATCCTCTGTTTTGGCTGTAGGCCAATGCCAGTCCTTGAATGTGGACAAGTAATTGTGTTGGGGTAACACTCACTGTACGATTTGTACTCTTTGTCTCGTCTCTTATTTCCTGATGGCCTTATTGAGGAATTCTTAATCCTCATAAAAATATTGGTCAATACAAATTGTCTCCACTTATAGTGGAGCTGTTGTCATGGAAACTTTGTGGTCTCCCTAGAAGGTGTGTTTACTAACAGCAGGTAAAGGCTGCTGTATTGAGTAACACAAAAACAACTAAATTTAATATTATTGGTTTTCGGTAACACATTATGTGTATGTCTATGGGTAGAAAGGTGTTCTTTTGAGAACTTATCTTGCTAATTGCTTTACATATTCTACTCAATTATCTGAAGTAATTTCACAGAGATGTCTCAATTGTGTAGGGTCTTGAGAATTCATGGTTGATGACTTGAATGTTTTCAAACCTTGCATTTTTTTTACTCTTTGTACCATGTGGAGAATTCCTAACCCTCAATATTGGTCAATACAAATAATACCCTCTTAAGAGCTGTGAAAGTTTTTAAAATCTTTAATATAGTCTCCATATAGAAGGTGTTTACAAAATAATCTTTAGGGTTCACATAACTCATGGTTGATGAGTTTTAATATAGGTTTTCTTTGTATCTAGTGTATCTGATCTCCTTGTATTGGCTCATCTGAGGAGTCCTTAATCCTCAGAGTTTGTCAATTAATCTGGGGAAATTGAAAAAGGGTCATATAAATATAATCTCACTTGTGTTAGGGCTCTGAGAAATCATAATTGATGAGTAGTAGGTTTTAATCCTGTAGCATGTGTATGCTAATATCTTCCTACCTAACTGGCTCATCTGAGGGATCCTCAATCCTCATCATTGGTCCTCACAAATAATATCCTCTCAGTTAGAGCTGTTAGTGCTTAAAAACTTTGTGGTCTCCTCAATTAGGGTCATAGAAATATGAACTCACTTGTGTTAGGGTTCTGAGAAAATGGGTAGTGTATGTAGGATTTAATCTTTGTATCAAGTGTATCTAATCTCTTCCTGCCTATAATGGCTCATCTAAGGAATCTTTTATCCCCATAAATGGTAAATCCAAATAATCTCCTATTAGATGGAGCTGTCGTCATGCATGTTAACAAACTGTTTGGTAAACTTAAGTAGGGCCATCAAAATAAAACATCACTTGTCTTAATTTTTAGGGCTCTGAGAAATCATGAGTTGTAGGATTTAATCCTTGTATCATGGGTATGCTGATCTCTTTCTGCATTTGTTTGGTTCGTCTGAGGAATTCTTAATCCTCACATCTGCATAAGGGTTGATGTGTCAAATTAATTATCTTAAGATGCGCATAAGATAATTAATTTGACCCATCGCTATGTATTTTAAAGCGTGTGGACCCATCTGTACTATGTATAAGACCTTATGGACTTGTGTATTTAGTAGGCATCCCAAATTTTCTATGTAAAGACATGGGCCTCCATGCATATCTTAAGGTTAAGGCAGTCTTTTTTTAAATCATCATTTATTTTTATGGTGAAATAATATTACGTTTACTCTTTATCGTCCGTCTTATCTGTCATTTTATTTGGCTGCTTGGGGATTTATTATCATCAGGGTTGTTGGTTGATTACCCTGGTCATTCATGTATTCGTTACCGTGGTGATAGTTTTATGCCTGGAAACTAAACTTGGTGTTAGTTTTCACCATTGTCTTTCTTTCAATTGGCTTATTGAGGAATTCTTAGTCCTCAGTGTTTCAGCCAAAATCATTAACTTTTTATTGCCTTAAAAGGGGGCAACTTTTTATACCATCCCTTGAGCCATCTATTTGAAGGCAGGGTACTAATTTGGTAATAGCCAAAGTCCAGTATCCTCACTTGGTATAAAAATCATGTAAGTAATTTTGAAAGGATGTGAGTGTGATAGATGAGTTGATGAATGAAAATGGATAGGGGACATTTAGGCTTTTAATAACAAATTATTTGTAAATAAATGTAGGTCAAAAATAAGAACAATTTGTAACAGTCATCAAACATAAACAACTTGAACAAAAACACTGCAGTCATACATATTTTGTACAAATAAACAAACCGTTAAATGCACCATTTCTTAGGCAATGAGACTTCTTCGATTTGAACACTTTTAAGGACTACTTCTTCATTTGAACAGTGACTTCAAACTTAGCCATGCCAAGACAATTAAAAACTTCAAGATATTTTCTCAGGAATTGGAAAATCCAAAAAGCCACCTCTGACACTCTATGGAATGTACTGCACGCGAACAAGAGTGACCAGGATTGTGCGAAATTCTTTGGAACATGTGAATCGACCAGGATTGTTTGAAACACCATGCTGCTGATTTTGGACTCTAAAGACAGTTTGATACTGTGCTATTAGTGATGTGATTTATTTTTTGCCCTTCACTGATGAACAAATATCTGTACTTTATCATTGTATTAAAATATGAAAATGTAAGGATGTATGGAAATCTTTTCCTAATTACACATTTTTGGTCAATTTATGTAAAACCCAATAGGCAATATGCTTTCCAGGGGACAAGCAGCTTCCAATATAACATAATGACATTTTAAGGATAAAAAGCCTCACCTCAAGTTGTCATGATTTGTGTCAACTACTGACAATGTTACAGTGAAAAGATCAATTATGGAAAGTCAATGTGAACTGAGCACTTTCAAGACAGTTTAGACAAGTCATCCAAGAGGAAAACCATCATCAAGTTTATCAAGATATGCCAGCATTTGAAATATGTCTATGGAAAAACTGTGTCTATGGAATTGTCTATGGAATTGTCTTTGGAAATGTCTATGGAATAAGTGCTGCGTGCTAACAAACAATAACACAGTGGAAAATGTTCTGAGGATTGACAATAAATGAACAAAGAAGTCAGGATAAACATTATCGATCACTGACTTGTGCCAAGAGCAAGAAACAATAAACTTTAAAGGAGAGAACAGTGACTGTTAAAAAAACAACACAATGCAACATTCACAAACAATTGACACTCAGTCAAACAAACAAAACTACTAAACATGTCAACATCATTAAAATAGAACAATTACATGTTATTTTTAATTGTTTAATTAATCAAATGTTAGATTAATCAACTATTTGTACCAATTTTAAAGGAATGATAATGAATGAAGTGATTGCAATAGTGTGGGGGTATTGGTACTTTCCAATACCAAGTGTTTGAGCACTGATGAAAGTAATGGGCCATCCCTTTTACTTTCTCCTTATATGTGGGTCACCCCCCCCCCCCCACCCTCCCCACTTTGTCCCTTTTCTTCTCTGGTGGATCAACTATCCCATGTTTATCTATTTCAACTGGTGGCCATCTCATACTCTTCTTGATGGGTCATTTCGCTTACTTTCTTCTACATATTAACTCGTTGTCATCTTGAACTGGTGTGTGTGCGGAATTGGCACAAGGACATCTTTACTATGTGTTAAGGCCCAAAGTTCTCCCAGAGGGAACTATTAGCAGGAAGGAGACCCAAAGGTGGAGCTGAAACAGGTGGTTCTAGGATATCAAGCACTTCTGTGAAGAGGCTGACGAGGCAGCAGTAGGACATCGACAAACAACAGGGACCGATGGAGACGCATAGTGGATGGGAAGCCACTGGGACCTACCTCGGGAGGACGGCTATAGTGAATTCTTTACTATGGCATCCATATATGAGTCTTTAATAAACATTGCAAAGAAATCTTTTCAATATTTATTAAAGGCCTATATGGACCCCTCTTTAATTGTATTAGAGGGCTATGGACACATCTTTACTTACAAATAATGCCTATGGACCCATTTTTAAAAGCATGTGAACCAACCTTTATTTGTATTAAGGCCTATGGACAATATTTTTTAGGGCAAATGGGCCTACATCTTTACATTTTTGTACTAAGGTATATAGTATGGACCCTTCTTTTAAGGCATATGTACCCATCTGTAGATATAAAGGCCTAAAGACCCATTGTTACTTGTATTAAGACCTATATTGACCCATCTTTTAAGGCCTATCGACCCAACTATGGCATCCATAATTATAGCCCTTTAATAAACATTGAAAAGGTACCTTTTCAATATTTATTAAAAGCCTAATGGACCAATCTTTACTTGTATTAGAGGCCTAGATATGGACCCATCTTTACTAGCGTATGAGTAGGGCCTATGGACCCGCCTTTACTTGTATTATAAGGCCTATGAACCAATTTTTAAGGCATATTATGGACCCATATCTTTACATATGTATCAAGGTTTATAATATGGACCCATCTTTCAATGCACATGTACTCATCTGTATGTATAAACCCCTATGAGCCCATTGTTGTCTATAGTATAGACCCATTTTACTCGTTTTAAGGCATAATGACCCACTTATTAAAGCCTATTGTTGGACCCATCTAAAGGCCTATGGACCTATTTTAAGGCATATGTACCCATCTTTACCTGTAGAGGCCTATACGGACCCATCGTTTAAGACCTATGGACCCATCTTTACTTGTCTTAAGGCCTATTTGGACCTATCTATATAGACCTATTGACCCATCTAATCTTTTAAGGCCTATGGACCCATCTTAAGTATTAAGGCCTATGTACCCATCTTTTAAGGCCTATGGACCCATCTTAAGTATTAAGGCATATGGACCATCTTTAAAGGTCTATGGACCAATCTTTACTTGTATTAAGGCCTATATATTTGACCCATCTTTTAAGGCCTATGGACCCATCTTTTAAGGCCTATGGACCCATCTTAAGTATTAAGGCATATGGACCATCTTTTAAGGTGAACCCATCTTTACTTGTGTTAGGGCCTATATTGACCCATCTTGTAAGG
This sequence comes from Asterias amurensis, assembly GCF_032118995.1. NCBI lineage: Eukaryota > Metazoa > Echinodermata > Asteroidea > Forcipulatida > Asteriidae > Asterias > Asterias amurensis. The sequence goes on along the minus strand of NC_092667.1, from coordinate 4,285,966 downwards.
CCTATGGCCGGACCCATCTTTACTTGTATTAGGGCCTATATTGACCCATCTTGTAAGGCCTATGGACCCATCTTTACTTGTATTAGGGCCTATATTGACCCATCTTGTAAGGCCTATGGACCCATCTTTACTTGTGTTAGGGCCTATATTGACCCATCTTGTAAGGCCTATGGCCGGACCCATCTTTACTTGTATTAGGGCCTATATTGACCCATCTTGTAAGGCCTATGGACCCATCTTTACTTGTATTAGGGCCTATATTGACCCATCTTGTAAGGCCTATTGACCCATCTTTACTTGTATTAGGGCCTATATTGACCCATCTTGTAAGGCCTATGGACCCATCTTTACTTGTATTAGGGCCTATATTGAACCATCTTGTAAGGCCTATTGACTCTTCTTTTCTTATATTATAAGGCGTATACTAACCAATCTTTTAAGGTCTATATGGACCCATATTAACTATGTATTAAGGCCTATTGCCCATGGCATCGTTTAATGCCTAATGGACCCATGTTTACTATATATTAAGGCCTAATATGAACCCATGTTTTTTTTTAAGGCCTAGTGACCCACCTTTGCTATGTATTAGACCTATATGGACCCATATGTTAAGGCCTACCCCTATGACCCATATATTACTAATAAGACCTGTGGACCCATCTTTAACAAGAAGGTCCATAATGGACCCATCCGTTAAGGCCTATGGACCCATCTTTATTTAAGGCCTATGCCTCCATGAATAACTTAAAGTTAAGGCCATGTTTGTTACATTGTGGTAGCATTGTAATTTTTTTTTTTATCCCTTCTGTCTTAATTGTTTCTCTTTGGCTCTCTGAGGATTTCTTTACCTCATTGTTGGTAGTTGAAGATATTAGGCTATGTCATTCAAAGTTTAAGTGGAGAGATGGTTAAGTAGGCTTAGTCAACATACTTTTTTTGTCTTATTATTTATGTTGCCTTCTTGAGGTAATCTTAGTTGACCAAATGTCCTTAAATTCACATAACATACTTTGTTTATCTTGTTTACCTCAAAAGGAAGGGCAACTTAATACACGGTACACCGTATTGATCATAATTTGTCTATGTAATGAGTAACATAACATAGTGGTGGAAGTTCAAGGAGAAGAGCTATTTTTTGTAAACCAATCTCAGCCTTTTTGTCATCTGTGTCTCAAATGAGAACTTCTCAATTCGCAGTGTCCACCGAAACACCAACTTCTCTATTTGTCGGTTTAATATTGATCGTCCATTTGTAACCATGGTGATAGTTTTACTGAAAACCTAACTTGGTGCTGGTTTCCTTTTTCTTCTGTCCATTGGCTTATTTTGAGGAATTCTTAGTCTTCACTCATCAGTGTTTAAGCCAATACCGTCAACAAATAAGGCCGTTTTAATCCCTTGTGCCATCCCTTTAAAGGCAGGATACAATATGTTTTTGGTAGTTTCCAAAGACCTGTACCCTCAGCTCACTGTGAGTAAAAATCACTGTTAGTAATTTTGAAAGGATGTGAGTGAAAGTTTTAAAATGATAGATGCATTGATGAATGAAAGTGATAGACTAGGACTTGGGACTTTTAAAAACTAGTTGTTGGTAAATAAATGTAGGTTAAAAATAAAAAAACATCTTGTAACAATCATGAAACATTAACATCTTTTAACAAAAACACTGCAGTCATACATATGTACAAATAAACAAACTAATCAAAGCACAATTTCTTAAGGACTGAGACTTCTTCGATTCAAACATTTTGGGCTAATTCTTCATTTGACAGTGTCTTCAAAATTAGCGATGCCAAAGGCAGTTAAAACTTTAAGATATTTACTCACGAGTTGGAAATCCAAGAAGCCACCTCAAAGACTTATTGAACGCACTGCACACAAACATGGAGTGACGTGCTTGTGCAAATATTCATTTGGGACATGTGAACTGTTTGAAACAACAATGTAATGGAGTTCTCCATGGTGAACAATGTCTGATGATTTTGGACTCAAAATGTGATATTGTGCATTCATAATTAATTGAGTAATAGTCATCCGATTTATTATTTGCCTTTATCATTGTATTAAAGTATGAATATGTATGGATGTATGGAAATCTATTACTTGTTTAATATTGTGGTAGTGGACATGAAAGAGACAATCTTTCCAGGGGGAAACACAACTTTTAAGAATGAATAGCCTCAGTTTGAAAAGATTTGTCAGCAACTGACATTGTTACAGTGAAAAGTCAGGATCAATTATGGAAAATCGATGTGAACAGAACAAACTCCAGGCAGTTTTGACAAGTCACCCACGACAAACCATCATCAAGTTCATCAAGATATGTGCCAGCATTTGAAATGAGTCTATGGAAAAATGTGTCTATGGAAATGTGTCTTTGGAAATGTCTATGGAAAAAAAAGAAGGATCAGTATTGAAAGTCAACATGTAGTCAACTGCTTCATGAAAAACTGAACCACATAGGAGTAAAAAAAGATCATCAAACTTATCAAGTGTGACGTTGTGCCAACACATGATACTTTAACAGTGGAAAATGTTCTGCGGATTGACAATAAATGAACAGGATAAACATTATCACTGACTTGTGCCAAGAGCAAGAAACAATAAACATTAAGGAGAGAACAGTGACTGATACAAAACAACACAATGCAACATTCACAAACAATGGACACTCAGTCAAACAAAACAAAACATGTAAACACTATTCAATACAACAATTACATGTTAATTAAACAAATTAATAAATTATAGTTGTAACCAATTTTGAAGGATGGATGGGGAATGAAGTGATGGAATAGTGTGCTGTGTTTCCTATAAAAAGTATGACAGGGTCATCTATCCCACTTTATTCTCTTTCAACTGGCTGGTAATCATTCAACTAGTGCACCGTCCCTTCCCTTCAGCGAATCGCTGTTTGAGGAACTGGCTTCTCTTTAGCCAACAGCACCACCATGTCTATTAAACCCCACAAACTATTTTACTTGTCCAACTTTTCATATAAAAGTTGTTCTAAACAACTTTTATATGAAAATGGTGAATGAATAGCAATAAGTATTAAGGATGTGAAAGCACAGTAAATGAATATGAAGAGGTGAAAGTGAGATTAACAATTAATTTAATGAAATTAATTAGGCTAAAGAAATTTCATACAAAACGAAAAACATTTATACACAAAACAACAAAAATTAATGAACACAGCAAAATTACATTCCGTCCATCAAACACTATAATTAAACAAAATGTTCATCTGTTCAGAAAACAAGAGAACTCAGTGAAACTGCTTCAGTAAGAACTGCTTATTAACTCTGAACTAAGTGCTGCAAGTTTGTTGCCAGCCAAGAACTGTTTGGGAAATAATGGTCTCAACAAGTCTCAACTCACTAAGTGTGAAGGAAATTTTCTCTCTGTAGCCATGGAAACGATAGACAACTGACTCTTCAAAATGACATAAATGCCTCCAAGATGTTGCTCAAAATCAAGATTGAAAATTTGCATAGGATGGATTTATCATTTTTAAATGACAAGTGGAACATATCAAAATCTTGTGTGCATTGTTAAGAATCTGTAAATTTTCCTTGTGGTCTATAACAATTGATTATCATTACACTGTAATATACTTGGTTGCTATTATCTTTTAAGAAAAAAGAGGATGTAACTGCATAAAGCAGTGTAACTGCATAAAGCAGTGTAACTGCATAAAGCAGTGTAACTGCATAAAGCAGTGTAACTGCATAAAGCAGTTGTTTTTTATCTTGCAACAATTTCTACCTTCCTGGGATAGGCAAGGTTCAGGTTTTACTTGGTGTATGTGGTTTACATGCATTACCTGTAATACACTTGGTGAATATTTTGTATTTGAAGAAAAAAAAAGATGATGTAACTGCATAAAGCAGTTGTTTTCCCCCCTATACTCATTTCTACCTCCCTTTACTTGCTGTATGGATGTGGTTTACATGCATTGTTGACTATTCACTCAGATTGAATAGCGCCCTCTCTAGACACAACAAACTTTTTAATGTTTTGGTGGGGCAAAAGGAGTTTGGTGTCCATGAAGTTCTTTGGTTGTCAATTGTGTCTATTATTTTTGTCAATTGTGTCTTATTATTTTTGTCAATTTTGTCCATTATTTTTGTCAATTTTGTCCATTATTTTGTCAATTTTGTCCATTATTTTTGTCAATTTTGTCCATTATTTTAAATGAAGAGATTTTCAAAACAAAATTAAATCGACGGTGTTGAATTTGAAATAAAATTAAAAAAATGTTTGAAATATAAACAAATTAAAACAGTTCTACCACCAAGTTGCTGAGGATATGACGAAGAATCACCATTACACTCGTATAGGTAATAAAATTGATTTCCTCTTTTGAAAGACCACCATAATTTCGTTGTTTCTGCAGTAAACATCTATTTTTTTAAGACTCAATTGATGTACCTAGGCCATGTAACTTAGTTTAGCCTAGATACCAGACTGTAGGCTTACCTCTAAAAACAAATTACTTCTGATTCAAGATTACACTTACTTCATTTACTTTGGGCTACTTGGTAATTAGCTTTTAATCTGTTTTGTAAAGAAAATAACGGTTTAATATAAGATTATTTTTCAACAGATGACAAATCTACCCCCTCCCCCACCCCCCCCCCCCCCGAAATTTTATGCCCTTTTCAAGTATGTCTAGGCCTACATTTAACTGTTATTAAAACAAGAATTACGATTATTTTCCTACAGATGATAAGCTTTTCACCATAATAATTTTCTTCTAAATTATATGATTTTGAAGTAGGCTAATGGCTATTTTTCAAATTGCCATGCTTTTTTACTTGAAGTATATGAGTTATAGGCCTACATTTAAATGTTATTCATTATTGCAAAAAATTAGAAACAAAATGAAGGCCTAAGATAAGATGGTATACCTAAATGAAAATACATTTCTTCTATAAATTAGTATAAATTTGAAGTAGATGACAAGTTTAACATGTTTCGGGATGAATTTTAAGTAGGCCTAGGCAATCACAATTGAAATAAATAAAAAAATAAATGAATAAAATAAATAAAATGAAATTTGTTTAAATAGAATTTGATAAGTCTAACACTTTCTTTTAGTTTATGAATTTGAGGTAGGCCTAATGACTATATTTAAAATTACATTCCATGTCTTCTTTGAAGTAGGCTGATATGTAAATTTTAATCAGAATTGGTCGGGGAAAGTTTTTTAGGCCTAAAATTAGATAAGTTTCCCATGAATGGTTTTAACACCAAATATCATTTTCCTGTAATTAATATGATAGAGATGACATTTGTTTAGGCCTAATAATGGGATTTTTTTTTTTTTTTTTATAGAATGGAATGACTTTTTATACTGGTTCAGAATAATGCAAGACAGTCAAATTAGGCCTAGAATTACCTATTGATACAAGGTTTAGAACTAGAACCTAAAGATGACACATGACAGTTTGCATTATAGCTATAGGGCAGGCGATTCTTTTCAGATAGTGTATTTTAATGTTTAGGCTTAATTAATAGTTTTATTACATTAGATGTTTAAAAGACATGGAATACATGGATTATTTTTAGATAGATTACTTTTAGATAGTGTATTTGAATGTTTAGGCTTAATTAATAGTATTATTACATTAGGTGTTTGAAAGACATGAAAAACATGGATTCTTTTTAGATAGATTATTTTTTAGATGTTTAGTATTTTAACGTTTAGGCTTAATCAATAGTATTGTTGTAAAGTGACTCTCCAGTCACAAAAGAAAAATACAATTCTTCTTTATTTTCAGAACTGACAATAACCTTTAGAAGTTTTATTCCAAAACACATTTTTAACAATGGTGAGGAAGGGCGGCTATATGGGGAAATGGAGGAGGCCGTTTAATTTAAAAAAAAAATCAAATTAGGACGAATCACAGTTTTGTTTTGAAGAAAATGTTGAAAGCTTTATCGCAAATTGTTTTAACAATAACAAAAATCCTCAATTGAGACACTGAATTTATACAAAAAAGTTATACAAACTCTTTTTCAAAAAAAAAAAAAAAAAACTTGGTCAGTTCTGTTGATATGAAGATCATGTATATGCTTTTACTTCCACATATTGAGACCTTATTTGTTTTTTGTATCTTTTGAGAATCTAATAATTTAATCTTTTCATTTCCAGGTTCTAAATTTGTGGTTCTTCAAACAAAGTTGAAAGACTCAAACTATATAAAAGGTGAGGTAACAGACAAATTTTATATTTTTTGTTGTTGTTTATTTCAAAACATAAATCTTAAATAGTAACAAAATAATGCATTTTTCACATCAAAAAAGTCACTGCAATCTATTTAAACATGTGCTGCTCATTTAAATTGTCAATATTGTTTCCTACTTTCGGCACAACCAAACACAATAATTAATTTTGAATATCATACACTTTGGTGTAAAACTTTTGAACTTGGCAGATAATCTCAAAATAGTAGTTACCAGATTTATATATTTTATAAAAATATTGAGTTATTTTTTAAGTATTAATGCTGTCCATGATATGGTTATATGGAGGAAAATTTTAAGTAGGACTGCCATATTATAATCTTTATTTGACATGGGAAAGAATCCCATTTTTGAAAACAATTCTAAATTACTACACTTCAAGAACACAGCTACATTTAAAACTTGTTGCAAAATCCACTTAGCCAATTCACTTACTTATTAATTGATCGCGATACCGATTAATGACAGAGAAAGAAAATATTCTCAGAAAATATTCAAATTACTTAGGAAAGGGTTAATGTTTATCGACAAAATAATTCAATTGTGTACAGCTGAATTTTAGTTGTTATACATGCCACCCATTGGATAATTAAAAATGTCGGTTAAGAGTATGTCCAGGTAGACTCGTTGTTTGGCTATTACCATTGTCAAACAGTGAACTGTCTTATGCGTCCCATTCGGTTACACCCACATTTCGACTCGCAGACATTAATCAAAGGTCCATCTTTGTGTGTATTGTCAAACCCCACAAAGTATCAAGACATGTAAACAAAGCTTAAAAAAATTGTTCTACTGATTTGTTTGTTTTGAGATCAAAGTTCCCAAGTAACCACTTGGGTCCTTGATGGGAACCCAAAAAGTCTACTCCACATTGAGACCTTCCCCTGTCAGGTTAACAATCAGTGACCTAGTATTGAAGTGTATGAATCGTGACCTGCTGCCCCAATGTCATTTTAATGATGAAATATGTGTTTTACCCGTAGAAACAAGCAGGGCAATTCCACTGTTAGGCCTATAGTCTTGACGATAACATCAAGTTAGTAACATTTTTCTGTGTTAATATTTCCAAAAGTTTGATAACTGCTGATGAGAACATCAAATTTCAAAATAAAAAGTCACAAGAAAACACCTGAAAAGGGATTAAAACTAGAACATCTCAACGACCCCCCCCCCCTCCGGCTCAACCCCAATGCAACAATCCAAAACTGATTTCCATAATCAAGATGATTAATCATGTTAATGTTATAAAACATGTACACCCTGTCTGCACCAACAATATATACTACTGTCCAATAAGGCACCATAATGCTTCTCTAACAGCCTCGGTCCAATTCTGAGTGGAAGCTGTGTCTGTTGCTAATGCTGGTTATTGTGGTGATCACTGCCTTCATTGATTTGATTTTTAAAAAATGGCAGGGCTGCACCACGACTAATAATTGTTACAAACACAGCCTAGGAAAGTATTCTAAAGCCGAATCTATTAACTAATGTAACCATAGTCGTTACCTTTGACTACATCAACAAATTTAAGCTCTTGAGTATTCTTTATAGTATTTACATCACCTGATCAGCAGGTAACGAAATGACAAAGATTTGTGCTGTTCGAGAAAAAGCATCATCTGTCAAATATCACTTAAAGCAGAATGCTTGTAAATTAAGTGCAATGTAAACACTTGTGGAGGTTAAGTTTGCTCTCAAAGGTTCCATTTTGGCATGACAAGTGACAGGTTTAATTAATATTATTAATTATTAATTGGCAGCAGATTGTGTGTCTACTAGTACAAACACTTTAAACAAGTTGAAAAATAATTACCTCAATAAGATTGTGAAATTATGAATTATTTTCAAACTTAAAGCTTGCTCAGCCTAAAATTAATTAAGAACAAAATGTTCAACACAATTAATGAAGCAGTCAAAAGTAAAATCTGTTGAAACATGCGAAAATGTTTTAAAAACTGTATCTCAAATTTACCTAATTATGCAACAAAATCACCCTAAAAGTTTAGCACACAGGAAAGCAAAGAACAAAAATCAAAATGATTAGTATTTTCATTTGGATTTTAAATTTGGATTTTAGAGCTTAATGACAATTCATCTATCTGTCATAGATGTGAACAAGCTTTTGCTAAGCAACTCGAAACCACTGACCCCATGCTATTGAATTTTCTCACTGTCATCATATCAGGAGATAATGGCTGGGGTGAGAGTCCTCGTTGACAAAGGGACTGAAACACTGATCTAAATTTTAGGAGTTGAAATGATTGCCAGGCCTGGAACTCCATCTTTAAAAGAGCAAGGCCATTTTCATTCTGCAAAGAGCACTTCCATTGGAAAATCTTAAAAGACCAAGGGCATCATAGCATTTCCGCTTTGCATTTACTTCTGGAGTTATAATAGTTTCAAGAAGTTTTTATGAGTAATATCACTATCCTATTGCTGTACACTCATTGCTCAAAATGCTCTATTTGGTAGAAAAGGATATTTGAAATGCTAGATGAACAAACAGTTAAAGATTCACAAACATGTTGTAATTGAAAAGTCATATTCAGCATCAGTTTTCTTGCACCCGCATAATAAAGCTAACAATGCTTCAAAATTAGAAAACATCTGCAACTCAAATAATGTTGATTATATTAAAGTAAAGCTTTGAGGAAATTGCAGTGGAACTTTTATCTGAACCATAAAAAAATATGTTGCATTTGCAGGCGGATTCAAGTGAGGTACAGCTAAAAGAACAAGTACATGTATAACTCTTTTCAAAATCATATTTTAGTTTTATTATATTATTTTGGTTTTATATGTAAGGGGGTTAAAAAAAGAGTAAATCTTTGGATTCTTACCTGGGTTCGTTTCACTCTCTTGAGTTTTGATAATAAGGCCATCAAATGAACTTGTATACATGTTTAGGTAAATGCTTCAAACATATCCACATTTTGAACAGCTGCAAAACTTTTCTAAAAAACATCAGCTTTGCTATTATATTTTGAAAATGCAGACATCATTCTCCTTCAAATGCGTGTGAAGAGTTTCTTATTAATGCTTTGTGTTCAAAAACCTCCTTAGTCTCTCTACAAGAACATGGAAGTTTTGCTTAAAAAGTTTGTCATTGCTGAGGTCAATGTGGTTTGTATGAGCAAGTAATTTCTTGATTGGAGATGGACCCATATCAGGCGGCCATGCCACAAAGCGTAATAGAACAGCAATTACTGGCTTGTGTAGTGCTTCCGCCAACATCAAATCCTTCACTCCATTGTCTGACTGAAGATAACGTGGTGTAATGCAGCTCAAGACGATTGATGATGATTTCATATTACGTTGGATGTTACTCTCCAATGTCTCATGCATAGCATCGGAGTGAATCGGAGCAGTGGCATTACTGCGAGTGCTTGCTCCTGAAGTGCCTCGTTGGTTCTGAGCGATTGTTGGGCTGTTGTCGATGTAGCACGAGATGCCGTTGCTTTCAAGGATGCGTTTGATCTCTTGTACCTTGTTCTGCATATCCCATTGGTAGCTCAGGAAAACCTTGGATTGCTCTGATGAACCATTGCTCACTGTGGATCCTAATGCTGTGATTAAAACAAATTCATAATTTTTTTTTAATGGAAAGGTTTGCGGTAACACTACATGTAATGACTATCTCTAATGAGTTGGGGGTGGTTCTGAAAATTGCATTCAACATATATTTCATCCTGTGATCTAAATTGATGTATCTAGAAGTATTGCCAATTTCATAGTGCTGCTTGTCAGTAATTACACAACAATTATTTAAAATTTATTGATAGTGTTATTTTTCCTTGCATCTTGTTTTGAGTACACTTTAAGGACACTTGTAGCCCCCTTACGTGATTGATTATCCTATCACATCTTTTTCATCCTCTCATAAGTTACTCACTTCAGGTCTTTTAGAAAGTCATATACTAACAAACCAAGGAAATGTTTTCAAAGCCAGCAATTTATAACAAAAGTAACTATAAAAGGCATTGAATTGTGTTTTCTTTTATATCTTAAAAATTATGTTAGAGATGATGGAATAATCATCGAAGAGGAGAAGGAGATTGTGTCCTCTTATTAGCAACATAACTACACTTTTTCAAATGTTGTTTTTCTTCTCAACAATCATGTACATTTGCACGACATGCATTTACTTGTATGCACGAACTGTTCTATAGACTTTTCCATTAGCCAAGATATGAGAAAAATAGCCAGTCTAATGGTAATTAGGTGCTGATCGAAGACTAATTAGCTGTATTGTACATCCACTACATGCATAGCTTGAAATAAGAAGAACTTGTTACTATTCTCTATGTGGCCTCAATGTTGACAATGTCCGACATAGCAAACACTCATTAGAACTTGCTACAATGAAATCAATCACAGACTTTCATTGTTGAGTTCGTTTTGTTTGATTTGGTTCGGGGCTGCATTCATATGGTATCAAATACAAATAGGGCAGACTGAATAGCTGTCAAACTGACCCCTGGGTGCAAAGACCACTTTAGTGAGGTATGTTAATTTCTACCTCCATGGTTAAACAGAAAATGTTGTGTCCAAACAAACTCAGTGAGGATGAAAGATTTCAGGATTTGCATAGCGGGGAATCGATACTTTTTTTCCGTTTGCGATAGGATGGGCTTCGCAATGTAAATTGGCGCTGTTTATTTAGCGACATGAAATATATTCCATTGAGAATGACAGGTGTTTTGGCTGTTTGTCATAACAGATCACTGAAACAGTGGTGTGTGGAGGGGCAGCGGAGGAGGAAAATAGTTCTTTAAAAAAAAACCAAATAAGTAAGAAGTTGAGTTGTCGGAGGGGTGCGCTCTTGTTATGAGGAAGCAGAAAAAAGGTTCTCAGAGGGTCCATGAAGTACTGTAATATGTGAACCAAACACAGAAATCCTTATAAATACCTTGAGATGCAGCCAAAACTTGAAGAGGTTTGAGCCCCTCGCTCATCCTGTTCAAGTAAGTTTGCTCCAAGACGACCCCGGCCACCTTCCGTAAGGGTTTGATTTGATGCTCAAGGATGTCCATGCTCTCACCATACATCTTAGTTTCAAAATCTATCGCCGGAAATTCACCTGATAGAGAAGGATGAAGAGAAAGATTTGTTTAGTTTGATTTTTTTTTGCAGTACAGAAATTGAAACATTCAGTCATTGACAAGTTTATTAGAGTCAAATTTTAGAGTCTAAATTTCTAAAGCTGAAAAGTACATGAATGTATTTTAATATCATTTTGTCTCTAATTGTAGAGTCTAAGATTGTGTTTCTTCAAGTTGAACTTCTTCTTGGAAATCTTGAAGTATTTGTTTCATGAAAAGCTAAGCAAGACAAGTCAACAAGAAGATTGTTATTGCTTGAAAAAGTTTCATTAAGGATTATTATGAGGACCAAGAAAATGAAAACAAACAGTAAATAAAAAACTCAGAACACAACTTACCCAAAACAGATTTAAGTGATGGCCTCATCTTCTTCCAAACATTCTTAAACATGACAGTCACTAAGGACTTGCCAAGCCAATCAGCAAAGAGCACTTCATGGAAGATGAAGGGAGATGCTGTCGCTGCATCAGTCAAGACAACGATGACATGTTTTGCTGAGGCGATGAGAGGGCCATTGATGGACAGGAATTCGTCTTTTGATTGTCCCAGCTTTTCATGAGCTGTCACCTGTAAACATAAATCAACAAGAAATTAAACTTAATAAATAGATTAATAATTCAATAGTTTTGTCATGCACCACAGAAAATCCTGCATATAGTTTTGTTGCAAACAAAACCACCAATACTTTTGTTTTTTTGTTGGTTAAATGTCACTTTTAAGTTGATCTCTGACAATATTCATACTTAGTAAGTAGCACAGGTTTTGGATAAATCCCGGTGCCCTTAATATTCTGAGTTTCATCTTTAAAGTACAAAATAACAACATTTTAAAACTCACTTGAAGATTTTTTCTCTTCAAATCTTGCCTGAGGTTTTGTGCCAGCCTAACATCAGCAGGGTCATACACGACATACACACTCTCAGATCGGCTTTTCTGTGTCCTTGCTCGAAGGTGCCAACTATCTGGTGCCTTATGCTCCTTCTCCAATATCCCAATAATCTGTTGAAGGATCTTCTTTCTGACAACACGGCTGTCAATGCCAAGAAAGTCTGCCATGTCTTGGTCCATAACGGACATAAGAAGAAAACCGTCCATGCCTGTCTCTGCAAAACTCTGACGGTAAAATTCTCTGATGCCAAGATGAAACAGCCAACTTTGAAGGTCATCTATACTCCACTTGCACAGTTTCTTCTTTTTGTACTCCTCAGTGAAGTTCATGTCTAGAGTCCGAGGAACATGTGGAGCAAAAATTGAAGCGTATAGTTCAACTCTCTCCATCAAAGCACCAATAACAACAGAGGCTTTCTCTGCAATACTGTATCTCTCATATTTCGCGTAACACAGTGAGACAAGATCTTCAAAGAAGATGGCATACTGTCTTGGAATCTCTACATCTTCACACATGACAAGAAAGACTTTGGGTGGGTTTGCAGTGGTGGAGGGAACTTGCCTTTCAAGAAGGCAGCGAAGCTCATACAGCGATACAGGACATTGGAAGTAGCTGAAAGATAAAAAACAGATTGCAGCGCGACATTTTTCTACGGCTTCCATTCTCTGTGAAAACCAAGATGGACTGTCTGTAATTTCCTCATCTTTATCAAACCAAATGTCTTCTGTGAGATTGTTTTCTTTAAACTGTTTAACAGTTTCACACACAAGTTTTCTTTCAAGAAAACCTCCGTCGGGCGAGTAAGAGATAAATATCCCTTTTTTCATCTTCTTCATCTGATTGCTTCCACCAATGTTTCCATTTTCTTGTTTCTTATTCTTAGTTCTGACTTTCTTTACAATTGGCTTTGGCAAAACTTCTTGACTTTTTGGTTGTTTCTCTCGAATTCCAGCTGGAGCATCTCCACCGCCCACCTGTCCTTGATTTAACTGACTGCTGTCATTTTGTACATCAGGGCGCTGCTCCTCTTTTCCTTCCGATAAAGGAGTATTTTTTGTTTCATCTCCTTGGCCTGCCATCTCCACATTGTTTTCTTTTCCTTCCTCAGTATCGCCCATTATTTCTGTCTTTAGTTTTTGCTCAGTTCCTTGCTGTGATGTGGTACATTTTCAATTGATCGTCTTACTAACACAATTATTATGGGATCTCAGATTCATCAGATGTTTGTAGCCTTGTTGATTTTATTGATGAAATCTTGAACAATTCACTCTCAGCATATAGAAGAATCACCTCAGTGGAAACAATTATTCATGTTCCCAACTTAATCCAACATCCTGATAGCGATAGCTGTTGAGAAAAAATATAGTCATAATATTCCATGAAATTGAAAAAAAAATACACCATTGGAATCCCAAAGGCTATAAATACCCATATACCCCCCCCCCCCCCCTCCCATGCTGGACTGTCCAGCGCCTTGTATTGCACTATATTTATGGTGCTATAATAAAAAACAAACCAAAAAACAAGTATAGTTCTCTTGACAAAGTCCTAATTACCCCTGCCTGAAAAAAGGGCCACTTGAAATGTCTGAATATTTGAACCATGACAACTAACTGAAGCCCCATTTTTTGATGTGCAAAAGATTAAGGAAGCATGCATGGATAATCTGTAGTCTTGTAAGTTGTATTGTGTATTGTACTTTTAAGTACTTACCGATGTTTTGCCCTTGGCAAAAGATAACAAAATCGACACAAAGTTTAACTCATCCAGATATTGTTCATGACGATCTTCAAAAACATTTCAGAACATAACATAAACATCAAACTACTGGTTGTCGACGATCAGTTCTTACATGTGCAGTTGATGCACGTACAATAATGGAGGCAGAAACAACACTTATAACCCAGTGGTGTACACAGCAGTAGTACGTGTGCAGTCAGTAGGGCAGACAGGCTTCTGGCTGATATGGTAACCAAATACAAATTTGTCGATGTATTTCATACACGACTGTTGTATGTAAAAAAGAAACACTCATACTTTTTTCTAAGTTCTAAAATGACTTCGTTACTAAGCAAGAAACTTGATAAGTTACTTGACTGTGTAATACCTCAGTACCCAGTACATGTAATACGAAGGATACATTTAATAAACTTTCATGTTGGTTAAAATTGTGGTTTGCTTAATTAGTAAACAGTCGTCGTCTTTTCAACAACCAATACACTTGTTGCACTGACTGCCAGTGACTTTTGAGTGAATGGCTGTTCCATCTATCGGACTTACGTTCTGTTAATCGTGTTTGTTCAAGTGCGTAAGCAAAAGTAAAATCATTTTAAGTGTCTGTTAAGTATTTACTTAATTCCCACGCTATATTTCTATTTGGTCGTTTCAACTCGATTTAAGTCTTGACTAAAGCAAGACTGTCTTAAATCTTTCTCGATTATAAAAAAAAAAAAAACTGTTTCAGTGTGGTGCTGAAACTGTTCCGTAGCTGAAAATCAATAGCCCGCTTGTTGGCGCAGATAAGTTGGTTGTTGTAAAAAATCGATTATCTAAACTCTCTTGAATGCCTTTGATTCGGTTGTGGATGATTGAATCATGAATAGTATGGTTAATTAGTTGAGAGTCTTTATAATTTGAAATGGCCTCGTAAAGTCGGATTCAGATTATTTAATCCATAGAACAGAAAGGATCTTGCCTCTCAGAAAAGTCTAAATTAATGTCAATTATCATAATTAAAGCAAAATAATATGAAAGCTTGGTGAAAAAATAAGTTTGTCAAAGACATCGAGAAATTACAAAAAGGTCACCTTGAAACAATAAATGAGTAGACAATGTCAACCTTTTTTTAATGTTAATAAAACTTGAAAAAGTAAAACAACCCCAAAAAGAAAAACGGCGAATCGTAATGGTATTCCCGACGAAGAGGGCGGGCTTGTCTTGGCTGGTACAGCGCTATAGACCTTATCGCAAATACCAATGCGCAAGCGCAGACTGTTGAATGAGGTGCATTGTGGGATATATATGAATCAAATTTGTAATCAGCTAGACCACAATGCACCTAATTCCAAGCTTTACGCGCGCGCCCCAGTATTTGCGAAAAGGTCTATGGGATGGTACATCTAGAATAACAAAACCACAGTTGACCGAAGTTAATCTAATTGCCCCAAATAAAAAAACTCACAACTCTAAACAAAAACCATCCTCGGCCCATAAAAATATAAACAAACACCCCCAAAACAATCCCTCCATTAAATCCTCATTGATTGTCTATAATCCACTTCTTGCAGATGGCCCCATCTCAGTCTCAAGCTTGAACACATTTCTAACCCCCGTTTCAAGATCAGTTTTACTTGCTCTCGATCAATAAACTTAAACAAATTTAACTTAATGATTTCTTAAACAAAAGCAGAACTAACCACATTGACACATTAAATGATAGGGACAAAAGACAAAACTGGTTTGTACAAAATATAAATAATTTTTATTTCTATCTCCCACTAAAAAATCCCAAAATGATTTCTATGTCCTGCTACCAGCGAGTATTTTATAGATGAATTAAATTATTGACGCTGTAAAATAAATTATACCACCTTTCAAAGACCTTTTTGTTCTTCATATATTTGTGTTAAACTTGAACATGTTCTCACAAAAAACCATTAATTTTATTTGCACCTTAACAGGAATATTCA
Organism: Asterias amurensis; assembly: GCF_032118995.1. Classification (NCBI taxonomy): domain Eukaryota; kingdom Metazoa; phylum Echinodermata; class Asteroidea; order Forcipulatida; family Asteriidae; genus Asterias; species Asterias amurensis. The sequence continues at coordinate 4,270,031 of NC_092667.1, read as the reverse complement.
AAGGGCACAATAAAACATGCAGCTGTAATGTATTGAATTACAGATGACAATTATTGACAATGTGATATAAGAAGATAAACTTTACTCTTTCAAGATTGAAAGAAAACTTTGTGGAACAAGATTCATAAATAAAAAGCAACACATCAGTATGACCTGATGTTTTGACCTTAGTAGTCTTTCTTGAATTGACCCTAGCAGAGTCTCTCTCTCTGGCTTCGAGAAACTGCTTGGGTCAAAGCGTCAATGGCATTAACTTTTTCTTTTAAATTAAAAGCAAAAAATCGTTATGGCCCAATGTTTTGACCTTAGTAGTCTTTCTTGAATTGACCCTAGCAGAGTCTCCCCCTCTGGCTTCGAGAAACTGCTTGGGTCAAAGCGTCAATGGCATTAACTTTTTTTCTGCTTATACTTATAGGTCCTTTTGGGAGGTAAGCAGTTTGCAACAGCTTATTCTATTTTCTCAAAGTAAAAAGTACACTAAATATGTGTAGGTGAGGAGATAAAGATAAGAAAACAAAACCTAAAAAATAAACCTAGTGCATCAGCTGCATACTTCCCAGACTTATTTCACACTTTTTTTGTGTGAAAGGCAAATTGAAAGAGAGGCTTTAAAGTCAAATTCAGTTTTGCCATGGACTCATTTTCCAATAGGAAAAGGCCATGTCATACAACAATATTTCCAAAACCATATAAAATTAAATATTGACGCTTAGGAAATTTAAAAAGCATATAATTTAATAAAGCAGCTAGCACACTTTCTAAGGGATACTTTTAAAAAATGACCCTGTTATTTCAGATAAGATTACCCTTTGGTCATATCATATTTTAAGTCACACTTTGGTCCAATGTAACTAAATCCGAGATAAAAATTAGACATTTTATAAAACTGTTATGTGCTATTTTCTCAACATCTTAAACGGCTTTTCTTTTGAAACATTATCGGTCTCTATCTAAGTGATGTTTCTTCAAATCAAAATAAACGTCAACAAAACCAACCCTTTGATTCCCAAGATTTTCTGTGAGCAACTCAAAATTATGCCTCCATTACTGGTCTTTGTGACTTAGAGTGTTTTTGCTGGATACGTTTGACAATATTCAATACAGTGTGGTTTATTTTAGTCTGGTTCTTGCTGTAAACATTGAGAAAGATCCCAAATAGAACTAGGAGTCCTGACCAAATATATCTGAAAAACAAATAAATAAATAAAAGGTGATTTTAAACAACAGATTCATTGATTTAAACACATGTGGTACTTTTAAAGCACATCATTTGTATACAAAATATAGACTTTAAAGAAACGCTGTTGACTCCCATAAATGGCCAACCATGTTAGTTTGCAAAGTAAAAGGAAAACCGTGCAATTTCGAGGCAAATTTGTGTGGATCACTGTATTCTACTTTTAAAACATCTTTCTAACCATATGCATTTCATAACAAACGCTTTTTATAGACCAACTTGTCCGATCCAAGACAACGTGTTCCTTTAAAGGCAGTGGACACTATTGGTAATCACTCAAAATAGTTATCATCATAGAACCGTTCTTGATTACGAGTAATGGGGAGAGGTTGATGGTATAAACATTGTGAGAAACAGCTCCCTCTGAAGTGACGTAGTTTTCAAGAAAGAAGTAATTTTCCACAAATTTGATTTCGAGACCTCAAGTTTAGAATTTGAGGTCTCGAAATCAAGCATCAGAAAGCACACAACTTCGTGTGACAAGGGTGTTTTTTCTTTCATTATTATCTCGCAACTCCGATGACCGATTGAGCTCAAAATTTCACAGGTTTATTATACTATGCATATGTCGAGATACACCAAGTAAGACGACTGGCCTTTGACAATTACCAATAGTGTCCAATGCCTTTAAAGGAACACGTTGCCTTGGATCGGACGAGTTGGTCAAAACAAAAGCGTTTGTAACCGTTTTTTATAAAATGCATATGGTTGGAAAGATGTTTTAAAAGTAGAATACAATGATCCACACAAGTTTGCCTCGAAATTGCGTGGTTTTCCTTCTACTGTGCGAACTAACATGGTCGGCCATTATGGGAGTCAAAATGTTGACCCCCATAAATGGCCGACGTGTTAGTCGACGAGGTAAAAGGAAAACCACGCAATTTCGAGGCATGTTTGTGTGGATCATTGTATTCTACTTTTACAACATCTTTCTACCCATATGCATTTTATAAAAAACGGTTACAAACGCTTTTCAAAGACCAACTCGACCGATTCAAGGCAACGTGTTCCTTTAAGGGAGAGCCATTTGAGAGGCAATCTACAGTATGAATGTTAACACCATCTAAAAGAAAATATACTTACTGCGCAGTAAATGGCTTAGTGAAGAATAAAAACGATAAAATTATCGTGACAGCCTTGCGACATGTTGTAACTGCAAGGAAAAGAACTTTGTTTAGATATCACAAAATATAGTGTCAACTTCTCAAGGTTCTATCTATAATCTGCAAGAAAATAGAATGGTCAATGCTTATGAGAAAAGCATGGGGGAAATCTCAGAAAATAATGTGTTTGTATTTACTTCATAAATTTTAAGACTAAAAAGTATAAAATAATGGTTTCAAATCAAGCTGGTTTCAAAACAAACTGTTAACACGTTTTACTTTTTCATGCTGTTAGGGTGGAAACTTTTTTAACTACCCGGTACATCTTTTGTCAGCTTGCTTTCAAACATAACAGAAGTATGCTTTAAGAAAAACACAAGGACTCTAAGACTTGAACAGAAAATTAGGAACGCAAACTTTACCTGTCACTGTTGTAAGGGCGCCAAATGTTCGTATCAATGACAGAACAAACATGACTCCAAGATAACCAGTTAAAGCATAGATGATCGCATATCCGTAGGTTTTAACTGGATTCTGTTAAAAGAAAGTAAAAGGTCATCTTAATCCAGAAACTTTGAAATGGCAACAAAAATAAAAATTAAATGTAACACTTATTGTTGTGTCATGGTGGGTGGGGATTGTGAGGCAACACATGCATTCATTTCAAGCAAAGCAATGCTTTGGAACTTAAAGGAACACGTTGCCTTGGATCGGTCGAGTTGGTCTTTGAAAAGCGTTCTGTAACCATTTGTTATAAAATCGGTATGGTTCGAAAGATGTTGTAAAAGTAGAATACAACGATCTACACAAATATGCCTCGAAATTGCATGGTTTTCGTTTTACCTCGTCGACAAATACGGTAATGGCCGACCGTGTTAGTTCCCTACGTAAAATGAAAACCATGCACTTTTAAGTGATACTTGTGTGGATCATTATATTCTACTTTCTTAAACATCTTTTTACCCATATGCATTTCATATCAAACGGTTTCAAACGCTTTTCATAGACCAACTCATCCTATCCAAGGCAACGTGTTCCTTTAAAAATTCCAATTAGCTCCAAAGTTTTGTTAAGGATTATGTTACCAGGGAAAATATCTTACAAGGTTTAGAAACAAAGGAGGAAAGTGTTTTCTAAGACAGTAGAGATTTTACACGTAATATATATTATTGTTGGACTTTTTGATATTTTTTTCCATATGAAGTTTGTTACAATCAACGCTTAGGATCAGTGCGTTCTTTAAACTTGAAATGATACATTGGATTTTATTTATTATTCTTTTTACAAATCTGGTGAGTTAGCCAGTTTATTCTAGCCGGTTGAAAATAATCAAAACTGCTACTTACAGCAAAGAAAAACCAAAATCCAGTAGATAGGGTACCATTAGAGGCTAAATAGAATAAAATGTAGAAAAACCCAATTCCGTAGGAATAAAGTACCTGCAAAATAAACAATCCAAAAAGTTCACTCAGATTTGCAACATGTTCAATCAATAAATCAAAATAATGTGCATCACTTTGCTAGAAGCCAAACTTCAATCCCGATACTTCATGTAATCGAAGGGCATCAGAGGCAATTTCCTCCATGCCCTGGTCCATTGCCTTGGTGCCCTTGAAATGCCCCAGTAGAAATGTACAGTCCCCTCACGGGTGCCCTTTACCAAGGAGAAAGTGTCTTGGTGCCCTTGCCCTTTCAAAAACGGTTCATCTGATTTTGATGGATTTAGTTAATGCATTCTCTACAGAACAAAGCATTTCCATCAAAGTCTGAATGATTTTCTTATGATTTTGTCCCTGGAGTAAGGAGTAATTTATTCCTTAGTCACTTTTTGTAAAACACTTACCACTTCATTGTTGCTGGCTTGGTGTGCCTTCATTGCCTTCTCTTGGACATTTCCAATCACAGCATCGGCACACAATGCTGCCGAGATCATGGCAATTCCTGGTTTAAAAAAAAGGAGAAAAATGCTTTCATTATGGAGATGGAATTTAGCACAAGTTATTTATCTTACATTCATTTTATCCAAATATTCAGTTAATGATGTTCATGAACATCATCAAAAAAATATTTGGATAACAAAATATGACAACAGTATTGATATTGAGGGGGTGTCCTTGTCGAGGGGTCTCTTGAAAGGTTTATCATATTGGTCAAGATTTTCCAATGGAATTGCCCCCCCCCAAAAAAAAAAAGAAGAAAAAAAGGAAAACAGCCTTCCCCTCTTAAACCGGTCCTGGAAGACATTCTGAATAACAGCTTCAAGTCATCAATAGATCAGTTGGGGATATTAATACAAACAAACCTGTATGATTGAAGTTGGGTGACACTGTGCTGTCAGCCAGGATAAAAAATATAAGACCAATACTCATGCACAAAGCTGCACTTGCATCTACGGGGCCGTATTTTTTTCCTAGAAAGGAGTAAAAATAGAAATGAAAAACGGTTATCTAAATCACAAATCTTTATTTCCTCAGATCCTGAACTACAAACTATTTTTCTGAACTCCTTGCTGAGTTCTCTGCTAGCTGTGTAAGAACAGAATGCTTGATGGTGCTTGCACCAGCAAAAATGTCCAGTGAAGTACAATTATGGTAAGAAGGTTTTGTTTATGTTTCTAGCTTAGGGTAAGCCGATTCGTGACAATATATTCCAATGTTTGAACGTTCACTCAATTGTAAACAAAAAATGTTTCTTCTACTATTTTTTAATACAAGTAATCAATACCTTGGATAAGAACGCCACCTATCATTACTGGAATGAGTTTACAGCATTTGAAGATAACTTGTGTGGGGTAGTTCAGGTATCCAACTGCCGAGTTTGAAAGGCCCATTGTGGCTACAGTCAGGAAAGCCAATAAAGCGTATGTCCTCAGTGGAATTCTGTGAATGCAGCAAAGCAAAAAATGTCAGGATAAATTTTCTGAAATTTGTCCACAGTTTATTATTAGAATTCTAATGTTGAGTCCTGCTCACGAAAATTTATGCCATTAGGCACTATAACAACGATTGGCAAACATGTGAATCACAAATATTTGTAGTAAACAAAATCATCTAGCCTAAAATCAACTATCCCAAAATATGGATATTTAATTACTTACTTTCTTTCCTGTGATCCTGTTAACTTCATTTCTGTCATGCCAAACACTGTATAACAGGCAAACTGAACTAGCGTCAAATACCAACCAAATGGCTTGAAACCTTCCAATTTGAAAATCAGTTCCTGTTAAGAAAAGAAAATGCCACAGTAAAACATTAAACTAACATTGTAAGTTATCACACAAGCGCAAGTAGAATACAAACAAATATAGCGTTTCTGCGTCCCGGATATTAGCTGCATTATAGGTCAGTGAGGTTAGGTTCTGTTTTTGTTTTTGCACGCGTAAAGTTTTGAATGTAATTTTTGTCACTGAAAAAGCTAAGGGCAAGCCTTGCTTAGGGTGTATTTTCATTTGAACAATGCAACAGGCCTTTAGGTTTTGTTGTTCTTGCCTGTGAAGTTTCACCTTAAAAACCATTCATAAATACCTCAGACAGTTTCGCTATTCCTATTGGTGAAGAGCGCGTCACGTTGGTGTGTATAAACCTTTGTTTATGACCAGTAAAAAATGTTGAAACATGGGCGTGACACGCGAGTATGGACCTGTGCTTATAAGACAGTTTCTTCATTCCTATTGGTCGAGAGCAACGGCCGGGACAGTTCCCTTATAAGGAGTTGTTTACCCGATCGGGCCACTGGCCTTACCATTTCAAAGCTGGAGGGGTGTTGTGTTGAACTAATCATTGAACAATTACAATTTTTGCATTTATTTTACTTTTTGACCAAAGAGTGTTAAGTCTTCTGACCGAAAAGGTATTTATGAATGGGAATCAAAGTGTGTTGAATCGGGTTTCAACTAGTGGTTTAACCTGCCGAGGCCTGGTTCTTGATAATTTACCATGACTTCGTCTCAGTAAAATTATCAAGAACCAGGCCTTGTTGGGTTTAAACCACTAGTTGAAAACCTCTTCACCACACATTGACTCCCTTATTTACAATTTACCTGGAGGTACCCGTAGATCAAATAGAAGAAAAAGACTCCACCAACTCCTATTAAGAATTGTACAGGTTCAGACCACTTTGGAGTATCCACCGACAGTTTGTCAGTTGTCTTTCCGTTGGCAATGTTCACGACATGGTGACCAGAATCTTTTTTGTTGTTCATCATGTTGGTGTTGCAGGAATTTCTGTGTTGATTATGAACATGAGGAGTTGAGTAGAACTTGAAATCAGCTTTGCTACATCATTCAATCTGAAAAAAATCATCATATTCAACAATAGTCAATATTTAAACAGTTTATTTAGCAATAGTTTGGAAGATTCTTTTATTTAATCCAAAACCTTAAATTTTAGGCAGAGGATTACCAGCAAGGGTAAAATTATCTGTCTTCCGAAATGCTGTTTAGCTGGCATATCGTAGGTGCGCTTTTAATGCAATGACTGGCTTTGGCGAACCGTAAACAGCAACTAAAAAAACTTCCTTTCTTTCCAATTTTTCTATTCTTCACATTACGACCGAGGTGTGTTATAAATATTGCTGGCATAATTCGGTAACTAGTGTACATCTATTCCCCCTCGGGGCCTGTGAGGGCCCAGAAGAGGGACCTATTTCCCTCGGCCTTCACCCTCGGGGAAATAGGTTCCTCCTCTGCAAGTTCTGGTCTACCCCCCCCTTCCCCGGGGGAATAGATGTACATTAGCATGATTAGTTACCTAGTTTGCCAGTCCCAGTCAATTATGTGTACACTATGTATACATAGTCACCGAATGGTTGGTTGCGAACTTTGCCAAGCCCAAGGGGAGCCAATGTAGCGTAATGTGACTATGGTGTGAGGAGTGAGAAGTGTGTTGCTTTTTTGTAAGATAATTTCTGATTCCCCAGCTGAAAAATATATATTTTATTTTATTAAAAAAAAATTTAGGCGTAACGTTAAGGCCTATTTAAATAACATATTGATCAATGTAAAGTTAACTGTTGCCGGGACATACTTATATCCACTACCATTAATGCCATAGTAATATTATCAGATAAAGATTACTACATGGTAATTACCAACATTATTTAATTAACAAAACTGTTTTTAAGCATTACAGTTGTGTAGCGCCCTCTTTTGATGACTTTCTATATAGTATAATGCGTTTTTTTTCATCTCACCAATTTGCAATTAGTAAATACTTGATAAAAAAAGATGTTTACCAACCTTTCCAGGTAACCGGTGTAATTGTTACTTTTTCTGTAGCATTAGTTTGAACTTTGTCACTAAAAGTTGCATGACCGCCCTTTTTTAACCGGTTTTCTAAGAATTCTTGTAGTTATTAAGTTGTACCGCACGACGTACGAACGTGGCTAGTAGTACTGTACTTTTCTAATTCTTTAGCAAGCAGAGATTTTAGGGACAAGACTTAGTTTAAGTGTAGAAAGTCTACTGATATTAGTCTGGTCACTGTCATTCTATAGTTTCCACGGTTGCCACTATTTTGTTAACCTCGTACTCATAAAACAAACACGCACACACTACATATAGTGACAATAATTGATTGAATAAAGTTGGAGAACGAGGTTATAAAATAAGTTATGCAACCAACCCGTACATCTTTTGAGAAATTATCAATCAATGACGACCGGCTTATCTGGTGAGTAAAAGAGCAATACGTAATGAAAATAATGATGTTGTAATAGTTAATAATAAGTTAGTGGAATTCCTTTTTTTTTTCGTTCTGCCTTTTTTACGATATTCGATTATGTTGGGGACGCCCACCCACCACGTCCACGGCGGTCACATCATGGAGCTCACCCGGAATTCACATCACCCCACCCCACACACCATCACACACACAGTCACACCACATGTATTTTTATGTCATCCTATGCGGAATAAGGGACCTCCATGGTTTGTTTAAAGACACCGGACACTACTGGTAAATGTCAAAGACTGGTCTTCTCACTTGATGTATCTCAACATTTTATAACGCATAAAATGACAAACCTGTGAAAGTTTGAGCTCAACTGGTCGTCATCATGGTGACGGTCGTCGGAGTTGCGAGATAACTATATTAATATTTAAAAAAAATAAATAAAACAAACACCCTTTCCTTGTCACATGAAGTTGTGTGCTTTCCTTCTCAGATGCTTGATGTCAAGACCTCAAATTCTAAACTTGAGGTTTCGAAATCAAATACGTGGAAATTTACTTCTTTCTCAAAAACTACGTCACTTGCAGAGGGAGCCGTTTCTCACAATGCTTTAAAATTAAACTATCAACCTCTCCCCATTACTCGTTAACAAGTAAGGTTTTATACTTATAATTATTTTGAGTAATTATCAATAGTGTGACGGTGTCCACTGCCTTTAATTATGAGGGTACTTGTTGAAAGCCTGTTTCATGTAGCAACATAGTTAAAATGTGTAATTATTCATATTATTATTAATAAGAGTTTATATAGCCCACCTTGTTGAGCTGTTATTGTTAATGGCTCTCTCCATGGTCTCATCACTGTCGGCTTGTCGCCATTGTTGTAATTGGATTGAAATTAAATGGTGACATTGTTGAGACCGATGTTAAAAGACAGCCATTTACAGCTCAACTAGGTGGGCTAAACAAGAGTAGGCCTACATAAACAGTCAAGAGTGGTGTTATGGTGTTAACTGTTGATGTCATTAATTTTTTTATTTAAAAATATTAATGTAGAATATTTATTTGATTTGATCGAGTCAATTGTGAAATCAGCAGTGAGTAAGCTAGGCCGAATTAAACCCACAATCATTCTCCTTTTGACGAATGCATACTCCTGCAGTCTAACCACGTCCAACCACTTGAACACGGTGACTAAATGAGTAATTAATTATTAAAATATTAATAGTTAATTATTTGATGTTAACATTTGTTGTAAGCATGTGTAATGTAGCTCCACAGTACAGACAAGTGTTAACCAAGGGGTCTCCCTCTTCAGTGGTCCATACCCTTAGTGGTCCAGTAGCAAAACAGTTAAAACAGTTTCTGATACTTTCGTAAACGAAACTTGAAGTGTGATAATTATGTTTAAATAAAATGTGCAAAAAGGAATTTTTGCACCAGTCAAAAGGTCAAACTAAATGCTGGCCTTTAAACTAAAAAATGGATGCCAAACCTTGAATAAAAAAATAACAAAATTCCATTTATATTAACATTTTTGAAGGACCAACCAGACCAGCCAGACCAGGATGTGAACCCACACTATGTGAACAACAAATTTCAGTCCACTAGTGCTCATCTATTATGGCTTGCCAAATGTAGCCATGTACATTGTATACCATTTGTGTACCAGTATATTTTCAGAAAGTAAATAATCTAAAATCTGAGCAAGAACAGTCTGTTATATCACGCCACCCTACATGGTATAGTTTCAAGGTCCAGTGACTTTTATAGCCTTCCCAAAACACAATCAATAAAAATAGATTTCTTTTATTTGGTCACACAGATAACAATCCACAGTGATTTGAAACCCCCACTTAAGTCGACAAGGCGAAGTTACACAACTCTGAAGACCAGACATCATGCTGTTAGCAATCTCTGTGGATTTATCATTTCACACTTGACAGTTATTCAGAGAGAGGTAAGTAAGCAAATCTGTTCATCGTCACATAATATTTTTATTTTTACAGAATAGTTCTGTGTTTTTTTTATTAGTTTTGGTTGAATTTTGCTTTAAAAATGAACTTCATGTACCTAGAGTTTGATGTTCTTCCCCCGATTGTTTACCAAATACTTAATTAATGTGGATTTTAATTTGTGACATTCAGCTTTGTTTAGTATTGAAAAGGAAAAGAAGCATTTTTTTAAATTTCCTTATATTCCACTTCATTCCTGCAAAGATATTGCATTACTAATATCGATATAGACAAATCGCTCAACAAATACAGAATAAATATTTACCGTCTTGACTGTTTTATAAAACAGGTTGCAGCAAATCTGATCATCAAGCATGGCTTTTACAAGTAGCCTTCTGCAGCTCGTTCCACTTAGTCTTCCAGTTCTGATTGTGTTCTTGGTCGGCATAGGAGCAGTCTCATACTATCTCTTGGTTGCATCTAAAAAGGTGAGACCATCGCTTTTGAAAAATGGTAATCTCTATGAAATGGCTATTTCTACAGGTAGGTGAGAGAGTAATAAAATCACATCAAAAAGGGAAACCACCACCCTTTGCATTCATTGATCTACATTTTGAATCAAGTACTATGATTGATAGCTCAGTCTTTTATAGTAAAACCAATTGCTGATGTATTTGTTTGAGTGTTGGTAAATGTCCAGTTGTCCGCATTGGTAGTATTGATAAAATAGGTTTACCATTATTTGTGTACTCAAAATAGTGTAAATGGTGTGTGTAAAACTAACAAAAGTCAAGTTTTTAATAAGATAAAACTTTACTTTTAAATAGTTTGAAAGGAAGTTGTTCAAACATTCCTCTTTAAAAAAAAAATACAATTGAACTGGAACATTTGTTGACTTAGATAATTTTGAGGTTAATTTTTTATTTATGTAAGTAGGTCCACTGTGCACGTGTAGCTCACATGTATTTCCTGTTGATTGAGCAAATATGCTGGTAGGAACTATGTGTGGTTACTTACACCCAGTTTCATAATTTAATAGTAATATGTTCTTCTTTAGCATTTTACATAAAATCTTAAAACGCTGATACAGGAAATCACAAACAATAGGGGGCCTTGTACAGTAAACTAGGAAATCAGTAAATGAAATAATAAATGAATGATTTAGGCCTATATACATGTAACAAGTAAAAGAGCACAATGAAAAAGAAAAGACCCATGATCACAAAAACCTCGTAACACATATAAGGAAGAGTATGTTTTTGCAGAATATTTCAGTACTGCACAATGTAACTTAACAATACAATGTTTCAGTTGATTCTGTTTTTAAAAGTACAATACATTGTTTAAATGTTTGTTATCAGCATTTAGCAATCAGCCGAACAAAAGATTTTGACTTTGTCCTCTCGATTTGAGTTCTGATTTTTATAAATAGGTCTGACTTACTTAGTGAAGAATGTTTTGCTGCTGGCTCTTGAAAGCTAAACAAACAAATTTACATTCAGTTTTATTGATAATTGTTTAAATTGGACGTATCATACAGTTACCAGGGTAAACACAGGTTCAAATGTACATTCAGTTAGGGGTTAAACTTGTGTTTCATTTTGTTCGGCTGTTTTTTTCTACTTGAGTCAAAATTAAATGTTCACACATATACTATTTTGGGTGAACAAAGAAAAATTGACTTGAGTGGGACTTGAACCTGCAACCTCTGGATTAATGTGCTGGCACTATACCAACTGAGCTATTTAGCCCTAAAGTTGGCAGTCTTCCTATTTGGTCAATATCTTTGTTCGGGTTGCCAGTTAGAAGCCATACAACTATTAACTGCTGTATGGCCAGGGATCACACCTAAGTGTATGATACAGCCTGAGATTACATTAAGGGAGCAACAAAAACATTACCCAGTCAGCTTCATTTTTGGTTTACGTGTTACTTACCATATAAAATATGATAATAAGTTTTACTTTTTCCATTCCTGATTTCCTTGTGCTGAAGGCCTCTCCTGTCCCTCGGTCATTTTTTATCATGAGTCTGCCACTTTCTTTATCCCACAGTACTTTGAGATTAAACACTGTCATTTTAAAGGAACACGTTGCCTTGGACCGGACGGGTTGGTCTAAAAAGTTGGAAAATGCATGGGTAGAAAGATGTAATCTGTCCACCCAAAATAAGTTAAGTAACTGTTTTGCTGCATATTATTAATGAAGGTCTTTATTGATTTATTTTAGGTTTCAAAAGCGAAAAGAACTGAATCCAACCATGTCAAGAAAACAAGAAACCCTTCCGATCCAGAAGTTATCATCGTTGGTTCAGGAATCTTAGGCTCAGCGATGGCTGCTGTCTTGGGCAAGGATGGTCGTCGGGTCACGATAATTGAGAGAGATTTAAAACAGCCAGATCGAATTGTTGGTGAACTCTTGCAACCTGGTGGTTATGATTGCTTGAAAGCCCTAGGATTAGAAGGTAAGAAAAAACAGAAAATATCACAGGCCTGGAATTAGATAGAGGCCACAGAAACCATGCCCCCCCCCCCCCCCTGTTGCCCATTGGCTTTGGTGCCCTTTCAACACTCCCCAGATACTTTAATAGTTTCCATTGGAAGTGCCCTTTGCAAAATGAAAATGGCCTTGCCCTCTTAAAGATGAAATTCAAGGCCTGATATCAATAATACATGATTGATTACGCGGACAAATAAAAAAGTCTGAAAAATAACTTGAAAATGTTTCATAAACTGGTACCAGAAAAAAAATTGTCTTTTAAAAAACACAGTTCTAAAGACTGGTTCATACATCCTGCGATAGCGAATGAGATGGGCTGTTTTCGCAGCGAATGTTTCGCAGGAGTTCAGCACAAGTCAACTGATGCGATTTATTCATTGCGAGTTTGTGACCTCACAATTTACATTTCATTCGCATGAGGTATGAACTGGGCTTTATGTGAACTAAGTGAGATTGAAATAAGGATGATTATTAATCTAACAAAACACCAACTTTTGTTTTGTGTTTTGTCAAAGAAATCACAAGCTAATTGGAAGAAAATTTGACAGATTGGTTGTATGACACTTTTATTGAAGCCGATTACAAATTTAGTTATAAAAACCCATCTAATTGTTCTTTCCTCATCTTTCCTACAGAGAGTGCCGAAGATATAGATGCTCGCTGCGTAGAGGGGTACATCATTCATGACTTGGACACCAAGTCCAAAGTCGATCTTTCCTATCCCAAAGATGAAATGGAAACTATACAGTCAGGACGTGCCTTTCATCATGGCCGATTTGTCATGGGTCTAAGACAAGCTGCTATGAAACAGAAGAAGTAGGTCTTTACAACAATTTTATAAACTATTGATCTAATTTATATTCAGATAATTTATGTTTGTGTGTAGTTTAAATTGTGTGTTGCATGTTCAAAGGATATTTTACTCCATGGTAGGACCAATAAACTGAATTGAATTAAAGGAAATTTATTTTGTAAGAGCATACTGGATGTTGCATTTTGCTTTGTTTGATACTTTGTCACTGTTGGTTTTTGATGTATTTCTTGAAGATTTTGAAGTCTATCTTTTTCTCTTTTCCAGGTTAACTGTTTCTGTACATTTCTTTGAATGTCTAATAAGAAGTACTGTACTTGTCTTTAAACTTGAGAGACTGAACTAAAGCAAATCAAACAATCCAAAGTTAAATGGAGCTTTTACATAATTTGCCTTTACAGTGTCACATATATAGAAGGAACAGTGACAAAGATTCTAGAAGAAAATGGCTGCGTAGCTGGTGTTGCCTACAAAGAGAAGGGGCTACAAGATGAAAGAGTAAGTTTAGCTTTGAAAGTTTTCAAGTGTATAATATTCGTAACTTTTTGATCTCTCAAATCAGGTACTGCATTTTGTTTGTTATTTTTGTGATATTGTAACAATTTGTTTTGAAATCATCATCATGTATTTTATTTGTTTGCTCTGACGAAAACTGTTACTTTGCAACAATTGTCAAACTTATCTCCCATTCTTGCGCAGCTGTGCCTTCTTGTTTTTTATTTGTTTTTTGCTGCCATAATGATGTCACTAAACAGTGAAATTGTCTTAACTTGTACAAATGTATTTGATGTGTTTCCTTAAATTATCTTGTGTCCAACTTATTTATTTGACACTGTTACTGTGGCATGCTACATTTGTAAATCTGGTGAAATAACAAGTAATAACAAGTTGCATTGTTTCCAATGCCTAAGTAAAATGTAATTCATTCTTTGTTTGCAGGAAATCTTTGCACCCCTCACCATTGTCGCCGATGGCTGTTTCTCCAAATTCCGTAAATCTCTCGTCACCTCAAACGTAAAAACAACCTCACATTTTGTTGGTACCATCATGAAGAATTGCCCTCAGATAAAAGAGAACCATGCAGAGCTTGTTCTAGCTGACCCCTCCCCTGTCTTGATATATCGGATAGCTGAGGAAGACACCAGGGTGTTGGTGGATGTCCGAGGTCCAATGCCTAAGGATATGAAGGGGTATATGATGGACAAGATTCATCCTCAGTTACCAGGTAAGATTCTTAAGAGGTATGATATATTAATTTTGGTTTTACCCATATACACGGTCGTGTGTTAATACTGTATACTCAGTACTTTCCTGAGCTCTGTGAACAAAATCACAGGCATATTACTTGGGTAGGATTCGAACACATGACTTTGCAATTCAGTGTCTTACCAACTAGACCACACCGAGATTGCCTGGTAGCTAGAGGCAGTTCATTAACCACTTCTCGTCAGATGACGTGTATACTCCCAAAATAATTTTGGGCTGGCCTACGGTGGATGTTTTTTAACAACTGGAACATCAGAGCAACCTCCATTTTTGCTGTCAGTTGTTATTCCTCATGTTGTATGCATTTCTTTCCATCTTTTAGACCATCTCCAAGAACCATTCCTAGACTCCATTCAAAACGACCGTATCCGCAGCATGCCAAGCAGTTTCCTCCCACCAGCACCTCTTGAGAAACCAGGTGTATTACTCCTTGGAGATGCCATGAACATGAGACATCCACTGACAGGTGGTGGAATGAGTGTTGCTCTTAACGATGTTAGAATATGGAGGGGATTACTGAAGGATATACCAGACTTGGGTAAGTAGAATATTGGAACCCAATTTCATGAGGTCTACAAGCACACAAACATGCTAAGCACAGATAAATCTTGCTTAGCAAAAACAGATTACCGGTCAAAACTTCATTAAGTTTACATTGTTGCTTGTGGTGCCCCACTTATTAATGGCTCATCAACAAAATTTGCCATGCAGAATTTTCTGCTTAACAGCTTTATGAAGAAAAACTTTCCTCAGAGACTGAGACGTTTAGCTTAGGCCAGGTCCGAGTTAGTGGCTACAGCTATTGCTATGACTAGGTTTCTGCGTCATCGTGAAGTATAGGTCGTCCTTAGCATCACCCTTAACAATGGTCATAGCTGTAGCAACCAATTTGGATACAGCCTTAATTTCTCATAACATACATTTGAATGGTTGGTCCTAACCTTAGCCTTGCAATATTTTGTGTGTCAGCATGAAGTTTTGTGTTAATTTTGAATAATTATATAAATTTGTATTTTTCCTCAGATGAGCATGAACAAATCGTGAAGTCATTGAGAGCCTTCCATTGGCTGCGAAAAACCTCCCATTCGTTTGTGGTCAATGTTCTTGCTCAAGCTTTGTATGAGCTGTTTGCTGCAACAGATTGTGAGTTACCATTCTTCTTTGTTACAAAAACAAGATACTTTATCATAATCCTTTTTCATAATTCAGGCATACCTATTATAATCTAGTTTGAGATTTTTGTCTGTTTGTCTGTCTGTCTGTTGTCTGTTTTTCGGGCAGTGTGATCACTGTCAGCCTTTCTTTGTTTAGTCTGCTCCTTGTAATGTCTGTATGGTTGTGTCTGAATCGGCGACTTCGGCTACAGCTATGGCTAGATTGCCCGCGTCTGCCTGTTCTTCAACACTGGCAGATGCTCTGGTCTAGTTGTAGCTGTAGACGAAGTCGCTGTTTTGGACATGGCCTTAGTGCAGTTTTCTTTTCTATTTCCCTATATGTGACCGTGTCTCTGACTGAGACGTCTTAAGGCTTTCAAATACATGTGTTGCTTTTTAAAAATGCACTAGATTTGAGGTTTCAGTTTTAGATAAGATACAGCAAAGTTCTTGTGCTCATGTCTAAATCTTGATGGAACCATTATTTCTAATTTATTTTCTAGGTCATTTGATGCAGCTGAGGAGAGCTTGTTTCCATTATTTTAAGCTTGGTGGTCAGGCCGTGTCTGGACCTGTCGGACTTCTCTCTGTGTAAGTTAAAACCTTTTTTTTATATTTTAAACTTCATCATCTCATGACATTTTTATCCCTGAATTTTGAGTGGTTGTATTTATGTTTTGATGTTGAGTGCCACTGTTGTGTTTTAATAATTTCTAATTTGTTTGCCTTTTTATCTTTCTATGCTTTTTTGCTTTTGTTCAAATTGTGTATATTATTTGGTCACTTCTTTATTAATTGACCGAAGTGGACATTACTGGATTTACGTCTATTTCATAAAATGTGTTTTCAATTGTATTGTTTTGACAATTGGTTCTTTATTTGCTGTTTTATCTTTCTACGCTTGTTACTTTTATTCAAATTGTGTATATTAATTGGTCACTTCGGTATTCATTGACCGAAGTGGAAATTACTGGACTTATAATAATTAATAATATTATGTCTTTTTCATTAGATGTATTTTTAATGAGGTTGTAGTTACTATGTTTGAGATGTGTTTCCTTGAGTGACAATATTAGGAAATAAATTCAGAATGCTTTTCCCTCCTTACAGCAGGTTCAATTCTTGGTCTTGAAACTTTTTGCCATAAGCAAGGATCTTAAACGTTATTGCTTCGTCCTTTGACTGTAAAGCCATAAGTCCAATGTGTTGTGTTATGCACGTAAATGAAACTAGTTACACTTAATTCTAAGCAAAGTATGTTCTGGTAATAGTTGCCGATTGCTACACAAATGGATCTCATAAACAAAACTAGTAATAAATGCATTGAGATGCCTGTAGATTATGCGGTATATAAACTAACTATTATTATTTTTCTTTGTAATAGTCTTTCATACGGATAGTAAATTGATGTAGATAGACTGCTACTTAAAAAACAAATTTTTCTTTGTAATATGATTTGATACTAATAATAAATTTATTTCTCTCACCAGATTACATCCAAAACCCCTTGTACTGGTTGGTCATTTCTTCGCTGTTGCGCTGTATGCCGTCTACTTTGCATTTAAGTCTCAATCTTGGCTAACGAAACCCTTGGCAATCTACGAGTCATTCTTGATATTTGGTAAAGCATGTATGGTCATCTTTCCTCTTATCCTATCAGAGCTCCACATGGTGAAGTGAAATGTTCCTAAAGGAGTCACGGAAATCTGAAGAAGCTTTGGCATATTAAACAAACTTGTCTTCCTTGAATTTTTAAACAGGGCACGTTAAAAATTTGTATTGCTGTTTCTCTTTCAAAGTTGCAAGAAATTTTGATCTGATGTTTGTGCGAATTTTATTTTGGTTTCACACTAATAATATCAAAAAGCCCACAAGAACTTTCAAACAAAATGTTATAAATTTACGTCGAGTAAGTTTTGGTATGTTTGCAACTGGCCTATTCCTAGACGGTAATAAACTGTTCTGATTTTTAAACGGAGCTTGTCCAAATTTGTGTTGAATTTTTAAATAGGGCTTGTCCAATTTAGTATTGGTTAAGGATACTTGATATTGGAGGAATTCATTGAAGATTTTGCTTGTGCTGTAAACAACGCTATATATAAACTACTCACTACACAGGTTTTCAAAAGAATTATTGGAAGTGGTGGAAGCAGTTAGTTATTTAATTGATTGAATAAATAAGAGACAGGTGCAGATTGTGATGTATTGAAACTTCTTATCAGAGTTGACCAAATAAACACATAAAGTGCTACATACTGATAGATATTTATTATATAAACCTTTGTGTCATGGTGTGTCAGTTTTATTGTTGTCATCAAATCAACTTCAGTTGAGACTGCTCTTTTTCAGCCGACTAATTGTAGACAAATATACACAAAGATTTTCTGTATTTCTTCTAAAAGTACACAAAGAAGTAGTCAGTGTTTATAAAGACTTACTGTTTTATTACATGTACATTATATATCGCATGTTAAACATTCCCTTTCGTAACTGATTAATATGCACAAAGATAATGAAGTCGGAGATAAAAGAACCCCCATGAGTGCATTTAAGAAAATGACAATCAGCCTCACTTTTACAACCTGCTTTGTACAATATTGGATACACCTGTTAATCTGGTTGACGATGGACACTTGTGTTGCATGCATGCATGCACCAAATGCAAATATAAACCAATAGGGTGCCTTCCTTGACCTCTGTTAGGGCGCTGTTTGAGCTTGTGTTGTTACATGCCTTTTGCTCAGTATAATCGTAGAGAAAGATGGTATAATGCAGACTTGGAATTACACGCAGGCCATTCCCCCTGGTCATGGCCTTGTTGCCCCATAAAAGGTTTCCCATTGACTAAGATTTTCCAATGGAAGTGCCCTTCGTAAAATGAAAATGGCCTTGGATGAAATTCCAGGCCTAAAAATAAAAGACTGGCCGTGGAGTTTTAACAATGGAGTTTTCTGGATCTTAAGAATATTTGTCATAATACCATGCATAAAACATGATAAATACATTTTTCATTTAATAAGAAACAAAGAACCATGTAGCTCTCTGTAGGAAGAGCAGTGAGAAACTGAAAAATTACTTAAAACTTCAATATACATTGTTCTTTAAGCTAAGGATGTTGTGTGCAGTTGCACTTTGCAAATGATACCTGTGATGATCTGCTCCCATTAATACCCCACCCGTTCAATAAATTTGACCCAAGTGTTCAATCAAGGTAGTTTTTTATAGTAACTAATGCCTCCATTCTCACCAGTCTTGGCAATAACTTCCATCAATAATTACGTACGAGTGTATTTTGAAATAACCAAAATTCTGTTTCAAGAAGCTTTTTTGTATTATCATCAGGGTTCTCTCTTGTCTACCAACATCTTAGACATGTAAGGGCCATCCAGTTCATAGCCAAGCTTCCGATAGTAATTCCTTGTTCCAACCCCTATAAAGAAGTTGTAAAGATAACACTGTTAAGTCCCACAATAATAATCAACCATAATAATGTAGTCTTATATAGTGCAGGTATCAACCAATAGGGTGCTCGAGGCGTTTGAACAAAGATAGACACTTTTTTAAAGACTGGGTTTGAAGTCATTTTGAACTATGAGACTGAAAATGCAGCACCTTATAAAGGTTTACAGCTGTGGCATACTCGGCAGCAACTGCCAAAAAACACAGGGGCAAACCCCTTCTCTTAGTGATAAGTGTACTGGGTTATTTTACGTGCGTCATACAACACGCATGAAGAAGGAATTTTTGTTTTGCTCAAATGTACAGCGTGAGAAATAACTAATGTTCAATTTTGGCGATGATAAAACTACATTCAGTTTCAAACTTTTTTTGTAAGTTTGAAGAAAACACACTCAACACAATGCCATTTTGGGCCTTTTATTTGCAGTAAAAACAGACCCTTATCATAATATAAGCAAAGCTTTAATAAATAATAAATTTGTTCATACTCGCCAGGCAACTTGTTGTACATGTATATGCCATACATGCATGATGCCATAAATATCTAATTAAAATGTTTCAGAAAAGTTTCTATTTTCCATACATGTGTAGATTTCATTCATAGGACGACATACCTGAGATAACTGCTATCTTAGATGCACCATGCTCCTCCAAAGCAACTCGCTCTGCCTCCTCCATGAGCAATGTTCCAAAACCCTACATCATGATTTAAATAAGAAATAAGATTCATTACTACATTAGGTAAACACCAATTAAACATATCTTTCAGGGCAAGCCTGGGATTACACAGGGGCATAGCAGGCTATGGCCTCCGTTGCCCCTGGTATTGGCCTTGGTGCCCCTTCAGAAGTTTCACATAGACTTTGTAAAATGAAAATGGCCTTGCCCAAGGTCTGCAGGGGTATCTACAGATATGCACAATCCAGTTGCTAGATCATTCGTTTTTAAAACACAGTGTTTTGTTTCTTTTCTCATGTTAATTAAACCAACCTGGTGTTGAAACTTGCTAGGATCTCTTGAGCTCACTGGAACCACACTTCCGTAGCTGATACAAATGTTAAGTCAAGGAATAAATCTTCCATGGGAAGACACTGTAAAAAACACATGTTACACAATAATGTGATAGACATCGCTGAGTAAACAAACATCAATCTTGCAAACAATTCAAAGATGAGAAGAATATCATGAAGAGTAGTTTAAACAGAGAGGTTTTGTTTAAATTTAACTTTTTAAAATTAAGGATACACGTGAAGTTCTCGCACAACAGAAACGCCCCCTTTCATCTCTGGTCTGAAGGTTGAGTCAGAACATTTGCGGAGTCTCAACAGCCCGATCAAAATGTCTTGTTCTGGGTCCTCGTAAGAAAGAAACGTCTCCCAACCACCACTTGCAAAGTAGTCCCTTCTAATCAGCTCGACCTGGTGAAATAATAAATTTATGGTAAATTAATTATATCTTTTTAAGCGAAGTAGGCCTCTCATAGGACCCCCTCCCCCAAAAGAATAATTAATAAAATACATAAATACAAATAAATAAACTATTTTGAAAAAGTCTGATTAGAATTTGTAGAAATTATCAGTAAAAAATATGCTGAACAAAATTCTTTCAGCATCAATGGCAGAATTTAAGATTTTGGATGTACATTTTGAAATGTACGAATTGGTTACCTTTTCAATAAATGAGAAATGAATGTGCAGAGAAAAAAACTTTTGGCATAATGGCAGATTTTAAGAATTTTAAGTATTAACTTCTTACTTCATAGGGTTTGACTTTATGGTGTATCTCTTGTATTCCAACCTCCCTGGTTCTCACATCACGACACTGCGTTCCAAGATCTTTCATGCGAGCAAGCGCTAACTCGCGAAGATTACCATGCTCAACACCAGAACTGACCAAGGGCATCGGGATATCTCTGTGGTTACAAACAAACAAAAACGTCAATGTCACAGGCCTGGAATTTTAATTTCTGAGAGGGCAAGGCCTGACCTTTTTCATTTTGTAACGGGGCACTTTCATTTGAAAATCTGAAAGTCTATGGGAAGTTTTTGAAGGGGCACTAAGGCCAAGACCAGGGCAATAGAGGTGTCAACACTTCCTTTAAGTCCTATAATGGAATTCACAGTTCTTTGTTCTTGTTGGTCCTGGAAAAGTGCACCTCATAAAGTATTTAAATCATGCAGTTTATTAATTTGAAATACATAACTGTTTTGTAAAGACTCGGCTAATTGACATTATATTCTTAAATCTGAGGCTTATGTGTGTCATATGATGCTTTAGGTTGGCTGAAATAAATTTACATTTTTTTCATCACATGTCCTCATTTTTGGCCCTCTTCACGGCACGTTTTAAGGCCTTGTGATTAGTGACTCCCCATAAAAAATCAAACAAATCATGTCTTTTCATCTCTTATGTCCCAGTTCTTCAAACTTAACTTTTATTTGATGTTTCACTGAACATGATTTACTAACCTTTGAACTCTGTAAACCCTTGTCCATGGTGGCACCAAGGCCAGTATCCTAGCAACAAGGTCAATGAGCATGCCCGGTGGGTAGCTCTTGTAGCGTCCTGTCTTCCACAGTTCATAAAGACCTGTTCCTCGAATCACAAGTGTTGGGTAGATTTTTAGACCATCTGGTCTAAAGGCTGGATTTTCAAAGTATTCCTGGTGGAAGAAAAAAACATTCTTGAAACTGAATAATATTTTGAAATGTTTTTATCTAAAAAAACAATAATGACTAAAAATACTACAATACCGTTAGTTGGGACAAGATAGGGAGACAACAGTCATGAGCGCAGAATGGAAAGGTCAATTTTTGGTGGAGGTTCAGTTGCCTCCATTGTCCTGATCGCCTTTATGTCCCTTGAATGTTCCAGTCGAGTTTGAACTTTCCCAATAAAAGTTGACATTTACCACGTTTAATTGCATTTCCCTTTTGAAGTATCACTCTTCCAAAATACAGAATTTATATTAAATATCAAGGTTCTTGGCTGCAGTTCAACAGCATTGCTTAATAACTTGAGGAAGTCTTTCATTTATGCTTCTATTTGTAATCAATCAATTGTTTAATTCCATGAACTTACAATGAATTGCTCGATGTCTCTTTCCATGTCCACATTGGGGAGGTCAGGCATCATGTGTGTCACCACTTTGAACCCAGCGTCCTTGCACCAATTGAATGATTCACAGACTGCCTGCACTGTGTGACCACTGAAACAGAAAAATCATTTGAACTTAAAGCCTTTCCTTTTTGTTGAAAAGAAAATGTTGACATGGGGTTAGCCTTGACAGTGATAAATACATAAAGACATTATTAAAACAAGAATGGTGTGTTGAAAAAATCCCAACAACAAATTTCACATTTGACAAGCAAATTAAGCAGGGAATTAAGATTGAGAATTGGAAAAGTGTGCAAGTCTCCAAAACTAAAACTTATATCTAATAATGATGTCCCACAGAGAGTAATTAATGCCATGGTACTTGTTTGTCAACAAACTCTTGTTAAACACTCACAAAGTGGGATATTGGATGTTTGCATAAGTATTACTCAAACAAATAAACTCAATGGGACAAGGAGTTTTGTAAAGTAAAATAGTTCAAATGTACAAAAAATGTTGACTTACCGATTTGTGTCCCTTGCTACATCTTCATAGACACTCTGAACACCAATCTCAAGACGAGTACAACCATAGTTTAACATATCGCTGTAATGAAAAGAAATTGACAATTACTTCTTGTGTACTCAAATGATTTTATGTTGAGTCCCATGTTTTTAAGTTTAAAGCATGTTTATGTTTACTACCAAAATATAACACATACAGTTTCATTTCCATTTATTTCTTTAAGCAAGTATGTATTCTGTTCCTTAACCATTGGGCAAATTTTAACAAACTGGCATCAAGTAAGAAAACTCAGCAATCTTGTGTAGTCACTTATGAAACATTTTCAAACATTATACAAGGTTTAAAAAACCCAATAATAATTTAGTATTATTTGAGCCTAATCCTTGTTATTATAGTTTCAAATTTTTATCAGAAATCTAAGATTCATATTCCAGAATGAAGGTTTTTATCAAAGTTATTTTGATACCTTATGTGTCTTTTCAGGCAGTAGTCCGGTCTTGTTTCTATGGTGATTCCAATGCATTTAGTTAAACTCCTTTCCGAGTACCTGAAGATTTGACAGGAAAATACAAAATCAAAATGATGGACCAGGCCGTATATACGTCTATGCCTTATGGGCACCCTCGGCTAGAGGTCAAAAGAAGGCAGCTCATTGGCTGATCTTGTACACTGCACATACGTAGCTAAGCGCTTTATATTGCTCTGTAACCTTTCACCTATAAGATAGTGGCATTCCTTTGCATAAGAGGTTACTCTTTAAGCGGGTATCAAAAGGTAACGGCAAACAAGTTTCTCAAAGTCAAAGTTTTAAAACATCAAAACTGATATTTCTGGAAGAAAAACCTGGGTAATCAGTCAAAAGAGAGTAAAGGCAAAAACATGAACTAACTTGACTGCTTCGGCAACACTATCACTAGTATGGCCAGAGAGGGCGTCGTGCAGATTGCGTATAAAGTAATCACGATACTCCTCAGATAGAGCCATGAAGGTACCGCCCATCACAATAAACTCCACCTTGTCTACATTGTGTCCAAGAGCCTTCAACTAAATACAGAAAAAAAATGTCATAATTAGTTTTTGTGATTGTGTTTTAGATTTGATTCACCTTGGTCCAGTGGTTAGACTGCTGGACTTGCAATCAAAAGGTTGTGGGTTTGAATCCTACCAAGCTAACTGCTGATTTCACAATGACTAGAATAAGTATTGCTGTCTAGTGACTGAACAACAGTTTATTGATTTGTGCAATTCATAATCACAGACGTTAAACCAATAGTTGAATGAGAGGATTGATTGTTGCCAGCTTGCCAGATCAGTATCTATATCCCCTTAGCCGAGTTCCCTTGACTGTAGTGGGAATACAATTCTCTTAAAGCAGTCAGACAGACCGATTAAAACATTGAGTTTTTACATTCCCGGTTCTTTACAGAACTGCAAAAACTTATACAGAGATTATTTCTAAATGTTACATTTACTTTTTACCTGATCGACTCTGTGTCTTGTTTGTAGGTAAGGGTTGTACCTTGCTCTGATTGCTCGCATGGATGTAGGCTGTAAACAAATCATAGGGCATTAATTTGTGACAATAATATTAGTTCAGACAAAGGTAATTTAATGCTTTGATATATTCAAGACATTACTAATGTTGCTTTGTGGATAACAATACCCAAGTTGTGAATGTTGACTAATCTACAACTACTCACATATATTTAGTGTTTAATTGAGTTGAACTTGGTGAATGAATTTAGTGATTGTCTTGTCATTTCAAACATGTCTTTGGATTCAATGATTAGTAGCCACTTAGTTGCTGTCAGGATATAGCACCTCAACTGCTATTGTTGAGGTCAACTAATCTAGAGTTACTCACTTCATACCTGATGATTGAGTTGAACTTAAAAATATATTCTAGCAGTCTAAGCTATATCTCTGGTCTTGTTGATTGGTGGATATATAAGCACCTCAACTGTTGTGTGGATTGGGCCTAGTGTGGATGTCAACCAGTTAAGTCACTCACCACCTCATACCCAGTGTATGATTGGGTCTTTACAATGCATTCTAGCACTCAAAACTATACTTCTGGCCTTGTTGATTGGTGGATAATAGCACCTCAATCAGGTGTGGATGTCTATTAATTAAGTTACTCACCTCATACCCAGTGTAGGATTGAGTTGAATACTCAAAGTCTGAGTCTGGTCCGCCAGGGCAGTAGACACAGATATTTCCTGTCATATTGATGTGTGGACATCTGTGTGGTTTACACATTACTGCTACAACAGCAATCTGAATAGAGGAAAGAATATTTTTATTAAATTAGTTCTTTTAAGAACTTAAAGAGTTTAAACTTCTCGTGAAATGATTAATTTTGTCTTAGATGTTTGTTGAGAGGTCATGGTAGTGAAAAATATCCTGGTTAAATGACTTATAAACTGTTATACCATTTTTATTGTTAGAAGCCTCTAATATACTTACACCACTGGCTGTACGGATCGGTTTTGCTCTTAACTTTGGGAGTAGAGCCTGAAAAAATAACAACAATGTAACTTATTCCTATCTCCCTATTAAATGACTTATGGTTCATAGTGTTTTTGATCCCAAAGAGCTTATTCTTGTCTCTTATTCTTATCAATCAGGGCAGAGAGGTCTAGTTTACCATAACCAAGCTCTGGTGTTGTCAGCAGCAGAGTGTGGGTTAGAATCCTGGTCATGACACTGGTGCCTTTGAGCAGGGCACTTAACCAAAATTGCTTTGTAAAAAGTCAGGATGGTCCATTCTGCTCAACCAGCCAGGCTCCTAGTTGATATTACCCATGCATACATCCGTACGAACTATTTCAGCCCCAGGACTGGGCCAGGAGTAGGTGGCAATGTGCCCTGATTGAAAATGGTTTTGGTCAATAGCCCAAATAAGTTGTAGCTGTCAACTTGAAGTGGCTGTCTGTGGCCTTGTGATGTTAGGCGATCTCTTATGCAAATAAAAAAATATAATCGAAATAAATGATCACTGACTTCAAAACCAATATTTACCTTTTTGTGAGTGGTAGGTACAGCTGCTATAATATCCACAAGTCTTGGTTGGGACGACAAACCATACTTCTGTGCTGTTAAACTCTTTAATCTGTTCAGATTCACATCTGCTCCTTGTTCATGGGCCACAATGAGTTGATTGACAATGTCAGAAACAGTCATCACCATCATCTCAGCGTGTGACAATTGAGGCCCTGCATAGTGGTTCAAAAATTATGTGGACATGCTTTGTTATTAAATAATATAAATAATTTGCTTTTTAGGCCAATGAGCACACAAGTTAATATAAAGATTCACCTTATTTACAACAACAAAAACCCAATGAGTAATGACAGTTCCTGTCAAATTCGATGTTGTATAATCATTGTTACAGTGCATACATTGTAACATTGCCATTATTTTGGTCAGCAGACTATTTCTGATCAGTGTATTGTTCCGTTAGTTGTAATTTATTTTGAAAAGCTCTCTTAACTTAAAGACCATAAAGTTAGGCCTAGGCCCTAGGACTACGAGGAGCTTTATATAGTTTCTAGAACTTATTGAATTAGTACTTAGCACTAGTACTACTGTACTAGGTAGTAGTACAGTACAGTAGGCCAACACCACAACTGAGAATTTGGGAGCGAGTTCAATCGTTGAAATCAGATTCATTGTTTTTTAGTTGCGATAACGTAAACCCTCCTCCTTGACAGGCCATCGGGAGGAGGGTTCTGTAATATGATCATAATGATCTGCATCATTGTTATCGCGCAACTACTTGTTTTCATGAAAACAAATTGTTATTACAATATTAGCATCTTCAACGTTGCTGATAATTGATATTAGACGTCGCCCAATATCCGGACAATACACCACTACCTATGGTAGAACTGGAAGTCAACGTGTTGTATTTGGCCTTGGTTGGGTGACTGATGCACATCACCACAAACCAATCAATTAATACGATGGTATAATTGGTAGATTCGGTACAAACGAATTAATAGAACGGGCATTACACTGATCGTAAATTATACAAAAGTAAATCTTACCCTTTTTCCTGTTCTTCCCCATGTTTATAAATGAATTGTGCTACAAATTCTAATTTAAACGTTCAAGAGTTTGGCCGAGTCACTAGTTGTACTTTCTCGATCACCTGTGTAGTGTTGATGAAATAGTTGTGAAATATTGAAGGGCGCCCTCCATAGTCAGTTTACAGCCTTGTCCCAAACAAAAGCATAGACACTGATTTCAACTTGGTCAATAATATGTACATGAAACATCACATTTTGTTAATGTAAAAAAAATATATATAAAAAAAAGGTTTAGCCTAGGTTTCAATAAAAAGGGGAATATTGACGCAAATATCCGAATCTTATCAGCAGAGAGTGTGATGAAGCCAAACGAAATAAGTACAAAGATGACACTCTCGAATCGAAAAGACTCACGTGCGGTTACAAGGAATTGTCAAATTAGCGCCTTTCCGCGTCTTACTAAAGTATTTTCGTCCACGAGCTGTAATTTCTTGGAATGCAAAATTGAGAGTAGTATTGGATTGTACTACCCTAGTAGTTATAGATTTCGAAAGAATGGTTTGTTTACATAATTTTTTTCATAAACGAACACAGCGTAAGGTCACTTTCATGGGATAAAGTTGCAAAACTTCCAGTGTTTTGATCTTAAGGACTAAGTAGAATTGAAGCAACTGGGTTATTCAAGTTTCAAGTTTTAGAATGGATATCGAAGTGTATACAAGACTCTAAAACAGTAACATTTATTTGAAAGTTCACTCTTTATTACTTCGTGTCTGCCAACCCGGATCCCATCAATTACTAAAAAAACGTTAGAGACATAAATATCCCTGTGACGAATCCTACGATGTTGGGAAAAGTTCCCCCCCTTAAAAAAAGAAAAAAAAAAAAATGAAACCGCAGAAGTGGGGTGGCCTCATTCTATACAGGTGTAACTGCTGATAAAGAGGGGGATTACCCGCGGATTAGTTCAGAGAACAGGTGTATAGACAAAAAAACTCAAGGGTGCTGGATTGGAGGGTTGAATGGCGCCCCCTTGCCGCCCCAGGCAGTTGACTTAGGGTGATCTTTGTGAATCAGAGGGTTGTGGGGTGGGGGAAGGGGGGGGGGGGGCAGGATTGGGGAAGATCGGAATGTTCGTGTAAGGTTTCCGAGTCAAAATGGACAGACACTATTGTTTTTTTAAGGCATGCGGGTAAGGACCTGGCACAACATCGGTAAATAATAATTGATTGTCCAAAGGCCCACACATTGTGTATCACAACTTATATACAAATATTAAACCTGCAAAAATTTAGGCTAAATCGGTCGTCGGAGTCGGGAGAAAATAACGGGAAAACCCACCCTTGTTTCCGCACGTTTCGCCGAATCATGACATGTGTTTAAAATAAATCCGTTATTCTCGATATCGAGAATTGATCATTGTTTTAATGTTTATCAAAAAGTAAAGCATTTCGTGATAAAATATTTTAAGTGAAGTCTTTCACCATTACCTTCTGTAAACCCTGTAAGTTATTTGTAAATCTGTGAACTTTTAATAATTTTTGTTCTGTTCAGAAAGTGTCCAATGGCTTTAATATCTCACCGGATTGGCAACTGCTAGAAGAATAAGTAAAATAAATACCAATAGCTTTATGCTATTTTGTATCCTACTGTGGTTCAATAGCTGGTTTGAATCCTACTTAGTGATTAATGCTCTGGCATGCCTTTATTGGTGACTACTTTGGGAAATAAATTTCTTGATTAATATTGCTAAATTGAAATAAGAGCTTTGCTAGTAACGATGAAGTTTTGTAAAATATAAAAAAGGGTAAGCATATAGCAGGCTTTGTTATTAGAAAGTGGGCTAATTTTTACAAATGTTCTAAACAAATTATGGTTGTGACACTACACTACGTATGATTATGAAGCCTTGTGCATGGTTGTAGCATGGAGGTGGTTGTAGGTTGCTCATTAGTAGTGCATGGTTGTTACACTACCCAGTAAAGTATAATGTGCAAATCGTGTTATTGCATTTGTGTCGAGATCTTTTTTGAAGCAAATTTAAATAAGGTTAAGGAGAACAACGGGTTCATTTGTCGAGTTATACACTTCAAGAGAAAAATTCCACAATCCCAAGTAGCTGCCAATCCAGATAATACCCCTTGATATTCTCAAGCATGCTTGTAATTTCACTTGAGATATCATCCCTCATCCAAGTCTTCACACGACAGTCCTTGAGTGGAATTAACAAAGGTAATCACACACTTGAGAATCGCTCCTATCAAACTAAGTCTCTTTGGTAAATATATCACAGCCATGGCAAACCTCTCTGTAGAAGTTGACCATACAAACTAAGGACAGGTAGAGATGAGTCTTAAGAAAGGTGCGCAGCGTCTTGGCTTTGCTCCTCCTTGGTGTACTGATCAGATCTTAAAGTGTCTGTCAATCAGAAAGAGCTTTCGTCCATGGCCAGGGGCAAGGACAGTGTTCCTCTACTCTTTTCATCCCCAAAACCAATACTTCATCAGCAAACATTAGAAACTTATGATTATCCAAAAAGATCCTTTTTTTTTAGAAAGATGTTCAACTAAAAATGTTCTCCATAGCTTTGGCATGTGGCCTGGATCACACCAGATTTTGTTTGTTTCAGCCGTAGTTTGTTTAGGCATTTTACTTTTCTTTCAGCACAATGTTATTTGTGGCAACTCATGAGACAAACATCCACAAAGTGTTGGAAGGAACAGTGGTTTTAATTCAATAATATATTAATTAAGCTAGCTGTAACTGAAGGACTAAAGAAGAAGAGAGAATAAAGTATAAGCACAGTGTACGACTTCAAACGTTGTTGTTGCTCAAACAAATTCAATCTAATTCATCAAGCATCTATCTCTATCATTCATGCTGAACAAACTACTTTAATGTGTTGCTTAAAAACCCACACAAATAATGTTAGATTAAAGACTGCTTCTCAGTAAGCTCAATTCTCAATAATCCCAAATTATCTTTAATTTTCAAACCAAATTTTAATTTAG
This sequence comes from Asterias amurensis, assembly GCF_032118995.1. Classification (NCBI taxonomy): domain Eukaryota; kingdom Metazoa; phylum Echinodermata; class Asteroidea; order Forcipulatida; family Asteriidae; genus Asterias; species Asterias amurensis. Next base: position 4,240,216 of record NC_092667.1, on the reverse strand, counting down.
TCTACATCAGTTCTGATCTGAGCTTGTCAGCATAGTTATTAACCACTCGTTGACATTAAACTGCAATAGTTTGTCCACTTCTCCATCCCGTATGGTCTTTAATTGCGTAATGAACATGGCGACGATGACATTTCCCCCCCTGTCGGCCAACCGGAAGACTATCATATCTTCATTTTATAATTTTGATCAGGCATCCGTTTTGACTGACAATATTTTGACACCTGGTTCAAGTTCCAAAGATGTATAAATCATAGTGAAAATTGAGAAGATAATTTGACTGGATCGTTGGGATTACATTTTGAGCACAAGGTTGTATGATAGGTGGCGCTGGACAAGGGTCAAAGTTTAAATGGCAAAGACCGTCTCTTTAAAAATGTAAGACTTTAACACTTTGCCATACGATCTATCTTAAGGTATATTAAAGAGGCATTTTTTGCTATAAATGCTTTTTGCGAGTAAAACTACTTAAGGGAACACGTTGCCTTGGATCGGACGAGTTGGTCAAAACAAAAGCGTTTGTACCCGTTTTTTATATAATGCATATGGTTGGAAAGATGTTTTAAAAGTAGAATACAATGATCCACACAAGTTTGTCTCGAAATTGCGTTGTTTTCCTTCTACTGTGCGAACTAACACGGTCGGCCATTTATGGGAGTCAAAATTTTGACCCCCATAAATGGCCGACGTGTTAGTCGACGAGGTAAAAGGAAAACCACGCAATTTCGAGGCATGTTTGTGTGGATCATTGTATTCTACTTTTGCAACATCTTTCTACCCATATGCATTTTATAAAAAACGGTTACAAACGCTTTTCAAAGACCAACTCGACCGATCCAAGGCAATGTGTTCCTTTAAATCATATAATGCCAACTGTTCATATGTAACCAAACACTGTGGTTTGAACATTCGATCTGAAAAAGTTATTAAAACCAGATTTTATTTCAATATTCAGGGGCAAATTGTCTGTACTCAGAATCGTTTGAAATCAAAAGTTCTCAACTTAACATGGATGTACTAGTCTTGTGTGTTGTAAGTTTACCCATATTTTGCACGTCACATTTTGTTTGTTTGAAAATAGTTTACATTTTTGGGTGGATTTAGTTTTAAGCCGATGTATATTTAGCCAATTGACCCATTTTTGAACCAGGTCGATCACCTGGTAAAGCATATTGGACAATACACGCTACACACAAGAGTCATCATCATCATCATAATGCCTCCAAGATTTTACATCATGGTTAAGAAAGGACCATTTTTAAACATGTGATTAGGAGGGATCATGGCGAGACCGACAAGATAACACAGTCATTGTTGTGAGGAAGTTTTTACAATCTGGGATTTATCCCTCTTGTAGAAAGTCATTTGCGGGCTCATTATCCATGGATGTTTAAACTGATTACTGGTAGTGGTAGAGTTTAGTTCAGTGAGGTCATTGGTCTTTCGTGAAAGTTCGAGAAAATGCGAGAAAACAAAATCTTCCGCGAGTATTGTCGACAATTGAAAGTTGAAATAAATAACATAAACATTTCCCGGTATTTGGTCGACAATATTCTGAAAACTCACGCAATTTTTGAGAAGTAAATCTGATTTCCCATCAGCACAGACAGTTGACGTCACAAGGGAATTGTGCCAAATTGAGACCGAAATTTGTAATTGAAATTGTGGTCTATCAAACGTTTTGAAACTGACAGACCAAAGAATGACCAAAGGATGCTCAACATTTTTAATGACAAACAGTCAATGATCAGAGATGCAAAACCAAAGCTAAACATAGTAAATAAAACTCTAGATATTGCTTTAAAGAGATGATTCTAACTTATTTACATAAAAGGATCTTTATTTCATAAACAAGCTGAGAATCGAACGAGTGGCATTTAAAACTTATTGGCGCAGACAGACACATGAGTCAACATGGTACGCGCGATATTTCTTAAGTAGATTTTGAAACCTTGTCGGAGAAATGTCTTTGAAAGCAAATCCACAAGATGTGGCTCAATTTCAGTAAGACAAGTTTTCGTTCCTCGTGGAGGTCCGCGTGAATCCGAGTTCACAACCTACCTGCCTGCTCGAGCAGATCACAAATCGGTAACAATACCCATTAAGGTTCAGTGGTATCCTTTAGATGGTGTGTATATTTTTACCCCGCCAAATTAACAAATGGAGCTGGTATTATTATGCGAATAAATCTCGTAATAATCCAGAATCCTCCAAATTGGCTGGATTAAGCACCATCAAGCCAACGACCGGGAAAGAGAAGAAGGGGTTCTCAGGTTGCCTTTCAGACGTCTTGTAATGGTAAACTTAAAGTGACTCCTTGTCTGTGAGCAGTGGTGCGCACTGGGTGTAATGATAAGATTGAAGGGAAGAACGACCCTGGAGACCTGGCAACGAGGCACATAGGGTGCGGATTGCCCGGCGGCTTTCACCGGGGGATAAGATTCACATTGTCGCCGCTACATCGTCCAACAATGAATGATGTGAAAACTTGTCAAGTCGAGCCCGTAATCCAGTTAGAGGCAAGGAGACCCTCGTTGCGCGAAGGAACTGGCAAAAAAAAAAAGTTGTTTTTATCACTTGCCTTTTACAATTGTTACTGGTCGAAATTTTGCCTCAAGATCATAGCCCTATAGGCCAACTACAAAATATTTCAAGAAGAAATGGATGGTACACAATTCAAATACCTTCAAAATTAAACTTACAGTAGAAACTAATTAATAAGAAGCCAATAAATCTCCCGATTCTAGGAAGGTTTTGACGGAGTCAACATATCAATCATGATCAAGATTTAATTCAGTGACATCTCTCGAGTCGTTTAGACTTAAGTATTAGGCTCCGAATTGACCCTATTCTGTAAGAGGACAAAGAGGAGGTGTTACTCGAGGCCTCGTTTGTGGTTGTCATGATAAGGTCTCAAGGATGAAGCCATAGCGGCATCTAGGTAAGGCTAGCTCTAAAATGTAGCGTCTTACCACAGCGTTTGTCCAAAGTAAAGACAATTTCTTTTAATAATTAGTTGATACAGGTGAACCAACCTGTTTTCGTTCTTCGAGTGTTTTTTTTTAAATTGGAAACGACTTTCACTTCAGAATAACCGACCGGCTCTTTTTAGCGTCAACATCTCTGTGAGATTTCTTATACATCTAAAAGACTTTCTTTATATCCTACTCTACCATTCAAAGCACATGTTTAACTTCCATTTGATTCCCTTTTCGGCGAGAATGTACATTACATGTTCTCTTTTCAAGCCTCTTTATTTTTACACGAAATCTGACTGTTCTCTCTTTGCAAAGTTTTGGAACTGCAATTTGAGAAGGAGACCTGATGGCGAGGAAGCGATAACACGATACAAAGAGATAATTGGGGGCTTTGGGTACCATTGGTATAATAAAACGCATTACAAGAGGGCTTAAAAGTGTCTTCCCGACTTCATCGGATTGACTTCAATGGTTTCCATGGATAGTTAAAGACAAGATCTTGCGCTTAAGAACTACGATCCAAATTAAAGTTTCCCTTAATCCATAAGTTGCCTTCTGTGCACCAATGGCAACGTTGTGTTCAAAAACAAATACTACGCAGGGCTTCTCACATTCCAACCATGTAAACACTAGCCGTGATTGCTTCTCTCCACCTATATACATTTAAATTATATCAAAAACAAGCATTTCGGACAGTGGTGCACCCAAGGGGAATTGGGGCATTCGGGGCACTTACCTTTGTTCTCCTTATACCACTAGTCCGAAATATAAAACTTTATTAAAATAATTTGTTTCTTTTTATGCAATGGAAGGTGGATTTTTATTTTAATGATTCGTGGAAAGCTTATGAGATTCATGCCAACCGAAAATACCGAGACTTTTTTTCAAACAGTGATTTATTTTTCGAGCAGTCAATATTTGTTCAAAATTCACCCTAAAAAACAACTAACTTTATGCTGAGCATTGAGGGTCAAAACGGGGTACACACTGCTGTCTGGGTAAAAAACAAACAAGAACCAAACATCGGGGGAACACGTGGGAAGAAAGACAACATGTCACAAAGGAAAAAAGTGTTCAATGCGATGTGGTTTTCTTGATGGCTTTTCTCGAGCAGTTGTGAAGTTTATTTGTCCGGTGCTGGGGAATTTTGCGATGAGGTAGAGGTCTGATCAACACGGGGAAGACTGGGTGGGCTGTTTTATAGGCCATGCCATTCCATTGGCAAAACGTAATTAAAAGTGTAGTTTTAAGTTTGTTGAAAATCAACTCGTTGACGAAGAAACCCTTTGAGGGCTATAATTAATGCTCTAGAAATAGAATCTGGAATGTCCTAATGAGTATTTTTGTTTTTTATTCTGAATCCCTTCTTTTGTTGCATGGTGAGCCTAGTAAACATGCACTCTTCTTGACCAGGGCCCACGTTACTAGCGAAGCTAAGCAACTTTATGCTCAGCTTACCAGCAGAATAAGGTTTCAGCCAAAATACGACGTCCCATGTACAACCTGCGACTGGTATTATGTTCATTTCTGTTTAGCAGCAAACTTTTCAGCAATACTTTTCGCTAAAACAGCTCTCTGAAACTGGAACCAGATATTTAAATGCTATAGTTTGTATAAGATGTACGAAAGTGGATAATCAAACAAACTTGTCTTTTGAACGTCTTATTTTTGGGGGGCAAGGCTGATCAGTTCTTGGGCAAAAACGGCAACGTCATCCACGTAGCCAGAAATTGTTGTAAGTCTCTCCTAAGGTATGTTTCCTCGTGCATTGACCTTTACCGAACTACAAAAGAAAACATTGATGAAAACGCGCGACGAAAAGGAGCGGGTTGTCAAACAAGAGAGTTGTCTCGAGAGATCTTGTCCAAACCCGCAAATCCCTTGTCGAGATGAATGGGGAACAGAGTTAACCCCCTGCGAGTCGAATGAGAAACAAGGCCAGCAAGGCATGTGTCCTTCAAAATTCCAATAAAAGCCATATTTTTCTGACGGGTTACAGGTCGTTCCCAAGGGTTGGGTTTGGTGAGAAGGTGAAAGCTTTCGTTTGAGTGACGTGGGGTGGGTAGAAAGAAACTGTAACATGATATTTCGACGGAAGGGCAGTCAAAAAATGACAGGTTTCTGCCCGTGACAGTTGATTCGTATTGTTTGGCGGTGACGTCACGTATTGTTGCAGAAAACAATACAGATATTTTCTTTTAGTATGTTCATTTTACCACACTGCACCATGCCTTCTAAATGTATAATATTAAGTAATAAAACAATTTGATGGGTTTTAATTGTTATGAAATAATATTACTTTTAGTGTAAGAATTATCCTTAACAATCAATTTCGTACTTCGTAACTAACTAAGTATACATTGTCTGTTTTTGATGGAAAATACAAACATTGAAACTATCACACTAAAGCTTTTAGAATATAAAAAATTTACTCTGCTGGTAACTTTGAGAAGTCTCAAGTAATTGGTTGGGGTGGCACTCGGGGGGGGGGGGGGGGGGGACACACGAAAATCAATAGGGGCACGTTCTCCGTGCCTCCTTATAGTCAATACGCAGTTGTCATGGAAAACATCTCGAAAGACAATACCTTCGATTAAAGAGAACAAATTTTCCCCAAAAAATCCTGAATCACAGCTTTGAATCACAAAAAAAATTAGTAGTTAAATATAATGATTTTTGTTTTTTTAAATACAGAACTATTATGTTATCGTATTGATCGAACTTTGAAGTGGTGTCAGTTAACAGCAGGGGGTTTTATCAACGAGGTTTATTTACGACCTCGACTGTAAACCAGTGATACTTCCCCCGCAAATCACTGTCGAACCATTTAAAGTGTTTTATGTGCTTTGACCGAATAGCCAAGGTTCAAGTGTATAAACTACCACCTAAAACATATGTGTTTATTCATAATTGTTCGCATAATATAGGGTAGAGTATTACGTATGACTGGCGGGGGGCTGTATATGGATGTAGACGGCTGTTCTGTGCACCCTTACTGATAAACTCTTTTTCACAAAAGGTGAATATTGCAACCATGTTTAAATTTATCAAGGGACCCTTGCTAAATTTCTCTCGAGTGAAAAGTGATTTTATTACTTTCAGGATTAGGACTTTGTTAGACGTTTTCTGCACAGATCTCCCTGCCTTCTCTATATTGAAATTCATACATATAATTTTTCATGGAAGAAAGACAGTCCCGATTTTGGGAGTCAAAATTTGAGGGAATTGACTTCCAAAAGGATGAAAACGGTAGACGCATTGTTTGTTACCTCCACCCCATGATTGTCACCAACCATTCCCCCGGGGCACCTGCCTGTTTCGGAAACAGTCGTCCACTCGGCACACCCACCACTCCTCGACACCTTTATCATCAGTGGGTGTCAGAACATGCATTTAATATAGCATCCAAACACACAGAAGGGCCTCTCTACTGAATGAAGTGGACCCAAACTGCTGTGGATTCGGGTAGCTGCGCAACTGTCATTGTTGATCAAAGTACCCGATTTACCTGCCTCACTTTTTATTTTATTTACGATGACAGCATCCATGCGACTGAGGATTCGTCATTTTAAAAAATGCGAGGAGTTGAAAATGAGTTCGAGGTTACAGGATGACCTCACTGATAACCTGAACTTGTTTCTTTATGTTGTTCAATCTCGCTGGTGACATTTATGTGTCAAACATTACATAGCATTCCATTCTACCCTCATTTCAAACATGGCAACGACAATTATTTTTTAAGTTTTAAGATCTTGACGATAAGACGTGTTAATTTTTGCCCCTAAGAAAACTTTTCGCAAGTTGACTCAAGGAATGCCAATTGCAGTCCCTCCTGGTGAAAACAGTTTCACTGTTTAGATTCCCCTCTCTCTCAACCCTTGTAAGACTGTGTTTTTGATTCCCATATGAAAGCAAGGCGTGTAACATCATGAATGCCTAGAGGGGGTGGGCAGGCAGGATCAGGTGGTAACGGTACTGCAACGGAACTCGTTCATAGAGTTACATTTTTATGCAGGACTCTATCAAAGTGACTCTTGCAACTTATTTCTTGCTTAAAGGGTGGGGGGGGGGGGTAAAATACAGGTAGGGATTCTGCATCATTTTCGTTTTTATGTAACCCACTAATTTTACAGCCTATTTCTAAGAGTTCACTGCTGACGGTCTAAACAATTTGTTTTTAAGCTGGGAACAAATTAATTAATGGATGATTATAATTTATTTATATTTTGCTAATTACTTTATTTAGCTTAATCACCGCATGTCTTTAGGCACGTTTCCCATTCTATGCAAAATGTTTTCTTGATTGATGAGTAGATTTTATTCTCGAAAATGACAATGTGTCTCATGGAGTAACGTCAAATTTCAGAAACATACTTTCTAAAAACAAACAAGAAATCTAAATTTCCTCAAAGTACGCCCCTTTAAGCTCGCTGGGTACGGGGGTACGGAACGTCACAATCAAGCCATCAAAGAAGCCTCTCGAACCCCGGCACCCTTGAGGGGTATACATGCCGTGGCAGACTTTGACAGGTAGACTTTGAAGCTGATGATTGATCGACATCCGGCAATTTGTGCGGGCTATCAAAGTATGATAACGTTAGCACAGTTATCAACTTCAAGTATCCTAGGCAAGGCAGTCCTTTTTCGAGCTCTATCCCTTTGCTCAAAGGCAGTGGATACTTTTGGTATTAAAGCCACCGTAACATCCCTTTGACGTGTCCTTAAATAAATATTACAAAATAATTACGTGTAAACATATCTTATTATTTACATCATACAGTTTAGGAGCTAGCCAATTACCGTTTATTTTCTACCTCCAGTATCAGACAATTCAAAGGCATTGTTCTTACCTTTTTAGTTATCATTCTAATGCTACAGATCTCGAACTGATTTATACAAAAAGTATTACTTTTCTTCGTTCGATATGAAGAAAATATTTCCAGACTTACCCAAATACTTATAACCTTTTGCTGAGATTGGTTGCGAAACTTTAAGTCCCACACCCCTATTGCATTGTCCTATTGTATTGTCCTTATTCTAACCCTAACCCTTGTGTAGATCACGAGGGACAGGAACAGAGTTGTCGGAACATAGAACAGTCATCGTTAAGAACCTGTCGCCATATAGTGATTAACTAAGCTATCCAACACCACTAATTGTCTATGTGTTTTAAGTCCATAGACTGGGCCGTCAACTTCAAGTGTTTTCCTTTTTGCTCAAAGCTCAAACCTCTTTGAATGTGCGACGTTGTTTTCCAAATAAGGGTTGACAAGTGCAAGTTGTGGTTATAGATTTCTGCATCTGTATTCTTTTTGTTGTCTTCACCGACACATTTATTAGTCTGGATCCGACGTGTGCCAGAACATTTCACACGCCGGAAGAACATTTTTATTGAAAATTATAGCCCACACTAGACGAACAATCGAGCGATGGTTATTTGCCATTCGACCACAAAATAAGTAGTTGTCAAATTAATTTCCGAACGGACGTGCACTCTGCACGGTGCTTGGTTGTGGAAATTGATTATAAAAAAGTTTAACAAAGTTCCATTCTGCACGAGAACACTCCACCTGAACTAAAGAATGCAAAGACAGAAAATTAAAGATGGAGTTCGTCAATGGACATTCGTATGGCTTTCAGAACATCAGTCTTAAACTATTAGCCAATCAGGTCATTGATAAAAAAAGTCAAAATCTGCTATTTGGGAAACCTTTGATCCTTGCTCCTCTTCCTAAATAACCAACCAAACCGAGAGCCCCTTATCATTAATCATAAATCTACAATTTCAAATCAAGCTGAATAAATGGCCGACTTTTGAAAACTGGAAAATGTATCACACCCAACTTGGTGTCAATTTGGTGAATAATTTGCTTTCAGGTGAGCGACATCATAAGCCCCAAAACCGTTCCTTTCAACAGCATGAATATACCATATGGTTTTATTGGACCAGGTTTGGACTCTGTGCCAAACAAGTTGGTCCATTATTGTCACGAGTAGAGTACACCAGTCTATTAAAAAGTAATTGGCCAATCGGTGGGAGTATAGATCTGGGTTTACCACTTGTTACCTGTGCCGTAATACGCATACATTTCAATGAGTACACAAGGTATTCTATAAATACAATCAGGACATTGACCAATGAGTGTATGAGGTAGAGGACAGGCAGTGATTTGATGATGAGTGCACGGATTGTGCACACAGAGTATAAAGTTTTAGTAGCTTGGTGAGTTACCATCAGACAGTACTATACATGCCATCTAGGCAGTAGGATGGAATTGCACGCATTGATACCGGCTTGTATATAGGAGACGCGTGAAGTAACACCATTTAAGAACTTCCTTCCATCTTCAAGGTGATACTAGAGTCTTCGAGGAAACTTCTCTTCTCACGGAAAACCATTTTCATTTTCGAGTGTGGATTCGTCAGGGTGATTTGTGTATGTTGCCCGTCCGCTGGACAGTGACGAAGCCTTTTTAAATGAACTCGTTTATTTTCGCTTTGCGCACGTGGAGAGAAATTGGATTTGAGTGAAGTTGAATTATTATACATCTTTGTCAGAGTTAGTTTTCTTTTCTGAAGCGTCTGATTTCTTAACTAACCTGAAGAGGGGCAGACAAGGAAGGAAATTGTCTATCTATTATCAACACGCAAACCGTACGTAGCATTGGGTTTTCAAAACAGTGTCGCTTACTGAACGTGTTTAATTTGGCGCCAATATTCCTGTTTGGAAATACACCACCTGTTTGGAAAAAGTAGACAATTTTGGCGCGAAAACCAAGATAATAATTGCACTTGTCAGGCGGATGTCGGTGGGAGGAATACGTATCTCACCTGCTTTGATAAACAGAAAGTCAACCTGTAATGCATCATCCGGATTCCTTGATTGCCATGCTCGCGGATTGACATATTCCATACCCAAGGAGGAGGCGCAAAAAGAAAGTTGACATTCCTCTCAACATTTTCCACCTATGATATTCAAGATTACGTAATTTATATTTGTCAATGTGGTTTTTCCCAGCCGTGTTGTTTATGATTCATCGAGTGTACGGGACAATAACATTCGAATAATTCTCCCTCAGTCGAGAAAAGATGTCTCGTCGAGGTGCTATAATCGACGACAAATCATTCATGAAGTGAAGGGACCTTCAGCTTTAAGGGTTAATTGTTTTGATGGCCATGAGGGTACAGATGAATGATAACGTGTAACTCACAATCCTCACAACGCTGATAGACCACTAGTAAGGATACTGTAACATTCAACCAAGGATTACCGAAAAGAAAACAAGTGCTCTTCACAGAGATCAATACTTTTCTTGGAGGAACGGATGGATGCAAGTTTATGTTCTTGCCACACACTGTGATATCAGAAGTACTACTGGCTTAGGTTTGCTGAAAAGAAAGTAACATTTTGTCGTGAGTGGAGTTAGGATCTAAACAAGGCTACTAATCCATCTTTGATATCTGTTTTCATTTGAGATCATCCAGTTGGTCAACAGACTATGTTGGATGTCTTAGCATTACGTGATTGAGGCACACCCTGGCTTAAGGGTGGGAGGAAGTTAACGCATCACCTTGGTCACAAAAGAAGGCTGGTCGACGTAGCGTTGGAGCGGGAGTGTTGTCCCTATCGACGGGTTGATGTCACCACAATCACTGTAGTGTGTCGCCCGATGTCATTCGCCTTGACGAAACTCACTCGCGAGGATATTTTACCCTAACGCTTCAAATTTTGTGAAAATCCGAGGATCAAATTCGAGCCAATATGTTGATAGTTTTAATTGAAGTAATTATTTGATTTACATTTGCATACTCATGATTTACGACGACATGACTAATCGTTTTCTGTCTGTACGCGGATAAACAAGTAATTAGCAGGAACTGAACATCAAGATCGCGTTTATCATTTTGTATTCTAAAAAATCAATGACGAAAATACTGTGGATGTAAATATTTGTATCCTTCATACAATGTTTACCTGACCAGGCGAATACTCGAGCATCTTGATGAAATTACCGATGAGTCTTGCTGATGGGCATTCCTAATCAATTTCAATCCCTAATTGATTGGATACGTACGGAGGACAGGTTCATGATTCAAAGCTCCTTGAAATGATAAGAATCTCGCGTAAAAGACCGATCGACTTTTCCCCTCAGAGAAGTGACTCAGGTATACCCTCGATACGAACAAAGTTGAGCTGAAGAATTATTATTGTATATTATTCTTCCAAACCGAACAATGGCTACTTTCCTGGATTGGGAGATCCTGCTAATGCTGTGCTTCACTGTCATGCTTGTGGTCGTGGATTCAGGAGATACGTGGCGAGTGAAAACAAAAGGTAAGAACGATTATATGCAATTTATTCATTTATGTGTGTTAAGAATGGTTGTATGATCATAGCAAAATAACTAATTTTGTTCCAAAAGGTCAAATTTGAATAATTGATTATGGACATTGCAAGTATCCTGACACTACATTGCATAAATATTTATATTAAAATATACTTTGTAGAACATTAAGGAATTCCAGAGGTCCAAGGTTCGAATCGAGTCCTATTATCAATCTATAGTTCAGGCTTAACTAGCATGTTTCAAAAACAACAACAACAACCCCAGCCCCTTCCCGGCGCTCTGCATGTATATTACACCAGACATTCCAGTGAGCCATGTTATTCGCGAACATATTATTTTGATTGCTTTTACCCGTCGTGTTGTCGACCGTAAACCAGAAAATAAATTGCCCTGTAAATCAAGGAAATTAAAGCTTTACTTTGTGGCAGGAACCATTTAAGACATTTGCGACTTACTAGATCCAGTTTGGCTAACCACCCAATCGATGCATGTACGCAACGACCTTTTTCTAAATCATAAACAGCATTTTCTCAAGTGTAATAACTCCCTAATTAATATTGAGGCCTATCTTTTATTCCACAAGGAATATGGCAATAACTGATTGCCGAGCCGAACCCCTTGGGTGTTGAGATCAAATTAAAGCTGACATGGTCGGACAGTTTGTTTAATTTCAACCCACGTATCTTTTATTTGATCTTACATTAAAAACAAATAATGACAATGTGCAGAGGTATTTTTCAAGCGTGAGTCAGAAGTGCCTCGTTATATTGAAAGATAATGTCCAGGTTGCAGCTCTGACACCATGGGTATTATCACTTCTTTAATTAGTCTAGACATCTCGTCAACCTTGTGTTCTTTAGTACTTCCAAACCACGTTCTTATTTATATTACGGTGTCAGTTATTTCTACATCTTGAGGGGGAGGGGGGAGGGGTGTAAATCTTCGCCCTTGTTTGGAAAAGTGACTTTCTTCGGACTGTTTACGTTCGAATGTAAACTAAATCGAACTTTCTCTTCATGCATTAAAACGAAACAAGGACCCAAATTGCACGTCTTGAGCCTAACATTAAGTGCTTAGCAATTCTGCTGAAAATTTAAGCGGGGACCAGTGGCAAAAAAGTACACATGCCATTCTACTTTAGCAGGTAATACATTTCTGGTAAGCAAAATTACACACGGTGCTTAAACGATGTTTGTGACGCTCGGTAAACTCGGTTCTGTTTGTTATTTTACTTCAAACTGTTCGAGAGTGTAGACAGGTGTGCTGATGTTTTGAGTGTTTATCACTTAAGATTAGGAATGGGAATCGTGATCTGACATAAAACCGTCAGTCTAAACAGATTACAAACTACCTGCCATTTAATAACTCCAGTAATACGTTAACCTATTTGCGTGCAAACTAGACGCCAACCGTCCAACCACTAACGGATTGCGTAGCTGTATCTCTGGAGATGTTCCATGACTAATTCAACCTGTCATGGTAGTCTGAGAGATGGGGACAAAAAACACACATCCCCCTGGGGGATCCCCACCATGTATGTCGTCACAGGATGCGATCAGTCACTTTCTACCAAGCAAGGGAGCATAGATCATGACGTCATTTTGAGCATTTGGCCCATGGTAGTTAGGAGACCGGACTGATAATTGCAGTATTCAATTTGAATCAATCTGTGGGTGAGGAGTTTGCTTCGAGAATCGTGCAGACAAGATTATAATTTAGAATCATTGAAAGGTGCATGAGGGCATCGTTCTCATCCATTCCAGTGGGCCGGGAATTTTTTTGCACTTTCAGAAAGAGGGCGTGCTTCATGTTTTAGTTACGCTCAGCAAGCGAAGTGTTAATTGCAGCTTTGTATCTGCATCCGAAAGCTCTCAGAAAGATATTAATTAAGGATGCGATCAGTCCATTTTGATGAATAACCATGAATTGGCTACAATCATGTATACAAATACATCATTTTTTATTTATTTAGACAACAAAAAACAAGTACATGCATAGATGACGAAGTTCCAACTTGTGAGACACGGCGGCTGTTGAAATTGTTATGATTGACGCTAAATTTGTTTTACCAATGTCAGAATAGTGCACATATTTTTTATGAACTTGCTGTATTTGTTTTTGGAGAGAGTAACATTTTAAAATTTTTTGTGCTGCATACTGTTTCAATACACTTTATTAGTCGGACGTCCCAAACCCAAATCACATTTATATCTTAATTCCCAAGCTGAATCTTCTAAAAGGAAACACTTCTATCAACACCTTCACTTTCACATCAATTTGTCAATAATTTAGTAACACTGGATAATCTTTAAAGCCCCTGAGGTGTGAGCCGCTTTAAAAACAGCCAGTGACACCTAAAAAAAAAAAAATACTATTTCCAGTGTGACATTTACCTGTAAAATCTTTCATCTTAAATTAATTTGAATCTCTCAGAGCTTGTCATCAACGACCTGTTTGTAAGATAAGAAAATTATCTGATAATTATGAAAAGTTGGCAAGTTTTCATGGTAATTTTATTTCTGTAAAGCATACACAGCAGGTGCATGGCTCCGTGTACTTCCATTTGATTTAGAAAACGGCAATGTTACTCATTATCGAGATTAAGGGCTTCCTCCATAACGGCTAGGTGTGACAGGTGTAGGGCTCCTGCAAATACAGAAAGCCAACAGTCACAGTGGTCGTCTTGGTTGGGGAGATATCATAAAACTCTTAGGTACAAATAACAAACCTGTTTTTGTGACAAAACCAGCTATATTGTTTACATTATATTCATTAGTAATAGCTGTTAATTTGGTTCCTTCTAAACTTGACATACTCCTAAAGCATCACTTTAAAATCGGGTATGTGATTCGCACAACAGTCGATCAGACTTGACCTGGAATTATTTGTCGGCACTGACCCACTGGTCACAAAACGCAGTTATATTATTCCCATGTAGAGAAGACAGGCATGACACTTTATAAGTATGATTAATATAATCTGAGATTCTCCTTGACCCACAGCCCGACCAAGGTGACACCTCTACGGGTCCAGCAGCGGTATTTTAATTAAAACAAAATTAATTTTACAAAATACATTTCGTTTTCGAGGATGAACTCTTCCCGTGCCATGCTGCGCTACCCTACAGTAATAAATTGACCTTCAAAAACTCATACTTTTTCTTACATCCTTTGCCAACTTTACCTCTCCCTTGTGCCCCCTCCCCATTAGCCACCCTTCATCCCCTGCCTGCCTCACCCCCTCACTTTGTACACCCATCTTCGATCTGTCTTAAGTTTGTCTCAGCTTTTGAGCTTTGGGAGTATGATTCAATTGCACATCAGACATGTAAAGGGGCACCATAGAGTCCACCATAGAGTCCTCTGCCTGAGCTAATGTTTGCCCGCGCAGGATATCATGCTTAATGTACTTTCCTGTTTACCAAATCAAATTTATGAGTCCAAAAGGAACCATGCCTGGCTCTAGACTGTTGCAAGATGAAAGGAAATGAAATTTTCGAAAATCAATCAACTTTAACCAATAATATGTAATGGTAACAATTTTGTAAATATAATGTGTCTATATAGTGTCATAATAATCTCCAAGCTGCGACCTGTTTTATGTTTCATTTGCATATCGGATGAACCATGGATGATAGGCCATGTTTTTTTCCCTTCTTGATGTAACCACACTTAAAAAAGAGAGTAGTTAATCTGCTATGAACCGCCCAGTTCGGGTATGATATTTTGCCCTGTGAAAAAAAAGAGTGGGACAACTTCCTTGAGTACAAAACGGACCTGCGCAACTGTACATTATGGTAAAGTCTTTAGGTCTAATACATTTCAGGCTATTAACAATAGTGTTTTCATATGATGAGTAATTTTGTTCTCTTCAGAAATCAGATTTAAGTTTTAGGAAGAATATCACACCTGTCAGTTTGACCAACCATGTTTATATGAAGGAATTCTTTCTTTCAAAGTTTTATTTTGAATAATAACTCATTTTATTTTTCTCCATACCACAGCTTGCCCACAAGGGTGCAATTCCTGCACAATGTTCAACGGATGCGTCACTTGCAAGCCTCGCTACTTACTCCTCCTTCATCGAAGTGGAATGAAACAAATGGGTTACTGCAGACACACGTGCCCTCCTGGCTACTACGCGAGTACGATGTCTGATGTTAACAGGTGTTCAAGTAAGTGATTGAGATGTGGATTTAGGTCTGGAGAGGGGTGTGGGGGGCAAGAAGAACACCCTAGTTCTTGAACCTATTCATTTGAGCACATCTCCCCAATGTTCTACTCTTTATTATCATTATCTTGGTAAACCGGGGTTTTTAATTAAAGTTAATTAACAACAGAAAAAAACATAAAAAGTGAGTGTTAACCTTGACTTAATGATCTTTCAACTGAGTTTAAGTTTTCTTGGAAACTTTAGCTGATGACAGCTCGTTCAAATTGTAATGTATTCAAGATTGTGTACTGCGCTGGCACGAAGGCGACATACAATGATAAACAATTGATATGAACAGGATGTAGAGGGCGGTATTTAAGTCACCAGCAATTACACAGTCGCCATTCTAAGTCACTTCGCTTGTCTGGTTTGGGTTTTTAAAACAGTACAGACGATGTGTGGCCACACAAAGCCCATGCCAGATGCCACTGAAGATAGGCATGAAAAAGATTACCAACACTCAAATTAGTTTGATGGCGACACCAAATGCTGTCTTACTATAAATAGTTATAACTATAGAAAAAGTTATTCTAAGAAAATAGTTTCCTTTTCGCTTCTCGTCGTGGTGGCACTGTATTTACTTGGAAACATGGTCTAAGAACTGAATAGTATTAAAGGAACACGTTGCCTTGGATCGGACGAGTTGGTCTATAACAAAGCGTTTTTAACCGTTTGTTATAAAATGCATATGGTTGGAAAGATGTTTTAAAAGTAGAATACAATTATCCACACAAGTTTGCCTCTAAATTGCGTGGTTTTCCTTGTACTGTGCGAACTAACACGGTCGGCCATTTATGGGAGTCAACAATTTGACTCCCATAAATGGCCGACCGTGTTAGTCGACGAGGTAAAAGGAAAACCGTACAATTTCGAGGCATGTTTGTGTGGATCATTGTATTCTTCTTTTACAGCATCTTTCTACCTATATACATTTTATAACAAATGCTTTTCAAAGACCAACTCGACCGATCCAAGGCAACGTGTTCCTTTAAGCAATGACAATCTCCCCTACCCATCACCAAACAAAACTAAAACACAACCCACCAAAAACAAAACAAACAAATAGACCCCAAAATACATTTACATGTTCTTTTACCATTCTTCATATATTCAGAATGCAGAGTGGAGAACTGCGAGTCTTGTTACAGCCGAACCGTTTGTTCAAACTGTCAGTCACCGTTCTTCGGATACAACGGGAAATGTTACGCACAGTGCCCTGAGGGCACATGGGCAGACAGAAAGAGTGGGCACTGCGTCGATACAGGTACATAGGCACTGAGTTAATTTGAACCAGTTCAGTCGGAGATAAGTCATGTCGTTACCATGGTGACTTTTCATTGCTAATTCTCTCAATTTGTATGTTAAAATTAGCCTACTGGAAAGTTGGGACAGATTTTTTAATAATGGGCACAAAGCAAGTCTTTATTTTGAACTTGTGCTCCTATAGACTTTACTCCCAATGGCCTATGAGTATGAGTTTTAGTCAGATCGGGCCAGGGGTCAGACAGAAAAGGGCTGTGAACCCACAAGAGGGAGGGCAGCAAGACTAGCCCACCTTGTTGGGCTGTTTTTGGCTCTCTTTTAAAATCTTTCTTACCATAGTTATCATTGATAAGACCGATGTTAAAAGAGAGCCAAATAAACTAGAGTACTCGGTTTGACTTAAACAGAACGGTCAATGTTGACGCTAATAAATGTCTTGCAACTTTAGGCAGACTTTGAATACTATTTTTGATAGGTAATTCGAATTATTATAACAGATTGACGCCTCACTAATTCTAATTTCATTAAGAGGTGTGGAAATGAAGTTAACCTACTCTTTTTGCAAAATGATGTATTATCGATTTCTTTATCTGACTTATGAACATTAACTGAAAACTCATCAATCTCTTACAGTTAATTGCGTGGTGTCCGAGTGGGATAGCTGGACTCCTTGTCAGAAAAATGGCGCCCTCTGTGGGTACAAATGGGGAGAAGAATCTCGTATGAGAGGAATCATCACACCGCCCTCACCGGGAGGGGAGAGTTGTCCCGAGCTCTTAGAGACCAGAGAGTGTCGAATGGTGCAAAGATATTGTCAAGGTAAACAATAGTTTTGAACATTCCTTGGATGACATGATGGAGAGAAACATTTAGAAGTTTTCACTGGGGTTGATGCCAATTAGACATCCGGGTAGTGGTATGTCGTCGGATTCCCCACATAAACCAATTACTGTTAGCAAGAGATTCATCAACGTTCTTAGCTGACTATCAAAGTTTAAACTTGTTTGTCTGTTTATTGGAAAAGAATGACACTGTATGTAGCAGGTAGTTTTGCGTAGTTAAATAAACTTACTGCCTGCCTACATATACCATGGTCTGACGTGGACAAGTCTTCCCCCTAGATAAAAATGTACAATGACAGGACTTACGAGTATAACTTTAGATAAATGACTGTTTTAATGATTTTTTTTTCAACAGAAGACGACCTTATCACTGAAGCAGCGGCAGTAGGTCAATATAAAAACGACAAAGAAAGCTCGAAAAGAAAGTCGGCACGGCGAAAATCACGAAAAAGAAGTCGAACTCGCAAAACGCGAACAAGGACTCGCTCAAAGAGTGGTCGTGAAAGAGATCCATCAAAGTCAAGAAACAAAGAGAAACAATCTCGCGATACACCACGAGATCTTCCAGCGGATATTGCGTGAATGTTCAGAGGATTCTTGGTGGATTGAACACGAGAGGGCGCTTTTGTCAAAGATGCAGTGTGAGGAGCTCTTCCATAATCTTTTTTGAAAGCTCTGAATATGAAAATGAGCCACACGTCTCTATTAGCGTTGAATAACCTTCAACTAAATTGACGAGAAAGATTTTACGAAAGATTGTGCTTTTAAAAAGAAAGGCCATGCTTTTAAACATTCTGTATATTATTTTGTGTCTTATTGCAGCACAATTCGGGAAGCATTGTGTGTTTATGCAATGTCCCAAATCCTACTTTATTAGCATTTAACACAAGAACAGAACCACGCAAGATGCCAATTCAAAAGCTCACCCACCCGTCATCAACAATTATGCACATTTCTCGTCAAAGTTCCACTATGAGACAATGGAATGATGTTAGGTTTGTGCCATCTTAAAGCCCATTGATTTAGTTGTTGTTTTGAATAGAATCGCTTATTTTGATGAAATTGTATAAATGTTGTCTTGATTGATGACCAGAGGAGAGGTGAATTCCAATAGTGTACAATTCCTTTAAAAGTAAAACTTGAGATTAGATTTCACTTTCATCTTGAGTATTAACAATTACTTGATTTCTAGTTTTGAGATGTCGAACAAGATTTTGTCCGGTATCGTATAGAGAAATCATCAGCAGCTAAGAGTGTGTAAATTTATATGTAACATATGCAAATAACCGAGCTAAGAGATTCAACAATTGTTTCTTCCCGTAAATGTTATACATAATGTTTAATCCATTGTTAAAAGAATGCGTACATAGACCTTTTCGCAAATACTGGGGCGCGCGCGTAAAGCTTGGAATTAGGTGCATTGTGGTCTAGCTGGTAGCAAAATTTGATTCATATCTATCCCAAAATGCACCTCATTCAACAGTCTGCGCTTGCGCATTGGTATTTGCGATAAGGTCTATGAGACATCTTACCACTTTGTTATGACATCATGATGACGTTTAATTTATTATTTTTGAATAACTGAGCTCAACTATTTATTACTTGGGGTTCGTATACCATAACAATTATTTTGTTAGTATCGGTATAATATGATTTTATTTTTAAAATAAACTTCTTTTGTGAAATAAACCTTTCCCGAGGTTGAAAAACTTGCTGTATTTTTATTACTTCATTGAGACAGTGACAAGATAATTGCTATACATCTATGAGTTATAATTTAAGGAGGTAGATGCAGAGTACACACGTCTATTAGGGGGTTTTACCCTTCGTCGTTTCATCACGCTCAGTCAACCAGCGTTACGTTTTGTTCGATGTATGCGATTTATCTAATGAAAATGGATAATTTTATCAACAATTGTAATTTTTAGCTGGCGGTTATGCTGTTTATATATGTATATATTTTTACATAATGACATGTTTATTAAGCAGGGTATACTTTTTGGTGGTTGCCAAATACCAGATCCTCACTTGGTTTACCCCAACCTATGCATACATTAGTAACCTGTGAACATTTTGGCTCAATTAGTGTTATCGAAAAAGCAAGAAAATGATGAAAGAAAAACACCCTTGTTGCATTTATGTGCTTTGAGATGCCCAAGGAAAGCTTCATGCCTGAAGTCTTTTTACGATTCATTGGGTGAAAAACCACCCCCTCTCTAAAATGAAATTACTTTAAAGGAATGATTTTTAACAATATTTTATAATGGAGTTAGTACAAACACATCCAGGCCTTCAGGAGACAATCATCTTCCAGATAGAGAGAAGAAAACATTATCTAAACTCCTAACGGACAACCAAAAATGTGATTTAAAGAGTAAAAGGTTGATTGCATGCATTCACACTTATCCTTAAAACAAAACATTCATTCAATTCCTTATTAAAAGTTTACAGGCATAGATCAGATCAGAAACAGGTGCCAACAAACCCACCTCCAGTTGTTCTTTACTCCACCCCCTGAATTTTGTTTTCACCAGGCGAAAACCAATTGTCAGAATATCTTTATTCCCTTTGTAGCGGAATTCAATGGACATATTTCTTAAGGAAATAATGCGGAGGAATCAATTAGTAACAATTTGAGAGCCAGTGAGGTTTATAAGTGGTAGGTTTCCCCCCACAGCTATTTCATGTTTCAAAATTAAACGGACCTAAAAAAAAAAAACGATAAAAGAACAAAATCGGATTGTTGCCGAGCTCAAATACAAACCCATCTGAAGAAATATTAGCTTCCAGCTAACTTCCCCGATGAAGTTAGAAATGTGTTATTGCCAGGTTAATCAGAATGTTCGTAAAAGGAAAGACAATTTTGACAGTGGCACAGTCAGGGGTAGAAGCCATGAGAAACCATTATTTTTTAGAAGATCAAGTTATTTTCTTTAAATGCAATGATGCAATAGGAGTTTTCATTGTATTCCTGCTGAATGTGTCTTTGCCCCCCTCCACCACCCCAAAAGTGTTTGGTAATGCCATTGTTGGTCATTAGCAAAGATCAACATATTTTGAAAACCTTGCAAAGAAGATTAATGTGTACCTCTATAGTTCTTTACGCAATCAATTGTTGTATATCTTTTACCTCCATCCCATCCCCGAATTAAGTTTTTACCCTGGCTTGCCCCCCCCCCCCACCCATGGAAATGTTTGGTTGCAACACCGCATTTTGGCCATTAGTGAAGGTTGCCATATTGGAAACCATGTAACAAAATATGACTTTGTACCTCTACACTTCTTTACGTCATGCAATGGTCGTTTTTCATTTGAACACAGTATATTTCCCAATCCCACCACTCACTCTAAAGACCTGAAAGCAACGTTAATTTGTCCTAATTCAATTTTGACCCATCAGTGTGCTTCCTTGAATGGCACCCGATGGTTTTGTTATTTCTACGTCTCGACGCCGACCCATTGTGACGTCCTCGCCACTTCAATACACGTTCAAACATTATGGAATCGATTGAACCACAGTACCATTAAACATTACACCCTTGTCTTCTTCTGCCCATCTCTGGAAAAATGTGTGAATGGAATATAATTTCTGTTAGCTAAAGTATTCAAGGAAATTTAATGCATTGAATGATTTTACTGTAGTCAATAATGCTGGAAATTTTAAGTATTGACAATGACTGTTTGCATTTTATGAACATTAATGGTTGTTTGTTGATTGTGAGGCAAAAGAAATAGTGTGAACTCAATCCCATTGATTAAATCACAGGAAACTCTATTTTTGAAACAATTTAATGTGGTGAAAACTTATTACATTAGCTCAAAAATTTGAACTGAGGAAAAATTTTCGAAGAAGTTTTTTAATTGACTTGAAGATTGATTTTTTTTTTTGTAATGGGTTTTGAGGTATCTTTAAAATTGAAGGTCTGCTATGAACCAGACGAATCATTAATCAAAGGGACCCAATTTGAAGGTTAAATGAAGTCCTATAAATAGAAACAATTGGGTTGAATAGAGACGTCTGAGACTTGTTATTGTCATTTTTGGCAGTAGCATGAAATCATATAGCTTAAGGATTACAAAGATGGCACAGCAGCATTTTTTGATGGATTAAATTCAGTATAAAATGCCATGTTTCTGCAGCCAAATCAACCGATCAATGCGTAATATTATCATTACAAATCATATGGAGAGTCACTAGATGTAGATATTGGCTTCTCCAGACTAATATTATTTTCTTACTGTAGTTTTCCACCATGTTTTAATCTTATTTGCCTTATCTTCAAGAGCAAATACATTTTGGTTTTATGAAAGGGCTCGCTTCGAAATAACTATTTAAATGGGACGTTTTTGAATTCATGTCAAATCATATCAATAATACTTCTGTAGTGAAAAAAACACATTTAGTTGACTTTCCTATCAGTATAAATAATTAAGATATGACTTTAATTGACTCTGGAGCCCACTCGCGTCTTACCTTTCGCACATGTTCATTAAAAATAGTTGTGTCTTAGTTAGACTCTTAAATTATTGAAGATACACTTTTACAGTAACGATTAGATGAGGTTGATAACTCAATACAGTGCATATTGACTGAGCTTGCAACACAGCCAGTCTTCTGGGCGTGGTTTCTTATTAAAGTTCAGTGCACGACGTCACGTTGAGATTGCAGTAGTACGGTAGAAGCCGGTCGCTCAAGAAAGACGGAGATTGTGTGTGAGCGTCGCGCAGAGAGTTGTTGGCTGCATTGGCCTAAATACTCTCACTTTGGCTCTAGAAGTCTTAGAAGAAAGTGGTTTCCGGTGGATTTGAAAAACCCAGCCGATCTATGAGTATGTCGAGCTACTCTCCGATACCGGGTTTAGGGGCCCCAGTCGCCAGAATACGGAATTTTGTCGGCGGTCTACTTCCCCGAGGTAGACTCGATGAAGAGCATCTTCATTTCGCTAAGTGTGATTCTACGGAGCTGTCTGTACTGGGTCCGGAGGAAGATGATGCGGTACTTACGAAGCAAGGAGGGGCAGAGAAGGGTAAAGTAACCGCCGTGAATGGGGCCGTGGCACCGGGCTGGAACCAGCAGGCAGCGTCTGCTGCTGGACAGAGAGGTGGATACGGAGAAGGAAGTAATGTGAACATTGTCAAGAAACAAATATCTACATGGGATGCTGGTTGGAATGTAACTAATGCTATACAGGTAAGCTAACGTTGTTGTACCACTTTGTACCATTGTGTGCCATGATTTTCCTCTTTTAACATTTCCTGGGATCAATGTTATATTTTTTTGTGTGTGGAAAGTTTACAATACAACACAAAAGTTAAGCATTTCAAATGACTTAACAATATATATTTTAAGTTAAATTGCCAGTAAAAGTTATACTTTTACAATTTCTTAAGTTCATCAAAGAAACAAATTACGTAGTATTAAAGTTAATTTCTTTCGTGTGGAAAATTGAATGTGAAGTATTTTTGTCCAGCTTTATTTCATCCTTGCCACATCCTATTATTTTATTAAACAATTTAATGTAGTCTGACGAAAAAGATTAACAAAGTTAAATTAATGCAGCACCTCAAGTTATGGTTTGTGTTTTATATAGTTTTCATGTTATCTTTACAACATTTTTAAATTACAAATTCCTAATAGTTATATTTTTTGTACTATTGATTGATTGAGCTGTTAGTTCTTTCCAAATCATGTTCATGATAATATAAAACAGGCTTTGAGTTGATTTATTTTATTTAATAATACTTCTTAAAAAGATGTTGACATAAACATGTATATAATTAAAATAAAAGGTTTGAATCTTGTTTTAGTCTCCAAGAAATAGTGTGAAAGAACATAAGTACAATAGCTAAACGAAAGAAAACAAATAATGGTGGATAAATTATTGGTTTTATGAACAGGATTACTGGAAAGCCTTCGTAAAATTTCAAAACATTATAGTCAAACTTGAGGTTTAAAAGCAATTGCCGCATTGGAGAACACAAACAAAGAACACATGTTTACAATAATCCAGAAACATTGAAAACAGCACTCTATTTCTAAGAAAATGTTGAAAATAAATAATAAAAACAAGCTTAGTCAAAATAGCCTTTAAGCCTTCGAGAAAGAATATACAAGGACCGAAACGCTAGGCCCTTGTGACTATTTTTGCAAAAAAAATAAAAATATAATAAAACAAACAAGGAGATTACTTGAGAAATAATATATAAATAAACAAATAATAAATTAATAATACTAAAATCTTACAAAATTAAGTACAAATTCCATTAGTCGGTGCCACTCAGTAAAATTCATTAAAATTAATGGAAATTTGAAGAAGTGTACATCCTCAGAAATTTTCATCAAATTGCTCCCCATTCATGCAATATTTCATATTTCGGACGTGCAGTTGCACCTAGCTAACAAATTATGCCTTTCTATGTACAGTGTCCAATTTAAAGGGATAATTTGGATACAACTTTGCAATTTTATGTAGGCCTATAGATGCAATACTCACTAGGTTTAGGGATAACACACCATTGCACCAACCAAGCATCTTACCGAAGATCGATTGTCACGTTTTAGTTAAATTATTCATTTAGTTGGGTTTTTCTCGAGGGAAGTATTAATTTTTATAATCATTGAGCTTCCAGAAGTGATCGAAGTGTTATCTAAAGCGATATGTACGTTTAACCCATCGATATTAACAATCGTTCTTGCAATGACAGATTTTTAAAATTTATTTCACGACAAAATTGTGTTTTTACGACTATACACTTTACCTATACCCATCTAACCCAGTCAACGCTTATTCACAGTGTCCGAAATACTAATCACTAATTGAATTACATGATACATCGCCTGGTTGGTTTCCACACTTGCCCCTACCGCGTAGAAAGGGCACCAGTCCATGAAATCGGCGAAATATGCCCGTAATTGCATGTCTCAGTTTTCATTTATTTCAACTGACCATGGCAATTTGGCGAGAAGATTTGCCACCTGATCCTGTGTGATTGAGTTTTATGTTCATGTTGCAAGCAATGTAGGTACACATGCATCCCTTCCACATCAAGAGGTCCTTCAAGTCTTGATGCAATGTCATCTCAAAGAATGCAAACTCATCGTATCTCATGTTCTGTATGTCTAGAAACAAGATTGGTTAATATCGATCAAGGTTATAAATGTAAGGGGAAGTAGTATTGATATATCCCCTCTATCATCAAGTTTTTTTTCAAATAATATTTTTTACATATTTTTTTCTGTCTAGAAATAATAATTATGCCAATTCATGTTATTATCTTAACAACTGTACAATCGCAAAGAACACGCGCAAGATTTGGTTCAGCTTTGCTTGTAAACTCTAGTTTTTACTAATTTTATTTTAAGGGTTATATTATGGGGTCATTTACGAGCAACCTATGCAAGGAAATCTCCGCGAAAAAAACAAAGAATTCACATTAAAATGCTTACACATGGATATAAACATCTTTTATTCATCTTTTATGGTACTTAAGTTGCCCTGTGTCATGCATTGCAGTTGGTTGCCTCAAAGTTGTCTGTAGAAATTTTCATTTTTGTTTAATCTATAAAAAACAAAAAAAAACAAAAATGCATTCAGGAAAATAATGTTAAAACAATGGAAAATTATATTAAAACGAAAGTGATATATTTATGCAGGTATATTTATCATTCAATTACTGTTTACCATCTTGCCATAAAACCCCTCAAAATGCATTTAGGAAAATAATATCGAAACAATAGAAAATTATATTAATACGAAAGTAATATATTTATACAGGTATGATTATCATTCAATTAATTTTTACCATCTGGTCATAAATAATTTACAACTTAATTTCACAAATTCCTAGTAGCATATGTTGAAACTTTCAAGTAAAATGTCAGAACACTTCTGCACCCACACATAATAATGTTCAGAGAGTGTATTTTAAACACCATTTCGACCAATACTGAAATTTAGGTTTTTAAAATGCAAACATAGACAGCAGTATGTCTACAAACCACGCGACAGCTTGGCAGACATGCAGTATGTTTTTGATTTCGTTTGGAAACTTGAGTTGTTTGAAACAGACTCGTTACATTAAAATTGAATCTTTTGAAGACAACTAATAAGAAAGAAAGAAGGGAAAAAAGAAGGGACAAAATTGCAAAGAAGGAACCTGAAATACGCGTCGCCATGACTAAATCTGCCTTTCAATGACGTCAATAACAATTAAATCAGCGTCTGAATATTACATTAATCAAGGAGACAACCTTGAAGGCATGGTATCTCTTAATGAATAATTCAATAACTAATTTGCATAATGTAGTTTTCTTCTGTCGGACGGAGATGTCTTGCACGTGGTCTTTGGTGTCTTCACCTTGTAACACTCTAATAAAACAAATCCATGGAGTGGTTCACAGCAGCTCAGCATGAAGCTTTGTAATGATTCTATTATTAGATGCAGTATTCTATAAATAGTTAAATAATTAGTCTGCACATCATATTTTTATTATCTGTTTTTCTCTAGAAGCTATTTTTGTGAGTAGTTGTACTCATGTTGTTATTAACAACGTCGTTTGTTTTTCAAGGCATAAATCATAATGTAAACCACTTCACATAAAATAAAATAAAAATCAGAGGAGAATG
This sequence comes from Asterias amurensis, assembly GCF_032118995.1. Taxonomy (NCBI): domain Eukaryota; kingdom Metazoa; phylum Echinodermata; class Asteroidea; order Forcipulatida; family Asteriidae; genus Asterias; species Asterias amurensis. The sequence goes on along the minus strand of NC_092667.1, from coordinate 4,213,949 downwards.
TTAAATATTTGCATGACCTTTGCAAATAATTGAACTGACAGACTTTCAGTTCATGCAAATGATAATTGTTGTTAATCTGAAATGTTTTAGAAGGTGCAATCTCGGTTACAAGCTTGAAACAAAACCAGGACTACAAAAGAACACTGGTTGGTACTATGGTGTGCATGCCATCAAATCACTAAACATCCCTGATTCATTCCGACGACAACATGCATGTCTAAGACGCGATCAATGTCCTCGGTCGAATGAAAACACACTCTCTGAATCTGCTCACAGACTCGATATGAAAACAACCAATCAGTGGCCAGGCTGTTGACTCAGGTGGTGACAATGTAGACACAATCTCGATCAGTATGCTCAGATCTGCATATTAGCAGCCCACTCGAGTGCAATTCGCTAGCCACTAATTGACCAGGTCTCAAAAAAGGAAAAAAGAAAACATTTCAAATTGAAGATAGAGGACGCAAGACGTTCGATGACTATACGTCACAAGAAGGTATAACGATGAGAATTGATTGCTCATGATTGGGATAAGAAGTATCTTTATTTGATTGGGCTCAGACTTGTAGACGATCGCTCTCGTCAATTAATAATGAAAACTAGATATTTAAGGTTGAAAAAATCTATAAAAAGAAAGCCTGTGGTTCGTCTTCTCCATGTGGTGCATTAGATTAGACATTGAAGTTGTGTCGTTTGTCAAAACAGATTCCCATGGTAAAAAGACGAACACAGTTTTCCCTCAATCGATACTGAATACAGATTTGTAGAGCTTAACGATCTGGTCTCAATTAGTGCAGGCTTGTATGAGGTTAGATTCATGAGGCTAACCCTCAAATGGGGGTGGAAGTTTAGACTTGAGTCTTCTCTTGATCCGCAACAGGCCGACACGTAGACCCTTTCCGAGGCAAAGCCACGATTTCCGCTTCGACTCCGTAAAAAGTATTTTCGAAGTTATGGTTTATTTAAAAGCCACTTTTTCCCAAATCAAGCGTCTTTGGCTATGGCTATAGCCGTTGGCTGCAGTAATAACTTTTACGACTATTCAGAGTAAGCCATAGCCGAAGCCGTTAACTCTGGCATCTTGCTTTCGCTGTTCTTGATAACGCGTTTGATACACCACTATGAGTATTTACCTTAATGTCACGTCATATTCCAAGGTGCCGATATTTTGCTTCTCAATACCAAATAATATATCTTTCTTTTCACTGCACGTATATGACGACATCACAATCAGTAGTCTGAGCCACTGATGGTTGTGTGCGCACTAAAACAGCGTCTATATAGCTACAGCAAAACCCTGTTACTCAACAGCAATTTTTTGTCACGTTCAGTTGCTAAAATTGCCATAGGCTTCCCTGCCCTCCCGCAGCTAAATAATCAGATATGGTGTGTACAGTGATTATAATAGGCTTAATCCCACACCGATATGAAAATTAATAGTGAAATAGCACAGCTTTGTAGAAATAGACATAGACGTAAAAAAACATATTTTGTTGGTCATGTTTCCTTGGTAATTCGCTGAGCGTTCAAAAGATTTATATTAAGCTTGGACACTAGTCTTCTGATCAAGCACACAAAAATCTACCGTAGCTTAGCAGACAATCAGCTATTCCAAGCAATGCCTTTTAGTATAAATACACTAAGCACAAATATATCGGGCTTGGCAAAATGTTTTAACATTAAATTAAACATGCCACCATTGGGGTTAACATTGACACCATGGGTGTTTTCACGTAGAACCAGAAGAGAAAATCAAAATTTAAATTGTATTAACATTAATGTAACCTCTTTAGGCATAGTGTTAGTTCAACACCCCGATGGTATTAAATCTTATTAAAAGTTGTATCTTTCTGTAACAACAAAATGTGTCAACACCTCAGTTTTTGCAGTGTAAACCTCCCATAGTTACTTCCAAGGAAATGTAAAATTGATTCACCCTCTAGCTTTCTTTCATAATATAAAACCTAAAAACAATATATGATATTAAACACCTAAGAAAAATGTCGTCCCACAGAAAACAATTGTTGCTCCTAATCAATTTAACTTGCTTATATTGAACCATCTACATCAACATCCCAATCGTGTTTGGTACGAGGATATGTAGTTATTAATGAAATAAAGATGTAAAGTGTCCGAGCAATATTGAAGCATCATCACATTCTCCAAAAGAATCCGCTTTGAAAAGTGATTCAATTACTCAATTCATCACAGCCCTTTTTTTATTTTTTTTATTTATTTTTTTAGAGAAGAAGACGTGAAAACTTTGATTTCAAATACACATAACGCAATCTGGAATAATAGCCACATACTCCTTCGGCTATTTTGCATCCATCAAAACCCGAACGCAGTGCTGTACTTTCTTCAGACTCAAAAGGAGTTCACATAAAATAGAATATTATCAAATCAAAACACACTCGGTGACTATCAGAGAAGCGGTTCTTAAACTGTTTTGCCGTATCTTGATCATTGAAAAAAAACCTACCCTTTCAATTGCATCACATTAAGAAGTGGAAATTCAAAGGAACTTTTTTGATGAGACCGGTGGATAAGAGGGTAATTGTGGAGGTCTCGTAATTCGGCCTTGGGCAAAATTATGATAAGCACTAACAGCGTGTAGATATCATTTCAACTTCTATAAAAAACATATTTTGACTGTGGGAGATATGTAATAAATCATACGGGGTCGTGAATGGTTATATTCGGTGAATATTTGATCTTAAATGTCATGATCCTTTCGTTATTATGATCTATTATTATTGTGTTTGTGGGGAATGAAAAACACACTTATTACGACTTCAAAGTACACGGAAAGCTCAACAATTGGTACTTTTTATTTGGTGTTTTTAAATTTGTTAGACTGAGTCCTCACACATTGGTGTTACAGGGGAAACCTCGAGGTCTTTACCCCTGAGATTTCAAAATGATTTGGGGATAGTTGTCCTGTTGCACTATCATCTATAATAATAAATGGACAAGCAATTGAGGTTCCATGTTTAGCTGACGGATACAAATTTGCGTCAATACCCGTCAACAGACTCATTTCCTCCAGCCTCAATTTGGTGATGTCCGTTTTGTGCACACTGAAAATTAGATTGGGGGGGGGGGGGGTGGTGATGCAAAAACAGCTCAGTGACCCCGAGATAAGGGTTGAAGAGAAAACTCCCTCAAGGATCAAGAAAAAGATTAGTTTAAACGTTCCATATTACCACATAGGCTTACACGGGGTCATGGCCATTCACATGTCCGATAGAATTTCTAATAAGTCACTCATCATTGCATTAATTGGCTCGTCCCCCCTTCCCTCTGGGAACGATCTTGCCGGCTCGTGTGGTCTTTAAGTGCAGCTATCGATTAATACAAACAATCATTATTTCGGCAAATTAAGAGTTCTTTTGAAGAAGTTTTCCGGAGGAATGTACAAATTTCACAAGCGTTTGAAGCACACAAATATTACACACATCGGATATTTTTTATCAAGGGAACGATTTCGATATGCTGCTGTACACAAATGTATTTGATGGGCAACATTTATTTCAGTCCAGTTAAATTGTTTAAATTTTTAATAAGAAAGTTTATTATACACTTATGCATGAGTTGAGCCACTGGCAAATCAGTGAGTTGTGTTTTCACAAAACCCTGGAGCAGTAAAGTTTTCTCTGTTTCAAACTGTTGACGAAACCCACGACAGCGCAAGAACATTCGAAGTAATTGTTTCAGTAAATACTTTTCTAACGGTTGAGGAAAAACTCCGTCTTCCGGAACCCTCATCCCAGATGGAACTCGTGCAAACATGAAGTAGCAAATTCAGGCTAGTCGGACCGGCATAACTAAATAAGACAGATGCGTAAAGACACGTCTTGGATCAATAACCAAGACAGGTGGCCGTCTTGGAACCAATCGGGCGCATGATGCAGAAACAGCTCGTCCAACCCCCAAGTACAGGGGTTGCAGAGAAAACTCCCTTAAGGTTTAAGAAAGACATTAGTTTAACTTCATGCATAAAAGATAAAGATTTTGTATGCACAAGGGAAAACAGGGGTAGAATATTTCGGGTTGTTGGTTATGTTTTACCTTCTCGTCTTGTGTCTTGGGTGTTTTGTTTAGTTTACCTGAAGTGCATCTTAATATGATTGTATTCATTATAGGAAAGTTGTCGTACTGAAGCGGTTCCATTGTAAATATTTTATCAAGAAATTGTGCCAAGAACTTGTGCTTCAAAGGGATGGAAATACGGTAAAGGGGAGGGGTAGATAGTGTGTTATACCAGTTTGTATGAAGTTAAATTAAGACCTAAGTCTTATTTTGAATGTGTCGTTGTTCCGACGCATTATGTACTGTACTTAAAGTTTATAAGCACAACCTAATTAAGAAATCGATTAAAAGTGCGGGTACAAAACTAAGCAATATTCATCGTATCGTTGACGCATTCTGTCTCACCCAATCCAAAATTCACAGGTGGATTAATAATATATTCAATACGGTACCTGAACAAAGTCCCTTAACAAACAGGCATAAATCCCGTTCAGCATGATCTATGATGTGTGTTTAGAACACCTCTGGGTTTACAACACCATCTTAACATTCTTCTTTCAAAACACTTCATCAGCGCCCAATCGCCCCAAGTATTGCGTCAAGTACTCCCCCCTTGGGCGAGAATTCTAATATTACCAGACTTGACCTAAAATGTTTCCGAGTATGTCACCTCCCATATAGAAATCTAAGATGTCTTTGAAGACGTTCGCATTACTGGGAGGGGGGCTTCCGTAAGCCTCGGGTGCTCCTGAGAGGTTGACTGATTAAAATTGTAGATTACGCTGTCATAGAGTGAGCCTACTCATCGATCAATAGACAAAGACAATGAGGAAAAATCATCTTCATACTATTATGCGAATAATTATTTGAAAACCAATCTCTCTTGCTGGAACTGTATGAAATCGTAGTAAGAAAAAACTAAACTTCAATTACACAATCAGGAGCCACCCGCCAATCGCTCCCACCCAAACAAGTAAATAAATAAATGATAACAACACAAAATAAATTGATATAAAACAAAAAATAAATGAATAAAATAAAACATTATAAATATACAAAACAAAAAAACAAACAAAACAAAACATGTTAATTTACCACGTTGCTGGTATTTGGTATGTATTACATTTTGTTTAAGACTGCGTCATGCTTTAAAAAAGTCGTTCACACCCGTCCCCCTTAGTTACCCCCCCCCCCCAAAAAAAAAAAAGAAGTAAGGGGACTCTGTTTATTTATGTTAATTGGTGGGTTATCACTGTGAGATACGAGCGCTAGTTTGATTTTATCCATATTAGAATAATGCTTAGATTAGATTGGTTTATTAGCCAACGATTAAAAACAATCACAGGAAGTTGATGAATTAGTCTCACATCATAAAAAATTAGCTCTCCTCGCAATATGAAACCAATATAAAAATAGTATTCAATCAATGTTCAAATAAAACTGAGTTGAGGTTAATGAGTTTATTGTTCTCTTCACAGGGTATGTTCCTTGTTGCTCTACCCTATGCTGTCCTACATGGTGGATACTGGGGCCTGCTCGCACTCGTCACAGCTGCTGCAGTCACATGCTACACTGGAAAGATTTTAGTAGAGTGCCTCTACGTCACTGATGACGTCACTGGTTTGCGTGTGCGCGTACGGGAGTCCTACGTGGACATTGCTAAGGAAGTATGGGGAGACCGTTTCGCTGCGCAGATTGTACACACTGCGCAGTTCATTGAACTGATCATGACGTGTATATTGTACTTGGTGCTGTGTGGAGATCTCCTTAGTAACAGCTTCCCTACGGATAAGATGGATGAAACTGCATGGACAATGCTGGCAACTTTCTTAGTGGTACCTTGCGCTTTCCTCTTGGACCTCAAAGCAGTGTCCCGTTTGAGCTTTGGTAACGCCATTGTGCACCTGGTCGTCAACGCCATCTTGATTGGATTCTGCATAAGCTGTGCTGCCAGTTGGCATTGGAGTGACGTCGCAGTCCATGTCGACATCCACTACTTCCCGGTTTCCATGGGGATCGTCATCTTCAGCTACACTTCCCACATCTTCCTACCCAGCCTGGAGGGAAGCATGATCGAACGCAACAAGTTCAACAAGATGCTCTACTGGACCCACGGTCTAGCCGGCTTCTTCAAGGCTCTCTTTGCTTATCTCTGCTACTTGTCTTTTGGTCCAGGAACCCGCGATATAATCACAGATAACCTTCCCACTCAGGGCTTCAGGGCGATCGTCAACGTCGTCTTGGTCATCAAGGCACTCCTGTCTTACCCCTTGCCCTTCTACGCCGCCGTGGAGCTCCTAGAAAGAGCCTTCTTCAGTGGTCGACCCCGCACGGTGTTTCCGTCTTGCTACGCTCTGGACGGGTACCTGAACGTCTGGGCGGTGGCTTTACGTACCCTCGTAGTCGTGTTTAGCATGCTCCTAGCTATTGTCATCCCTCATTTCAACCTCTTGATGGGTCTTATAGGCAGTTTCACCGGTACCATGCTGTCTTTCGTCTGGCCTTGCTGGTTCCATTTAAGTATTAAATGGCATGAGATTCCTTGGTACCAGAAGCTGTTCAATATTTGTGTGATTCTTTCTGGGTTTGCTGTAGGCCTAATTGGTATTATTTATTCATTTGAGGCCCTTTTAAAAACATACAGAACTGAACTTTAAATAATAATGTGCGGATCAATCAACGCATCGAATAAGGTACCCATGGTCACGGAAGGAGCTGTACAAGTACGCACCCGTTGCCTAATAATTATGTCATGGTAGATCTTACAATTGCTTTGAAACATAATATGTTTTTATTTCGATTAAACCTTTCATCCTTCATCCAATGAGTGGTGTTCGAAGATTGCATATGACTTCATAAGTGGGAAAATGTTGATATTATTTAAATAATGTTCACTAATTTGGAAAGAAACATTTTGATGAAAATGTTTACTACTTGTGGATACTTGACAATGTTTGAACGGTTTGGATGGTCCCTGATGCAAAGGCCTCATTGAATTTCTCTGAAAAGGTTCACAAAACTTCGACGAAAAAGTAACCCTCTAACTTCACGAAATATCTGTGAAAACCCGAAAAAACACAAAGATGAATTGTTCGACTAGTTCTCATCCAATATTTTCTAAGGTAAATAAATATGCGAAAGGTGACGTGTGAAACCACTGTAAATCTTTATGAAATTTTGATTATGGGATAATTTGAGGGTCTTTTGACCTGATTTCATGAACGATACTATAAAGGTGCCAAAGACTTAAATAGGGTGTGTCATATTTAATTTCGGCTCGTTGGGATACCACAGTCTTGCCCTCAGTGTACTCTCATATAGGGGTTGAGCGTTCTTAATTACCAAAGCAAAGCAACACAGAGTGACCATTCATTTCCTAGCAATGATAAAAAACTTGAAAATAGGAACAAGGCCCTCCTGTTCCCATTAACTTTGGTGAATACCTTTTGAATAACTTATTATACACAGCTATAACTTTATCTTTGAAGTTTAACATGATTTGATTTAATTTTCTATTTATTTATCAACCTTTATAAAACCACTATTTAGAATTACCTGAGTGTAAGGATGTTTTGCTCGTAAAAAAAGTGTCTTTTTGTCAAAGAATTAGCTTTGTTTTGGTCTTAAATGTACACTTATTGTCTATTATGTATAATAAAATGGATCTATAACAATCAAACTTTTCTTGTCCATAGTTTTCATTTTAAATAAAGACACAAATACTTTGGTTTTTAACCTATGAATCCCAAAACGAATAGAATGTCTTGGATTGGGTTGCCAACGCATTTTGTTTATTTTCCGGCATGAAATCTTTTAATGTTGCAGATTTTGCCGAAATTTACTTTTATAAATATCGGCAATATTTGGCAATATTATTCCCCAAAAGTTAAAAATTTGAGTTGATAATTTTACCGATGATCTCAGGATCAGGGAAATCCATGGCAACAATTCCCCATCTTGTCTTTCCCTTCAAGAAATCCGACAAGTACGAGTTCACACGCTCTGCAACAGCAAGCGGCCAAGCCAGTGCACTAGTGCCACTACAATAGGTAAGGTACACAGAGCTGCTCGATCCTTGCTTGGCTCTATCAAGATTGCTCCTTACGGTATGCCATTTTGCCTCGATGTCTTCAAGAAGTAAACTTGGGATCTTCCCCCCATCTTTAACATCTAAAGCCCCGTATGGAAGCCCGACTGATCCCGAACCACCATCATAGTCTCGTAGAACTACAATTTTCCCCCGAGCTTCCTTCACCAATGGAAACTCCTCCCCTTGATAAAATAGAGTAGATGAGAACCTATTGAGACAAAGTTGGACAGCTTCAGCAAAGGTCGTAGTGTTGCTCTCTGGTTTACACTCTTCCTTAATGCGCATAAAGACGATCTCTGTGGCGTGTGCGTCTAAGAACTTCTCCGTCGCCTCAAGAACATTGCCCAAGTTTGTGAGCTGGTAGATCACATCATGATGGATCAGTAGGCCATCGTTGAAATGTCGACATCGTATATCGACAAATCGTATTCCTGTTTCATATTGCTTGGATAAAGGCAGTGTTTGACACTGATGCGATGGGCCACCATATTGGCTCATCGTGCAGTGGGTTCCTGGTATGGATAAAGTACACACTGAGTGTGAATCAGGCAACTGTTCCATCCAACTTGTGTAGGATGTCATGACTGCTGTAGTGTCTTTATGCAGTGAACAAAATATCCCATAACAAACCATGAATATACACTGGGACTGGTAAACATGTTAGGGAAAGGTACTCCACAAAGGAAAAAAAAATAATTATGTCGATGTACATTGTACTTTGTACAACAAACCTTTATATGTTTTGGGTCAGTACACCTGTCACAATCTAATGCTATTGTGCACGATTGTGTGCACAATAACCGACCCTTGATGTTTGTGTAAGTTCAATATTTTCTCGGAGTTTCCCTAGACTTGTGGACAAGTCTGTCGCGACGACGACCCTCTTGCAAACATCTCGCGAGACTGCTCTCGACTAAGGTCCAATTTAACCGAATCTGCGAACAGCAGTACCCCGGCAAGGAGCAGTCCTTTGCGAGATAGTTGCGAGAGAGCCGTTTTACTATGGTGCAACATATTTTAACGACTTGTTCACAAGTCTAGAGTTGATCTAACCAAACTTGAACTTAAAAAAACACAAAACAAAATGTTTTGCTCAATTATTATACGAACCAATGGAGGTAAACTTAGCTTACGGTAAATGGTATTTCGTTATTGCGCATATTGCTATAAAAGACACAATCTGAAAAACGTATCTGACAGTAACGCTTTTCAAGTTCAAATATTTATTCGTTTTCCATAGTACATTACTTCAGAGTGAACTGGTTCTCAAAATGTTTTATACAACGGAAAGCTGCGGTACTTTTTTATTGTCATTAATTTTAAGAGTGATTACCAGACGTATAGACGATGTGACCTGTGACGTCACACAAAAACCATAACATGATTCGCGCGCATACCGCCGGGCAAAACCTTTGTGTTTTGGCAGCCAGCTAGAAAGTGTACGCAATCTTACTATGACTACGCAACTCAGTGCCCGGCGAAACATGACGTATATAGTGATTTGTCAACAGAGGGCGGTTTGAATGTAAACATAGGTCACATCGTCTATAGTCTACCCTTATATTTAATAATCTGGTCTCAAACTAATTGACAAATTGACACTTATTTTTAATGACAATGTAAAACAAGGTTGAAATTATTTCGAACGAGCTTTTCCCGCATATTCATGAGCGAAGTTTTTCAGTTCATGTGTCATCAACTGCTCACCCGGCTAGACTGAGCGCATTATCAAACAATGTGGGTGATGCAAATAAAAATGTATTGATATAAAAACAAATTTGCTCCCAAGAAAACAAAATCTTACAACAAATCTAAACAAAACAAGAAGTGATCACGAGGCATTGATGAGACCATGATACACACAAAATCAGACATTCTATACAGGGTTTTTTTTACCGACAAATCACTTATATTATCTCATAAGAAAGTCAAATCACAGATGTTTACAGCATGCTTACTTATATTCCATAAGTATCACTAAGCTAATTAGGGCTAACTACCCCCACCCAAACAAAAAGAAGTTAGAAACGAAAACCGTTAAAGGAGCAAACACAACATCAACAAACAACATACATCATTCTTTTCCTTATGTTGGTATTTCACCACTGTCTAATGATAATAATACTACTAATAATAATACTACTACTACTACTACTACTACTACTACTACTACTAATAATAATAATAATAATAATAATAATAATAATAATAATAATAATAATAATAATAATAATAATAATAATAATAATAATAATAATAATAATAATAATAATAATAATAATAATAATAATAATAATAATAATAATAATAATAATAATAATAATAATAATAATAATAATAATAATAATAATAATAATAATAATAATAATAATAATAATAATAATAATAATAAAAAATAAGAACAATAATACAAAATATTTGTAAAGCGCCTAATGCCAAAAGCCTCTAATCGCATAAAGAGATCAACAAAACACACAATGAGAGAAAGATAAAAATAACACAGACTTAAAACATTGTAAAGAAGTAGCCTGGAGAATACACACAGGAAGACCATTCCAAAGAAACAGTGTGGCAAATGAAAAAGAGCTGTGGCCATAAACAATGATACCATCAACTAATGTGTTCGGGTTCGTTCTTGTGTCAACTGAAGCTTTAAAGGAACGCGTTGCCTTGGATCTGTCGAGTTGGTCTTTGAAAATCGTTCTGTAACCGTTTGTTGTAAAAGGTATGTGGTTAGAAAGATATTGTAAAAGTAGAATAAATAAAAAATAAAATGAATAATAAACATTTATATAGCGCCAAATCCATTAAAAATGCTCCCAGGCGCTTTACAACAACAAAAATTTTAACCACAAAAACAAAAAAATTAAAAGGTCCAAAATTAAAATCCATAAAGTATGATCATAAAACAATAAAGATACATGTACAAGTAAAAAGATGAACATATAATCAATCAAACACATTGAGTAAAAGCCACCGAAATTGTTTGATCCAGTATAAAACACAATGATGTACACAAATATGACTCGAAATTGCACGGTTTTCTTTTTACCCTGTCGACTAACACAGTCGGCCATTTATGGGAGTAAAAATTTTGACTCCCATAAATGGCCGACCGTGATAGTTCGCGACGTAAAAGGAAAACCGTGCAATTTCGAGTGATACTTATGTGGATCATTATATTCTACTTTTAAAACATCTTTCTAACCATATGCATTTTATAACAAACGGTTTCAAACGCTTTTAATAGACCAACTCGTCCGATCCAAGGCAACGTTTCCTTTAACTTCCTCTATGATTCGTAAAAGGCTGAAGCTCAATAGCCTTTAGCTATTCGCCTCTTTAACCTTACACTCTTATACCTCTCAAAGGAACCGCTTTTTGGCATTCAAGTATAAATCCAATTTTTATGTGAATTTATACTAACACTACTGATTAGGGGTGTGTTCATACTTTTTTTTTTTTTTTTTTTTTTTTTTTTGGCTATACACATTTTTTTTATTTTTTATTGTGCTACGGTGGGACCGAGATTTGAACCGCGAACCCTTTGAGTGCAAGGCGAGGGAATTGCCGTTAGGCCATCAGGCTACAGCCTAGACCCAATGCGTTAAAATGTGCTATATATATTCAACAAATTACTCGTACACTATTGATGAAATCTTACTATACAAATAAAAGCAAACCTTCACTGATCCACATGAATTTTTACTGAGTCCAGAAGAGAGACAAAAACAGGTATTTTGATGACTAAATGTAGACAGATTGCGCAATATATGCAGTCATATTAATGTTTTAAACCGGAAGGTAATGCCATTCATCACGTGAGTAAAATGTTCGAGGCGTTGACATGTACATGGACCCATAGACTGCTGTGTATGTAGAGGTTTATCGTGAATTCATCAGTTTGTGGGATTTCCCCAAACACGCAATGTGGTTCAACACTCTCCTGGGCGGACAGACAGAGGGCGCTATCGGAGTTCAGAGCGAAACAACCAAGCATGAACACTGTGTTCAAGGCAGCGTTCGGATGATTATTTTCTTGTGGTAAAGTGGGTCTTTAACTTAAGATAATCTCTTATTATTTCGTAACTCGTTTTAAAGTCACGTTGAACTTGACATTTGCTTACATGGAGTAAAATGTTACCAGTTTCAAGAGTGCGCTCGGTCTTGTATCAAGAATCAAAACAATATCAAAGTTAAAGAAACCAAAAATTCCCCCGTACTGGTGGGGTACTAACCAACAAAATATTTGCGATAAGATTTTTTTTGGGTAATGCTTGCAAGAGAACGTGGCATGGAAAAGTCCTTAGTAAATTGACATATTATGACCAGCCAGTGCATTTTATTTACAAAATATTCCATTGTATTGTAATTTTTATTTCTCAGTTTAATTGATGTTTTTACTGTTGTATTTTATTCTTATTATTATTTATAGGCCTAAATTACTACTTCATGCAAAACGCTGCTGTAGGCTTTGAATAAAGGGTTTTTATCACGTATGCCCTCCCTTCCACTGTACTGTGTATATTGGTTCAGCAGACCTACTTAATTTGTTTTGTTGTAAACATGCTGTCAATAAACCTGGTCGTCGTACAAATTTGGGCTTGCTTGACAAATTAATTGATTTTTTAAAATATAGACGTCCTTGTCCCAAATTTAAAAACTGTTAATGCTAATTTTAACAAATATTATTCGTAAAAATATGAAAACTCAAATTGGATATTAAACAAATTTCTAAAGTTATTTTTATTTTCACGATTTTTTTATGAATACAATTTAAAATGAAGATTGGTTTCCTTAGAAAGGTAGTCTTTGTTCGAGTCTTTTTTGATACGTCTGATACTTGCACAGTCATAACAATATTGATCGTCCATCCTATATTTAGACCCCTGGCAAATCAATGACCTTGACTAACTGAAACCAACAGAGGATGACTGAATTTGCATCATAATAGTAGACTGAAATCGTTGATGTATTACCGATATGCGTAGGCGATGTTGAATACTTTATTGACTATAACATGATGAAACCCCAACCATTGAATCAACGATACTCCTGCCGTAGACACACACAACCTCTACAAATGGCATAGCACCTGATGTACATGCACATCATCAGCAAATCCGCCACCATGTCGTTATGGGGATGGCATGTTCTGATCATACTCGCAGCTTGTGGCCAGTTCTTCATTGCATGTTCACCGTATAGTTACAATGTCTTCTTTACCGAGCTACAATTGGAGTTTGAACAAACTGCTCTCATTATCAGTAAGTATTGAGAAGTGTCAGTGTCGAGAAAACCATTCAAATAGTTTGAATAGTTTATTTAATTTATATAAACACTAACGATTTCACTTGAGGCCAGTCGCATTTCTAGCTGGAATTTGTCAACACACTGTGGTCCGGCATTGAAATTTAAGAATTCAATTCTTATTATTAAAAATTCGAAAAAGCCTTCCAGTGCTAGAAACAATTCAGTCTCAGATAGTGCTGGTTTTATTTAAACGCGCTGAGATTGAAGGGTATTAGGGTTGGGGGGGGGGGGGGGGGGCTGGGTTACAATCACTCGTAGCAACCGCGTCCTAATTTTGCACAAATGCAAATATTTTACAATTGATGGGTTTTATAGAAAAATTACCAATTGTATTGTTTCAAGAGTTGTTGTTATTAATAATTTAAAAAGAAGATTTAAGTTTATAAAAACAATGTCTTCGTTTGACGTTTTCCCCCATATTTGGTATTTATTGTTACATGCAAAACAGATGTGTTGCGTTTTTAAACCAACTATATTTCTTCCAGGTTGGGTAGGCGCCTTGGGCTCAGGTCTAGTGTGTTTAGCAAGTCCACTGACTGCAATAATCGGAAGTAAGATCGGCAGTTATCGATTGCTGCTTCTTGGTATCGTCCTCCACTCAGCAGGGTACTTGGCTCTTTCATTCTCACCCACCATAGCGTATTGCTTTGTGACGTTCAGTATTACTGGGTTTGGTTCCTGCTGTCTGATTTCTGCGTGTGGAAACTTCATGCTGGAATGGTTCTCGGGACGGCAGAACGTCTGTGCAGTAACTTCAGCCAGCACTACTGGATCTTCTATAGGTAAACCCCCCCCCCCCAGAAAAAAAGAAAGAAAAATACAAGAGAAAAAAACAAACAAAAACAAAACAGCAACAGCAACAGCAACAGCAACAGCAACAGCAACAACAACAACAACAACAGCTCAGTTGTATTGATTACAAATGTAAAAGAAAATTGTGAACGAAGAATGTAGTTCAGCCTTTGTGCTGCGAGGACATTGAAACGTGTACGCTTGGTACGGTGACCGCATACAAAATAAGGGGTTTTGGTACGGTCTGCTGCCCTCTCACGTAACTCACAACTATAGATAAGCTACTCTTATTAGAATGGGTCCCTGTCTCGAGCCTCGAAATGTGACGTCTGATGTTCAGGCTATAGGCCTAAGTTACAACATATTGACAGTTATACTTTGATTATATCCTTTCAGGTGTATTGATCCAAGGACCTGTTCTCACTATACTAAGTGCTGTACATGGCTGGAGAAATTGTTGCAGAATCTTAAGTGGTTTTGGCTTAGTTTTCGGTTTCTTTGTCGGATTGCCGTTTTTATCCTCCCCGAAGCATAAACAACTCAAACAATCTACGGATAAGAAAACTCCATCTGATGATCAAGAAAGAAGCTCCAAAGAAGAAAAGGTTGCGATGGCAGACAGAGACCTCGAAGAGGATGGAGATTGTAAGACATTCAAAGATGATGAAAATGACGTTGCGGAACTTAAGGAGATAGGAATTAGTACTGCGAACAACGGGAACGTGTTGTTGAATGTGGAAGTCTGGCTGTGGGTCACATCCATCACACTCTCCCAATTTGGATGGAGCTTTATGATTATAAACTATGTACGTATAAGACATTCAACAACATAATGGCCTCAAGCTTTGATAAGATGTTTCGTTTACATTCTTCTTAATTTTATAATACCACTGGTACCTGTGATACAACTAATTCACGCTGGCATCAAACCAGTTCAAAAACTTAGTATCTCAATTTGTTGTCAAATCAATACACTTGAAAATGTATTTATTGTAGGCTACTTAGGTGAACATGACAAAAAAAATATTAAGACACTCACCTTGTCCCCAAAACAAAAATGAAATCTGGAAAGTATACGTCTTTGGTCACGGGTATTGAGTGTATTGAGATATACGTGTATTCTATACTATTATTACCCTACGTCACAATTGGAACAACGTTCATGGCCTGTGGAACGTTCTAAATATACGAGAAAGTGTTACACTTACACGTTTGGCATTTTGATTAACAAACCAAAGTCCATACTATACCAAACCCCTAAAAGTGTCCCTACCGTCCCAATTTATGAGACGCTATCTAAAGTAGACAGTTTCAAGTAATATCTCTTTACTGTTTTATTTACCACCAGTCAAGTTTCGTGGATACCATGGGTCTTGATACTGATAAGAAATCAGTGGCTCTCCTTATCATGGGTGCAGCAGAAGTTGGTGGGAAGGTCCTCTACGCGGTGTTTGGAGATCACCTGCCGTTTTTTAAATTGTACGCCATTGCGCTATCTTCAGCCATAGCTGCCGTTGTTTCTGCATTCTTAACGATATCTTCTTCGTTTGGACATTTGCTTGCCTTGTCACTGGGTAAGTGTGTATGTAATATAAATTATACAATGATAATAATATGGAACTTGTGGAACGATTGGTTGCAGTAAAAAAATCCAATATTTTTGTGTGTGAAGTGTGCCTGCTCAGAGCTACATAAACAATGGATATTTACCTGCTAAGTCTGTTGCCACCTAGTGTTCTCCCATTCATTATTTTTTAATATTGTTCAGATTTTTTTCACTGAATAGACTAAAAGGCAAGAATGGTATGTAAACAAAAATATATAACAATTATAAAACATTACAAGCAAATAAATAAAAGCAATTGACTTTCCTTTAATATTGCACTCCTATATTTTTTTCTGTACCAGTTTGGGGAATGTTACGTGGAGTAAACTATGGATCCTGCTTTTCAGCAGCTGATGAGGTATTTCACTCTCTCGGGAGCCATTCAGTAACGTCTGTTGTACTCTTTGGGTATGGCTTGGGTGTAATTTTAGGTGCTTCGGTTACAGGTAAGGGTTTTTCATTGTGATGGACAAATTAATATTAAAAATAATAATAATAATTCAGTTCGTACATAACGCATGATAACAAAAGTCTGAATAATTTGTATAGCCTAACCGAATGTCTTTATGAAATGTGTCGGGCGGCCATTCAGGAAAAAAAGAATTCTCTTTTTTTTTCAAAAAGGAAGGACGTCTTATACTAAATCTTTATTGGTTCGTTTCGACAGGTGCTCTTTACGACCTTACGGGTAACTATTCTCTCAGTTTGGTAGTCTTGGTCGCCATTTTCTTCATGTCAGCTTTGAGTATGGTGACCATACCAGTGAAGAGAAGACTGCAGATCAAATGCTTCACTGCCGTCAAACCAAATGACTATAGGTACCAGACTGCTAATTTCGGCGAGCAAACTGAAGTCGAAGCAGTTGCCGTGTAGGTAGGGGTCACGTTTTGCGTATTCGTACATCTGGATACTGTACACGGATTTACGCTCGTTCTCTGAAGATTTACGTATGATTTTTCGCTAACGAGAGGAAAGAAGGCAAAACGTTTCCGCAGACCATGTTCAGAAAACGTTAAAGGACAGACGCAACAGTCTAAATTGAAAAACGAAAAAATGTAAAAACTCGAAACAGTATTTTTGTACCCGAAGAAATGACACGATTGATTCCGAAGTTCAGAGATATAATGAAAAATAAACACTGAATTTAGAAATTGGCAGCAGTTTGTATATACAAAGACCTAAAGGTAAGGGCTTTCATCTTAACACCACCAGGGCTTTCATTAAACATTATACAGGGATCCGATAACCTTTGCCTTTTATTTTGACATAATTGTCAAGACATATTAACCGCCTACGCATTCCTCAAACAAACCTGCTTAGAAAGATACGCATACATGTTTTATGCTCAAACTAAATTCTGAGATTTTCTTGCAATTATTAAGTTGCCTTTAAGTATAAAAATACTAAGGTGTTATCTGGGTTGTAAATTTTATTATTTATATATAGCAATTCAACCCTTATAATAGTTTATTTAAATTTATTATTATGACTTTACAATTAATAATTTTATTTTATGAAATTTTATCTATGAAAAACCCGTCTAACAGGTTACCTATATTGAGCTTATTGTCTCTACCTGTTTTGTAGATGGTAGATGGACAGTGGGAGATGATTATAAAAATGAAGAAGCGTTGACTTATATAAAGAAGCATTACAATCATTAATTGTTAAAAAACATAATATGATCATAGTCCAATGAATTTATTTCTTCCCTTTGTAAATTGTTTACTTATTGTCATATTGTTCTCAAATTTTATGTAGCAATATTATCACTGGCTTAAGTGAAACTTTCTAGTCTTCAAACTATTTAAATTCTTGCTTTTTCTTATTATATATATGAATTATATTAAGCACCGTTGATTAAGTGAATCAACGGTTATTTAAGTGAAATAAGTGAATTATTATACATGGTTTCATAAAGACGGATTGGTGGAAATTTGAATTCACGTTGCATATCTGTATATACAATAGAAATAGAATATTAATCACGAGGGAGGGCATTGTGCAAACAAGACCGAAGATGGTACAATCTTAACTACCGGTGTCTTACAAGTAGGCTCAAACAAACCAGAGCAAATACACAGAAAAAAAACATTATGAAGTAATTAATGAAACCTGCATGAAAAGTCTTTTAGAGCGTTTCACTAAAACAAAACATGCACTAAGTTTGTTAGTCTTGCCAATTGGTAGAAGTTATTACATACAATTTATAAATATGTTTTAATCCGCGTATACCATACAAACATCACAATTCGCTTTGTACACTAGGTCAGTAGTAATCCAAAATTTCTAATATAAACAACATAATCTCTTTAGCCAAACCTTTAACCAGTATGTTGTTTTTGATTTGTTCAGATGAATTCTGTTCATAATATTCATATAATAGGTCAACTAAGACACTTGTCTCTCTTCATAAAACGTTCCTCTCGTCTAACTTTTCAACCGGTCGGGAAAAAATACATCCCTTCCCCCTAAAAAACACCAAAAGAAAACCCAAAAAACACTCCAACAATTAAAAATGAAATTTTGAATTGTTGAGAATGGAAAGGAATGCAGGTGGTTATTTTAATAGGAACATACACATTTTTTTCCTACAGACAGGGCTGACTTGCTCTTGGTGACACCCCCCCCCCCCTTTTTTGTCTGCGGATGATTAGGTATGGCGCATTTGCCAATTGTGCTTGTTACTAGACCTTGGACAATCCATAAATTGAGCAGAAATGTAAAAAGCTGTGAGACTTCTAATTTAAAACTATTTTTTGAATATTTAGCTTTTTGGACTGTATGCTAATTGCTAAGGGAGTTAGTGTCTTGCCTTCTACACTCGTCATCTATGGTTCATATAACAAAACATAATACCGCATACCTGGGCCCAATTCCATAGAGCTGCTAAACACACAAAAAAAATGCTTACAGCCATTATACACTTTCGGTAAACAGTATTGTCCAAGTCCCACACTTCGTGTATCACAACTTATATATAAAATAACAATCCTGTGGAAATTTAGGCTCAATCGGACATCGGAGTCGGGAGAAAATAACGGGAAAACCCACTCCTGTTTTCGCGCGTTTCGCCGTGTCATGACATGTGTTTGTAACAAATCCGTAATTCTCGTTAACGAGAATTTATATTGTTTTACCGTTTTCTCAAAAAGTAAAGCATTTCATGGACTAATATTTCAAGAGAAGTCTTTCACCATTACCTTCTGTAAACCCTGTAAATTATTTGTAAATCTGTGAACTTTTTTTTGTCTGTACCGAAAGGGTCCAATGGCTTTAACATGCAATTTCTTCCTGATAAAAACAGGATTACCAACCAAATTTCCACCTGATTTTCAGGATAAGCAAACAACAGCTTTATACCAGTTACAAGCAATATATATGCAACATATGGAAATTTGGTTGGTAATCTTGTTTTTATCAAGGAAGAAATTTCATGCTAAGCAAATTTTTGTGCTAAGCAGGTCTATGAAATTTGGCCCTTATCATCTGTATGTTAGCTAAAACATTCCCATGTAACGACACAAGACGAATTCTGAAGAGAAAAACCATCGCCCCTTAATTAAGTTTTTAACAGCGTTTACGACCGTGTTAGCCAGTCAACAAATACTGGGTGATGTGTAGTGCTAATGGTCAGTTTACTTGGTGTTGTTAGGGAGAGCTATTCCACTGTCGGGTCTCTCAGCTAGACAATGTAGCACGCCCACACCGACCAAAGCGCACCAGGTGAGGAAAGAGACCCATCCAGCTCGCTGCAAAAACACATAGGTAAATAGATTAACAAAGATGAAGAACATTTCAGTATGTCGAAGTTATTCAGATTGTTTAATACTTTATTTCTTTCGTTTGTTGTGTATCATCACAAACCACTGTCATCTTGATAAAATGGCGGTAGATATATAAACCATATCAAGTCACAACGTATAGTGACTTTAAAAAAGGTATGTCGTTTAGGAGTATTTAAAAGTGTGTCTGTCAACAAACTATCCCACCGGATGCCCTCCATAAATAATATAAATTAATAGGGCACATGTAATTGAAACTAGATGTAACTGATAAAGATCTTACCTCTGCTTTTGAATAATCTTCATAGAATCCAGAGCCGTCATAAATGTGCCAATCCACCTGTTGAAATAACTCACAGCTAAAAAAGAAAAACAAAAAAGTTAAGACTATGTTTATGCAATAATTGACGCATTGTTTAGTGTATGTTTTAGTTCATTTTTAACATGATATCTTTAGTTGGCCAAGCTTTTGTTACTCCACCTTATTTCAGATAAAGTCCTCAAACTCATGATCCTGATGTATAAAAAATACACAACCCCCCCTTGTCACAGACAAGCTTAAATTGAGATCTCAGCAAATACATTTTTCGTTCATCTACCCCTTTTGCAGAAAGATCATTCTCCGTATTAAGGTCCCAAAAGTGGAACAAGCTTCCCGTATAAAGCAGAAATTTCAGCTCAACTTCCTATTGTAAGACACTCCAGCTTACCTGTTCCAGCAGGATAACTAACTATTCATATATGCCTCAGCGCCGGTTTGCAAACTTTTGTTTTTGGTGCTTTTTAAATAAGACCGTTTACGAAACTCAAATGTATCCATTAGTTCGTTCAAACTCACTCATAATTTGCGGTCCTAACTTGCAGTGACCTAAATCCTTCACAGACGTTGTTAAGACCATGTGACAAGATAGCTGCTTCTGCCAAGATGAGTACAGACATGATGCTATACACTGGAACAAGAATTATCCTTATTATTTTTCTGCGGATGAATACATACACCATGGTAAGTCGTAAAGTTTTACAAACGATATATACACAAATTTATTTGTTCACAAGTCGGAAAATTGCACGGTATTATGCTAGGGTCGGTATTCACGATTATGGATTCATGTTGCTTTGGCAAATTAAACACTTCAATCAAATGCCACCCCGATGTTTATTATTATTTTTTTATACTAAAAATTGGCGTGGGAGTATTCGTCCTGTGTGACCCTTCCAAGCCACCATATCTTCGAGTTCGTTTAATCCAAACTCGTTTACATTTGTCGTCGTCGTGGTTGTCATTTTAAATAAAATGCACACTCAAACAGCTGTCGTCGTCCTTGTCATTGTCGAGTGACATTAAGGTTCTTACAAATCAAGTCGTGCACAGCACAGTACGAATATTCTGTACATTGCATTGATGAACGCAATACATGCAGCTAATCCCTGCACCCCTACAATAAAGATGCATCTTGGTGGATCGTTTGCATTCAACTCAAAGACGGTATGTGATGTCCAGATGACATTCCCGCCTAGCACACAGTCACCAGCAAATGCTTCCTATTCAATGAACGAAAAGAAGATAAAAACCATAGAAATTAGACCATTTTTATGGACGTGCATACGTCATTTTGTTACGCGTGTATGGCGAAGTATTTTAATGATGTCATTGTATGGCAAATATTTTTGCCATACAATGACATCATCATCGACCAATGAACACTCTAGAAACGGTCTATGTGCGCTGACATCTTGCCATTTTGCCATACGCGCGTCTCACGCGAGGATCATTTTGCCATACATGCGCATCGCGCGGTATCAATACGCTGCGTCCACAGACGACACAGAGGGGGACCGCAAGCTCAGCGTTCTCCGGGTTCTATTTCGGTGGATAAAACTCATAATAAAACCATGGATTCGCAATCCGACACAGGAGTCGCAATCCGGTGAAAATCATTCGCAATCTCTTTTAACGTAACGGTTTCGCAATCACTCGGGGCCGATTTCACAAAGAGCTAAGATTGATCTTAGCTACAAATCAATCATAGTTGCGAAGTATTAAGAGTCATGTCAAAATACAAATCACTATGGTAATACTGTCAGTATGTCTTGCGATGAATTTATTTGCTTTGTGAAAACGACCCAGACTTAAAGGAACACGTTGCCTTGGATCGGTCGAGTTGGTCTTTGAAAAGCGTTTGTGACCGTTTTTTATAAAATGCATATGGGTAGAAAGATGTTGTAAAAGTAGAATACAATAATCCACACAAACATGCCTCGAAATTGCGGGGTTTTCCTTTTACCTCGTCGACTAACACGTCGGCCATTTATGGGGGTCAAAATTTTGACTCCCATAAATGGCCGACCATGTTAGTTCGCACAGTAGAAGGAAAACCACGCAATTTCGAGGCAAACTTGTGTGGATCATTGTATTCTACTTTTATAACATCTTTCCAACCATATGCATTTTATAAAAAACGGTTACAAACGCTTTTGTTTTGACCAACTCGTCCGATCTAAGGCAACGTGTTCCTTTAAACACATTCTCAATCCGATATGTCTACTTCAATCTGTTTCTTAAGGTAATACCAAAACAAGTGCAATCTTACTCTAAAGTGCTGGTAAATATCGTTTGCATTTCCAGTATCTCAAGAAATTGTTTCCAAAGTATCCGATTTCCGTTAAATATTGTTTAAACACCCATACAACATTGAACTTGAATATGCCAAACGCGTAATGTCTAATCATATAAAAGTGTTTTGCCTTTTGTGCTGAAATATCTAGTTATTTATATAATTGATAAGAATGTTTTCCTATTTGGTAATCAAATGATTGACTTATCTGGAGTGATTTGCACTGTTAGCCAGCAGCTCGGAGAAAAGATAAGGAATAATTGATGTGGTGTTTAAAACGTTCAATAACTATATAATAAGGCCCGCAAGGGACACCATCTGTCAAGAAACTGAATTTCGTAACTCATCCCTAAATGTGACTCATTTGGTTAGACGTTCAGCACTGACCGGGTCACAGTGAACACAAACTCACAAGGTCAAAACAATAACATGTTCTTAAGACTATAACTTTTCTTGTAACTGTAACATATTAATCGGTCTAAGCAGGTTTTAATAGTCGGCTTTTTGTATTACTGTTTATAGAGAAATTTATGAAATAGAAATTTAACTGAAGTGTACCCAGAGCTGTTTTAGTCGAGGATTATTCATCCTCATCCGTTGGTTTTCAAAATAGCATTCGATATTCAAAGGTCATACAGTTCTGTAGTATCGGCCTACTGACATTATGAGCTTTAAGTTCATAATGCGCATCCCGCCCAAACAACATTTTTAAGTTACCATGATTTGATGTTCTTTATGGGTCATTCAATAATATTGGAAACAAAGTCCGATTTGTTGTTGTTGCATGGTATCATTTTTTAATTTTAAGCGACCAAGTGTCTATTAGTACTGCGTATTCGTTTAATAAACAGTGATAAATCGTGTCCATAGCACAGTTGCCGAACAAAAGTCACCCTTACCACAAAAACAAACATTACAAGAATTAGAAACAAACAAAAATAAGAATGAATAAAACAGTGTGAAAACATGTATGAGATTCCAAACAACTTACCGTTTGTCTACCCGCAAGTGAAGCCACTACGAGACCCGAAGTCAGTGCGGTTGCACACAATCCTATCTCCACTATAGACAACACATAATATAACGCCGGCATCTTGGAAAAAGTTCTCCGGGTTTTCTCTTCAAGTACTCTTAATCTTCCAGCTACAGGAGGGTCTAACTTCAACCAAGGTTTTAAGTTTTTAGTCGTAGTCTGATAGTTAAGTCTTTGATGGGCGGGATTAGAATAGTTGTATGTGAATCATATGAGAATTCTCTGAGTAATCCAACCCGTTCGCCTCTAGAGAAACACCAACTAAGTCTTTTCTTTGGAATCGTGTCCACTGAAGGAGTCGATACGCCACTAGTTTGATGTTATATCGCGGTATCGACTCGCACTACTGTGCACTGGTTCGCCTGACCGTACAGTTTGCATTGACATTATCGGTTATTCGGAATCGTTCAATGCAATCACAAGTATTCCGACTAGCAGAATAATGATCATGTTCCCATCAATTGAAATAACTGACTCACATCCCGGCAGTGGTTGCCTGTGCGCCCCTCACCAATCCAGGGACAAACTTGCTCAATTTCCTGAGAAGGGGGTCTTATCCACATGACCCGAAAGCACTAAGGGATCGACTTGAATTATTTAATCGGTGTAAATTGGTCTTAAATGCCAATATCCTGATTGGTTTACATTGGTCTGTTGTGGCGGAAGACTGTTAAGATGGATTCGTTTTGAAGGAGGGGCATACGTTTGGCAATCTCTTACTTGGCAATAAAAACATTTGGTTGGAACTTTTCCAACAAAAAATTCTTAAAAGAAGCAAATAGCATTTTTGAAAGTATACAGCATGCTGAGAAACTTGTTTTGCTCGAGGATATTTCCCATAGAAACTCAACAATACTTGACCAAGACCACGCACACAAATCTTGTGTTAATACTTGCAAGCTTTTCGTGCTGTGTTTGTCCAAAAACTTTATTGTTTTGATTGAACATTTGTTACGGTCTCAGACCCAACTATCCCCGTTTCCCTTGACCACACCCATTTTCTGTCCATTATGTAATGGTCATAAACACCTGTCACGGTGTGGCGCACCTGATACAACATGCCCCCTCTCTTACCGTGAAGGACCAACCGTACCGAATCAGCCATCCTCAATCATCCCTAAAGCCAAGAATGTGTCTACATAGTGACCATTGATCTCCATTATACTGACTGGATAGGACATTGCGCTATACTGCGTGCATAAACACGCGGCCCAACAATGGCGGCGCAATTCCTTCAAACGGGTAAATTAATGTGCACTTGGTCGGGTTTGAGTCTGTCAGTTGAAGTTGTAAATTGAGAATATAAATGGGGGAAAAACATGACGACCGATAGTTTGAAGTATGAAAAAGTTTCTGACTGAAATGCAATAAAGCAAACTAACTTTATATTTGTTTCTATCAAATGCCCTATTAGTATTATGATAATGATATTTAAATTTCTAAACAAACACTCGGCCGAGAAACTGTACTGGGATTCAGGTACATGTTTTTTTTAAATTCTTTCAGTTCATTGAGAAAATGGCAATAAACCATTTAAAGACAAAACAAGAGTCGCTCCTACAATAAACAATTCGAGTAGGCACTAGAGTGAGAACTACATACTCGCTAAAATCGAGGGAAAAGAACAAGAAAGATGAAAACAAAATACAATGTGATAATTGAGAGTTGACTCCATTAACAATTTTAGTATTTTTATTGTTAAGCTTCTATTCATCATGTTAATTAAAAAACAATCCCAACAGCAAAACTTCCATAACCGTTTTACTGTTCCGCCAGAAATAAATATTTTTATTTTGGTCACAAATAACGAAGTCGGCTATTTCCGAGATGACTGATCCTCTCAACGATATTGTACATAATTCGCATATACTTGTCGCTTTCCCGAACCTTTTAATTATTGATGCTTTGACAAACATCTGTTGAAATCCGGGCTTCCCGTCCTCGTCGATTCCAGACAACCATCTGTAATGGACCAAAAATAGTATTGCTCGGTAAAAATAACAAATACTTGGCCTAAAATAATTATTTTTATGAAAGATAGTTTAAATTCCCGGCTTATATTTGTAACGTTAGATATAATATTAATAATATGAATCGCTAAAAAAATGCAAAGGCCTACCTACTTATGGAAAGACAATCCCTTTGCCGACTCAGTTTTCCCTCCTCCAGTGATTGACAGCCGCGCACGACTTCACCATCAGCATTTTTAGTTTGTTTGATCCGATTCCAATTGTATTAATCCCCAAATGACAATTAAAAGGACGAAAACTTCTCTCTGCTTGCAGCAACTCCGTTTAAAAGTGTACAACGCATTTCGTATGACGAACGGTCTTCACCCGTTTGAAAAAATACGCGCGCGGCCTGCGTTTGGACGCGATGTTCTATCCAGTCAGTATAGTATAATGGAGATCAATGATAGTGACGCACACGCGCGCAGAAACAACGCAAATGCTCGGGTTTGTTTTGCGCGCAAAAGACAAATTTTGAACTAAATAACAATCGAAGGTTAATTTTGTTTTCGAGAAAGTTGGATCACGTGTTGTTGATAATTGTGCAAGAAAAGCTAAACTATAGGAGATGGAAACGAAAATAATGCAGCCAGGGAAATACTGAACTGCCTTGGCACCATCGGGGAGGAGAATAATAAGGTAAATACTGATGTAGGCCCTAATGCATAAGCTTAATGGTTGGGTGAAGTAGGGCCATGGTAATCTTTTGCTGGTCATTCTTGTGTGGTGGTTCTAGTTTGGTTTATCATTTGGTTTATCATTCAAGCACACACTATGATGTTTGTGTCACATTATGTCCTCTCTTCATCAAGAAGTGCAGACTTATACTTTGGCATTAAATGACACTTTTTGGCCATTGGACAGGACGTATTATGAAGATTGAAGGTTTCCCAAACATTATGACAGAGTACTTCGTGTCTTCTTGATTTTGTAGAAAGTGTGTAACTGGAAGTCATTGATTTCATCACCTCATCATCCCAAGGTATTGGAACGGCCATGTCGCTGTTCTCAACCAATGTCTTGGGGTTACAAATCAAGGGATGGCGCTTGTTTGATGTGGAGACGGCCATGAAGCGCAAAGCAGACAATGACGTGAACGTCAAGATGTTGCATTGGGAGTTAGAAAAGCAGATGAAGATCTACGAGGAGATCAAACGCCGGAAGGTAGTGAACCAGCTCCGGGATGATGACGCAATCAATTACAATTGGCTTCGACGGGACGCCCTCATGCGTCCAGAGTTAGAGATGTCAAACAGTATGAAGCATGAGTTTCAAGATCTCTGTGAGAGAACGAGGCCGTCTGATTTGAATCAAATAACGAAGACTATTGCAAGATTACTTCAAAGCAAAGAACCAGCTCCAGAGGATGTACCGAGAATTTTCGTCAACGTCCTTCGTTCATTTGTTCCTGATGACGATAATGATGATACACGAAAACAGAGCATCGTGCACAGATTAATCTCCGGATCATTGAGGCGTTTAAAAAGAACAAACAAAATCGATCCCAATAATGACACAGAAACTAAAGTAAAATCTTTATCGAATGGAGACGTTGAGGGCAGTACAGCTTGCAGAGACCACTTGTTTTTTGCAGGTAGGAGCAGGCTGCATTGTCTAATCAACTTGGAGAACGAGACTCATCCGATGACAAACTTTGAAATGCCGTTTAGTAAAGGTGTGAAAAATGACGCAGATACAATATCTTTAAGCAACACAGGCAATACAACGAGGCATCATTCTGAAGCATGGACAGGCCGCATTGAGGAAGTGACACCAAATCCAGAGAATCTTGACTACCAGACCACTGGAGACAATGTCTTAACTGAGGCTGGTTATTCACGTGTAGCGAGTGATATGGAGGTAGTTGACCTGGCTTCCGCCTCGTCCTCAGAGGAGGGTCTTGTAGATAAACACGGTACACTTAGTGCGTCATTGCCCGTGTGAAGACTTACTAATTCCTGTATCCCCTTTGTCATCGATTAATTGAATTTGAAATAACAAATTTTAGTCTGCCAAAAGTAAATAATAATTGCTGAGATCATGTCCATAATAGTTTTCTGTTTCTGAGGGGCTGTTGTTTTCAAGCGCATCGGTGCATGAGATTGTAAAAACATTTTGTTTAAACATTTTTCAAAGAGACGTTATTCTCTTTTATATTATCAAATGTACCATTCATTGCCATCTTAAAAAGCCCTCGGTCGAATCCAACAACCACAGTACTATCATCACCCTTTTGTTTTTAGAAATAAAGAATATTTACAAAAATGCATTTTAGGAAGAAAATGTATGTAGATCATGAGACATGATTTTAATAAGAGCACTTGAAATAATTATTTAAGTTTTCAGCCATAATGTAATGCTGCATTGACAGTGGTTAACAAAGTAATAAAAGTGTACAGAAAAACAGCTGTCCAAATAAACTTCTCTCTAGTCAGCAATAATTTCTGTTACATTTTGTCTTTGATACGTTTTAAACAAAACAGCTTAAGCAAATGAGCACAATATTGAATACTTTTTTTTAACAATTGAAGAAGAGTTTAGATTTTGGTAAGCATTCGTTTTGACTATCGATAACCTAATGACAAATCGAGTCGGTGGAGTTTCACACTTTGAAAAATAAACAATAATAGTTTGTTATTTTCCAATTGGAAAACTTAAAATATATAATTAATTTTATAGCAATTAATTGCAAAGAAATTAAGCCAACTAGTCTGTTTGTATATAAATAATTATATGCATTATACATTTTTATTAATTCTCGAAAATTATGTATGGAGTAATAGGCCTACTTAGAAAATACAATTATTGTCAAAAACTTTGTCATTATCGATGGTGGCAGCAAAGAGATCAACTGCAGTTATTTTACGTAATTTTGAGCTTGTCCATGCTTCCGCGATCAATGGAATATGGTAACAAGGCTACTGCTACATTGGATCCACTAAAGTCCAATTACTTTTAATAACAAATGGAAATAGTCACAAGAGCTATAACGGAAGTGTGTGGTACCTTTTAAGCCGAAATTTAAAAGAAAAGTGGAAAATGGAACACGGATAGCAACATTTTCGTTAGTTGAAAAGTGTTTCGTAAACGGATCGGTCATTTGTCGACACATGTTGTTGACTGAGAGTAGACTACATGACCGCTGCAGCGGTCTGCACGGCCGCTCGTTTTGCTTGTCTCTTTAAGTCTTTAGCATCCTGTGCTTTCTTTGCGTTGTCAACAAAACTCTAAAATAAAAAGAGAGCAGAAATCAACATTAAAAAGAGATAGATTATTGGAAATTTATTTTTAAATTGCCACACAATGGTGTTTCCCTTACCATGAGATTTTTGCTCATGAAATACGGCTTGGAGATGCCGTCATTTCGTTCACAGTCTTCGCAGAAACAGAGGAACAGCGTGTCAATCGCCATCTAGGAAAAATAAACCATTGAGAAAGTCATTGTCAAACTCAATCCAAACTGTTATTCAATTCCATACTTCACATAACAACATTTCTAGAACATTACCTCATAAACTGACAGAAAGATGTGGCTGAGAAGAAAGGCAAAAATGGCGGCCAGTGTGAGCGGTACAAACTCGTAGTGTATGTCCGGCTTGTCCTGTAAAACATAAACAATTTCAACATCATGTTAATTTTGTCCTTCATTAAACTCTGCAGCCCTTGAAGAGTTTCGAAATGTTGAAATTTGTCGATAGAGACTCGGTGCTTATTGATTGACACTTGTGTTATATTTTGTTTATGAAATGGCAAAACACAGTTTTAAAATGACTGTAGAAAATATTGTGCACATATGATAGCCTTGTACACACTGCTTCCTTTTGTGCATGTATTCAATCTTGGTGTCTCTGTCATGCTCTTGAAATACTGAATTACCTTGAAGAACTGCATACCAATGACAACAACCACGGCGACAACGACTGCCTTGCCGAGAAGAAGAACGAAATCACCCACGGAGTTGATGGCAGCGACACGCAATACGTTAGCAACGAGCAGGGAGAACGCCTTCTGTGCCGCCTTACAAAAACCATATCCGTAGATTGCTGAATGTTAATAAATATGAAACATAAAGTATACATTAATATATTGCACCATTATAGATTTCTTATTTCATGAGTTTTGGGTTCGTTTGTTAAAGTGCTAAAACACAGAGTCAACTTCGTTCCCAACGCTATCGCCCATCGTTCCCACACTTCATGCAAGTCATTTAAGGACAAGCTGTCCGGAAGATCACCCCGAAGAGCAATGGGGGCGTTTGGTGTGAGCTATTCTTAAACAGCGGCTCAAACGTTCAGTTTCTACTTCCATCTCGTTTTCAAGTAACTGGAGATGCAAGGTAGACATAAGCATTCATCAGTCTAACTCGAATGCATAAACTATTTTATAGGTTAGTTTCCAAAGTAGTCTGTGCACCTGCGAGATCTTACCGATTTCAATGTATGCGTTCCTGTTGATGAAGCGGAGAACTTTCTCGAAGAGCCAAAGGCAACACTGTAGGCATTTAATTATGTAGGCCACTATGTCACTCTGTGAGTGACGGAGTCTGTTAGAAAAAGAAAAAAAGGGATACAAATATGGGATGTTCTTCAACATCTTTAAGAAGAGAAGTTATGATAATTATACTTCTTCAGGAAGAAAATAGTGGCAAAAGAAATTTAAATGTTCAAAAACAACGGTTGTTAGTTATAAAACTCTGGAAATTGTATCTCTAGTTTAAAACCGCCACCTTTATGCAAAGATACTGTGACAACATTATTCAGCGTGTACAGTTTACATAATGATAATTATAAAGATATACATTTTCTACTTTTTCTTTTAGAAAAGTATTTCAACTTTCGAAACTCCATTTTGTTAACAAACAAAGGAGGAGCCACAACTATATCATACCTTGATTGAATGTAGCCCAGGATAATACGAGCCATCATGACAACAGCGATGATGAAAGATCCAAATGCTAAAGATCCAATATGATATCTGCCAATAATAAACATATCAACGTCATCAGTGTTAAACAGTCAAATAAGGTCATACAAAACACACTAAGAATTGAGGAGATAAAGACACATCACAACACAATGTTTTGTGAAATTCTTATAGATGAAAAGTGCCCACCCCCCTTAAGTAAAAAAATAAAAAAATAAAAGCCGACAAAAAATATAAGTTTATTACGATCGATAGTACATAAACATTCTCTTTTAAAATACATGGTAAAAAGGGAGAATTGCCAATCCCCCGATTTCAAAAATTACAAGCCCTCGATAAAACAAAAAGCTAACCTGATAATTCGTTGCACTGATTTCATTATAGGCCAGTTGAGTTGACTTTTGTCACGAGCAAAGAACCAGGCTGCCACAGCGCCCGCTATGGCACATTGTTGACAGGCCAAGAGGAATTGAGATCCCCAGAGCAACCCAAAGAGATGGTACCACCACATGTACTGTATGTAAGGAGGAAGAGGACGAGTTGAACCATGGAGAACACAGAGAAAGGAGTGCCATTGTCATGGTTCATTATATAGGTAAGTAAGATTTTATCATAGTGTAGTTGTGGATCCTAGTTGTGATTGACAATAACTAAATTCACATCTGGCGTGGACAAGACATGTTTGAAGACATGCAATGTGTCAAATCGCACTGTAGTACCATAAGTACATTCCTGAATACCGTTGTAACTGTAAGTAAGTACTGCTTCAACAATAAGCTTGACCCCGCAACAATGGACACAACTCGATCCCATGTCAAGGAATAACAATAGGACATTCCACGGGTCATTGGTCTGCTTCGTAGGAACGTTGGGTGCGTTCGTTTAGCTTCCCTGGGTCGACCCCGGTGTGTGGCGTTTTTTTTTTCCAGGACGAACGTGGGTAATTCTCTGCACACGTTCGTCCTGGAAAAAGAAAACGCCACACACCGGGGTCGACCCGGGGAAGCTAATCGAACGCACCCACTGTTGCTCTTTGCGTTCAAATCCATTCAGCGCAACTGTGTTAGAATCCAGTTTCCCTGTGAACAACTTTTCAGTTTTGCGTTGTATTAAACACTAAAACCTTCTTTTATTTATTTAATAGTGTTCAAACAATTCGTTGGCAGTTGGAATAATGTCATACGAAGGTTTATACTAATTAATGTTTACCCTTCATTTTGATGTTATTTTTTGTCTTTCAATGACAACTTCTGTATTTACCCAATCAAAATGACCAACGAACCGATTTTTACAAGAAATCAACAGTCAAAAGAATCTGAAAACAGAATTCAGTTAAAAGTTCACCGGGGCAAGTTGATCCGACTTGTAAGTAGCGTATCCAGTTTCTTTGTCGAGTTCAGGATGACCGGCAGTGACGAGATACAGGTATACGAAGCCCCAATAGGCAATCAAAACAGCTAGGGCTAGGAGGGTCTGTATAAATAAGAGAAAAACAAGTTTTTAATATTGTCATGAAAATTACAACAAAATGCTGGACAATTTTTGCTCTTCGCATTTTCCAACAAAAACTTTGAACGCATAATTTTGTTTAGGCTTACTTTGAGACTTGTTTTGTCATGATTGATCTGTTTTGTCATGAACAATCGTGGTGTATGTTTACAAGTGTAAACAAAAATAAATAACAACTAAATCAAAATAATATGCAATATAATAATTTCACATTTTTTTTATTGTTTCGCCTTACTCAAACTAATGTTTAGCATAAAAACTTACTTGGTTACAATCAATGGAGAGCTGTTGATAGTATAAAACATAGTTCAAAACTGCTCTCTCTGAAGTAACGTAGCTTTCGAGAACGAAATTTGTCCACGAAAATATTTGAATTTGATTTCGAGACCTAAGAATTAGGTATTGATGTACCGAAATCAAGCATCTGAAAGCACACGACTTTGTGATACAAGGGTGTTTTTCTTCCATTATTATATCGCGACTTCGACGATCATTATTGAGTTCAAACTTTCACATTTTGTTATTTTGTTAATTATGTGAGATATATTAAGTGAGACGACTGGCCTTTGACAATTACCTAAGGTGTCCCGTGTCTCTAAAAGATAACAAACATAGGGTGCGTTCGTTTAGCTTCCCTGGGTCGACCCCGTCGTGTGGCGTTTTTTTTCCAGGACGAACGTGTGCAGATAATTACCCACGTTCGTCCTGGAAAAAAACCCCGCCACCCATAATGTAGTGACTTACCCATACTGGTTGAAGGAGAAGGAATGGCATAGATGCTACCGCCCTGCCTGCCTCCTTGAATAGCGCCACCACTAGGGCAATCCGTTTGCGCATGACGAGGAGAACCAAGAGAAGAATGACCTGGAAATTCAATCCAGTCATTACAAATGATTTAAACTTATAGATAAAGGTTACGCTGGTGGGTTTGAGACCAGGGGCCAATTTCATGAAGCTGCTTAAGCAAAAAATTTGCTTAAGCACGAAAATAGCTCGCTTATTTTACACATGTTACTGGCAAAAATTTCCTGCCATATACATTGCTTATGACTAGTATTAAGCTGTTGTTTACTTAGCATTACAATTGAGTGGAGTCTTGGCCGGTAATCTGACTTTACTAAGCAATGAAATTTTTGCTTAAGCAAAAATTTTTGCTTAAGCAACAAATTTTGCTTAAGCAGCTCTATGAAATTGGGCCCAGGGCCGATTCATCAAGGCTGTGTAAGCACAAAAATTGCTAAGCATAGAAAAGATTTGCTTGACAGAAACAGGTAGCCAGCCCAAATTAAGGTTTATTTAGTTGTGACTGCATTGGTGCCCATGTCAGATGCAACTGTGTCCGCCATGCAATACTGTCCGCTCCGGAAAATTTTGCATATGCAATCGTGTCCGGGGCTATGCAAAAACCGTACATGTACGTGCTGCGCACGTAAGCGAGCGTGTATGCACTGAACCTACAGACATGCAGCATGAATATTCGCGTATTTAACGATGGCAGCGAATACCCAACGGCCGAACATTTCACACGTAATTCATGACATGCACTTACAGCTTTTATATACCGTCGACCAATGGCGTTAAATTTACTGCAAGGTCGGTTTTGCACGGGGCGGACACAACTGCATATGCAAATGTGTCCGGGCGGACACAATTGCATTATGTAGCAGCGTCCGGGCGGACAAGATTGCATATGCAAAACCGTCCGGCGGACAGTTATGTATATGCAATAACGTCCTCCGGATAGTATTTCATAGAGGACATAGTTGCATGCGACACCTATTCAATTTTTGCTTTGCAAAGAAATTTGTCAAGCAGTATTTTCTTCTAAACGGCTTTTTTACGATGGGCCTTGAATTGTTCGAATTCACTGGATAAAACTGTTGTGAACTACAGACAACACTACAGTAAACTACATACACAAATCCAGTAACCCTTACCGTCACTCCACTAGCTACCCCCGCATAAATCAGCATGGTTTTCACTGTATGTTCTTGTTCATCTTTAGTAGCTTTGAAAGATAAGAAAAACAACAACAAGTTTATACATTAAGTTTTCATTGCTGGTAACTGGTGTCCCACTCAATTTTTTATGACCAAAGAAATTGTCAAGCAGTATTTTCTGCTTATTTTTAAAGATTTATGAAATTGGGCACTGCACGTTGAGTCAATTAACCAAAATAGGATGTTGGTGAAACTAGTCTGGTGCCGTATTGTTACAGTCAGTATTTTGCTATTTTATTATACAGGAACAATACAACCAGCACTGACTCCAACCTCCAATATTTCAAACTTACGATCCGATGGCAGATATGTCTGTAGTATAGCGTTCTCAAGCCACCATAGGTACCACAGATATCCTGATCCCCCAAGACTTCCTACTATGAAACCACATACTACCGTCCATATAAGAACCCCGGCAAAGAATCGTAGCAGGACTAGCACCACCAAGGATAGACCTGTTTTGTCAAGTAAACAAGAAACAAAGGTGTTCAAGAAGTAGTATTTCTTTATTTTTTTATAAGATTAACTCATTCACACCGTGGTTGCAATAAACATACAATTCGTACAATTTAAAATAATTTTTATCATTAAAATGCTCATCAAACAGGAAACCAATATTACATCAATTAAAGTTTTCTTTAAACCAATGTTTGGAACTCTTTTGACCAATATTATACAAAGTTTCTTCAGTGATACTTATTTCCAATGTATATCTTTCGTCAGTCATTGAAATGGCTAGCTTCCCACCTTTGGTTGCCCCGATGTTTTATCAGAATACAATTGCTAAAAGTTATTGCATTATTGAAAACAAAAGCGATACTAAAGAACACTTGTTGCATTTGCTCTAGAAATGCAGTTATTTTAAGAAAAACTTAAATAAAAGGTTACTAGATCACTAAATAGGAGTAAAGTCCTCTACATTTTCATTTTTACCGAAAGAAATTGCACAAAGGTAGAGTATCTCACGCCAAGAGTTCTCAACGTCAGTGGCCGCTCTCTGGTGGCAAAAAGTTAAGGAAAGTTTATAATTGTCTGATAGAAGTTATAATTCAAATTTTGATATTCTTTTATTTTCATGCATTCAGTAGTTTATGAGAACATCTGTTGTTAATTTCATAATGCATTCGATGTGGCCCACTTTATATTACAAGAGGGGGTTACCGCGGGAAGGATATTGTCCTAACAATAATCAAAACAAAAAGGAATGAATCTAAACCGTAATTAATGACAATTTAATAGTGGAGTGGTTTATCAGGCCAGGAATTTCATCTTTGGGAGAGCTATTGCGTTATTATGTATAAGAACTATAGAGGGCGCACTATGGAGAGAGCGCATTTTGAAAAGGGCACTTCCATTGGAAAATCTGAAAGTCAATGGGAAACTTTTAAAGGGCACCAAGGCCAAGGGAAGGGCTGAGTTTTCAAAATATCTACGACATGTAATCAAACTAAATGTTAATCGAAGTGACTTACCTTTAGCCAGTCTGTATCAATCATGGAGGATGCAATGCTTATAGCTGCAGATGGAATGCAGCGATTCAAGATTGGGACACTGTGGACAAATCATCAAAATAATATACCTTTATAGCGGATGATTGAAAGATAAACACCCACAATAACCCCCTTGTATTTCACATGCTGCATACATCGTTGGATAAGAGTATTGATAGTCTGGTACTTCAAAATCATCCTGTGCATCTTTCATCTTTGCATTGTTGTGTAGTTTCTTTAGAACACAGAAATTTAACCTTTGTTCAATGTTGCTCGTACTTTTGACCGCATGAGGGCGCTTTCAACTTGAAATTTCTTTGCATCACAACATATTTATCTTTTTTTGACTGCCTTTTCTTGTTTTCTTGTATCAATGGCAAAATGAACAAGTACGAAGAAGACGAGAGTTCATTTTACTTGTTTCGATCACATGGTTCATACTTCAAACTGAATCTTAAGATTTTCTTAAAACTGACACTTAGAAGTAAGGGTAATTAAAAAATATATAAAATGACAAGGTTTTAAGTCCATTGTATTACCTGGCAAGAACAGGTGTATTTGGGCATGGTGCATTATCTCCTTGCTCTGCCGTATCATAATCATCTATTGTGACGTTGTATTCACACAGGAAGATGGAGCGATTCCTTGCTAGTTCGATGACGTCACTCATGAAGAGGAGCGTAGTTTCAGGGCATGCTGAGACGCAAATTGTTTTCCCCGGTTTGAGTGGATTTTTGATGGCATCCGAGTTGAACATGAACACGAAGCTGAGGGGTAAGGTACACATGCTTTTAATTTTAAAACCGACTCACACAAAACTTCACATAACATTTGGTCTAGGACTCCATATTTAGCACCAATAATACAAACTTCCTTTGCTGCAATTTATTTGATGGCATTCTGATATATATCTCGGTTAAGCACCAAAAGGGTTGCTGCGACTGTTGCTGGTTGCGGCTGCGCAGTAGGTAGGGGCTTAGCACATTCTTTGCTAGAGGACTTTCATTTTTGTGCAAATACTCGTGTGACGTCATGTTTTCAGGACGGACAAAATTTTGTACCATCTATGTACATCACAAGAACGTCTACCTAAAAAAAAGAAGAGTCGGTATACTTCCGTGCACGTTCGTGTTGTTAATGAGGATAACATTCTTACGGTTTGTCAGTAAGGTCTGTCCCGGAGAGCCGAACCCCGTCAATGTGCTGGTTTTGTCGGCCACAAACGTTCCCGAAGCTATCGGCACCAAAGATAAGCCGTTCTGGTTGGCCATCGCGGATTGACACCACAGCTACATAACCCTAATAGTGGTCAAAAAGAGGTGTTTCAATTCACCCATAATAGTGGTCAAAAAGAGGTGTTTCAATTCAATTCAATATTGATTCATATCACACTTCTCGAAATAAGACATACAAAATATGTGGATTTTATAGATACTAATTATCTGAGGATGGGTGGGCAAAAGGGGGTACTGCACATATGAGGCTATGTGAGCAAGCCTCCTATACTCACCATTCCAACCCAGAACAGGAGGAAGATAATGAGACAAATGACGTCACGACAGCTACGGTCGGCAAGGGGTCCATCAAAACCATCTTCAACGTCAACGTCATCAGTCTGGTTAGAGAGTTATATGGGTAGAAAACAGTAATGACGTGAAAACGTGTCAAAGAAACAAAAAGCTATATGTACGTGATGGAATATCATAGAACAATATCTACAGAAAAACTATAATTTTAACGATTACACAAACTGTTGAAAGTCCGTTAAATAGTCCGACTGACCTCAGCTGGCCTTTCTCCGTTGCGTTCATCAATAGATATCGCCATGGCGGTATTTTAACTTCCCTGTACACGGCCCTCCTGAGAAGGACCGGTAAACTGGAAATAAGAGATTACACGACGGCCGCTAGGGGGCCCTTCCCAATTTGCAACTATCTTTTGATGAGGTGCCTGCCACTCGAATGTGGAATGTAGCCAGTAGCCTACACGATGTGTGATGTTTGTTGCCGATTTTTGGCACTCGCGTGCGTTGAAAATAGAACACACGCCCCACGTTTTGGAAACAGTCAAACAAACGTACGTAGTTGTGAGCGTATTTTAAATTGTGACGTCAGAAGTGACGTAACAAGACCAAACCAACGCCCCACTGAGGTAAATGAAGGCCTATCATTGGCTGAGAGTAGTGCGCGGAGCGTACAAGCGTGCACGTTTTCATTGTTTGATCTCAGCCAATGCGAGAGGTCTATTTTTGCAATTATTGCGTCACAAAGCTTTTGCTGCTGCCGACTACTACAAAGTTTGTGTCAAAAAAACCCACAAAAAAATACAAATTTCATCTTAAGGCCAGTGGACACTTTCGGTAAACAGTAATGTCAAAGGCCCACACTTCGTGTGTCACAACTTTAAAAAATAACAAATCTGTGAAAATTTAGGCTCAATCGGTCATCGGAGTCGGGAGAAAATAACGAGAAAACCCACCCTTATTGTTTTCGCGCGTTTCGCCGTGTCATGACATGTGTTTAAAATAAATCACTAGTTCTCGATATCGAGAATCGATATTGTTTTAATGTTTTTTCAAAAAGTATAGCATTTCATGGAATAAGATTTCAAGAGAAGTCTTTCACCAGTACCTTCTGTAAACCCTGTAAGTTATTTGTAAATCTGTAAACTTAAAAAAAAAAAATATGTACCAAAAAAGTGTCCAATGGCTTTAAAAAAAACTTCTTATGGCCAAAACTCTGGAAGACCCCTTTATTCTCAATACGAAAACACCGCCAGTGACGTCATATTAAGAAAGGTGTGAAACTAATATTGGGCGTCTTCCTTTCAGGGATGTTAAGTAACTTATGTTGTTTTGTGCATAATTAGTTGGGCACCTTAAATCATTCTCTTAGTGACGTCAACATAATTTCAGTGATCAAACTATTCTCCACCTTTACCTTGAATGGTTTCACCCGGTTGTCACCACTGCAACATCCCATAATGGTTTCTTGTCTCTAGGCACGTGACATTATTGTGCTGGACCTAATGACAAATGAAAATACATAAGTACGCTCAGAAATTGTCAACAATGCTATTGATGATAAGGGCAATTTGAACACGCATCGTTTGCTGCAGTTCTCATCAACGAGGTTAAAAAACACAACCAGACTGTAAAGAGCACCACGTCACTTTAACCAACCAGACAGGAGCGTCCCCACCCTGCCTTGGAAAATGTCATTATGTATCTTTAGCCAAATAGGTAGAGGTTGGAGTGCCTACACCCTTAATCAGAAAATGTCGCTATGTCTATTTAGCCCAAGAGGTAGAGGTTCCCCCACCGTGTCTCAGACTGTGTCACTACGCCCTGCTATAGCCACAACGTTCTGCCAATTTGATGCCATCAATGAGCATGAATTTCGGAAATATTGGTCTGTCCATAGTAGGCCCCTATCTAACATCTATACTATAATAATTACTATAGATCACCATCCTACTTGTAGCCACTTTGGAAGCTTGTTGCCGGTTTTGCAAAATGTTTTTGTCTGATATAACACATTGTACTTGTTTTGCATTTATCGACTGATTGGTTCAGCCTGCTGATGTTTTGTTACATAGTGTCTGTGGACAATAAAAACACCTGCTAGATTCTTATTAATAATAGTGATTATTAATCATACTTATTAGGAGAAATCAAACGAGTGAAATTTACTGAAACTCTTACTTTTAGATCTAAATTATTTTTCTGAAAAGCGTCTGTTTTGGAAGAGAGTGACTTTGGCCTTAATGTTGAGAGTGTTTAAGCAAAAACATAAAGTGATACCAGATAAAAATCACCAGACATTATCTATGTTATATTGCAAATGGTCTCATGCTTAGTTTTGCTTATTGTTGTTGCTAAATTGTCATGCATTTTGGAATCGAGAAATCAGTAAACCAAACCAAAACCATCTTCATAATTTTCGAAGGTTATTTTCACAAAAATTCACAGACTGTTTCTGCAGTGTTGGCTCAGTGATAGAAAGGTAGGCCAATTTGTTAATACAAATTTGTTTGTAATTTCATTCAATACCAGCGGTGCTTTATGGCTGTTATTTCTCTAGAATGATGCCTTTTGGAAATTAATGGAAGCATTAATGCATGTTATAAGCAAACAGAACGATACACATTTTATACGCAGTTGTTTCCTAAATCATCAGACCAAAAATGTGCCTCTTGTATATCTATGGCTGTGTGAACATTCGGTAAAACATAATACGTGAAGGAAATCGATGGGGCGTGAGCCAAGTTGACATGGAAACGACATTATATATTTCTATAATTATTTATTAATTGTGTATTTAAAGCAACCACGAGAGCTAATACAACGGAATGCTAATTTTACTGTTTTAACTTCAGAACCAAGCACTACCAAGCCAGAGGGTCTGTTTAACAACCCTTACAAAAAAGAATAACAACCCACCACTTTCGGTAACATTTAGGTCAGCTTCGCTGTTTATAAGAAATAATAATAGTTCACATATATAGCGCCATACCCATCGAAATTACAATGCCCCATGGCGCTTACATAAAAACATTGAAAACAAAACCTACAGATACGCACATTAACAGCAAGGAACACCCATTTTTTGTTAAATCAGCAAAAATTACAAGCAAAAAATCACAAGTAATTATATTACAAAGCTTGAGCTTACCCCCTCTACGCCAAATATTGAGTCAAACACGGTGTCGCATGCAATTATGTCCCCTTTGCAATACTATCCGGAGGACATTATTGCATATGCAATAATGCCCGCCGGATGGTTTTGCATATGCAATCGTGTCCGCCCGGACGCTGCTGCATAATGCAATTGTGTCCGCCCGGACACATTTTCATATGCAGTTGTGTCCGCCCCGTTCAAAACCGACCTTGCAGTAAATTAAACGCCCTTGGTCGACTATCAGGAGGACATTATTGCATATGCAGTTGGACACCGTGTCGCATGCAATTATGTCCTCTATGCAATACTATCCAGAGGACTATCCAGAGGACAAAAAATCAAACACTTTCGATCTTGGCTGTGCTCCGTGGTCATAATGGGTTGATGTGGCTGGCAGCTGAATGCGCCCTTCGCAATTTAGCTCTAGCTGCGAGTAAGGACGATTAGCCCCCAAATTATTATTACTGCGTATTAAATAATGTCCGCTGCATAATGCAATTGTGTCCGCCCGGACACATCTGCACATGCAGTTGTGTCTGCCCCGTGCAAAGCCGTCCCTGCAGTAAATTAAACGCCCTTGGTCGACGGAACACGTTCGCCATTTTTTTAAAGCTATAAATAAGTGCATGTCATGAATAACATGTGAAAAGTTCGGCCGTTGGGTATTCGCTGCAATCGTTAAATACGCGAATATTCGTGCTGCATATACGTTGGTCCAGTGCATGCACGCTCGCTTACGCACGCACATACATGTACACAGTCATGTACATGTCAGCCGGACGGTTTTTGCATAGCCCCGGACACGATTGCATATGCAAAAGTGTCCGGAGCGGACAGTATTGCATGGCGGACACAATTGCATCTGACACCGGCCACAACAATGCAAACTTAATGCCATTTTTTTTGGGCGTACAGTCTATGTTGGGCCGGCCCAGACCACAAGTAAAAGCAGTATGAAGTCCTCTTTAAGTTTACGGTTCCCCAACTCCCCGTGGCGAAGCCGTGCATTATTATTTTCTTATATTGTAGGTGGGGCGGGGGTCAAGCGGAGGCCATACTTTAATATATCGAACCCCATGCATTGTTGTCAATCTCATATGGGGGGGGGGGCGTGGGTTGCAAGAGGGCACAGGGCAATGGTGCCGAGTTCGGTTTACTCCTACCTAATAACTCTTCTGCCTACAAGTCCAACATTTGACAATGCCAGCGATAACTTAGAATGGTTTTAAATAAATCATGGTTTATGGCAACTTTGTTATTTCATTACAGTCACCTCCCCCCCCCCCCATTCCTGTGGATCACCAGTTGTAATAGCTTTCTTAAGTGGCTACTGGGCTTACCCGTGTCGTTATTAAACGCAGAAATTGTAGGTTGGTTATTATAGTGCCGTGTTACATAGATAGATAGGCTTGTATAGGCTTTAAAATCTAGTGGCGTAACATGAAGGGGCGTGACAGCCCCCCCCCCCCGCTCAGAACCCTTTCACCAACATGAGGTTAACCAAAATAATTAAAATAATTACAACAAATTTGCGCAAAACTTAATGGAACAGTTCGATACGCAAAATAACTCTCGAGGAGAGTACTTTTGGTATGCTTTTACCGCCACTGTGGACTCTAAATAAACCACACAATTTAATAATAATAATAATTAATAATAGTAAAAATTTATAGAGCGCCATATCCATCGAAAACAATGCTCCATGGCGCTAATACAGAGAAACATTAAAAATTTAGATAATCAGCAAAAACAACAAGATATAAAAATAAGTTCAAAATCAAGCGAAAAATGACAAGCAATTAAAGAAATTAACAATAAACAATGGAAAGGTATAAAATATACAATAGTATGCACAATTTAAAACATTTTGCGTTGTTCTGAGACAAAAAGGGATGAAAACTCACCTGAAGTCTTCAGTGCGTGTAACATTAAACCTACAGCTCAATACAGCGCACTATGAACTCCAATCTCCAAGCTAGCTGTCTCAAAAGAGTAGAGCTAGCTGGAGATCTTCATGTCCGCGTGTTGTGTGAGCGTACATTTTCCCCGTATCTAGGTGGTGCGCGCGCGTTCGGTTATGGTAACAGTAACGACAACCTTGTTCTCATAGATTTGCATGCATTTAAAGTACAGTTCTCTATCAAGGGGAATGAAATGCAACAACGAGAGAATTGGGTCCAATCTCTTGCCAATAATTCCCTTGTGACGTCACTAAGGGTATGTTTTGTTTAGCTTGGCGCGATTTGCGTT
Organism: Asterias amurensis; assembly: GCF_032118995.1. Lineage (NCBI taxonomy): Eukaryota > Metazoa > Echinodermata > Asteroidea > Forcipulatida > Asteriidae > Asterias > Asterias amurensis. Next base: position 4,171,823 of record NC_092667.1, on the reverse strand, counting down.
CCAAGCACAGATGAAAGGTGTTTGCCTCGTCTACGAAAAGGCAGCACCGTAGCGTCGTGTCTACGAAAGAAGGTTACATGGCATTAGGGATATTTGCGACCTTTTCCCTGGCTCACCGAAAGTACAACTTTTTGCCACAGCAGAAACGCTCTTTTACAATTGTATAAAAGTTTTTACTAGAAAAAGTAAAAAAAAAAAATGTTTTTCATTTTCATACAATGACTAAATTATAAACGAATGACAGAAAATCACGAACAAATTTGTACAGACACTCATTTTCATTGAAATACATTTTTTGACAGGTACATCATTTTCGGGCACATGACGATTTTACATTGTAATTTTATAAAGCAGACTGATATATACCTCCCTAGATAAAAATCACTGTGTTTGTATTGTTTGTCAGACCCATTTTAAGACACGATTTTGCGACGAGACTTTCATGCACGGTCTTTCGTTGACCTTGACCACCTTCTTGAACCCAAGGTTTACATTGTTCCTGATTATTGATTAAGTAAGCATTCTCATGGAATTGATGTCTCAAGAAAGGCCTAGAAAAAACCCCATATTACCTGTTGTTGATCGTTCTGGTTGTGACAACACTTTTAGTCGTCGACTTCCATTGGGATGTCCATCAAAATAGACAAAATCTGGTTCAAATGTTTCGCAATCACCAAACAGACAGACCACCCTCTGACTGGCAAGCAATGGTAAACTCAGAGTCGAATGTTGGTATAATATCCAATGCTAATGTGGTATAGCATTCCCCGCTCCTGCCAGGGAACCGAATTATACATGAGTGTATACACTCAACAAGTTATGTGTATGTACGCTTGCTACGTGGGGTATCATGGCGTAGAGCGTCAGCGTTGCTATGGTTACATTTTCAGGAAATTGTAATTGCAATGAGGATTATGTTCGTTTATCGTACACCAATTCCAATGGTATTATTATCAACCAGTCACAGTTCAGTCGCTGTCGTCAATTTTGCTCGAAGCAACACCTGTTAATAATGTCCTCATATGGACCACAGTTCGTGTATTGGTATAGAGTGGCTGTAAATGTATCGATGGTAGTCCTGGCAACCTGGTCTTTTTAATATTAATAAAAATGAACATTGCTTTTAAAGGAACGTTACAGAATTTGTATAGAGTGGCTGTAAATGCAACAGAATTGGAAATAAACAAAAATCGTGAAACCACAGATTTACATAAAACTTAGAATTCGATTCATTTCTAAATTCCACATCTAACATGCTCTTTGCATTATGTTTGAATTCCAAGCTTGACATGTTTAGCTTGATCACCTTAATAGTTCGAAGCGGTTGACTGGTTTATTCTCTCATCTCTTGCATTATGAATGTTTTGGAATCATGTTTCATATGGAACTAATAACATTATTGAAGATGAAATTGTAAGAGAAACACATTGCTGAAATAACATTGATTGCTACAAACTTTATTCTCAGATTAAAATAACCACAAACAACTTCGAACATAATGATGTACCAATTGTCATATTGGAATCAAATTTCCAATTATGGTGGCTGTACATTCAGTTTTGAGAGACAAGTTGAATGGAATTTTACTTGATAAAAAAAAAATGAAATTTCGTTTTTCAAATTTATGGTGAATATCTGAAATGTACAAAAGAGAGAAAGATATATAGAGAGACCAAACACATTTTACTTTCGCTGAACTTTGTTTAAAGAAATATTACTGCAGAGAAAACAGAGTCCCAAGGCACTTAACATGAACCGAAATGGCTACCTATAAATCAGGAATATTTTACTTATAAAGAAGAAAGACGAATTGCTCTTAATTATTAACTTTGTCATTCCTCGCACTTTGAACCCAATGAGGAATGGTGTGATCGACACTTATGTAAACCCGAGCTTGCCCATTGTAAATTATACCTCCTTGATCTGAAAGTTGCGCTTAATAATTGGATTGAGTCGTGGTGTTTGTGGTCGGTTGTTAACCAAAGGTTATCTTGGGGTCCTGGAACCGTTTGATTGCTTTATAAGGTAGATATTTACAATAACACCAACCGGTATAAAACTTACCAGTATATATTTAGTTTGAGGTAGAAACATTTTTGAGATATCTCTTCAAATCTTTAGCGGTAATGCCTATATATGGGACAAATAATCCGTATAATCTGAGAAACGTTTTGTGCAGAAACGGTTCTCAGATTTAAACGCATTTTCGTCTAATTTTCTGTTAACAGGAATCGTTTCTAAAAACACTTAAACAACAGCTGCAATGCAGCTTACCAAAAGTAATTATATCCAAATTAAAAGCAACTATGCAAACACAAATCAATTGATGCTCAAACTCTATGTAATTATATCCAAATTAAAAGCAACTATGCAAACACAAATCAATTGATGCTCAAACTCTATAACAGCTTATTTTATGGCAAAACTAGAGCAACAATTTCTATATCTAAACATACATTTTGACTAAATATGCTGATGTTTTTAAACGTTATTTACATGCTGAGATCTTTTGCAAATTAATCGGATGTTTTTGTTACTTTGGATTTTACCGCTCATTCGATATTAGGAACCCATCTTATCACGAGCCAGCTATTTCAGTTGTCCAGTTACAAAAGATTCATCAAAGAATAATTCAAATGAAGATAGAGTATAGACCTTTATCACGGTGTGGTCATCTTGGTTTTTACTCCATTCCAACTCATTGTAACCAAACAATTGACATAATAATAGTTTGGTGCCATTATTACCTTCAGATTGTAGTTCTGAACATTGCTTTAATTAAATCTATAGTAGGCCTATGGCTCATTCCAAACCTTTGCTTAGGCTCCTGTCTCCGGAGTCTACCTCGAGGATTGAAAACATCTTAAACAAAAATCGTTGAGTATATTTGAAGAAACACTGGCGATGTGGATAAATCATCGGGCGTAGTTCTCGCTATTCTCACTAAAAACCACCTTTCTCTCCACCTGAGTAAATAAAAATTACCATGACAAAAATAAGTATCTTAATTGAATCGAGGAAATACTAATGATAAAAGCAAAAAAACAAAAAAAAAAATTGTTGTAAACTGCCTAAAAGGCCTAATTGTGTTTTTTGACGACTGTGAGACCCATTTAAAACGAATTGTCTTCGTTGAGGTAAAGCTGCTTGCTTAAAATGCTACTATTTAATATTAGTTTTGATCTCGCAAGATACAAATCTGTAATTACTTTTTTCTTGTGACTTCGATGACCAATTGAGCTTAAACTTTCCCTCTTTTTTATTATATATTCATTTAATTTTGCTGTACGTTTGGTCACTTAAGTGGTTTTCACATTTGCTATAACGGAATGCAAGATCTGCAAATAAATAAAAAGCAGTAAACAATGAAAACATTGACCCAGTAACAAGAAGTCGGTCTGCTTGAGTCAGCATATTATCACTGCACACGAGGACTCTACACTTACCAGAATACGCAGGCGGGTTTTGTGTGTTGGGTGGGTACGTTGGGTTTTGCATGTAACCAACCGGAGCACCTTGGGTTGGCGGCTGTAAGGCAGGCGGGTTTTGTATGTTGGATGGGTACGTTGGGTTTTGCATGTAACCAACCGGAGCACCTTGGGTTGGCGGCTGTGAGGCATGCATGTTGGGTTGGACTTGTTGTTGGTAACTCATCTTTAAAACAATATACAAAATGATCACTCAGTTTTGCCTTTTCCTAAAGCACAACCTGAAACTTGCCCCTGTTATTATCAGGAAAAGAAGGGAAATATTCGTGGTGCACGTTTACTGTTTGCATTTTAGAACCCTCCGTCGTTCCTCATAGGAAGTCCAAGTTCGTCACAGTGTTGGAAGGCACACGAGTAATACGTAGTTCTAGTAATGTTCAAACTATTTTTTGTTTGTGAATAATATTACCGTAATCTGCGGTTCGTTCAATGTCAGGCCACAGTGAACAGCGGAGATTATGGCGATGACCACTTCAGCCAGACTAACCAGACCAGTGATGGCATCTGCTGCTGCCGGACCCCTATAGCCATACTGTTTAGATGAAATAAACATACAAATATAACGCGGTTTTGTCAATATCGAGATATGATTGACAGCATGTTGTAGGATGTTGAAGGAAACGTATATGCTTTGGTTTTTTGAGCCGTTCGATTGGTTTAATCTTACATGGATGTATAATGCAATATAACTAACGTGTGAAAAATTCTTTTCAAAGGATGATTTTATACATTAAAAATTGTCAAAATCGGGGTGTTATGTCAAAGCAGGAAAATAATTCGTAGTTTGATTACACAATCTGAGAGACGTTACTGTTAGTAACGATTTTGGGGATAACAACTGATATATGTATCATTACCCCCACCTCAAAGTGAAACGATTCTCAGAATGCTTTATACTATCGGAAGTTACCCCTTCCAAATACCAAGTAAGTTGTGAGCCGTGTGTACTTGTTCATTATAGTTGGCCTGTGTTTGTATAGAGGTTATTTACGGGAGTCAAAAAGTTGACTCCCATAAATGGCCGACCGTGTAAGTCGATGAAGTAAAAGGAAAACCGTGCAACTTCGAGGCATTTTTGTGTGGATCATTGTATTCTACTTTAACAACATCTTTCTATTACTCATATGGATTCTATAACAAATGGTTACAAACGCTTTTCAAAGACCAACTCGACCGATCCAAGGCAACATGTTCCTTTTATACATGGAACCCATTTTCCTCTTTCAAAAAAATCGGTGGTAATTTAATAAAGTAACCAAGTCATTGTTTTGGACCATACTTACGTGGGTAAGGTTTAAACCAAATGCTGCGGTGTAAATGGCAAAACTGACCAGGGCCACCAGCGCTGCAAGAATACACATCACCAGGCCAGCGATAGCCTGAAAATTGCAACAAAAACAATTCAAACCATCAAACATTATTTCCTTTTTGTTCTTTTTTTTTACGAGATTGTTTCACTTGTTGGATGCGTTCACTGGACTATAGTGATTCATCCCTCTATACTGTTGCCATGACTTGTGTGTACAGTTTAAAGGAACACGTTGCCTTGGATCGGACGAGTTGGTCTTCAAAAAGTGTTTGAAACCGTTTGTTATGAAATGCATTTGGTTTAACAGAAAGATGTTTTAAAAGTAGAATATAATGATCCACAAAAGTATCACTAAAAAATGCACGGTTGACGTCGCGAACTAACACGGTCGGCCATTTATGGGAGTCCAAAACTTGACTCCCATAAATGGCCGACCGTGTTAGTCGAAGAGGTAAAAAGAAAACCACGCAATTTTGAGGCATATTTGTGTAGATCATTATATTCTACTTTTACACCATCTTTCTAACATAACGATTTTATAACAATCGGTTACAGAACGCTTTTCAAGGACCAACTCGACCGATCCAATGCAACGTGTTCCTTTTAAAGACAGTTTAAAAACATCGTAAAATGTAACTTGTTCCGTTCCTTGTAAATTCTAGGTCATGGATTTAAACAGAAGATAAGCACAGACAAATCTTGCTGAACAGAAACCGTTTACATTGGTGCAACTGTTGCCCCGCTCATTTTTGGCACAGCTTGCTAAGCAGTATTTCCTGCTTAAAAGCTTTATGAAATTTGGGCTTTGGTACTGTGCCATTTTTTTATGACATCTGGGGCGGATTGCAATAAAACGGTCTTAGTCAGCGGTCTAAGACCAGTCAGTTATAGCAGGCTATCTGTCTTAGACGGTCTTAGCTTAGTCAGTCATTAAGCCTGTTGCAATAAGCCGGTCTTATAGATAAGTCGGCAAGAAGTAATGCAATACGAACAAATGTCCCATTATACTTGGCACCTCTGCAGTCACTGGCGGTACGGCATTCTTCTTATTGCTTTGGTTTAAATCATTGGATATCAAATCTGTGAGTTGTGTTATTTTTTACTCTTGGGAACATATATTTACGATACACTGTATCATCATCATAATGCCTCTCATGGGTGTAACTGTAATCTATTTCTAAAACACAATTTCGTCGTGTAGAGCTCTTTGCATCAAATCATCTACAACTAACAAATGCAGCGCCATCTTAAAAAAACAAAACACAGACCGATTATAGCCAGCTCAGAGCAGGCTTAAGATTTAAGACTGGCTATAATTAAAGACCGCGCTATTGCAATCGGTCTATAATTAAAGACTGTCTAAGCGGGTTTCAAGTTAGCCGGCTATAGCGCATAGACTGGTTTAAGACCGCTTGGTGCAATCCACCCCTGATGTCACTCACTTCGTGGCTCATGAATAATGCATGATACCGGCCTTAACTTCAACTTATTCCTTACCAATCCTCTGCTTGCAGGTACAGACTTCGCCGTCAGAAGCACGAGGATCCCAGCTGGCAGATAAAACTGGAAAAGAATGGAAATTCAAAAGGAAACTGGTTGCTCTCAAGGTAGGACAAACCAGTATTTTGGCCTTGGGTTCTCTTGATAGACCAACCTTTAAAACAATTTGTCATGAAGAGCTAGGCCATTGTGTCTTGTGCAAATTGGATTCGATCCACATTAGTACAGACTTGCCCATCAGTAAAGACTTGCCCATCTTTCTGAGTCACCCCCAAAATCAGTCGATGTAGCGCCCTCTACCTTAAGTACTTATGATAAAAATAAATATGTTGTTTAAAAACATTAATATTTGTCATAAAATTATTGGTATGGGTTGAATTTAGTGGGGTGCCCCCTGAAGGCCCCTATCTCATCTCAACACTGGTTGTTTAATTTACGTTTCGAAAAGTAATTCAAAGTCCCTTAGAATGAGTAGGCGTTTGATTTCTTTCATATAGGTTGGACCTCCTTCACTTCGAAATTACAACAAATATTGTTGTGGTTCTTACTCACCAATATACCTCCCCATATAGCAGACGCCAGAGAGTTACATGCATACCATACAAGACAATCAGTCAATCCACAAGCAGCCGAAACTCCACTTAAAATGATTTGGAGAATACCAAGTTTAAGCAATCTTCCGGAGTACTTGCTTCGTTGATTTGCCCCAGCCACAGAGGCAGGTGGAATGGGCACAGTTTGCACCTGAATTTGAGGACCTTGCATCGCTGGTTGATGTTGGTTCCTTCCGTTGTTGTGTAATGTCACTGGTTGGTGTCCCTAATGTCAAAGTTATGGTTAGATTCTGTGGATGAAAAGTTTGACACAATTATGAGTTTCCTCAGCTGTTCATTCAATACATTAGCGAGGCATCTCGTGTGGGCAGTCCTTTGCACATCTAATGTGTGCCAACAGTGTCGGTATGGCAGGAGATTGTGTACCCCCGCCCCCCTCCCCGGAGATTCTGTTCCCCCATAGTTCACCATAATGAGACAGAAACCTTCAGGAGACAGATTTCCCTTATACGACACTGTTCTGAATCCTGTTGCAGTGTTTATAACTGAGTAGTTATAAACAGAAACTTTACTGTAAAACAGCCGAGTTTACTTTTATGGGGACATGGATTTTTGACTCGTATTCCTTAATTGGGGACGATCTCATTTCAAGCACACACTTCTCGTTTAAGCTTAAGTAACAAAATCTTAAATCTTTCTTAAAATAATGATTATACAAAACAATTTAAAGAAAAAATATATACAAAACAGAGCGAAATAAATTGTACTCACGTCAGCGCTCCTTCGTATAGTTCAGTGTGTTGATTCTGACTGAACCACCTCAACGTTGTACAATGTGCTGCTTGTTATTTAACACATAGCAACGTCACCCAGACAAATTATGCGAATAATTATTATGTCTCACAATGATGAATCGTGTGTAATTATTAACTTGTTAGGCACTCTGTTCACTCTTCACGGTTAATTTTTATCAAACAATGACCTGCTTTCCCAGAGGTTACTCAACGAACTTTCAGTATAAAAAGTGATTTATAAAAGATTATAGGTGTGGAATTTTTCTATGACCCCATTTACAAAAGGTTTCCTAGTGAAAAGGATAATAATTAACTGAGGGGTGTAGAGTGTCCATGTTTTGAGTTTGTTGTTCGGGATACTCATATTTGTTTAGACTTTGGTAGTCTTTCTAAAACGCCTTTAATTAGTCACCCCACACTCCCTAGTGCAGACCTGATATTCTTCCTAGTTTAAGTCTGATTTCAGATTTGTTTGGGCCTCTTCAAAAAATCTTAATTAAATAAAAAGAATACCATGCAAAATTAACCTTTTAAATCCCACACTGCATTTGTCCAGCAGTAATAGGTCAGCACTTATGCATACTCATTAAATTTATCTTTACTTTTTCCAATGACCAATCATGCCTGCTGACGAGAAGGTCAGGTGTAGAAACATAAACAAACACAATGTTTAGGATTGACTATTCTTATTCCAATGTTTTATTCTTATTATTGCACTATTGGCTACAACCAACGATTCGTTTTGCACAATCAAATGGCAACAGCTTAATAACTCGTCACATTTGAAAGAACTACACTACAAATTACTATCAAATTGACAATTCTCCCCTAAACAATAATCTTGTACCGGACCGGGATATCTAGCAATATCACTGATATCTAAAACATTAGCTTTTATGCACAATTTTAATTAATTAATTAATTGAATAATTAATGTTTTTCAACAAAACCTCATAAAATGAGGAAGATAAAAAATACATTACATTATTACAATAAAATGTGTATTGATAAACATAAAACCCTGACACTCGTGGGCGACCCCACAGACCATCAAGAAAAAGTGTAACAAATTGATTGCCAGAACGATCCGAGCAGTTGAACGAGAGTACCAAGATCATCACATACAAGACACTGGTTACGAAACAAAACTCAACTGAGACTATCACACCGTAGTCTATAATACATACTTTTCGGTAAGATTGAAATTTCATTCTGATATAATGCAATTAAAGTCATTTGGAAATAAAATTTAATTTTTGTTCAAACATAAGAGTATAGGCCTATGTTTAGTATAATTATAAAACCATTTTTCTTAAAGAAATTGTTTGTTACGATTTATTATGTTTAAAAATAGATAAAGTTGTTTGGGGGTTGACTCCGCCTACCCCTTTTGTGACGTCAATCGAGGCAGATTTTGCCGTGATGCGTAGAGTAAACACAAGTACATTCTAGTCCAAGTCGCGAGTTTGTCGTTTCGAAAACAGTTTTTTCTTGCATTTTCCTGGCAATGCCGACCAAGAATGTTGCTGCTAGATGCAGCAAAACAACTGAAGATGGGGTCAGTCTGCATGGCTGGTCAGACTCGCAAGAGCAATAGTGCCTAGTGGTCCGGTCCGACGTCTTTTTCAGCGCTGTGCAACATTTTCTTTTCTAATATCGCGCCTCGATTGACGTCACGGACAGCGCCCTCTCGGGTCGGGGCCTACCCTTAAATCTGTTTTAAATAAGATAAGAACTTTGTTCCTATTATAAAGAACCCATTAAATGTTTATTCACATTCCTACTCATCAAAACACTAGGGACAAAAGCTTTATTTTGACAAAATACCACTTCCAGGTGACTTTAAGCAGCGAGAAACTCTGTGCAAGCTAAAACTGTTTTTTAAATAATAATATAGCAATTAAAAAGTGTTAAAGTAGTAGTTTTATAACATCATCAAATGTTTTCGGGCAAACAATACGCAGCCTTTAAAATGACATCTTTTCAGCCCCAAAAAGAAAAAATAGGAACAAAACAATGCTTAGGCTTAACTTTTTTTTGTTTAATCTATAATCTCTTCAAAATCAGGGTCACAGTTGACCTGGATCCTGATTCCTAGATATCCGGACCACTTTATGGGTTAGACTGACCCCGAACCGACCCAGAAACTTGTTCAACCAAGAACTTGGTTTGAGCTTGCATCCTGCGGCATTTTCGTGACCCCTTTAAGGTCAAGAACCGATGCTCCAAAATGTGCACAGTTTTTTTTTTGTTGGGGAGGGGGGGGGGGGGTACACTTCGGTTGCTTTTACTCTCAACATACCAGGGTCGTACTGACCCGGATTAAAGGTCGAGGGGCGTGACCCATTCCGGATCAAGCCACATGACACATGACACACGGATCCGGGTAAAGTCTGACCAGTTTTTACAGTGTAGAAGTTATTTTAATATTTAAAAATGTATTATTCTATTCATATTGTCAATAGAGATGATTCTTTAGGAATGCCAAAAGTTTGGGTTTATACGAGTTCCTTCATGGACATGTAGCACTTTTTCATACTATACCAGTCTTTCTTCCAAGAGTACCATTGCAGCCCATGTGAAATTGGTTCCTCTCCTTGCTGGTAGTATATCCCATTCAGGTGCGAAGACGCACATCCATTGAACCACCATGCCCCACCATTTCTGACAGCGCAGTTTGCAGATTCTTCAAGATGTTCATATACGTCATTGTCCCTGTCTTTGGTTGTGAAGTTTTGTCCATTATGGTACGTCAGAGCATCACCAGCAGGACTGTTGGCATCGAATGAACCAACGTGAAGGGTGTATAGGTCACCAGATACAGCAAACTCTTTGTAACTTGCCCAAGCCGTTCCGTTCTCCCAATCCGTTAGGCCTACTCTTAATTCCCATTGGCCCGACTTAGTCAGGGCTTGCAGGATGTCGTTCCCGAGCCAGAACTCACCAGATAGATCGCCAAAGCCTAATTGGTAGCTGGCCCAGTCGCGGTAGAAGTTAACAGAACCATCTTGTCTTCTCTGGAACACAATCCAGCCTCCTCCATCAGTTTCCATGTCACAGTAGACCCGTACGCCACCAATCAGACCAGCAGGAAAGATGGTATAGATGCCATTATCACGATGCCCAGCTCTGTACCACATCTGGCAACTGGTGTACTGGTTACGTATTATATCATAGTAGGCACTTCCGTCCAGCTGGAGGAAATCAACAGGGCTGTGATCTCTTGTAGCGTTATTCAACTCACAGGATTTGTTACCGATGTGGTAGTTGAATGAGGTACATTGTCGATCAGAAGAGCAGTCTCGCCCACAGATCACTGGAGAAGATACAGTCTTCCATTCATACTTGTGATTTATCAAAGAGTGGTTGTACGTCAAGTAGAAGATGGATTCCCTCCATTGAAGACACTGGCATAACTTTACTAAGAATGCCAAAATCAACACTGAGATGGTAGCCTTCATTTTGAGGAGCGATATCAAAACAAACAAACTTGTGTCCGCAAGTGAGTCTTTGGTTCTTCAACAAGCTGTTATTGTTTAATAATCTTGGCTCAAACTTGACTCCAAAGCGCATTTATAGGTAACACGTCTTAAAACTGTCTTGATAGTTAGATGATTAAAGTTCGAAGACGACTCTAAATCATCCGAGTGTGTGTTTGGTTCTTCAACAAGATGTTATTGTCTAAAAGTCTTGCCTCAAACTTGACTACTAAATTGCATTGGGTTACGTCTTCACGATATTGATGGTGGTTTGACGATAAAAGAAGACGACTCAAAATCACCAAGATGTGTATTCTGCCTCCAACCGCGTCTGAGTGAAATATTTTGTGCGAATCTTCGTTTATGAGTAGCTTTTGATGAAGTATCGTGACGTACATTAAAACCAAGGCAACCAATCAACATCGTGTTTGTAAGTTAATAAGCCAGTGGAATATGAGAAGCGTAAAAAGCTTCAAGATTGCTAATTTAATTTTATACACGTATAAAGCACAAAGGAAATACAATAAATTATTATCTATAATGAAAAGGTATCAACAATGTACACGCAACGTAACTGCAGTAAATTAATTAAAGGTTTTAGTTAGCTGTCCATCTTGGGTCACTTGATGGTCAATTTTGCCGGTGCTGGACACCTTATTGAATTAATTGATCTTTCTTCTCTAATTAGTTGAAACTAGGGTACAAACCTGGACAGGTGTTATTGTCATAGGCACGTGCTATTATTTAGGAGCTTTCGTGGTGGTGGTGTTGCAATTAAAAGGAGCCTTCGTGATGGAGGTGTTGCAATTAATTTTTAGTCAACATGCTATAGTTCCCTTGACAGACGTCTTCTGTGCTTTACCAGACCCTATAGAGCACGTCCAGCCCTTAAATCGCAGAATTCGGAGAAAGCAAACCATGAAAATGGGCCCTTGCCGGTTAGTCGCGCAACTGCTCCATTTCACTGCTATGATGATAATGAAAATACAATTACTTTGGTCCTTCATCAACCCAACTTTTCAAATTAAGCTGAAACTCACGGTTTCAAAACAAAAGGAATAATAGTTATAGCAAGTGGTGCTTGCTGGCGGCCGATCGTGAGCAATTTACACAACTTTTGTTTGCTAATTAATTAGCCTACATTTGAAATAGTTTTACCCACGTTGTCCTCGTTTAAATAGTATCTCACGATACCATGTATTTCCCTTTTATTTTAGAAAGCTACTTCGGCAAGTTTGTCTTCATATAAACTCATGGAAAACAATCCCCCCCCCCCAAAAAAAAAAGAAAAACATCCAAGATATGTAATAATTGTGCTAATTGTTTTTTAAATAGTTTTTCAATGCCTGCCAGGGAAAATTGCATATTAAGCTTCTTACCACCAATCGATAAGATGCACAAAACAGTTGGCGGCCTGACCTTTCGACTCTATAATGCAGAATTCGTCGAAGACTTTTAACTTTCTAAATATTTGTGTGAAACTTTTTTTTGTTTTTATTCCAATTGCTGCAATCTAGTAAGCACCAGCATATTTCTATTGAGTCAAATAATGTTGTTTTTATTAAAGTATTTCGGACAAATATTGATCTCTGGTGGATTGGTTAGTTACACTTTAACTCAAGGCCATATAACGCAACATAATTTGGTTTATTTAAAATAAAAAGTAAATAAACCTTAGTTGATTATCAAAAATACAGGCACTACACAGCAAAAATGGCAATATCACAATAAAAAGTCTGCACACAAATGTACATGTGTTAAACCTGTACATACACAAATGAGAAAGAACAAAGTCTCGGTTTGAGTTTGCATAGGATATGAACAGCCAGAATAGGATGTAAAGTGATTGGACAAAATCTGTTGAAAGCGCCCCCATGCGGTCAAAATGGTCAACTTCGTCTTTGTCTTTGATCAAGAGTTTATGATCCTTTTATTTAATGGGGGTGTTTATTCACCTGTGGGAAACTTTCAACCCTTCCACCTGTCGGAAAAAGACAGGGGCCCAGTCTAATTAAAAATGGGCTGGAGCCTGGAGGAGGATGGTTTTTTTTTTTTTTTTTTGGGGGGGCACATCTGCACCAGCTTCTAAAACACTGTATTATTTTATGCAAGTCAGTGTAAAGTGTGGGTCTGATACAGCATTTATGCCAACAATTAATTGGGAAATATAACAAGATTATTTGAATTTATCTTTGTCCAGAACACAGAGAGATGCAGTACACCAGGAGACGGGGGCAACCCTTGATCAACCACGTTGTATCCACTGACAACTTACATGACAGAGAGAGATTCTTGGATCCTTGATTACACAAAGTCTTAATTGCTTAAATCATTTAAGGTAAATATCAATGAGACAAGGTACTCCCCTTTTATTAAGACTTTTTTCATCAGAGGGGGGGGGGGGGGTGGGGGTAGATGTATTAAACCACTTCATTTGTGTGTGGTTAGAATGGGGCGAGGCGAGACGTGGAAGCTCATATCCCCACCGCCCTGCCCAAGCCCCACATGATCACAAATGAGATAGTAACAAAGCAGAACTAAATGGTTCAAAACTTTAAATTACACCCCTTAATTATGCCTCCATGAACATGTCTGGTTGTGCTGCTTTACACGAGTATAAGTTGAGATAAAACATTAAAATAATGCAGGGAGAAAATAAGTAGGCTGGGGTACACAAGGATGTATTTGTCCATTATTAAATGATACAATAAGTCAACCCTCTCACTATATGACCATTCAATCAGCCACTTTAATGAATAATAATACCTAATGGGATTCCACTTCAACAGATAATAATTATTGGAGTGCCGGTTCAGTGCACAGTTGCATTTGAGTTCTATTGGGTTAGAATCATACTCTGTTCAATCAGGTCATTAAAAGAAAACTAATGCAAGAATAATTGCTTTGTTTTACATTATGAACCAACTGCCAGGTGGCATAATAACTACATCTCTTAAAGAACCATGTCATCCATGAAGCAGCACCTAAGTCAACAGTGTCAGTTCATCAGCAAGACTTGAATGATTGCATCCAGGGAGATTCAAGCTCCACTGAATGGAGGGCTGAGTTGTATGTTGCTTTTGAGGTACGTAATAAATTTTCTTTTCATAAATATTTTGCAACAATCAATAAAAAAATAATAGCCTTATGGTTTTTGCCTGAAAATGGGGGCAAGACTATATATAGCCTTATGGTTTTATCAAATTTTGCTTGAAAATGTTTGCAAGGCAACAAACTTATGGTTTTTTCCTGAAAATGTTTCCAAAGCCTTATTGTTTTTGCCTGGAAATGTTTGCAAGGCTTAGGTTTTTATCAAAATTTGCTCGAAAATGTTGCAAGGTTATATATAGCCTGATGGTTTTATCAAATTTTGCTTGAAAATATTTGCTGCAAACAAAGTTTATTACAAAACATTTGAAAGAAAAAAAAATAAACATACCAGCCTTTTAATGAACTTGTACAACTTCTTAATTTCGGTGCTGCCTACAACACGCCTCGGTCACCCCTGTTAAAAAGTTAACATGCATGATGTCCATGTTTTTTTCTTGTAGGCTTCATCTGGAGGCGATCTCTCTGTTAGGTTGCCCTGCTGCTACCACTTCATCATCACCGGGACATCGACACAAATTGATACAACTGCTGACTACCCCTTGTGACGTTGTATATGTCTGCCCAGATTGAATAAAACTGCTGGACTTAGCCTACTTACCCCTTCCTTTTGAATTTTCAACAAAAATTTGATAAAACTGCTATAGCCTTATGGTTTTATCAAATTTTGCTTGAAAATTGTTGCAAGGCTATAGCCTTATGGTTTTTGCCTGAAAATGTAGGCAAGGCTTATGGTTTTATCAAATTTTGCTTGAAAATGTGTGCAAGGCTATAAGCCTTATGGTTTTATCAAATTTTGCTTGAAAATGTGTGCAGGGCTATAGCCTTATGGTTTTATCAAATTTTGCTTCAAAATTGTTGCCTTATGGTTTTTGCCTGAAAATGTAGGCAAGGCTATATAGCCTTATGGTTTTTGCCTGAAAATGTAGGCATAGCCTTATGGTTTTATCAAATTTTGCTTGAAAATGTGTGCAAGGCTATAGCCTTATGGTTTTATCAAATTTTGCTTGAAAATTGTTGCAAGGCTATAGCCTTATGGTTTTATCAAAATTGTTGCAAGGCTATAGCCTTATGGTTTTATCAAAATGGTTGCAAGGCTATAGCCTTATGGTTTTTGCCTGAAAATGTAGGCATAGCCTTATGTTTTTATCAAATTTTGCCTGAAAATTGTTGCAAGGCTATATATAGCCTTATGGTTTTATCAAATTTTGCTTGAAAATTGTTGCAAGGCTATAGCCTTATGGTTTTTGCCTGAAAATGTAGGCAAGGCTATAGCCTTATGGTTTTGTCAAATTTTGCCTGAAAATTGTTGCAAGGCTATAGCCTTATGGTTTTTGCCTGAAAATGTAGGCAAGGCTATAGCCTTATGGTTTTTGCCTGAAAATGTAGGCAAGGCTTATGGTTTTATCAAATTTTGCTTGAAAATGTGTGCAAGGCTATAAGCCTTATGGTTTTATCAAATTTTGCTTGAAAATGTGTGCAGGGCTATAGCCTTATGGTTTTATCAAATTTTGCTTCAAAATTGTTGCAAGGCTATAGCCTTATGGTTTTTGCCTGAAAATGTAGGCAAGGCTATAGCCTTATGGTTTTATCAAATTTTGCCTGAAAATGGTTGCCAGGCTATATAGCCTTATGGTTTTTGCCTGAAAATGTAGGCATAGCCTTATGGTTTTATCAAATTTTGCTTGAAAATGTGTGCAAGGCTATAGCCTTATGGTTTTATCAAATTTTGCTTGAAAATTGTTGCAAGGCTATAGCCTTATGGTTTTATCAAAATGGTTGCAAGGCTATAGCCTTATGGTTTTTGCCTGAAAATGTAGGCATAGCCTTATGTTTTTATCAAATTTTGCCTGAAAATTGTTGCAAGGCTATATATAGCCTTATGGTTTTATCAAATTTTGCTTGAAAATTGTTGCAAGGCTATAGCCTTATGGTTTTTGCCTGAAAATGTAGGCAAGGCTATAGCCTTATGGTTTTGTCAAATTTTGCCTGAAAATTGTTGCAAGGCTATAGCCTTATGGTTTTTGCCTGAAAATGTAGGCAAGGCTATAGCCTTATGGTTTTATCAAATTTTGCTTGAAAATGCCTTATGGTTTATGGTTTTGCCTTATGGTTTTTGCCTGAAAATTGTTGCAAGGCTATAGCCTTATGGTTTTATCAAATTTTGCCTGAAAATTGTTGCAAGGCTATAGCCTTATGGTTTTATCAAATTTGTTGCAAGGCCTTATGGTTTTTGCCTGAATATGGTTGCAAGGCTATAGCCTTATGGTTTTATCAAATTTTGCTTGAAAATTGTTGCAAGGCTATAGCCTTATGGTTTTTGCCTGAAAATGTAGGCAAGGCTATAGCCTTATGGTTTTATCAAATTTTGCTTGAAAATGTGTGCAAGGCTATAGCCTTATGGTTTTGTCAAATTTTGCCTGAAAATTGTTGCCTTATGGTTTTATCAAATTTTGCTTGAAAATTGTTGCAAGGCTATAGCCTTATGGTTTTTGCCTGAAAATGTGTGCAAGGCTATAGCCTTATGGTTTTATCAAATTTTGCCTGAAAATTGTTGCAAGGCTATAGCCTTATGGTTTTTGCCTGAAAATGTAGGCAAGGCTATAGCCTTATGGTTTTATCAAATTTTGCTTGAAAATGGTTGCAAGGCTATATATAGCCTTATGGTTTTATCAAATTTTGCTTGAAAATGGTTGCAAGGCTATATATAGCCTTATGGTTTTTATCAAATTTTGCTTGAAAATGTGTGCAAGGCTATAGCCTTATGGTTTTATCAAATTTTGCTTCAAAATTGTTGCAAGGCTATAGCCTTATGGTTTTTGCGTGAAAATGTAGGCATAGCCTTATGGTTTTATCAAATTTTGCTTGAAAATGTGTGCAAGGCTATAGCCTTATGGTTTTATCAAATTTTGCTTGAAAATGTGTGCAAGGCCTTATGGTTTTGTCAAATTTTGCCTGAAAATTGTTGCCTTATGGTTTTATCAAATTTTGCTTGAAAATTGTTGCAAGGCTATAGCCTTATGGTTTTTGCCTGAAAATGGTTGCAAGGCTATAGCCTTATGGTTTTATCAAATTTTGCTTGAAAATGTGTGCAAGGCTATAGCCTTATGGTTTTGTCAAATTTTGCCTGAAAATTGTTGCAAGGCTATTATAGCCTTATGGTTTTATCAAATTTTGCTTGAAAATGTGTGCAAGGCTATAGCCTTATGGTTTTGTCAAATTTTGCCTGAAAATTGTTGCAAGGCACACATTTTCAAGCAAAATGTAGGCATAGCCTTATGGTTTTATCAAATTTTGCTTGAAAATGTGTGCAAGGCTATAGCCTTATGGTTTTATCAAATTTTGCTTGAAAATTGTTGCAAGGCTATAGCCTTATGGTTTTATCAAAATTGTTGCAAGGCCTTATGGTTTTTGCCTGAAAATGGTTGCAAGGCTATAGCCTTATGGTTTTATCAAATTTTGCTTGAAAATGTGTGCAAGGCTATAGCCTTATGGTTTTGTCAAATTTTGCCTGAAAATTGTTGCAAGGCTATAGCCTTATGGTTTTATCAAATTTTGCTTGAAAATGTGTGCAAGGCTATAGCCTTATGGTTTTGTCAAATTTTGCCTGAAAATTGTTGCAAGGCTATAGCCTTATGGTTTTATCAAATTTTGCTTCAAAATTGTTGCAAGGCTATAGCCTTATGGTTTTTGCCTGAAAATGTGTGCAAGGCTATAGCATTATGGTTTTATCAAATTTTGCCTGAAAATTGTTGCAAGGCTATAGCCTTATGGTTTTTGCCTGAAAATGTAGGCAAGGCTATAGCCTTATGGTTTTATCAAATTTTGCTTGAAAATGGTTGCAAGGCTATAGCCTTATGGTTTTATCAAATTTTGCCTGAAAATTGTTGCAAGGCTATAGCCTTATGGTTTTTGCCTGAAAATGTAGGCAAGGCTATAGCCTTATGGTTTTATCAAATTTTGCTTGAAAATGGTTGCAAGGCTATATATAGCCTTATGGTTTTATCAAATTTTGCTTGAAAATGGTTGCAAGGCTATAGCCTTATGGTTTTTATCAAATTTTGCTTGAAAATGTGTGCAAGGCTATAGCCTTATGGTTTTATCAAATTTTGCTTCAAAATTGTTGCAAGGCTTATAGCCTTATGGTTTTTGCCTGAAAATGTAGGCAAGGCTATAGCCTTATGGTTTTATCAAATTTTGCTTGAAAATGGTTGCAAGGCTATAGCCTTATGGTTTTTGCCTGAAAATGTAGGCATAGCCTTATGGTTTTATCAAATTTTGCTTGAAAATGTGTGCAAGGCTATAGCCTTATGGTTTTATCAAATTTTGCTTGAAAATTGTTGCAAGGCCTTATGGTTTTTGCCTGAAAATGGTTGCAAGGCTATAGCCTTATGGTTTTATCAAATTTTGCTTGAAAATGTGTGCAAGGCTATAGCCTTATGGTTTTGTCAAATTTTGCCTGAAAATTGTTGCAAGGCTATAGCCTTATGGTTTTATCAAATTTTGCTTGAAAATGTGTGCAAGGCTATAGCCTTATGGTTTTGTCAAATTTTGCCTGAAAATTGTTGCAAGGCTATAGCCTTATGGTTTTATCAAATTTTGCTTCAAAATTGTTGCAAGGCTATAGCCTTATGGTTTTGCCTGAAAATGTAGTCAAGGCTATAGCCTTATGGTTTTATCGAATTTTGCCTGAAAATGGTTGCAAGGCTATAGCCTTATGGTTTTTGCCTGAAAATGTGTGCAAGGCTATAGCCTTATGGTTTTATCAAATTTTGCCTGAAAATTGTTGCAAGGCTATATATAGCCTTATGGTTTTTGCCTGAAAATGTAGGCAAGGCTATAGCCTTATGGTTTTATCAAATTTTGCTTGAAAATGGTTGCAAGGCTATAGCCTTATGGTTTTATCAAATTTTGCTTGAAAATGGTTGCAAGGCTATAGCCTTATGGTTTTTATCAAATTTTGCTTGAAAATGTGTGCAAGGCTATAGCCTTATGGTTTTATCAAATTTTGCTTCAAAATTGTTGCAAGGCTATAGCCTTATGGTTTTTGCCTGAAAATGTAGGCAAGGCTATAGCCTTATGGTTTTATCAAATTTTGCTTGAAAATGGTTGCAAGGCTATAGCCTTATGGTTTTTGCCTGAAAATGTAGGCAAGGCTATAGCCTTATGGTTTTATCAAATTTTGCTTGAAAATGGTTGCAAGGCTATAGCCTTATGGTTTTTATCAAATTTTGCTTGAAAATGTGTGCAAGGCTATAGCCTTATGGTTTTATCAAATTTTGCTTCAAAATTGTTGCAAGGCTTATATAGCCTTATGGTTTTTGCCTGAAAATGTAGGCAAGGCTATAGCCTTATGGTTTTATCAAATTTTGCTTGAAAATGGTTGCAAGGCTATAGCCTTATGGTTTTTGCCTGAAAATGTAGGCATAGCCTTATGGTTTTATCAAATTTTGCTTGAAAATGTGTGCAAGGCTATAGCCTTATGGTTTTATCAAATTTTGCTTGAAAATTGTTGCAAGGCTATAGCCTTATGGTTTTATCAAAATTGTTGCAAGGCCTTATGGTTTTTGCCTGAAAATGGTTGCAAGGCTATAGCCTTATGGTTTTATCAAATTTTGCTTGAAAATGTGTGCAAGGCTATAGCCTTATGGTTTTGTCAAATTTTGCCTGAAAATTGTTGCAAGGCTATAGCCTTATGGTTTTATCAAATTTTGCTTGAGAATGTGTGCAAGGCTATAGCCTTATGGTTTTGTCAAATTTTGCCTGAAAAATGTTGCAAGGCTATAGCCTTATGGTTTTGTCAAATTTTGCTCGAAAATGTGTGCAAGGCTATAGCCTTATGGTTTTATCAAATTTTGCTTCAAAATTGTTGCAAGGCTATAACCTTATGGTTTTTGCCTGAAAATGTAGGCAAGGCTATAGCCTTATGGTTTTATCAAATTTTGCTCGAAAATGTGTGCAAGGCTATAGCCTTATGGTTTTATCAAATTTTGCTTCAAAATTGTTGCAAGGCTATAACCTTATGGTTTTTGCCTGAAAATGTAGGCAAGGCTATATATAGCCTTATGGTTTTATCAAATTTTGCCTGAAAATGGTTGCAAGGCTATAGCCTTATGGTTTTATCAAATTTTGCCTGAAAATGGTTGCAAGGCTATAGCCTTATGGTTTTTGCCTGAAAATGTAGGCAAGGCTATAGCATTATGGTTTTATCAAATTTTGCTTGTTTTGCTTGAAAATGTGTGCAAGGCTATAGCCTTATGGTTTTATCAAATTTTGCTTGAAAATGTGTGCAATGTGTGCATGTGTGGGTTTAAATATTGTTTGGTTTTGTGTGTACGAAAATAAAGGCTATTTTTAGGGGTGAATCAATTTAAGTTTTGGTTGCCCTAAAGTTGCAGACTAATATCTCATTATTACTTGAGTCGTCTACTTGGCCGCCATATTTGAACACAGTGCAGCAACGGGTGTGTATTTTTTTTCACCTAATTACATATGCGCAAAAATACTTAGCTAAAAGCGACTTTATACATACCCAACTGCATTGTAGTTAAACATGGTGGCCTGAGGGTCCATCTTAACCCGATGGAACCCACCCCCACACTGTAAGGGGGCTAACATTGGTCCTTACAGTGTGGGGGTGGGTTCCATCGGGATAAGATGGGCCTTCCATATTTGAATTGGGTGGGGGGGGGGGTGGTAGGATTGATGCAAATAAAACACAAGTTACAAAGAGAGTTCTGTTCAATTTTTTATTGAAAATTTTGGCCAAAAAAAAAAGCAGAGTCGTGCAAACACCTGTGCCTGTCGGTGGACCCCCTCGGCCACCTGGAACTCGTGATGATCTAAAGGTCCAAAGTGCAATGGTTGATATGTTCTCTGTTCAGTGAAGTTCAATCAGATGCGCTACTAGTGGTTTGTAACAACGATGTACTGTCTTACAAATGTAACGAGCTAGACGCAATTTAGCGCTTTGTTTTAGACGCAGAAGTGCTGAGCAGAGAGTAGTTGTTGCTTGCTTAAATGAAATGGTGCCCTCAAGAGTGCTTAGGATTTCACCGATTGTGGTTTCGCAACCAAGCTGCACTGGTGGTGCCAAGAGGTGTCGACGCTTGTTCCAATGGGATCCTAACTCGACGGATGATGACAACTTCTATCCAGATGATGATGTGCTGGTTGGAGAAACAAATTCTGTAATGGGCAGCAATTTTGTTACCAATTGTGTGTAAAGCAAGTCGCCAAAATTCTTCGGAAAAGTGCTGACGTATTATCACAAACGTCACAAATTTTTCAACAGTTTGAGCATGATAAGTAGTGATGTTTTATCACTGCATGTTTGCCAATAAATGATACTGTAGATGACATTGGATCAATATAAATTCAACCATCCTTAAAAAAACAGACATTGACCAAATACTTCAACAGGGCTGAGATTAATCGTTATAAATTCACCATACAAAGACAGTATGTGTCTTCACAAAACATGTCTGGTTGTACAGAACACGCAACACCAGGGCATGGTTATTTCACAAGTAAAACACAAGTGAAAGTGTAGCGAATACGCAACACCTGGGGAAGTATGGGTAATTCAATACACAAGTGAAAGTGTAGAGAATACGCAACACCTGGGGCAGTATGGGTAATTCAAAACACATGTGGAAGTGTAGAGAATACGCAACACCATGCAAAGTACGGGTAATTCAAAACACATGTTGAAGTGTAGAGAATACGCAAGACAAGGGGAACTATGGGTAATTCAAAACACATGTGGAAGTGTAGAGAATATGCACAAAGAGGGGAACGACAGTTGAAAGTGTAATGAATATGCAACACCGGGGGAAGTATGGGTAATTCACAACACAAGTGAAAGTGTAGAAAATCACTACACCAGTGGAAGTATGGGTAATTCACAACACATGTGGAAGTGTAGTGAGTACGCAACACAAGGGAAGTATGGGTAATTCACAACACAAGTGAAAGTGTAGTGAATACGCAGCACAAGAGGAAGTATGGGTAATTCAAAACACAGGTGAAAGTGTAGTGAATACGCAACACCAGGGGAAGTATGGGTAATTCAAAACACATGTGGAAGTGTAGTGAATACGCAACACCAGGGGAAGTATGGGTAATTCACAACACAAGTGAAAGTGTAGTGAGTACGCAACACAAGGGAAGTATGGGTAATTCACAACACAAGTGAAAGTGTAGTGAATACGCAGCACAAGAGGAAGTATGGGTAATTCAAAACACAGGTGAAAGTGTAGTGAATACGCAACACCAGGGGAAGTATGGGTAATTCAAAACACAGGTGAAAGTGTAGAGAATATGCAACACAAGGGGAACTATGGGTAATTCACAACACAAGTGAAAGTGTAGAGAATACGCAACACCATGCAAAGTATGGGTAATTCAAAACACATGTGGAAGTGTAGTGAATACGCAACACAAGGGAAGTATGGGTAATTCAAAACACAGGTGAAAGTGTAGTGAATACGCAACACCAGGGGAAGTATGGGTAATTCAAAACACATGTGGAAGTGTAGAGAATAATATGCAACACAAGGGGAACTATGGGTAATTCACAACACAAGTGAAAGTGTAGTGAGTACGCAACACAAGGGAAGTATGGGTAATTCAAAACACATGTGGAAGTGTAGAGAATACGCAACACCAAGCAAAGTATGGGTAATTCAAACACATGTGGAAGTGTAGTGAATACGCATCACCGAGGGAAATATGGGCATAATTCACAACACAGTTGAAAGTGTAGAGAATATGCAGAATAAGGGGAAGTATGGGTAATTCAAAGCACAAGTGAAAGTGTAAAGAACAAGCAAGACCAGGGGAAGTATTGGTAATTCAAAACACATGTAATAGTGAATTGAATAGGCAAGACCAGGGGAAGAATGGGTATTTCAAAACACAGTTGGAAGTGTACAGAATACGCAACACCAGGGGAAGTATGTTTAATTCAAAACACATGTGAAAGTGTAGAGAATACGCAACACCAGGGGAAGTATGGGTTATTCAAAACCCATGTGAAAGTGTAGAGAATACGCAAGACCAGGGGAAATATGGGTAATTCAAAACACACGTAATAGTGAATTGAATAGGCAAGACCAGGGGAAGTATGGGTATTTCAAAACACAGTTGGAAGTGTACAGAATATGCAACACCAGGGGAAGTATGTTTAATTCAAAACACATGTGAAAGTGAATTGAATACGCAACACCAGGGGAAGTATGGGTTATTCAAATTACATGTGAAAGTGTAGAGAATACACAACACCAGGGGAAGTATGGGTTATTCAAAACCCATGTGAAAGTGTAGAGAATACGCAGGATAAGGGGAAGTATGGGTAATTCAAAACACAGGTGAAAGTGTAAAGAATACGCAAGACCAGGGGAAATATGGGTAATTCAAAACACAGTTGGAAGTGTTCAGAATACGCAACACCAGGGGAAGTATGTTTAATTCAAAAAA
The DNA here is from genome assembly GCF_032118995.1 of Asterias amurensis. NCBI lineage: Eukaryota > Metazoa > Echinodermata > Asteroidea > Forcipulatida > Asteriidae > Asterias > Asterias amurensis. The sequence goes on along the minus strand of NC_092667.1, from coordinate 4,148,111 downwards.
CATGTGAAGGTGAATTGAATAAGCAACACCAGGGGAAGTATGGGTAATTCAAAACACAGTTGAAAGTGAATTGAATACGCAACACCAGGGGAAGTATGGGTAATTCAAATTACATGTGAAAGTGAATTGAATACGCAACACCAGGGGAAGTATGGGTAATTCAAATTACATGTGAAAGTGTAGAGAATACGCAACACCAGGGGAAGTATGGGTAATTCAAAACACATGTGAAAGTGTCCAGAATCCGCAGGATAAGGGGAAGTATGGGTAATTCAAAACACATGTGAAAGTGTCCAGAATCCGCAGGATAAGGGGAAGTATGTTTAATTCAAAACACATGTGAAAGTGAATTGAATACGCAACACCAGGGGAAGTATGGGTAATTCAAATTACATGTGAAAGTGTAGAGAATACGCAACACCAGGGGAAGTATGAGTAATTCAAAACACAGGTGAAAGTGTAAAGAATACGCAAGACCAGGGGAAGTATGGGTAACTCAAAACACAGGTGAAAGTGTAAAGAATACGTAAGACCAGGGGAAGTATGGGTAATTCAAAACACAGTTGAAAGTGTAAAGAATACGTAAGACCAGGGGAAGTATGGGTAATTCAAAACACAGGTGAAAGTGTAAAGAATACGCAAGACCAGGGGAAGTATGGGTAATTCAAAACACAGTTGGAAGTGTAGAGAATACGCAACACCAGGGGAAGTATGGGTAATCCAAAACACAGTTGGGACTGTAGAGAATACGCAACAGCAGGGGAAGTACAATGTATGGGTATTTAAAAACACAATTGAAAGTGTATAGAATACACAACACCAGGGGAGTTATGGGTAATTGAAAACACATGTGAAAGTTTTTAGACTATGCAACCCTTGACCTCTTCTAAAAACCAACCAATTCGAATGATAGGAATCCAATGTCATCTTTGGTATCAAAAGGCAATAAAAAGGGTGTTCTTACTAGATATTTTTATGTAAAGTTGCATGACCAAGCAGAACATGTTTCACCAGCCATCATATCATCAACTGAATAGAAGTCCTCATCATCCACCAAGTCCAGATTCCATTGGCTCAAGCGAAGACATCTTTTCGCACCTTTGTTGATCTAAAACGATCCCCAGCACAAACCTGTTTACTAGAGAACAAAAGAGTGACGTGACCAACAAAAGGCTAAATGATAAGGGGCCCTCATCCCGACGTCTTGAGAGATCTTGCCGAACCAAACGTTTTAGGGACCAACCACTACTTTCCAGCTCGAAATGCGCTAGTATGTATGCATCCAAAAATAGCTTCGCTCTAGCTCATCAAATTTGTAAGGCGGTACACCAGTGAAACAAAACACTAGTGGTGCATCTAATTGAACTTCAGTGAACAGAGAACATACCTTCCATTGCACCCAGACCAACAAGACCAACACTTGTTCCAGGCAGCCGAGGGGGTCCACCAACAGGCACAGGTGTTTGCACAACTCTGCGAGTTTTTCATGGGTTTGGATGAGGCCCTAACATACATGAAATACTCATCCGAATGAGCTGCTCCTACACAATGATTCCAAAAGATATTTCTGTGGTTTTACCTTGAACTCAGAAAAATATTCTCAATATCTTTCAGAGCTAAAACCCTAATGAAAAAAAATACATGTAAGGGAATTTTATCATTGTATTTGATAGAAACTTCCATATCTCTGCAAGATACCGAGATTTCCATAACTTTGCTCAATTTCTGACAAACGTTAACAACTTCATTCATGAGAAAAATCAATACTTTTGAATATACTTACTGAGATTTAACAAAACAAAAAGGAATTAAGTTTTAACGGTCATTTTTTTGATAGAAATTTCCATATCTCTGCAAGATACTTACATTTCCATAATTTCGTTTTTATGTTTGCCCAATTTCTGAAATAATGACTTTGCTTGCAAGAAAAATCATTATTTTAATTAAAACAACTCTTTTTCATGGTCTCATTCTTTTGTAGGAGCAACTCGTACATTTAAACTAACTACATTAAAATAACTACACGAAGACATATGATTCAGAAAGGACATTTAGGGTTTTCTCTGCAACTCTATGCATCTCAAATTTGTTTGAAATTTCTCTAAACAGTTTCAATCAGAGTGCTCTCTGACTGGTCAAACTGTTTCCCAAGAAGACAATCAGAGTGCCCTGATTATCCGCAAGGGAAGGTATCAATTATATTCATCCTAAAGTCCCACCAAAATTTTGTTGAAGATTCTTTTAAAAATTTAAACCAGTGTGCTTTCTGACTGGTAAAACTGTCTCAAGAAGACAATCAGAGTGCCCTGATTATCCGCAAGGGAATGTATCGCTATATTCATAAACAAAATATGCAAGAAAAATTTGTTTGAAATTTCTCTAAACAGTTTCAATCAGAGTGCTCTCCGACTGGTAAAACTGTTTCCGAAGAAGACAATCAGAGTGCCCTGATTATCCGCAAGGGAAGATGTTTTTATTGGGATTGTAAGGAACTTTAGTTAGTTTTTCATGTATGAATTAATTGAACTCTGAATCATACATCTTTAGTGCAGAAAAGGGATGGATCTTGGGACAAAAGGGGAACTTTTTTAGTGATTCACCACACAGGGAGAAGTGTGGATAAATCTAACCGGAAGTTAAAGTGGTTATATCACCACACAAAGGGTAGTATGGATATTTCACCACACAGTAGTTCACACGTATGAGTAGTTCACAACACAAGGAGAAGTGTCATTTACCACAGTGTAAGGAATAGGTTGATCACCACACAAGGAAAAGTGTATGCAATTCACAACTCAATGGAAAGGGTCATTAATCACAAAATAAAGAATGGGTAGATCACCAGACAAGATTATTGGGAAGTATGGGTAATTCAAAACAGAGGTGAAAGTGTTGAGAATACGCAACACCAGGGGAAGTATTGGTAGTTCACAACACAGTTGAAAGTGTAGAGAATACGCAACACCAGGGGAAGTATGGGTAATTCACCACATACAAAATAGTAATGAAATGTTAACTCATTATCAACAGTATAAATTAAATACACCTTAAATAATGGGTCAAATTTTCTTTGACACCTAATGAACCTAATTAGACACTAAAGTGTCCGCATGCGACTCCGTATTTTGAGAAAAAAAGAAAGAAAAGAAGGTTTTTCCAAAAACAGTCACAGCACGATTTTGTACCGTGTTTTTTTCTTTGACACCAAATGAACCTATTAGACACTAAAGTGTCACTTATTTCAGACATGCAACTCTGAATTTTTGCAAAAGATTTGCCGATTTCAGAAACAGGCACAGCAAGATTTTGTACTGTGTTTTTGAATTTTCAATGGCAGAGATAATCAAAACCATAAAATCAGCTAACCAGCTGAAGAGTTGCATGGCTGCTATTGCTGATGTATGAGATGGGCGAAAACCTCCCTAAAAGGAGGGAAAATTCCCATGCCGGCTCCACTATATGGCAACCAAGTTTGTCAACTCCATACATCAGCACACCTAAATTGAACGGCCTAAATGAATAGTGATAGAAACATAACTACATACAACTAAGCCTTTGACATATCAAATCAGAATTTTGATTTGGATGATTCACTACACAAGGAGCGTATGAATGATTCACCATGGGTAAACGTAGGTAGATCACCACACAAGGAAAGTATGAATGATTCACCATGGGTAGATATAGGTAGACCAACACACAATGAAAGTATGAATGATTCACCATGGGTAAGTATAGGTAGATCACCACACAAGGAAAGTATGAATGATTCACCATGGGTAAATATAGGTAGACCAACACACAATGAAAGTATGAATGATTCACCATGGGTAAATGTAGGTAGATCACCACACAATGAAAGTATGAATGATTCACCATGGGTAACTATAGGTAGATCACCACACAAGGAAAGTATGAATGATTCACCATGGGTAAGTATAGGTAGATCACCACACAAGGAAAGTATGAATGATTCACCATGGGTAACTATAGGTAGATCACCACACAAGGAAAGTACGAATGATTCACCATGGGTAAGTATAGGTAGATCACCACACAAGGAAAGTATGAATGATTCACCATACAAGGAAAATATAGGTAGATCACCACACAAGGAAAGTATGAATGATTCACCATGGGTAAATGTAGGTAGATCACCACACAAGGAACGTATGAATGATTCACCACACTCAGGATGTGCACATTTCAATCTTGCAGACAATGATGCTCTTTTGAGAAAAGCCGCCATTATCTTGGTGATATTCGATTAAACCTAAAGATCCATCCCAGATACAAGTAATTACAAATTAAAAGCTACAAACACTAAGTTACTGTTGAGAAGAAGGCATCTCCACTGGTGATGGGCTAGAACTTGAATGGAGATCCGACACTCTCTGTCTCGATTAGTTGATCTGTAGAGGATGAAAGAAAGGAAAGAGAAATTATATTAAACAGTTATTCATAAATACCTCGGACAGTTCCGCTATTCCTATTGGTGGAGAGCGCGTCACGTGGGGGTGTTTAAACCTTTGATAACAACCAGTGTTTATAACCGGTTGTGAGCGGAGACTCCGCGCTAGTCTTGGTGCAAGACGTTTCTTGTTACGGGCGATGCATGCGCTGTCGGTGAATTGGCCGTGCTGTGTGTGAAAGGAAAAGGAGAACCTGTTGCACCTAGACTATACGCGCACGAACGGAGCCGGAAACTGCCGGAAATAGGCGTCTCAGTCATAACAATGCAACATACGGACGTCGTACATGTACATGTACATGTACATACAGAGCTTAAGCAGATAAGTTTTACAGAGTTTCTTACTTTGTTACGCCTTTTAACCAAAAAGGCATTTATGAATGGGAATAAAGAGTAGTGATTTCGTTCTTTAACGGCCGTTTTAAACCTTGCAGGGTCATTGCCGTGGCAACGATTCTGCCGGTTCTAAGCGGCCGTGAAAGAACTCGTCCCTACCTTTTAATTCCCTTATTAAAACCTTTAACTAAGCCATACAACATACATTAGGAAAAGCATAACAATTCCATTCCAATAGTTTTCAGTAAAGAAACTCCAGAAGTAGCAAGTGAGACTTCTAACGTTTAATGAGCTGCTAAATTTAAGGGATGTGATAGAATGTTGAAAAAACCCAAAACTAAACTATAAGTACAAACTGAGAAAGTCCTGCGCACAAAGCCTGCTTACATGTCAATAATTTATTTTTGGTTTTGAAAGCCCTTCTCTGTAACTTGAGTTGAGCAAGTGGTTTATATCTTTTAGTTCTTATGATTTTGAAAGAAAGAAAAAACGGTTCTAAACGGCCGTTACATTTGGGCCAAATTTCATACAGCTGTCAAGCAAAATACTTCTGGAAAAATTTCTTTGTTAAGAAATTGAGACTGGCACCAGCCACAACACTGCAAGCTTTATGTAACTTGGGCTGGTAACTTCTTTCTGCTAAGCAACAACACTATTCTGTGCTTAGCAATTTGTTGTGCTTACAGGCTTGATGAGGTCGGGCCCTCATATGAATCACAATTTTGTGCCAATAAAAACAAGAAATTGAGTGGAGGATTGTGAGAGACAAATGTCTGGCAAATGGCAGAATTAAAATGATAAAAAAAGTTCCATACCTTGTTGGCTGATTGATGTTACTCTGTGTGAAGTTCAAACACTCTTTCCTCGTCGGTATACAGCGACAACTAAAAGACAATAAAAACAGTTAAACATTTGTCTTGAATACGACAAAATGATGGGCTACTGGATAACTTCGTTTCATAACATTGAAGGAAAAAACACTTATCAACCTATAAATCTTCCATCTTCCAGTTTGTTCAAAGAATAAACTGTTTTGTGAATGTTTGTCTGGAGAATGTTTTTTTAAACTGCGGACAACATACTGTGTTACATATCTTTAATGTCATTTGAAGATGCAAATTACTACTTTGTTTTACAGGCATTGAAGGCTCAATATTCAGTAATTAAATACCACTGTGGTGGCTACAAAAAAGTAGATTTTATTTTGGTCACTACTTTAACTTTCACAGAGAGTAAGAAATAAGAACCAATATAGGGCCAAATAAATAGACCTTGCCTGTACAAAGTCTGTAAAAAAAGGTGGGTTGATGAGCTCAGATGAGCTCAGAGTAGACAAGCCCTTATTTTCAATGAATAAGAATAAAACCATAGGCAACAACACTATTCTGTGCTTAGCAATTTGTTGTGCTTACAGGCTTGATGAGGTCGGGCCCTCATATGAATCACAGTTTTGTGCAAACAAAAACAAGAAGTTGAGTGGAGGAGTGTGAGAGACAAATGTCTGGCAAATGGCAGAATTAAAATGATAAAAAAAGTTCCATACCTTGTTGGCTGATTGATGTTACTCTGTGTGAAGTTCAAACACTCTTTCCGGACTAGCTCGTCAGTATACAGTGACAACTAAAAGACAACATTAAAAAACAGTTAAACATTTGTCTTGAATACGACAAAATGATGGGCTACTGGATTACTTAGTTTCTTAACATAGAGGGAAAAAACACTTATCAACCTAAAAACAAAAATCCCATCTTCCAGTTTGTTCAAAGAATAAGCTCTTTTGTGAGGCTGGAAAATGTTTTTTTTTCAAACTGCGGAGAAGATGCAAATGACTACTTTGTTTTACAGACATTGAAAGCTCAATATTCAGTTAAAAAATACCACTGTGGTGGCTACAAAAAAGTAGATTTTATTTTGGTCACTACTTGAACTTTCACAGAGAGTTTTAAGGTCGCTCAGTGTGTAAGAAATAAGAACCAATATAGGGCCAAAGAAATAGACTCTGCCTGTACAAAGTCTGAAAAGAAAAAGGTGGGTTGATGAGCTCAGATTGAGTAGACAAAGCGCTTATTTTTAATGAATAAGAATAAAACCATACCTTGGCTGCCTTCATTGTCCGCCGTAGTTGATGATTTGCTCCATGGATGATAAGGACATGTTGACATCTACTCAGGGAATTGAAGTGGAGGATCTAAACTCTTGTTAGTACTTAGAAGAACAACTCTGGGTTTTGTCACTGACCTGCTGAAGAGGTAAAGGAATGAAAACATAAAATACCTACAGGCTTTCTTACTTATTGTCACATGATGTTGCCATCACATTTAAAAGCAAAAACAATCTTAAATTTTGGTTTGAACAAACAACCTTTTACTAGAGTGTGACACAAACTGAATGTTTGTCTGGAGAATGTTTTTTTAAAACTGTGGAGAACAAACTGTGTTACATATCTTTATTGTCATCAGAAGATGCAAATGACTACTTTGTTTTACAGACATTGAAAGCTCAATATTCAGTAATTAATTACCACTGTGGTGGCTACAAAAAAGTAGATTTTATTTTGGTCACTACTTGAACTTTCACAGAGAGTTTTAAGGTCGCTCAGTGTGTAAGAAATAAGAACCAATACATGGCCAAATAAATAGACCCTGCCTGTACAAAGTCTGAAAAGAAAAAGGTGGGTTGATGAGCTCAGATTGAGTAGACAAAGCGCTTATTTTTAATGAATAAGAATAAAAACATACCTTGGCTGCCTTCATTGTCCGCCGTAGTTGATGATTTGCTCCATGGATGATAAGGACATGTTGACATCTACTCAGGGAATTGAAGTGGAGGATCTAAACTCTTGTTAGTACTTAGAAGAACAACTCTGGGTTTTGTCACTGACCTGCTGAAGAGGTAAAGGAATGAAAACATAAAATACCTACAGGCTTTCTTACTTATTGTCACATGATGTTGCCATCACATTTAAAAGCAAAAACAATCTTAAATTTTGGTTTGAACAGCAAAACTTTACTAGAGTGTGACACAAACTTCCGACCTTCAAAACTTGTGTAACTATGTTCTCCATATTTCTATTGTCTACTGCGTACTTGGTGGACTTGCATTATTGAAACAGCAACACCAAATGGTGAATTGTGGGTAAATTGGATGAGGTGATCTAACTGTAGGAGGGTTACAACAAACAGAATTGTGGTGAATCTTGCAAGTATTTCTTGGTATGTAAACTGTGACAAAGTCAATAACTCTAGCGAAAAGACAGAAATGTGATTTTATACGCCATAAATTTTCAGAAATCTCTGAATTAAAGAAGTCCTGCCTTTTCACAAAATTTCAGTCAACTAAATATATACAAAAAATCACAAGTAATAGTCCAGCTTGTATAAATTTAGGTCCAAAATTTTAAAATCTAAAAATGTGTCCAGAATTATGATTAAATTTTGGTACAAAATTAAATAAATCACCCTGGATGATTTTGTCTGGGCGCTACATTTTTGAACGGACGCAGTTGGTATTTTGAGAATTTTTTCGTGCCGCTCCAAACCTGCTTGTGGAGAACCCTGCATACTGACAAGTATTCATATTTATGACTTACCTTGGTTAAATTCCCTGTCTCCATGTTATGAGGACAATCCAATGACTTCATCAAGCAGGTGTTATTGCATTACCTCACTGCAGGGCACAAAGTTCATCACTGAGGGGTGACCCATGGAAGTAAGACCCATTATAAATGCACTGGAGGAAGATGACTGTGACTACATGTAGTACTGATGGGTGAGTAGGTGATCTTCAGAATCCTCATACAATGGGCATCTTGGATGAATACCTCCACACTGTGAATGCTGACAAAACAGGAGTTACGAGTAGGTTCTACAACAACTGTGTTCAAAGATGAGGCTACATGATGATGTACACCAAGAAGAACTGCAACAGTAACATCTGAATGTAAGAGAACAAAAGTGAAAGAAGAGATTTAGACAAGGGAAAGATGAATCAATTATGCCATTTCTTTTCCTCTTAAAATATTTCATGTTGACATTTTAAGACTTGAAAGCAATGAATAATTTGAAGTGCTTGACTCATTCGCTGCAAACTGAGAAGTCAAACTTAATGAGGTAAATTGTATAACCCAGGCTTAACAAGATCGACATACCACCTAATAACTTTAACGCCAGATAACCCGAGTGAAATTGATGTTATTATCAGGTGTAAAGGGATATCATTTTGAAGTCTTTCTCAGAAAATGTATATAGGGGAAACAACAAAAGATATTCAAAATAAAGAGGGGTGTAGAAATGTGAAGCATTTGCCAAGTCTGTAACATGAACATGATGACACAAAAATGTTGAGCTTATTCATTTATAACATGATCAGTTAGTCATTAGTCACCTTCGTGTGCCATTTGAGAAAAAAACATAAAAAAGAAAGAAAAAAAAAACCAGCACCACAACTAGCTTGCAAAAAGTTAAGGAATTGTTTTTAATTATTCATAACACATACTGTCCAAAAATAAACAAACTAAAAAGTAAAACTCCACGTGCTCCTTGATTTAGGGAATTACAAAAAGGAAAGGAAAACAAATGTTTTCTTCTAATTGTGCAGAAGTGACTCATTTAATTAAAATTAAAAACCTTGGAAATTTGAGTTCCCCCATGGTGTGAATGAAGATGAAACCTCAGAATATACATGGGATTTTGGGGGAAAAATTTACAGACTCTCTACATTTTCATAGATATAGAAGATATTTAAAAGGTTTGTTGAGACAAGCAATGGCAGTCTCTTCATCATCTCCGCTGTGACATGTGAGTGTGCGTGATCATGATGGCAATTTATTTTGTCCATTTCATCAAAATCTGAAGGCGCTGGTGGGATGACAATTAAATATAAATCCTAAAATCATGAACCCAAAAAAAAATCATGCCTGAATGTGGCATAAGGGAACCCAAATCTCATTCAACTGAAACTTTCATGTCCATCTTCGGTTCCTCATTTATTTAAGATTAAATAATTATTTGTTTTGAACATACACATGGACAAAAAAGCAAGTGTATTTTAAATTTAATTCTTAAATGTAGGCCTATTTTGTATTCTTGGAAGTTGGAATCTTGTTGTAAATAAAATTAAAAATAAAACATGTCACATGTGATTTTTTTACAGGATAAAGTTTCAGTTAATTTCACGAGGCAAGGAAATAAGATACGTGAAATGGCAACCCCAAAATGACACTCAAAACGTCAGTGACAGACAGTATGGCACAACTGCCATTGGAATGTGGTGTCGAGTTGAGAATGACAACAAGTGACGTCAGACCCTGCCTTGCCTTTGGGTCCGGATAGCGGGCGCTGGTCACCCGGCAATTTGAAACTGGCGGCTCGAAATGATCCCATTACACAAAAATATATTATTTTTATCATTAATTAATCAAAAATATCAGCCACAAACTTACCAAAATGTTCTTGAATTCTACATGAATAACCCACCGTGTCCATATGGGAAAAACAATTCAATTTATGGAATGTTTTCCAGTCGACTAAGGCTTGAAAGTGTTCAACACATGTGCAGGAGGGCAGGCGCCATTTTAGAATTAGGCCCCTTGACGTCAGAAGTCACATAATCATATAGTTCCAAGTATTTTTTGCTAATAAGTTTCATGACGAAAATACCCTGTCTTAATATTATTCTGTCATTTATTTTGACATTCAGATGCTTAGGGCATTCATTTTAGCGCAGCATTTTTACGACAATGCAATTTTAGATATGATTTATAGCTCGCGGAGGGATATATATTTTCGCCCCCAAAGTGTTGGCACACAGCACTTGTCACTCGGGGGTGTTACACTTTTTTGAGGGGATCCTATTGAGACCCAGAACATACTATCCCCGAATTTAGGTGTTTTTTGTGTGTACATAATCTGAAAAAACAGTTCAAGTAAGGAAGAGTGGGGATGGTATCTGATATTGAGGGAAATTTGACATTCAAATAAAGTACATTTTAAAATAATTTGTGGAAACTTTCTCGCAATCCCTTATTTATTTTGGTTTAGCCCATTACACAGTATTAAGAGAATAATGTCTTTTGAGGATGCTAAATAAACCAAAAAATATTGCATAAAATGGCTATACTACACCAGCTTCATCACTATGACCTAAACCAAATATCTCTTTTAGAGTTGTGAAGTTTTATAGTAAAAGATGGTCATAATCGTTTTTAACAAGATTATAACATTTCTCATAAGGCAAAAAGTAACAAAATAAAAAGAATGGTTTCAGATTATTTTAATGTTTTAAAAAAAGGACGTATACATTAATTATTTTAGGCCTATGATGATTTGCCTAAATGAAATCATTCAGAGTGACTGTTTTTATCAATTTTCTTTTCCCCAAATAAAACCAAATTGAACCTCATCATTGTGAATCATCATTGCAGGAGGTTGTGATTCGGTTGTTTCTGCATCCTTGTATATTTTATGTTAAGCTATCAATCATTCTTATTATTTTTCAGCAACATAAGCACTTTGGGTGGATTTGTTACCTTTTTATAAAATATTTGAAATTTTGTTTGGGTTGAACAAGGGCAAATTTACTATAGTGGAACTCAAACCAACGATTTCAGGATTACTGAGCACAGAAGTCAATATCCTTTACTAATCAAATCACTAACAAACCAGTAAAGAAGAGTTTTTTTTTGCATAAACACATGCCATCTCACTTTTGCTCATTAGTATGGAGTTTTTCATTGCATCAAAAATAAAATTTAACATTTAAATAATTACATTTCATGATCCCCTTTAAATCTCTGAACAAAGATCAGCAATATATTCTACCTTTTTTGAAAAAATGTACATTTGCTTTTCTCCACACACTCTTTGGAATGATCCAAGTGCATAATACACCCTGCTGATTTAACAATAGAAGTGGAAATTACCAGATTATAAATTAGAGGGCCTTTACTGTCTACTGCCTGTCAGAAATGGTCTGCATACAAATTTCAGAACCTGACTAAAAATATCTTTAAAATTAAAATATCTACAAGAATTGAGGTAAGTTTAGTTGTAACATTTTCAGACAAGATTAATCCAAATTACCATCTGTTAAAAAAAGTAGCAGATTTCAGACGAGTAAATAAGCTTTCCATGTTAAATAATAACCAAAGACCCTTGATTCAGAACTCCTCCTCGGACTCCTCCATGATGTAGTGTGAAACGATTACTTCGCCACAACAGAGGAACATAGATATGGCAATATCATTGTTCTTATGAACACAAAGTAGCATCAGTAATGTGGAACTGGTCTTATGAGAAGAAAGTGCTCAGTGAATGAACAAGCATGACTTTACCCCCCCCCCCCCCCACCCACCCAATAAACAAGGGACGTTGGTAAAATTGTGTTTAAATTATCACTATGGAACGATAGACAACAGTTCCCATTAAAATTCTAAGTGTCGGAAAAGAATGACGTTTCAAGCAGTGCATGCCCTGTTCATCATCATGAGCCTCTTAAACTTTTCATCATCAAGACTTACACATACTAATTAATTAAATGCCGCATTTTTTTCTTTTATCTACAGCACAACACAAACTGCTTAGCAGAATTAGTTTAACCAGCCAAAATAAAATTACACTTTCATTTGTAATGGTTTCGCGTGCTAATTTTGGCTACAAAGCAATTTGTTTATTGCTCATATTGGGCCTGGCTTGAACTTCAAACATTAGCGTTACAAATAATGGTGATTCAATGGATTTTTATGCATTACGTGGGGAGGTATGAAGGTAACACCATGTGTATCTACTAACAAAGTAATTGTTCTCTGAGAACTTGTCTTGCTTTTTTTTCTACTACTGCAGAGTAGATTTTTTTAACTGGCAGAAAAAATACCTTTTTTTTACTGATAGATTTGCAGATTATCAAGATTGTTCCTGCATCTTAAAAGAAAGATGTAAATGGCAACTGGAACTTCCAAATCGCTATTAGATCAAATCAGTGAAGGACACATTGAATGCTGCATCTGTGCTGAACGAGAACCAAAAATGCTTGATTGTCAGCACAGCTTTTGTTTGCACCGTCTACCAGTCTACAAAAACTGAAAGAGAAACTTGGGATACAACAACAATCGCTTGCATGTCCACTTTGCAGACGAGAAACTTCACTGACCGGAAAGAATGTTGTTGATCTACCCACAGACATAAAACTCACTGCCCTGCTACATGAAGTTGACTTGTATTAAAGAGCGAGACTGAAAAGGATTTTTATATGTGACAGACTGACATAATCAAGGTCTTAAAAGCTACTGTGACACCTGTAAGAAGTTGGAATGTACAACTTGTATTGTACTGAATATAGATCAAGGTCATAACAATCATACTTTCTTTGGACTACAGGAAGCTTTGAATAAATACAAGCAAGAACTTGAACAACTGGTTCCAAATGTCCAACAAAAGATTGGCGACCTGAGCAGTGATACAGAAGAAGCAGCCACATCTTACAAGAAGTTCCTATTTAAGGTTGAAGAAACTAACCAGACAATATCTCAAAGGGCCGACAGTGAGGTTGCAAGGATAACAGCAGAGCAGAAAAAGCTAATACAAGATGCTGCAAGACTTTATCATGACAGAGCCAAGGCAATAAAAACTGCTGATAAGACAAATACCAAAAGCGTCATCCAGGTTGAGCAGAAGCTGGGTGAGGTAGAGCAACTAATGGCACAAGAAAGTAGCTATGAAATCTTACGTCTCATTGAGAAACCCTTACACGATCTCAAGAAGTTGACTGAAGTACAACAAAACAAAGTGTCTGATGAAAGGTCGTCTTTTATTTACTTTCAAGGGGATCTACATTAAACATTCTGGGAATGATGTTAAAGGTACTGGATATTAGTACTCAAAATAATTAGCTTACTTGGTACCGAGCAATGGAGTGCTGTTGAAAACATTGTGAGAAATAGCTCCTTCTGAAGTAAAGTATCCCCCCTCCCATGTACATATGGGTACAGTGACGACATTTTTCCTGCCTGGGTTGGGGTTGGGGGGGGGGGTGGGGGGGAAGGGTTGCAAAAGTAGGGGAGGGTCGACTCACCATGACATTCTTTTAGGTCCCATTGGAGAAGCTAGTTATTTGTTTCCTTAAGCCCGCTCAAACTTCCTGCTTATGGTAAGCAAATTTTGACGTCACATGGCTGTTTTTGCAGCAAACTGTTGCAAATTATTTGTTGCAAATTTGTGTTGTCAAAATTTGTATCGCTTTCGCATTCACAGGAAGTATGAACCGGGTTTTGGGCCACAATATGACTCAGATGACATGAAGCCATGCATGTAAAAGTTTGGAACTACACAAACAAGAAAATTCCTTACCTCTCTATCTTCATAACTGCTCTCTTGCACTAAGTGTTTCTGGTGAGTCTGCCTGCAATGGTCCCTCTGAGATTAAGGTCAGTCGGGACGGTCATCATTCTGAGGATGCCTGGTAATGGATAAAAAAGTTGAAAGAAAATGTTAAAGTCCAGACCAATAAAACTTAGAAGTGGAAGTGTTTTAATATACAATAATTGGGGTGTACAAAGCAAAATTAATAAGAACATGATTCAGGCCTGTATGCTTTGTGTTTGAAAGGACGTAGTTGCGATAACATAACCCTCTTGCCGACGGTGGAGCCGGAGGCTTCGCCGTCGGCAGGAGGGTGACGCTATTGCAACTAGAAAGGACAAGGCTACCAAGGCAATTTAACCTTAGTGTGAGGAAATTCTAAATGTTTACTGTAGCATTTCAATGGCACTAAGCCTTAGGCAATGACCAGGGGGCATGGAGGCAATCGCCTTTGTTGCTTTTGTAAAGTATCAGGGCTAGGATTCAAACCTGAAACGCACTAAGGCAATGACCAGGGGGCATGGAGGCAATTGCTTTTGTTGCTTTTGTAAAGTATCAGGCCTGGGATGATGTACCGCAGTTATTTTTTAAGGTTGTTCAACAATTTTAGCTTTTCAGTTTTGAAAGAAGTAAAACAGGAAAGATAACTGCTTTCAACAACACTATTACAGCCTATAAAAACAGAACTTTCCTTTCCCTGATGCAACAATAGGCTAACCTTTAATAATAATGACCGCCAACGTCAAAAATTCCTTAAAGATTTTTAAGTACAGTGAAGCAGACTTACTGACTCACCAATTTTACTGCTAAGCTGTTTGTGCCTGAACTAGGCTCGGTGAGACACTTGATTTATTATAAATTTAAAACATTTCTCTGACATCTGCTGTCTTTCTGCAGTCAAGACAGCAGATGTCAATTTTAAAGCAGTTCTGGGTCTATCAATCGAGTTTCCTACATGTTTCTTATATAATCAGATGTTGTTTAAAAGTTGAGTAAATCTCCCTATATTATTGATAAGTTATAAATATTATTATCTAAAAGAGGGCAAACAAGCCCTTGGCAAGAAGGTACGTGAAGGCGGACACCACACAACTGCCCTTTTTGCCTTGGCTTGGTGGCCCCACTTGTCATGCCTGTGTGGTTGACCAACTCTTTGCACTGCCTAGCTAGACCCAGAACTGGGGCGCTGTATTCCCTTTTCGAAATTTTGACATTATCGCCTAATCGGTACTACCATGACCGACAATGTCAAAATTTCAAAAAAAGGAATACAGTGCCCCAGTTACTGTACTGTGTCTATGCACCGCCACAGCCCTTGTGTCACAACTTACAAAAGTCATGCAGGATAACTTTCCGTATGGCGCCACCACTTTTTCACTCATTTTTACAAAAAGGGATATATCAATCAGGTAAATTAGATATTATATTATTTCATATCGAATGAAAAAGTGGTGGCGCCATACGGAAACTTTTCCGTCATGCAACTTGCAAGTGGTTTATTTTTCACTCGGTCAGTGTAACAAAAAACATCTGACTAAATCACTAACCACTGCAACACTAACACTAACAGAGTTACAGTTACACCACTTTGCGAGTCGTATGCCACAACTTTGGCTGGCGACAGTGTGTGGTGTGGGGTGGTTGACCAATCTAGCTTGTACCTCTATGCTTGTGTTCGTAGTAAAGTAGAAATAGAAGTTAGAACTAGAAATAGAATAGACAGATAGAAGTAGGGTAACAATAACTTTAATTTATTATATTTATAACAGTTACAATTTACGTTCATTGAAAAACATCTCCTGTGCGCTATTTACTGAGATAAATGATGCAAGAATAGCTTACCAATCTTCTTCTTCACTGCATGGAGACAACAATAAGCATTAAGTTACACTTTAATGTGTACTTTGCGGTCAAAACTCTGTGACAGAACTCCAGAAATTAACCTTTTAAATTCATGTTTTCGTCGGAAAGTTCGAGCGCCCTCAAGAGAAAATTTGAAGCCAGTTCACACCAATGCCCCGCCCCCTTAATTTTTGCATTCTCACTTTCTATTGGCTGAATGTTTGACTAATAGAGACAGGTTGTTGGTGGTTCACATGACAACAAAATTGGCTTTTTGGTGCAAAGCCCCAAACACCTTTTGATAGGTAACTTCCTTGAAATGGAACCACTGTCAACCCCCATGATATTTTTTTTCAATAAAACATAAATTTTCTCAATATTAATTGTCTAATTAATTTGTGTGATCATTTTTTATTCACAGCTTACTGGTCATATTCACAGCTCACTGGTAATATTATTCACAGCTCAGTGATCAAAACAGCCCATTTTCATGAGGTTGATGTATGTGAAACCATAGTGTGCCTGACAAGTGTGTGTGTGTGTGACGCAGCTCTTTTTGCTAATGCACAGTAACTATTTTGAACTGGTTGGGAGAGGAAGACATTTATTGAAAATTAGTTTATTTTGATAAGACATAAAAACTATGAAGCTCTTGCTGATCTTGATAATGATCAGCCTGCCCACTGGTGATGGGCAGTGTTTGGCTTCTATTGGAGGTGGATGTCCGCCTTCTTGGAGTAAATGGGGAAACCATTGCTACAAAGTCACTGATGCAGCCCTACCATGGTCTGAGGCAAAGCAAGAATGCATCAGGTTGGGTAGCATAATGGCAGTGCCTCAATCTGAGCAAGAGATAAAACATCTGAATTTCTCTAAACAAGTTTGGATTGACTGCAGCAACGTTGGAGGTTCGTAAACTCAAATGTACAAAGTTGATAAGCGTAATGTTGTTCAGTGTAGCTTTTGTTTTTAAGAAAGAAAAAAACACAAAAAAAAAAAAAAAAAACAAAAAACTGTACATTATTTTTTATTGTAGGCCTACTATGTGGATTTGTTAAAGACATTAGTTAGTTGTTTTTTTTTCACATTGTTTGTACCATTCAGATACCTGGGTTGTTGGGGAGGGTGTTTCAATTGATACGCAGTGGCGAGTAAATCAACCATCCGGTGACGGCAAATGTGTTCTAATGCAGTTCACAGACAACAAATGGAATGATGCTGGATGTCACAAATTGTTTCATGCAATATGCAAGAAAACTGAAGCAATTCTACACTTTTGAACATTATGAAAAAAGCTGACGACAAGGGCTTTGCTTAAAATATCAATGCCTAAATCATAAGTGTAACTACTTATTGTTGTTTTTAATCAGTCTTCTTTTTTAGAATGCAAAAGAGACCAAATTCTGTGCATATTTCTAAAATAATTTTGTTCAAGGTTCGATCATAGATTGGAATCAACAGTATAAACTTTTTAAAGAAAAGATTCCTTTCCAAGTTCTATAGTTTGGCTAATTTTCACACACAAACAATTGAATCTGAGAATTGGCTCATGTATGAAACAAATCTCACATTTCCAAGGGTTGATGACCGTTCGCAGACGCTGCGGCCAGAGATGCGATTTGATATTCCCACCACCTCGCTAAACAGGGACAGATGCATTGTTCTTCTTCTGAAGAACAAATTAGCATTACAATGACAAAAACCAATCTATGAGCCTCCCTTCAACATAGTTATGAGCACAACAAAATATCAGAGCAGTACCACGCTGTTACTAATTATTACGAGTTATTATTCAATTAAAATTTATTTATTTTTGGGGGAAAAAAATCACCCATTAATAGACAATAAGATTACCATTTGCTTTAAAAGGTTTTAATATCATTATTCTGCACTACAATTTCAATCAAGAATGCATAAATCACAACAGGAAATAACATAGTAATAGCATCACTGAGTTAAGGGAATTTTAGAGGCATCACCGAGTTGAGAGAGTTTTAGAGGCATATTTACAAAAAGCACTTTAAGACAATCAAAGGCACACTATTTGAAACTGATGTACTTATATCAACACGAATCTATGTATGATTAAATACAACAAGAGATGTTCACATTTGATTCTGATAATTCTAAAGGTTATCACTATTAGTCTACTGAAAACATTTCACAATAATTATAAAAATTGTGTAGGACTACACAATTTTAATAATGATATCTGCTTTAAGCATCTCTCATGCACATGTATGTGAATAGAAAACCTGCAATAATTGGCAGGCCAGATAGCCTACCAGTCACAGTCAGATTGTTCATGCAACTCAGTATTTTGGCTAAGCAGAAAACAACATGCTTAGCTACATGTACTTGACAGAATTCATACAAAATCCATCAAGAAATTTATTTGGAATGTAGTTATTTTTTTTAAGACGATTTCTTCAAGGAAATGTTCATAATGGAGGAGTATGGGATACTAGTTGGCAGCCTCGAATCCTTCTGAGCATGCGCACATTTCAGAAAACAATGGATTCAATTGATATGTCTGCTGCCGCCTACATGTAGCATCAACCCCCCAAAACATTGCTGAACTTTTAAAGACACCCTTTTTTGTCTGATTGATGATGCAAAAACAATTGTTTTCATTCTGCTGACAAGTAACCTGAACATCAATACAGAAACAAATATTGAAGGAAAACAAAACAAATTTTTTAGTTAATATGACAAAGCAATTTGAGCATAGATTAATTTGCACAAAAAGTGTTTACATTTGCTTTCAATTTGAATACCATGAGATGATTTGGATACAGCCCATATAAAACAAAACAAATGTAAAAAGGTTATGTAAAATACAATAGTTCCAAATGATTGCGTTAGAAGGCTTGCTTAATTATGTAATCCGTAGAATGGTCTCAAAATACAATAAAACTTAAAGATTTAACTCTGATAGAAAATAGAAATATCTGTCACTTTTAAAAACATACTTTTGTATCAACTTTAGAATGCAATGGCTAGAGGAATACATTATACACATTTTTCAGCAATTCAATCTTTCTAATTGAAATTTAATTAACAAACAAAAATTATATTCTATTTTATAACACCCATACTGTTAGGTTAGGTGTGTTGGTTTAAAGCAGGACTTATTATGACGCACTGTACCTATAGCAACCACTGTGTTGAGCCATTGCATATAATAATAATAATAATAATGGAAACTTGTATTGCTCAGGGTGTACATGCCTGCCTACTTCCATTGTTGGAAGACAGAAGGGTACGAGTAGCCCATCAGTAAACCATAACAATAGCAATCATAGTGTTATACCAAGAGCAACCATTGTAACCATAGAAACCAGTGAGCTATGCACATAGCAACAGTAGCTTATTGTAGAAGTCCAATACATGCAAGTAGGATTTGAAACTTTGCATGCTGGAAAAAAATATATGGAAAGGTTTGCGGTAACACCATGTACATGTAATGACTAAAGAATGCTCTGATCGTTAAACTCTCTTGCCCTAACAAGGAAAGTTCAGAAGACGATCAGAGCATACTGATCGAAAAGTCAAGTTGTAACCAACGGTTCTTTTAAGAACCACCCCAACTCATTTAGAGATAGTCATTACATGGTGTTTATCGCAAACCTTTCCATATAGAAGAAGTGTACATGTACACATTGGATGTTATCGTAAGGGGATAAAATAGTAATCAATTATCTGTACACTGTTCAAGCTCAGCCTTGATACTTCAGACAGAGGCAATTGCCCAAATGCCCCATGTCATTACCTTGGTGCCTCTTGAACATGTTAAAATGTCACATCACAAATTAACAATTTCCTTCATGAGTTTGCCCTTTAAAGGCAGTGGACATTGGTAATTACTCAAAAATAATTATTAGCATAAGACCTTATTTGGTAACGAGTAATGGGGAGAGGTTGATAGTATAAAACATTGTGAGAAACTGGCTCCCTCTGAAGTAACATAGTTTTCAAGAAAGAAGTAATTTTCCTCGAATTTGATTTCAAGACCTCAGATTTAGAATTTGAGGTCTCGAAATCAAGCATCAGAAAGCAAATTTTCACAGGTTTGTTATTTCATGCATATGATGAGATACACTACGTGAGAAGACTGGTCTTTGACAATTACCAATAGTGTCCACTGCCTTTAAAGGAACACGTTGCCTTGTATTGGACAAGTTGGTCTATAAAAAAGCGTTTGAAACCGTTTGTTATGAAATGTATATGGTTGGAAAGATGTTTTAAAAGTAGAATATAATGATCCACACAAGTATCACTCAAAATTGCACGGTTTTCATTTTATGTCGCGAATTAACACGGTCGGCCATTTATGGGAGTCAACTTTTTGACTCCCATAAATAGCCGACCGTGTTAGTCGACGAGGTAAAACGAAAACCACGCAATTTTGGGGCATATTTGTGTAGATCATTGTATTCTACTTTTACAACATCTTTCTAACCATATCAATTTTATAACAAAAGCTTTTCAAAGACCAACTCGACCGATCCAAAGCAACGTGTTCCTTTAAGCTATGTTAAACTCTCTTGCCCTATACAAGAAGGTACCATACAAAAATCTAGATATCAAGGAAAATTTGTCCAGTGAGATTCTACAACATAAATTTCAGGCGTTTACTTATTGAGTTGCATAGGATGAAGTTCTTATGATAATTAATTACAAAATATTTCAAAAGCAGATTGTTATATATCATTTCAAAGGATACAGTATTCAAATGAATACAAAATTTCAGACGGAATTTTCTTTATAAATAAAGCCACACTTGATCAGAAAGGCATTTCTATTTAAACATTAGAGATTAGTAAATTGTCAATTGTTAATTTGTTATTTTACAATACTATTTTAAAGAACTCTTCTAAGATTGTCCATTTCTTTTTAGTTTTGTAATACAATTAATGTACCAAAAGTTTCCTCCTTTTTATACTGTCAACTCATTCTGTTTAAATCCTCTGAATGTTTTTGCTTGCAACTTGAAA
Organism: Asterias amurensis; assembly: GCF_032118995.1. Lineage (NCBI taxonomy): Eukaryota > Metazoa > Echinodermata > Asteroidea > Forcipulatida > Asteriidae > Asterias > Asterias amurensis. The sequence continues at coordinate 4,127,112 of NC_092667.1, read as the reverse complement.
CCAAAAACCCAAAAATTCAAAGTGCAACATTAAAAACACAAAAACATGAGAAAACTGCAGAGGAAAATATCTACAATAATTATGTATTTATCTTTTACATCCACTTGTTATTGATCTTAAAGTGACACGTTGCCTTGGATTGGACGAGTTGGTCTACAAAAAGCATTTGTAACCGTTTGTTATAAAATACAATGGTTCAAAAGATGTTTTAAAAGTAGAATATAATGATCCACACAAATTTGCCCACGAAATTGCGTGGTTTTCCTTTTACTTTGCGAACTAACACGGTCGGCCATATATGGGAGTCAAATATTTGACTCCCATAAATAGCCGACCGTGTAAGTTCACGAGGTAAAAGGAAAACCAAGCAATTTCGAGGCACGTTTGTGTGGATCATTGTATTTTACTTTTACAACATCTTCCTACCCATATGCATTTAACAACACAAGTTACAAACACTTTTCAAAAACCAACTCGACCGATCCAAGGCAACGTGTTCCTTTAACAATGTTTGTTGTTGGTGTTAAACAAGAAAGCATGCTGATGCCGGCAGCAGGTTTGAACAAAACTGTAACTGTAAGTATGCTGGTTGCAGCAATTTCAAACAAAACTGTAATCACGCCGATGAGTAGAGCGGGTTTAAATGAAACTACTACAGTGTAGCATGCTGGTGGCAGCAGTTTTGTTAGTTGAAACATAATACACTGTACACCATCACAAACATCCCAATGTTACTAAAAATAGGAAATTTAGAAAATGAATTATGTCACAGAAAATATAATATAATAAAAAAAAAAAATTCTTGAAAATATCTGTACGCCTTTATGTGAAATACTTGTAAAGGTCCACCTGAATAGATGGATTGCACATGTCATCATTGACCACCATCTTTGATGAAACGTGCATACATTCAAGGCTATCATTGGCTAAGAGCTGTGCGCAGCGAGTACACACATGCACTTTTCCATTGATTATCATCAAATATGGCGGTCGATGATGCTATGTGCAATCCATCTATTGTTTAGTAACTGGAATTTCATCTTTAAAGAGGGCAAGGCAATTTTCCTTTTCAAAGAGTATGCATCGTAAAGTCTAATGACATTTTGTGAAGGGGCACCCATGGGCATCCATGGCCTCTGTTTAATTACAGGCCTGACACACATTTGGTGTAGATTTCAACAAACTCTTCCTACATGTACATTGTACATGTGGCTTTACGATTAATCTCAGGACTTAGGACGAGTTTAAAAGTTCCATACATGGATCCATGTTAGGGCGCATTGAACCCATCCCAAGTAAGATGATCAAGTTACTCGTCCTATCTTGAGATATAGGATTAATCCCAGCATTTTGTGAAATTGGCTGCTGGCCTCATACTTTGTGAAAACAACAGAGGCAATTCCTCTATGCACCTGGCCACAGCTATGGTGCCCCTTGAAATGTTTTAGTAAATTTTTCACAAAGGTTCCTTTTACAAAGGAAAATCTGCATTGCCCTCAAAACAATGAAGTATCAGTCTTCCATAATCAAACTGTTACTTGATAGGATTTATAAAATCTGAAGTCATTACAGTTGTTTGAAGTTTACGCTCATTTCAAGGTAGTCCCAAGGACAGTTAGTTTTGTTCAGAAGAATAGCAGTTTCTCACAAAAACTGTTGGTTTTGTGTGTGATTATAAAACCTGTTGAGTGATGATATAATGTGTATCTTAATACCCGTAGAGACAGTCCTATTTTTTCTATTACCAGCATGTACATTATGTTGCATTATGTTGCATTAACCCTTGCTCGGCAACAGAGAGCGCAGGATAGAATGAGATGGAGAATTGGTGAAGAGGCTTTCCTCCTGCAGTGGAGTGACACAGGCAAGACGACCACATTATGTCTTGGTGTTTGATCAAATTAAAACAGTTAACGATGCAAAAAACTGAGTCAGAAAGTCCAGTTAAAAGTTTGGGCTCGAGCCCCGCAGTCTTGTGGGCTTCCCTGAGCCATGGTACTGAACTTGAGCCATGGTACCGAACATTTACCGACAGTACGAAATTGAAGATTAGCGCTGGGTCTCCAAGGAGGCTGGATGGTACACCGGAGCATCTGATCTTGGTAACGGTTTCTTACCAAGTATAATATCGGCTGCCTTTTCAGCTAACATGATTGTGGGTGCATTGAGATTTCCACTGACAACACTTGGCATAATAGAGGCGTCCACTACACGCAGATTCTCGACTCCTAAGACCCTAGTCTGGCTATCAACAACCGTCATTGGATCTGAAGAACTTCCCATTTTGCAGGTGCACGATGGGTGGTAGGCTGAGTCACCTGTCTGGCGGACAAACTCATCCAGATCGTCGTCGTTTTCTACTTTAGGTCCCGGCTGGAGCTCACGTCCACGGAAAGGGTCCAAAGCTTTCTGTTGAATGATCTCTCGAGCGAGACGGACACACTGCCTCATCTCCCAACGATCTATTTCAGTGTCCAAATAGTTGGGTTGGATGATTGGATGATCCGTAGGATTCTTAGACCGCAGTTTGAGGTAGCCTTTACTTGTTTCTCTCATCGATCCGACGTGAACTTGGAATGCATGGCAGTTGCCCATATCTTGGCCGTGGTTGATCACAACAGATGGGAGGAAGTGGAACTGGATGTCAGGGTGTTCCACACCTGGGCGACCTCTTATGAAGGCGCCTGCCTCTAAGTGGGGTGTGGCACCAAGACCAGTTTGGAACAGGAACCACTCTAGACCGATACGTATCATGTTGTGGGGGAATTTCCACTGTGCCTTGTACAGTGTGATCGGCTGAGTGCATTCATACTGCACATAAAGATCAAGATGGTCTTGCAGGTTTTCACCAACTCCTGGAAGATGAGCCACCACTGGAATGTCATGTTCCTTCAGGTGATCTGCGTTTCCTACACCCGAGAGCATCAGAAGCTGTGGCGAATTGATGGCTCCACCTGACAAGATGACCTCGGTGGACGCTCTAGCCGTTTTGACCCCACCTTTCTCAAGGTACTCCACTCCTACTGCTTTAGTGCCCTCAAAGAGCACACGATTTGTGAAAGTTTTGGAAGTGACGGTTAAATTTTCACGTTTAGCGGCAGGGCGGAGGTAAGCGCTAGCAGTGCTCCAACGAACGCCTTTGTGAATGGAAAGGTCCATATAACCAAAGCCTTCTTGCTGATACCCATTCATGTCATCAGTGGCTGGGTATCCGGCTTGAACTCCTGCATCTATAAAAGCTTGAAAGAGAGGATTATTTGTCTTTCCGCGGGAAACATGCAGAGGTCCATCACCTCCCCTATAGTCATCAGATCCAAGCTCATGAGTCTGTGCTCGACGAAAATATGGAAGGCAGTTGGCATAGGACCAGGACTCTGCCCCCTCCTTCTCCCAGCGATCATAATCAAGTGCATGGCCTCTGACATAACACATGGCATTAATTGATGATGAGCCACCCCAGACCCGACCTCGTGGCCAGTACATCTTACGGTTCCCCATGTGAGGTACTGGTTCAGTGGTATAGTACCAGTTGTAGGTGTCGTTAGAGAGAGGGTACATGAGAGCAGCAGGCATGTGGATCTTCCAGGAGTAGTCCTTAGGGCCAGCCTCTAGGAGAAGGACCTTGTTTGAAGGCTCAGCACTGATCCTGTTTGCAAGGACACACCCTGCCGACCCAGCACCTACTATGATATGGGTGTACTCGCTGTGGTCTTTGCGGACAGTGCTTGAGACATGGAAGGCCCTGTGTCTGCAGCATCCTACATCTGGGACGAGTCTGAGTTGAATATTTTGCCATAGTGACAGGCCCCATCGATGTGCATTCCTCATAAGTCCACCTGATCTGCAAGTCATCATCTTGGCTAAAAAGGCACTTTCTGAAAAGAAAAATAAAAGTTTCATGTCATTATTTGTGATGTAAATACAAACTGCAAAAAGAATTCAGGGTTAAAGATTAGAGCAAGTTCGATCAAGGACCTAGAGCTAAATATATCCACGAATATGAAATTTGACTAACTCTGATCTAATGCAAACTAGTTGATGATGGTTGGACTAGTCTTGTTGACTCAGCCTGTTGAGGCTGGTTGCATCACTGGTTACCAAATAGGGGCCTAATAAGTCGCAGATCAACATATAATTTGTTGGTAACTGGTCCTCTGTGCATTGTGATATTAAAATGGCTTTACGTTGATCTGCGACTTATAATAGGTGCCTATTACAAAATCATGAAGTTCTGTGCAATTTCACTAAATTTGCTCTCAACATTAGGGCGTACTCAATCAAATACTTTGTTTTTAACGAATTTGTCATCACTTTGGGGGACTGTTCAGTGTTCATCATCAACCGTCTGAGACCCACATTACTAAGCTGACTGATCAATCATCTGTGTCACCAGTGTTTCACTTTCATTCAATGAACTCGTGTACAAATTAGCCAAGTACTGTTTGCTCATAGTCACATTGACAACATGGCTATAGCTGTCACACTACAACTTTGATGGGAATGTGCTAATTATTGCATGTCACTGACGAGCCACCTTGCGAACCATTGGTTCCTGATATAACTTGATCTAAGCTGAAGATCCATCACACTTTTATTCATTGCTCAATTCTCAAATTCGATGGGTTAATCTAAAACATGCACCACATAATTAATCATATTTATAATGAAGCCTGCTTGCAGGGTCCTTCTGAACGATCAATGTGTTAAAATTTGTTGATGTGAGTGGCTTGAAAATTTCCTCCATGCTGTGCCAGACATGTAACTGTACACTAACAAATGACAATGTATTTTTTATTGTAGCCATATAAAAAGGCACATAGTTAGTCATGGTTTAATGATCAGACGTTCTTCAACAGATGGAACAAATTCAATAATGTATAGAAACACTGTAAGCACCTAGTGTCATACTGACAATGACACAATGAAACACTGGTTAGGGATTATTCACAAGACCTTGAAAACAATTGCCTATATTAAAAAAATCCAGCACTAGTGGACCTCAAACCTTAACAGTAAAGGACACCCTGAGAACAGAACAGGCAGAAAACAAAACAAAAACTAATCCCTCACACATAAAGTTTTGTTTCTCTCATACAAAATTTAGCAGGAAATAACAAGCAACATACATATGCCTACGTGCAATGCAGTTTGAATAGACGTTTATGTGTCAGAAAAATAGTTGTTTAGACAACATCATTGCTTTAGGATCAGGTCTTCATCTGATCCAGGTAAAATAATAAATAATGTAAAAAAATTCAGTGCAAGGCCTATTCACGGCAATAATTGTCCCCAGAAAAGCTTTACTGTGAAAACAGTTGGGCACTTACCTACAGCACTTAAAACAAAGAAAGCACTATTTTGATAAATCGTCCTTACATGTACATGTGCTGTACATACACACAATGAGGTGTTTGTAATATTTGTGCCACTTGTTCAACAGAGACTACAACTACGTAGGTACTTTTACACTGCAAATTTAGTTGCGAGTCCAATGTACTTCCACCCAACCTTGTTATGATCCCTTTTGAACAAAGGTTGAAACTTTGTACACTGTTGGTGATGTATAAGTAGCCCCAGGGCAAATTTCCGTGGTATTATCTCACTAAACAAATTCTTCCAAGCGTGACAGGCTCGGTTAATCAATCACATGCAGTCATAAAAACTCTTGGCAATCAGCTATTCATTATTTAAATTGAAATGTGTTTAATGGTGCGAACAATTCACCACCCCCCCCCCACCAGCAAAAATAAACGCATAAATTAAAAAATAAATTTTCTCAAAGCAAACAAACACCCCAACAGAGCAACCTTAATGGTGATGAAAACAACCCACACCAACAACTAATTTTTAATAGAGCCAAGAAACTTTCCTTGTACTTGGGCTCGGGCTGATCATTCCTTCCTCCATTCAAATTCTCTTTTTCTCTGTATTACATAATATGTACAATGTGTTTAAGTTCCTGAGACATAGCCCTAATGCCCTGCTCACAAAGTACACTTCACTGTTTACGCAAGACAATTGTGTGATCGGGTGATAATACAATGTTTGCTCCACTCAAATAGGACCTACTGATTAATGTTGGTTCCAAAGTTTATCGGTAAACAACAGCCTATTAGACCATGGAGCTACCTCCATGATTAGACAATGCTTTTAAAACCTGCTTTTTAATCTGAACTCATACCTTGACCTTCCACAGGCACACTAATAATTTGACTCATTGTAAAAGTAATGCACCACAACACCTTGTAATTTATAAAGTATTGTTGCAGATGTATAAGGAGTAGGCCTATGTCTCATAATTCAAACATAGTCCCATGCCCTGAGCATCACTGTGTGAAGGATATGAGTGCTATTTATAAGAAGCGAGAAAATAGAATTAGCTGTTGCAAACAACTTACCAACCGAATGGACCGAGAGTATAAATGCAAAAAATAGTTAATGGCCTGACGTTTCGACCCTAGCAGAGTCTTTCTCGAAGGCTAAATGACAACACAACAAACATGAACAGGTAACTAAGTGAAACATAAGCAGTGAAGTGGAAATACATGAATGGGGTTAGAAAGCATACATAAAAAAGCAGGGGTAAACAATGAATAGGGGGACAAAAAAAAGGGGGGGGTGAAGGGAAGGGACTGGCTTGACCACAAGTAAGAAGATGGAAACACAAAGGACAACATCAAGGGTGGTGAGGTTGGGTAAAAAGTAATTTATTAGAGAATGAGGCTTAGGCTAAAAGGCTATGGAGAAAAAAGGAGACGGCAAAACAAAAGGTTTATTAGTCGTTTCCTTCTTGGATGTTCAGACCATGGGGTTGAATGGTCTGGAGGCGTCTAATCCAGAGTTTCTCCCTACTCAAACGCACAGGCTCTCTGCATCTCTTGCATTTATAAGAAGCCACGGTTATAATTACTATCTTCATTATTGTAATAAATTTATAGAAAAAATTATCGAGGATGTAGGCCTATTTCAAATTTTATAATACAGGGACATCTCAACCAGCATGGTGTCTGACATTTTCTCTAATTTTCTTCACCTAGCAAGTTTGTCTCCTCGTGTACCCTATATTCACGCACTGAAGACTTGAGATAGAATTTTATAGGCCTATAGGCTACAGAACCAAGAACAACTTCGAACTTTATTTTTATTTGTCTGATGTCAAAGCCCACCTGAAAGGAGAATTTCAAGGCCGCAGAACACTGACGAATAACAACGGTTACGGAGGGGGTCGTTTTCAAAGGACCCGATATGCGTCTTACGTTTTACGTCACATTCATGCAATTGATTTGAAATGTCAACTCCGAAGACCCTAGTATGCCACCTTTCTTCTAAACACTTGAGTCCATGCGGCAGTGAAACTAGACGTGGGAAACTGCCAGTGATAATTATTTACCCCGTCAATTGTTGGGCTCTACCAGGCTAATTAATTAATTAATTAATCTCCCATCCGGCGCAGCCTTTGGTGAAACCACTAACTTACAACACTTAGTTAAATACAAAAGTAAAGTGCTGATTTTTAATAGATAATTGTAGAATAACAAATTATTATTGATAAATTTGTGACATGGTGTTTACCGCAAGCCAAATATATCTTGATACCTCACCGATGCAATGGCTCAAATTCCATACATGACAACTTGTTTACTAAATTATACTTTCCATACAACGCCAAACGGCGAAACCTAGAAAAAAGTAGTAAGTACTCTAGCTAGTAGTTTAGTAGTGACTACCGAGTACTGTCTACCTGTATACCTGTAGATTCGGGCTCTGCATAATGAAGGCTAAATGAAGCCTTATAAAACGCCCATCCATATTCACACAAAACTAACTGCAAGGTACTGAATGCAATGGAAGTAGCAAAGTCAAATGTGAGAGCAGAAGAGAATGAACTTAATATTTCCATATATCCTGTTGTAAACATCCTGCAAAACTGTACATGACATGTCAATGTTTTTGGTGAGGTAATCGTCAATGCCATTTTTGAAGATGTTAGTTGAATCATAGAGCAAGGACCTTGGTTGATTGAATGGGAATGGACAACTGCAGCTGGTAGTTTGTTCCAAACATTACAGACTCTCTGAGTCTGTGTGAGAGTAATATTTCAGAAAGTAGTGAGTAATACTATGTCATCGAGCAATCTAATCTATGATGATTATCCTTGCGTTTTCGAGTTGGTACGTGTACGAGTTGGTCAGTGTGTGTGTGTACGAGTTTGCATGCGTGCGAGTTGACCAGCATTCGACTGCACTATACTAACCATATGGAGGTAGAATATTTCTACCTCCAAACAACATGTACTAACCACTAGCTCTATGTACTAACTAACTTACTAAGGCCTTGTAGTTGTGTGTAAGGGTACGTCTAGCTAGGACGGGCGTGTTGTGTGTGTACATTGCTGCACTGCAGGAATCATCAGTGACCCTGGCCATTTTCGCCCTACTGTCTACTGAGTCAGTGGGTTCTGCGCGCGGTACGGTAGTCCCAGTCGGTCAAGGTCAGGAGGTTGTTCATTTAGTTCGGTGAAAAGGTTCTAGATAAAGTTACAAAACTTACTCAGTCCTTCCTACTCGGCTCGAGCCCTTCTTCTCATCAATTCACAACTTCTCGGAAGTCAGTGGTTGTAATTTTTGTTTACATCTTTTTACATAAATCTGGGGGACGATCGACAACCCCACACGTACATGACTTTACGTTCGCGCTTCGCCTTGTTGTTTTTGTGTCAAAAGACGATAAGTTTACTCCTACTCTTGAGGGCGCTCTTTAAAAATAGCTGAGGCGAGCGACCTTTCAAATTAATTTTTGAGACGGTCGGTAGTAGCATGGAGGTAGGATTACGCACAGGACGGTATACAAATCTAAGCGTTCCCCCCCCCCCCCCCCCCGGGAAGATGAGGCTACAATAACAACGTGTGCCTTATGGAGGAAAACTCCATGGCCTTACCGTCCCGAAATCGAAAGACGGAAAAAAGTTCAAACAAAGTTAAGCTCAAATATTTTGAGAAAGTCAGTACATTTTATTTCTGAAATAAAGAAAAGTAAAGACACAGGACGATAAGAGTAAATGTCAGTAAAGAATTTTCAACGAGATTTTGTACACAGAGCTGTAAAAGAGACAAAATACAAAGTAAGGAAAGTCAAATCACCCTAAGAAAGGTCACTCACTTTTGTACAAGTTTATTGAGCTGTGTACATTTGGTAATGAATACATTTTGTCAAGTTCCATCTTCGTCATGAAGTTATATAAACCATGCACTATTTGTAAACACTTATTTGTTTACTTTATAAATATCATTTCTAAGTACACGTTTTCACTATATCAAACCACACCACATAGGTGTTTCCAAGTTGTTATCAACACAGTTCTTTTGTACCTGTTCTAATGTTTGTACTCAAGGGATTATCGACAACCGTGCTTTTGTGACAGGAAATGAAATTTGTAAGCTCTCTTAAAGGGATAAACCATCGGTGTTTAGATGACATACAATTATATATAATATTTTTCAGCGGAAAACAAATATACAAATTCAAAATTGATCATTGGTTTACGATCTACTTAGGTTAAATATCAAATAAAGTGTGTTTTCCGACCAAATTTGTTTTGGTGTATCTATAATGAAAAAGGGCCAGTTTTGGCGTTTTCATAATTTAATAATTAAGTGTACGACATGAACAAAAATATTAGTTGCGATTAAAATTACGCATAGAATCACTTGTATCTAGAGAGCAGTATAATTTCAACAAAAACAGCCAGCCAAGTAGGCCTTATAATCGGTGTCTTATTTCAACTATATTGACAAACCTATCCAAAGCAAATAAAGAATTTATTTGAACACTGTCTGAACATACAACTTTAAACAAAAGTTACCGATTGGGCAGAAAAGAAAAAAGAAGACTCTGAAACACTGCTTGCAAGTAAACTTTCTCCAAGCCGACCAAAGTTAGACAACAATCTTCTTTATTTTCCGGATATCAAAATATTTCCAACTCTGAGAGGTGACGTAACAATTGGCATCACAAAAGTGGTTTGAATAATATCGTGTTCACCTAGTGCTCTCAAAATTGTTCTTAACAACAATCAAGTGTATTTCCCTTTGAACCAAAGTTTCAATATCTGTAAGTACAATCTCTGTGATTTTTTTTCTTGTGTTTTAGGAGGGGAGATAGTGGTATAATAGGGTGCAACTATAAAATTAGAACCTTTAAAAATAAATTATCATGCGGGATGAAAATGACAGGAATGAAATACTCCAACAAATAATACTAGTTTGAACAGCACTGTACTGTACAATTTTCGTTCGGCCATCTGGAGACTTTGGGAATCTTTGTCAAAATGACATATGAAAAGGTTAACATGCAACGTTTGAAACGTTGCTAAGCACACAAATTTGCTTAGCATGAAATTCTCCCTTTATACAATTAGGAATACCAACTAAATTTCCACGTGATTTTCAGGACAAGCAAACAACAGCTGAGTCAGTAAGAAGCAACATCCAACAAATGGAGTTTGGTTGGTAATCCTGTGAAGAAATTTCATGCTTAGCAAATTGTTGTGTAAGCAGCGCTAGGTAATTGGGCCCAGGCCCCTGACCGGAACCCAGGTCAATTCTGACAGGGAAGTTTTAGAGTGCAAGTTGTTAAACCGGTGTACGTATATAAGTAAACCCAAACATAAAATGTAATAACTTACGGAGATCATTAATCTAAAGATCGTAGATCTGAGCATGTCCACATTTTACGAGAAAATGTAAATAATTCAGCCACTGATCTTACTGACTTGGAAGAGGTTATCCCCCTTAACTGTTTACCAAGTATATCTGCTGCCAACTATAGTGTCCCCAACATTCAAACAATTTAAAGAAACAGGAACTCTTTTTTTTCGGCTCATAAAGCAGTAAACCAATCAAGAGCTGGTATTCAGACTGACAATCATCATTTATTTTCCTTGGGAGCTTTTAGTTTTCTGAAGTTGTTGACTAAGCAATGCATGAAGACGTAGACTTCCAGTAATTTGATTGTGGCAAATTTTATGGAGCTGCTAAAACAAAACTGATGCCATTGCATTGTTTTAATTAGACTTGCCAGTTAGGTTGATCCACGACCACGTGGACAGAAACTGGGTTTGAATTTCGCTAGCGAGTAACGGATTGATCCTACTCTATCCAGACAAAGACATCGTTTTATTGTATAGTTTTATAGCCAAGGACTCTCTGGCATGGCGTATTCAAATTATGTGTATGCCTCACACACTACGTATAAGAATGTAAACTAAATGGGTATTAAACTATTATAGACATATAGATTAATAATTTATACATATATTGCTGTACACTTTGTAAAAAAGGGAAATATTAAACACTTATTCAGGTCGATATATTGAGTAAACTTTTATCATCAAACAATAAATCTACGTATTAAGAGAACACAATCACAAATCGGACATTTTATAAAAACACAGTGTGCTTTGATTACTTGGTAATTTAGGACTATGACTCTGTGGTGGCCAGATAAAGATATTGAAAAGCAAAGAGGTATTTAAATCAGTCTATTTAGTAAAGTGAAGTGCGTGAAATGCAAGCTGTGAAATGGTCATCATGTTGAACTCAATATCCACCCCTAGAGTTCAGTACGAGTATAGGGAAGATAAGACCAAATAACCAAATAGTACCAGTGTATATCGCCCCGCCCTCATCTTTTTGTATTATTTTTTATTTTACAGTTCTATTTCAAAAAGCCAAATTTTCGGTGCATTTCTCATTAAACTTACTAATCGTTTAAGAACTTGTAAGTATACACGAAGTAAGTGGTGGCTTTAAACTGACAAACTTGTACCAATTTAAATTAAAGATGGTTGGTGGCCATCTTTAAAAGAAATACAAAATAAAAAGGCCCTCATCCTCCTCTTTTCTAAACAAAAAAAAACACCCCAGACGATCAACTTGTATTTGTTTTTATTTGAACTAACATGTTCAACAAATTGTCAAGCTTTTCAGAATAAAAATAATCCACTAATTGTTCGCACACAGAGCTTAATGTCAGGTTCCTCATGTAATCAATGTGCTCTCAAACGAATACATACGGGGCAACATTATAATTTGACTAAAGCCACAGTTTCATCTCATTCACACTTGACACACCGTTGGCCCTTCTCGACTCACGGCTTCGGCCTTGGATTTGGCTGCAGGCTCCGTTCTATATAGTCTGAAGCCCTGAGGGCAGTTTCATCTCATTCTTACTTGACACACCATTCGCCCTTCTCGACTCACGGCTTCGGCTTTGGATTTGGCTGCAGGTTCCGTTCTATAGTCTGAAGCCCCGAGGGCAGTTTCAGCTCATTCACACTTGACACACCGTTGGCCCTTCTCGACTCACGGCTTCGGCTTTGGATTTGGCTGCAGGTTCCGTTCTATAGTCTGAAGCCCTGAGGTCAGTTTCATCTCATTCATACTTGACACACCATTTGCCCTTCTCGACTCACGACTCACGGCTTCGGCTTAGAATTTGGCTGCAGGCCCCGTTCTATTGTCCGAAGCCCTGAGGGCAGTTTCATCTCATTCACACTTGACACACCGTTTGCTCTTCTCGAATCCACGACTTCGGCTTTGGATTTGGCTGCAGGCTCCGTTCTATAGTATGAAGCCCTTAGCGCGTACGCAAAGCACGTTCAAATTGTCAAAACAACTGGGGGGGGGGGCAAAGCAAGCCTGAGCCGAATCTGGGACCGAAGCCGTGGTTTCGAAAAGGGCCTATGTCTAAACACACAACTAAGACAGCTAACTCAATCTAACAAAAGTCTATGAAGTGCGCAGGGGGGAACTCCAAAAATGCTGCCGAAAAACACACACAGACACTCTATCTAAGCCTCGGTTGTATGTACAATGGAATTGGGTCGGTTAGCCATAGAGAAGCACTCCGTATTGGTGTTTGCGCGGCTGTCTGATATCGCAGAGCTTTGGTTGAAGGACTGGCATTTGGTGTAACGCTGGGTGTAACGGGAGTGCCGTTTGGAGTCGGAACCACAACAGTTGAACGTCATCTTGAATGCTTGACGAAACTTTGCTGCAAAGAAAGGAACAAGGTAGAATTCAAAGTTTTGCCTATCACTGGGTCTACATCTTGAGCAATATTTCAATAAGATGGTCAAGCGTTGAGTTGTGCTTTATATGAATAAGATGGTCAGATGGAAAAAGTGGTTAGATAAGGCAGAGTCGAATCTTCGCTCACATTTCGATTTTCTCAAAGCCACCACTTGTTGCCCACAATTGTAATGGTTACAAGAGTATAGGTGTAGTACAAAAACTAAGTTCCACCATGAGCAAGGGTTTGCAATCTGCTTTCTTTAGAGTCATGTCACGCGAGGCAATTTACAGGTAACCAGTTTCAGTCAACCTCCAGGAACAGAATGCATTTGAATTTGTCAGGTACTTTTCTTGGGGTTGTAGAGCATTGTTTCAAAAAAATTACTCATGTGTTACCAAAGCGGGCACTGTAGTTGGTTCCCTTCAAGTTACCCCGTGTGACTTCCTATAACAACTCCAACAAAGCTGAACTACTTTGCAAAAAGATTTCAAATGCAATCTCCACAGACTACAAATCCTCAATCATTTAGTCGTTTTAAAGTATACCCTTATGACACTTACTCTAACAACATAGTACGACAACTTTCCCTAAACCACAGCGCTACGATTCCCATTCGTTGGAATCCGTCTTTTGGGAGCAGTGACGTTATGATGACGTAATGTACCGGTGCTTCCCTGACAGCGCAAAAGACTTCGAAATTCTCTCCGGAATTTTTCTAAGGGTGGATGAATTTGAGATATTGGAATCGCGACATACAAAAGTTATGGGCTCTGGTGAACACAAATGATGGCAACAGATGGTTATGAACTTTCGCTGTTTTCATGCACTGGTTAAAATTTCAACTCTAAACTTGGAAGCAGTTTTCGTTATCGCAAGAACACTGTGACGAAATGCATAAACACAAAATGGGCACGCCTGAACGAGATGATGGTTAAAGTGCATGCAGTGGCGCAACCTTGCAGTGGGTTAAGTGTTTGAGGGGGTTAAAAAGAAAACTCCGCGTTGACATGCTGGGGTGGGTTTATGGCGGCAGATGAGACTAAGTCGCACCTGTGTGCCCCCCCCCCCTCTACCCCCTCCCCTATTAAGGTTCCCCATTATAGACAAACCACCCTAGTTAACAGCTTCTCATATTAGCAGATAACGTATCGTTAATCAAAACAACAACCCACGGGATCTGTTATTTTTCTTTAATTACGAAAATGTTAACCATGCTGTTTGGACACTTAATACGACTATTAAAGGGATGAAATGTTAGAAAACAGACAAATTAAAACAAAAGTTGGTGACTGTTCAACCTACAATGTTAAAGTTAATTCACAAACAACACATTTGTTCTCAAACCATAACAAGAAACCCTTTGTAGACAGAATAGATTGAATGATTCAATATTTTAGGAGAATATACATTTTAAACACAGAGACAATAGATACAATACAAGAATGGAGAAAGTCGGTTCAAAACCAAAGCAAATAGTGACACGGTGCTCAATTATGTGGCATGGTGTATCCCCCCACCCCAAGAAAAAAAGAGAAAAAAACCACTAAAACCAACACTGTGTCTTCATTATGTTCTGAAAATCTTGGGAATTGTTTTAGACGCAAGTTGGAGATCTAGACAGATTCGAGAAAAAAGAGTTCACTCTTTGTCTGTCGTCATCCCAAGATATATTCAATAGTACACTCTACTCTAAAATTAAAACTGGATGGAAGTTTTAGAGCTCCGTAGAAGAAGGTAAGTAAACCTTGCACACAATCATATTACGAATATGGCACTATAAAGATCGAACAAGAAATATCGTTTTTACTACATAATCACAGTTTAGTCTTGCTCCCTGTGTGCATTAGAGTAAAGTCCCCTTCATAGCTAAAAGAGCCCAGACTAAGTTGCGTCATTATTTCATGATGCAGTCATTTGGGATTTCCTGTCACTCTAATCAATATAATATATTTGAAATATACGATACCTTTTGAAATTGTAATTTTTAATAACTAGTGTTACAGTTCAGATTCTTTTGTTGTTCGTAGTATTTTTACTGAGTTTCATTTAGGTTAACAGCCGATCTGGCCTAATTTTATACAATTCTGTTGCGAGTTTTAATTGGGTCATTTAATTCAAGTTTTTTTATTTTGTTTTCGTAATGCTTTCAAAATGTTTATTCCTATTGCGCTATATAAATACTGTTTTAATACTATTGGTTTGAGTGTCAGGAATATCATGGCTGCGTCATGACGTCATCATGCAGTGCATTATGGAAACTCACCACTCATAAAGTTGTATATAAGAGGATTGATGGCGCTGTTGATAAACGCCATCATGTGGGCAATGAGATAAGCAACGCCAAGGTTGGCACTGTGGGCCATCATGTCAACGTTCGCCTTGGAGAACGCACCGAACGCACTAGATGCAAAACAAATGGGTAAAAGTAGGATTTGAAACTTTGCATGGTGGAAATACGATGAAGATGGTAACACCATGTAAGCTTTCTCCAGACGACGATCAGAGCATACTGGTCGAAACGTCGAGTTGAAACCAACGGTTCTTTTCAGAACCACCCCAACTCATTAGAGATAGTCATTACATGGTGTTACCGCAAACCTTTCTATAAATGGGTAAAACAAAATATGTCAAATTAATCATCTGAGTAAAGACATTTCCAGAATAGAAATTTCAGATGATTGTTGTCGAGCACACATCTAGAGGGTTTTCCTGTTTCGAATGGGCAGGGCCCAAATTCATAGCGCTGCTAAGCATAACCAAATTGCTCAGCATGAAATTTCTCCCTTGATAAAAACAGGAATGTCAACCAAATTTCCACGTGATTTTCAGGACAAGTAAACAACAGCTGAATACCAGTAAGAAAAACAACATGCAACAAATGGAAATTTTGTTATCCTGTTTTTATCAAGGAAGACATTTCATGCTAAGCAAGTGCTTGTGCTAAGCAGCTTTATGAAACTGGGCCAAGGACATGAAATAGATTATTTTTGTATCGGCGACGACCATAATCAAGGGCTTTTCCAATTTCCAATTAGTCAAACAAGTTTATAGTGTTGATGTAATTTACTGGTTGAGGACACGGTAATCGTCTCGCTAGGTCACTGTTTTGGCTTGAGTAATGAAGTGGAGAATCAGAAATTGTCCAGCCACGTTTTAAAGTCACGGGCCGACTATCTGTGTTTTAGGCGTATCCAAGTTAGCGGCTACAGTTACGACTGTTGCTAAGGGTTCTGACATACTTTCTTCCCGGAATGATGACGCACAAATATACCTGTAGCCGTAGCTATATACACCAATTCGTACACGGCCTAAGCACAGGTAAATGAGAAAAACACTGAATGTAAACTATTTTTTGTTGGTCGCCTTATATTGGAATCATGATGCACTGTGCACGAATGAATGTTCCTTTGGTTTTACTAACCTTAAAACATTCAGCACACGAATTGGTAGATAGCATACAGCGAAGATGACCACTACCACAATCAGCATACGAGCTACCTTACGGCGAGATTGCAGTTGGGCTTCGGTGCTCTTGTTCATTACCCTTTTGCCCTTTGCATGGCCGGAGTTGTTGTTCCCAGCCTTTTTACCTTGACAACTTGTCTCGTCACTCGGGATACCAGACCACAGTCGTACACAAACCTGCAAAACGGAACAAGGGCACCAGACCAGGGGAGCACAGTCATAAGAAAGGGTTTATATACCGAGAGCCTGGTGACATTTCATTAACAATTTAAGCACAAAAGGTTTGATGGTACCAAGTCATTATCTGTTAGACGTTACTTACTAATTAGATGAGGACATTACATTGGGACCAATAAACAGTAATAAAAATTAAGGTACAATGATGACAAATTACAGTACCATTACAGTTTTTGTGTAGATGTTGTTCTTTTGGTAAGTCTTGCATTAGAACCAAGGCAAGATATAGTTCCCTAAGAAAAAAACTACATAGCAAAGTAGATATACACAACGTGTAATAGCAAATCGAAACACTGTCACAGCATCACCTTGAACTGAAGAAACAGCAACGATAGTCTTATAATATATCAGAGATATTGTGGTATTTGACACCTCTGTAATAAAGAAATACGGCCAACAGAGGGCAGTGTGTGTCTACTCACCATCATGTACGCAAGTCCGATTATGTAGAGAGGAATTATGTACGTAAACACCAGCATAACAACATAGTATGCTTTCCTCCCTTCGGTTTTATCCCATTTTTTCTAGAAGAGAAACAAAATAATAGCACTTTGTTAAAACAAAGTCATTGAAAAGTTGTCTTCGTTTTACATGTTTTCTCTTCGCTAATTTCGTGGAAGAAAACGAGTCAAACCTATTACCCAACATCAATGCAAGACACATACACTCTAAACAAAGTTCCCACTTGTCAAACTTGACCTGGATTCGGTTGCCTGACCCATTTACGGGTCAGGCTTATCTCGCTGGAAAGTGGTAAAACTTCATTTTATTTTAACTCAGATTGTTCGTTATTGGGGGGGGGGGGGGGGGGATTATAGAACAGATTCTGAGTCATACTGGACCAGAACATAAGTGCCTGGATTCCGATAAATTCTAAACGGAAAGTTAAGTGTACGACCCGTGAAGGAGGGTTATGTGTTTTCAGCTCAAAGTAGACATCAAAGTAGTATATTACACATCTTCAAATGCTTGAACAACAATAATTTAAAGTTCTCAAACCTCCTTGCACTTCCCAGCTACTTGTGAAATTTAACAGGTTTTTTTCTCACATTGCTGTGCTCCTCGGAATAAGAAATAATATAAAATGATGGCGCTCTACAAAAAGCCCAATGTCTAATTGATTGATTGACCAACTTATCGACTGATTGTTGATTGATTGACTGATTGGTTGATTGACCGATTGATTGACTGACTGGTTGATTGTGTTTTCACTCACTTCTACACATTTTGAAAGCCACACTGGGTTGACGCCATCCATCCATTTTTGACCGGTTACTTCCATTGTGAGTGGATTGGCCAGAGTGATGGCAAGTGACACGCACCAGATGACGATGACTGAGATGATGGTACGTCTTGCTGAGCTCTGGAACTTCAGAGGGTAACAGATTGCCAGGAACCTGTCCACTGCGATCATTGTCAGCGTGAAAACAGACACGCACACTGAGGTGTTCTGAAATAGCAAGATATTACAAAATCTCATTATTAACTTTGAAAAGTGGATCGTAACAGATTGCAATATTGGAAATCATTGACTATGTAAAGATGTATTGAACACAAACCAAACATGGTGTATTGTGAAAACGTAACAACAACAACAACAAAACATATAAAACCCAAACCCAAACAACAACACATATAAAACCCAAACCCGGGCAACAAAACGTATAAAACCCAAACCCGACCAACAAAACGTATAAAACCCAAACCCGACCAACAAAACATATAAAACCCAAACCCGACCAACAAAACATATAAAACCCAAACCCGACCAACAAAACATATAAAACCCAAACCCGACCAACAAAACATATAACACCCCAACTCACTTCAAACCATGAAAGCATACAGTGAGTTCAAATTCTGTAAACCAAACATTATAGTTCTTGTTTAAGTTTATCAAACATATTGATGCAATTAAAAAAAATTCGCCTCTAAAAGTAGTCCATTTTAGGCACAATAAAAACAGCACAGTGTAGTATTAGGCAAGTTTTCGAGGATCTTATCTCAGAGCAAAACAATTTTGTTCTTACTGTAAAAACAGTTCCTATGGCCAGTCAAGGTTGACAGATTGGCCTGCATTTCACCAAGAAAGCTTTTATCAGCCACTTGGAGTGAGATCAATACTTTAAATTTACATGTATATGAATTATTCATGAACTCAAATAATAGTATTTGTACCTTTTAGAATTTTGTTTTTCTCCGAACAAGGACAGCAGACCTTGTTTGGTATTCAATATTTTGATCACACCTTAGTACTGTGCAATTCTCTGAGGTAGTATCACTTTTCCAGAAGTGCGTGTCCGCAATGTATACTTGTAAAACTTCAAGCACTCTTCAGCAACCCCTTGAAACTTCTTGAGTGAAGACCATCATAAATCACTATTGAACTATGACCTTGATTCTGTGAAGTGAACTTTTGTCCTAATGAAAACTGGTTTCATTTTTGTTTATACCAACATTCCTTAACCTAATGAAAATGAATATTTAAATACAAGTCAAGCGATTTAAAATGGTTGCAAGCCATTTGCGCGCATTTTCTTGGACTTTTCAGGCAACTCTGTTTGTCCTTCGTTCCTGTTTACGTCACTCTATGCATGCATGAGCGCATCCAACGATATTGTTAACTTAAAAGTCTGCTGCCAGTTTGCGTTTCTTCATCATTCTCTTAATATCGACTGATATAACGACTGAACTTTGTTTCCCACGAAGATCTTGTGGAGTATTCCGAGAGCTTTAGTTTCGTATTTTCCGAGTACGGCTGCCCCTTTCGAGGCATGCTTCGGCGCAGGCTCAGCACCTTCACGTAACAATCCCTGCGGTCCTTCATACACATTACAAGGCCTATAATGGACACTTAACGCACCGCGTCAATGCCAAGTCGCTGCCCCTGGGAATTGCGCCTCGGCCCCGGCCAGTCTAAAAGACGATACGCGCTGGATGTCCGTCGCATTAGTAAATTATAAATGAACATCATTTGGACTCCTTATCGGATTAATAAGGCTCATTAACAATGCAAATTTGAGGAGCAAATTAAGAGTGGATTTGATGAAAAATTACACAGATTTAAAAGAGTTAAGTTTAAAAACAACAAAGATATCAAAGATATGCGGACACGAAGAAGCAAGGCTTCCCGCGCCAGGCGTGTGTCAAGTCTGTTTGAAAACGATGGCACGTGGCACCAACAATTTTAGCCCCTTAATTTGTTTGTTAAAAAAAAAACGACAATCATACAAAACTTTTTACTTAGAAACATCTCCAGCATACTCTAGGATACTTCAAGTTTATTCGAGTGCTCTTTATTGGATTTTTGAAGTAGTTTTCCATGACCCCTTTTTGCTTCTTGGGGGAGGGTACGGGGGGGGGGGGTGGGCTTGCAATGGAATTTCACGCTTACCTGTATGTAGGGAATGATTAAACACAATACACCTCCGAAGAACCAAGTCTCTGAGACGTCCACAACCACAGTAACAGGAAGACAAACTAAAGATACCAAGATGTCTGCCACGGCAAGATTCACAATGTAATAATTGGTAACAGTACGCATGTGTTCATTACGCAGTACGGCGATACATACTAGCGTGTTACCGATGATCGCTAGCAGGAACACCAATCCATAGATGGCAATTATTAGGTATTCATATGGAGCAGGGAAGACTTTGCTTTTCAGAATGTCGAGGATTTCCTGGTGGTATACCATGTCTGATTGCATACTCGAGTTGAAAGCAGGGTTTTCCATGTCCATTTCCGGTTCCATGTTGAGTTTCAAAGTCAGCTATAGCTAAGAATCAAAGACCGTTGATGCTGGATCCAAACGAGGAGTCAACGACTCGTCGCCTCGTGGCAGGCGGTGGAAATATAAGGTTGTTGTAAGTGAAGAAGAAACAGAAGTGCAGAGGTTCTGAAAAGAAACACAAAATTGTTCTTAAAATATTGTTCCACAGTTGAAAAACAATTGAAATCATTAAACAAAAGAAGAGGGGAAGCTCAACACAAGTTACCTTACAAGAATAAACAGGGTACTTGTCAAAGGTAAAAACACCAAAGGTACATCCAAACCCTTGAATATGTAGGCCAAAGTTTCCTCAATTCTCATTTGGAAGTACAGCACATTACCCCAGTAGGGGAAACCTAGCGGCTTCACGTCCCATTTCCCAAGGACGCTACACAGTTAATATAAAACACCCATCCCAAGCAGGATATGTGCAAGCAAAAAGGTGACAGCATGGCTATACTTAAACTGTGGACTCGTGTGGTTTGGGCGTGTCTACACTGTAAAAATTCTCGGGTCAAAATGGCTGTTCCGAATTCTAGGGGCTTGACTCATTCTTGGTAAAGGCTGACCAGGGAACTGGTTAAACAATTGAATATTAGCTTGGATTTATATGTCAGCTTGACCCATTTCCGTGCCATTTTTAAACAGATTCCGGGTCAAGTGGATCTAGCTGGGTCAGGCCCCGTGAGACGGGGAACCAGGTCAGTCTTGACCCAAGAGCTTTTTCAGTTTTACTTGTAATACGTTCTGCCTGACCGCCAGTGTTGATTCAAGCTTTTAAATGTGCTTTTGGATTGTTCTTGCAATTAATTTTAGAGTAATTACATATTTATTTATATATATTTATATTTTTTTAAACGAACTATTTTTACTCGTAAATATACTTTTTCGGCCTGCTTGGCCGCCAGTGCAGTTAATAAATAAACCATAATAATAAAAAATTAAAAAGAACAGACAGAGTACTTGTCATAATAGTAGGTTATATAAGAGAGCATGATTGTCGTCCGATATCCTCTTTTTTATAAAGTAGCTCTCATGAGCTCAACAGATCTGGGCTTATTGGATGGTCCCCGCAATTAAACTTCGATAAACAAGGGCACACTTTGGTAAATCTTTGACAACAATTTGGGCCCACTCCTTACTTATACATTCTAGGCGTGACGTCAGAAGACCTCTAATTACCCTCCTCTAGATATAAGCTGCGATTTTATGACAATCAGTGCACTTCAATCAAAAGACACCGACGACCGACCGTCGTGAAATCATAACTGGTTTCATGAATTATTTATTGCCCAGTGATTACTTTATGGTCCACCGGGAACCAGGCAACTACTTAGGGTATGATACATGATTAGTAAATGATTGAAACATTAATTGACAATTTTTAATGAGAAAGCTTGTATCATTTGTATTTTAAGTGGCACAGGAACGCTGTGATACGGGTCCGTTGGTGTTGTTGCGATTAAACTTGGTTTCACTTTACCTTTGCCTTGAAACATAACTCGCCGTCAGAAATGTTTATTGATGAAAATTTGAAATCTCATTCAAGGTAACAGCAGTCGGTAATAACAATTGGTTACACTAGTCGCAGATCCAGGGCTAGCTATCCTTATGGTGTATGAGCTTCTTTTGTTTATGTTTAGTTAAAGACACTGGACACTATAGGTAATTACTCAAAATAATTGTTAGAGCAATGGAGAGCTGTTGATAGTATAAAACATTGCAGGAAAGAATCCATCTGAAGTAACGTAGTTTGAGAAAGATAAAGAGGTAATTTCTCACCCAAGAAAGGCGGCCTATTTAAATACTTCAGGCCTGAAACCGTTTAAGGCATTATCATTTTGTGCAACAAGGTGGGTTTTCTTCCTTTTATTATTCTCTTCAACTTTGATGCTCAATTAAGTCCACAGATTTGTTATTTTATGCATATTTTTTGAAGTAAGAATATAGATCTTTGACAATACCAAAGATGTCCAGTGCCTATTAATCAGCATGGGTACAGAGATTAAAGTAGCATGCGCCGGGACAGTATCTGAATGGAAGGGGTGGGGAGTGTGTGGGAAGGGTTAAGGAGCTGTGGGCGTTTCAGTTCTGCGGGAGGCGGCTCAGAAGGAAGTTCGAACAATGTCTCAAGTACCCGCCTCCTACGCAATGTGCGTCTTGATACAGTAATTATGTTTATTTGCATCGCTAGGGTATACTATTTCTAATAACATGACGTTTTTTAATACAGATGCAGACAAGCAAAATTAACGAAAAAAATTACAACGGAAATCTCTCACGCTATGGCTTCACCGTTATAATAAATCTTCTGATCATTATGAAATATGCACGTGGATATAACAGTTGTTCGGGTACAGTGTCATTACACATGTAATTTAAGAACATTCTTTAAGATATACTATACGAATATGAGAAGAATACAAAGACTTACATTCAGTCTTCAGCAGATGATGTGGAACATCAAGTGACGAGATGAGCAGGTTTCAGCATTTCAAGATGACGCGACTTATCAAAACTGTCAGCAACATAGTGATGATGGCTGTTCTGAATCCCTAAACATATGCGATCATTCTATCTTCATATTCCCTCGCCGAATCTACGACTATTCTTTTAAATTGTACCATACATCATATGAAGCTTTTACAACAGATATTCCCCGGTGAACGTAAGCACGAAAGCTTTCGAAGACTTGACGTGCATGTATTTTGAGTATTTTGATGAAGTAGTTCTCTTAAACCTTTCTGTATATTGACAAAACAATTGACGGAGAATAATGCTCAGAGGGAAAACAGATATCACAGGAGTTTGTCCTGAGTTGTCTTTGCCTCATGAACAGCTTGACCGCCTACCGTCACCCTCAGTATCCAAGCCGCTTCTATTCCACGTCACAGAGTCTCTTCTCTTTGTTTTAAAGCGATCCCTTTCCACCAATCAAAAGTCTTCCGTCAGCTGATCACTCGAGGCGACTAATCAGGGGCTGAGTACTGTTGAAATCACGGCGGGTATCGGGCTGCTTTCCCCGCGAACTCAGAACGGGCGCCAAGAAGTCACCGGTGTAATTGAACTGCTGAGGGTATAAACAAAACATAATTGACATCTTAAGTGGGACACTTCTGTACCGAGGTTGATACAAGGTAAATAGTGTTTAAAATATTCATACAAAATAAAACACCTTCTTTCCTTTCCCCTGTGTTTACCTTTCTCTTCATTTTAGATTCAACACGTGTTTCAAAAGACCCTTTTTACAGAAACAAACATTCCAGTGAATATAGTCTTCATTTTGGAACAGTCTTCATTGTGTTAAGAGTGTATTTTAATGCGTTAAAAGATCTCTGCCTGATAAATGAAAATAAAACTAAGTAACTGTTCTGCAAAAGATGAGGAAACGGGTAGTAATTCAATGATAGCATCTCTATGGAAAGTAATCTGCTTAATGTCTTTGCCCGGTGGTCTACAAGTTAGGATTGCAAACAAATAGAATTCTGAGATGAAACAAGCCCGATCGATGGGCAATCTCTTTAATAGTCCCACTAAACTAATTACCGCTTTGCCATGGGGACTACTCTTGGCTGAACACCGTAGGATGTAAAGAGCAATTGCATCGACCGCTTCCGCAAAGCAACGGCTTGTCTTACAAGTCGTCGAAACGGGCGTGTATAAACGGAGGAAAAGTCAATTTACTCCAGGCCCCTTGTATATGAGAAACTAGTCTGAAAGGAGAGGGTGGGGGAGAGCAAAAAAAAAAAAAAAAAACAGGCTAAATGTTTCATTTGTTGTCGCTGAACCATTTTCCTGGGACTGCTCCTCGTGAGTGCCATTAGGGTTGTATCTTCCTCATGCCCTGCGGTGGTACTTCATGTACAGACGTGCTCAGTATCTAATACAGTCGATGAATGTTTTTTTTATTATCTCTTCGAGAAGTAAAATCAATGGTTTGTTATAGGATTATGTCCTGAGGAAATAGTTTATCTTCGAATTCATTCTTGCCGGTGGCATGTATTGGTTTTAAGCACGGATCTTGTTAAGTCGCCAAGCCATGCACTTGCGGAAATACTAAGGTACCCCTCTCTCTCCCCCTAGATTGGATGAAAGATGGGGATGTGGTAGTCTAGAAACCAGACGTGTGATGTTACAACTGCGGGGTATAAAGATTAAATGTGATAGTACATGCTGATCACACTTATACACACATATTATGAAAGAAGGTTTTAAAGGGAGAATTAACTATTTTATTAGACCAAATTAGCGCCCATGATATAAAGTCAGGATACAAGAGACAATCACCGAAACAAATTAATCGAGCACTTCCCTTTTTTTTTTTTTTACAGAGAATCATAATCATGACTTCAGTTTTTGTCATACAGAACGCCGAAATTTCCATCCAGGTTCTTTAAATGCCCTGTATCTATTTTGGAGCCATTTTGCAAAGATTATGGTTAAAACAAAGCACACACCGTGAACAGCGAAGTTGATACCAAATCTCCCTTATTCACGTTTAACAAGTAAAAGCGGCCACATCTTAACGTTGATCCCAAACTGAAATCGGAGGAGGGGATTAAGATGCCTTGGCGTATTAAGAATTAGATGGATCAAGAGTTTCAATTGTCGGTGTGCAATTATCTGGTGCTCCATGACAACCATGATATCAAAATCAAACTGTCTCAAACTGGCCACTTCAAAAAAGGAGGATCATTCAAATTGCATCTAAAGCCAGAGAAAAATCACTTGCACTTTTACACACACACACATAAAGGGTTTTTCCGAATGGTAAATTCTCAAAAAGATTAAGGCCTCTATTAGGAAAAAGTCCTTAACTTTAAAGGATACATGATACAACGTGGACTAAACTGGCTCAGAAAGGCTCAGAGAAAGTATCAGTTGACAATTCCCAAATGACACATTGAATGGGATTTCTTTAAATGCTAATGATATATTTATTCAGTGTGACACTCGCGATGGTATTAATCGTCCTTGACTTTGTCTTCATAAACACACTGTTTCCCCAAAACAAAAAATTGCATGCTTTCATTTGGGACATAATTAATGAGATGTGATTGCAAAATATTGGCAGTAGTCTAGTGCATTTTGATTCAATGAAAAATTCTACCTTATATAAAAGTCGACACTTTTAAAATATATTGTCTGATGTCTCAAAGGTTATTTAATTATTATGGCACGCAAAAATATATGGTATTTATCCGTTATTATTCTCTTGCAATTTTGATGACCAATTTGGTCGAAATGTTCACAGATTTGTTATTTTATGCAGTATATGAATGTTCAGATACACAAAGTGAGAAAACTGATATTTGACATTTAACAAAGGTGTCCAATGCCTTTAAAGCTTGACAACTTATTATCAAAAATACCCATGAGACACCTCCCCCTTTTACATCAAGCCCCAAAGCAGAGAATACATGTCCCAAACACGTATAACACAACTCAAATTAAATTTAGCTCGTCCACGTCTTCTTAGTTTATTTCAGTGCGGTTCATGTCATCACTTTTTGAAAAGTGCAATTCAAGCGGACTCAACATCTGCCTGTTGTGCATGGTGTATGGGCCCTCCAACTAATACACTGTTGTAAACTCAGTTTCGCCCCGGGGTTGATGGACCATCAATACAATGTTACTTACATTGTTGTATTGTTAATGTTATCAGACGAAATGGGCTAATCGAAGCTCTAGTTCTGAAGACAATTTGAAGACTTTTGGGGACACTTAGCAAAAGGAGCTTCGTGTGGGTGCAGGATTGGGCCCGTGAATTAAGTCTCGTATTACATTTAGACCCGTTCTTCCTCTTTGCTTCTATTGAGGTCTCGGGCTATGCTTAAATCCCTTGCTCCATTTATGTTTTGGGCTATATTTAGGACCCGTGCTCTCTTTATAAAAGGTTTCAGGTTAGGTCCCATGCTACTTCTCAGTCCCTGGCTCATATTCATTGTTCATACTTTTCTCATTTTACTGTCTGTTTAGGAAGAAGTTAATGTGAATGCTCTTTAATTCGTCGAAGTTTCAAACGAAAACATAGGCCTACGTATTCACCGTCAGCAAATTTGACCTTTGTAAATTGACAAAATGTAGCGTCAGAAGTACATCATTCTTTACAAGCTCATGGGAGTTAAAGGCGTCTAACCAACCACCCACTCCGCTTTACATTCATAACTGTAATACGTGATGTGTATAAATTAATGTACCATAGGTAAAGGCAAAATCAGCAAGATTCCCTATTTCCTTCCAATACATTTATATAAGCCTTAAAGGCAGTGGACACTATTGGTAATTACTCAAAATAACTATTAGCATAAAACCTTTCTTGGTGACGAGTAATAGGGAGAGGTTGACAGTATAAAACATTGTGAGAAACGGCACCATCTGAAGTGCCATATAGTTTTCGAGAAATAAGTAATTTTCCACGAATTTGATTTCGAGACCTCAGATTTAGAACTTGAGGTCTCGAAATCAACCATCTAAACGCTCACACATTCGTGGGACAAGGATGTTTTTTCTTCCATTCATATCTCGCAAGTTGGATGACTGATTGAGCTCAAATTTTCACAGGTTTGTTATTGTATGCATATGTTGAGATACACCAACTGTGAAGGCTAGTCTTGGACAATTACCAACAGTGTCCACTGCCTTTAAAAAGGTTTCGTGTTATTCAAGCAATAAGCTAAACTAATTAGATTTAAAATAAGGTAAAACTGTATACAGTATAGGCCTTCTGGTCAATGTATCCAAATGTGATTGAAAAACTCTGATATATATTTTTTTTTTATCACATCCGTAAAGTGTTCACACAAATTGAAAAATACGGAGTAAACGTATTTTGAATAATTCGTATGAGCGCCGACAGACGTAATTTTCAGCTGAGTATGGGTCGCTGTACTCTTTTGGAAAATTGCATTTTACAGTTCTCCCTAAAAAAGATTAATGCATTTATTGATCCCCATGAGCTTCCCGGTTACACGTTGAACTGTCTATGAATCAAAGCAGCATCACAAATATCAGTTCAACAAAATGTTTTGAGAATCCACATTTACTCAAAATTTCAGCATTTCCAATATAATATGATGTTTAGTAAATATATACTCTTGTACATTCAACACGTTTCTTATGTGACATTACTACTTCTTCCCTCAAAGTGCCCATCTGTTTTAAAAAAACATCTATTACAAAAAATTACTGAGAAAGACTATCTGTTGGTCATCCCGTGAAGCAACTACAACATTTTAAATTTTAAACGGTGAAAGAAAACAAATCACGTAGTTCTGTATCAACGAGCCTATAATGCAGCCGAGCTGTACGAGCTGTACCCCCTCAAGAACTGGCACCAAAGTCTACGCTTAACTGTAATTTTACACATTGATTGGGCACCATACTGCCCATCACAAATTAACCTGACTTTTTCCTTTTTCAGCATCATTATTTGACCATATTGTACCTTAAAGGCAGTGGACACTATTGGTAATTACTCAAAACAATTATTATCATGAAACCTTTCTTGATTACGAATAATGGGGAGAAGTTGATAGTATACAACATTGTGAGAAACAGCTCCCTCTTTCGAGAAAGAAGTTACTGGCCACGAATTTGATTTCAAGACCTCAGATTTAGAATTTGAGGTCTCGAAATCAAGCATCTGAAAGCACACAGCGTCGTCTTACAAGGGTGTTTTTTTCTTTCATTATTATCTCGCAACTTCGCCGACCAATTGAGCTCAAATTTTCACAGGTTTGTTGTTTTATGCATATGTTGAGATACAGCAAGTGAACGACTAGTCTTTGACAATTACCGATAGTATCCACTGTCTTTATAGAAGCTTGGCAATTAATATGTCCTTCTTCTCATGAATCAGTGAATATTGCGTTGACGAAAAAAACAAATGGCGGTTTGAATGACGTCGTATAGTGAACCTGCATGGTGTACGTCAGACACACTTCCTAAACAAACCTTAAGGGAGCTAATTTTATCTTGGAGTTTAAGGTCAAACTTCTTAAGATGAGAAAACGTTGATAGAACCCACATGTTCACGTAAGTCGGTCGCCTTCTAAGTGCTAAAGGGTGGCTGACCCAAAGAACGACTGCTCATTAAACAATATCACATATTCAACCCAAAATATTTACAAAATGTCTGACCAATTTCTGGGTCAGCAGTTTGACTCGGATCTGTGTTTAGATGACCCAAAAAGGGGGCAAATGAAAAATAATCCGAGTTGAAAACGCACTATTTAACCACTTCATTATTCCATAACTTCGTAGACCAATTGAGTAAAAAATTTCACAGATTTATGCTTAGTGAGAAAACTAGTATTTGACAATGACCAAGGGGTGTCCAGTGCCTTTAAGTAACCGCTGGCAACCGAACAAGTTGAACGCCAAGAATGATACCTTTCTCCATCAACTCGGTCAACAGTAAACTGCACGTGTTCTTCCCTCGACCCCAGGGCGAATGATACCGTCGTTATTAGCCCTAGTTATGCCCCCGTGCATGAATGACAGCTGCAAAAGCAATTGGACTATCACATTTAACTTGGAGTTCATAAATACATTTATTCAGGGCTCGTATTGATTCCGTGTCTTTGTCTTGGGGGATTTGGTATGAGGCCATCCCAGCGTCTAAAATGAAAACTTCCTCCGCATCAGCTAAGATTGCCCTGTCAGGGTTACCGTCAAAACGTTTGAATGTTCATCTCATTCAAAGACATGTTGAGTATTATCTAAATGCTGTTTAAAAATATATTTTGACAAAATGGGTCGTCGAATGACGGCCCATTTCTCTGAAAGACTTCTCTATATTATGTGTCAACGTTACCCCTGGTGCGCCTCCGACGTCTCCCAGTCTGCTCCTTTGACTGACTACAAATTTCATAATTCAGGCTCATGTGTGAAAATGACATTCAAAGACATCTTGTATCCAAACCCTCATCGTAGGAGAGAGAGCCTTAAAGCAGAAGAATGAATGTTTTGGAATGAAATGGATAGATAAGTGTGTGGTTGCTAGGCATGATATTTACCCGGTCACTGACCCTCTTAGAAGTGTAAATAATGGGTACCTGACCCCTTCAAGCCCATTGCAGAGTTATGCGATCTGTGGGTGAACTTTTTGGAGGAGGGTGAATCGAAACACTTCAAACATTCCAACCTTGGTGATATGCTGCTTTTGAACAACTCTTGTTTAAATACAACTCCAAAGTGCCCAAATACACACTTTGTGTACATAGTGAAAATGCGTTTTGTAGTTGGTAATGTTTTTACCAAGCGATCACTGACAGTAAGGTACAGTGATGATGGTGTAACGGCTAACTTTTTCGTACAGCTTGGTTGAAGCTTGAATATACTGCAAAAACTGGGAGGTGTTAAAATTGCCAAAATAATGTTTTTTTTTCCAGTATCTCAAAACTAGGTGTCAACACCCATGGTGTCTATCTTAACACCGGTTTAGCTGGGCAAAGTACCATAACAAACATCGTTTGTTTTTGGCAAGTGGAACTCTAAAACTGTCATCTAGTTTATAACATACACATCATACGACTCAGTAACAAATCACCAAATTCGTTCGTCACGCAGTAAGTAAACAGCAAAAATGGGTTCATCTTTTATTAGGATTTTATACACGTTCATAATGGTGATTATTTCGATAATGGCATCATAAAGGCCGATGATTTGTGAACATGTGTATTTAGATAATGCGCGTCGTTTCACGGTTACTAATTTTGTCTGTCTTTTAATCGTCTTAAGATTTAACGACAACTTCTTCGACAGACATAGAGTACTAAGAGAAATAACGAGCGCCGTATCCAGGGGTAGGAAGCCCATGGGGACTAGAATGAAGTCTAATAATCATCATACGCTGCTAGAAAGCACATGCGATATGCCATGGGATATGGTTGAACAAAACCACGTTACCGTCATCCCGTCATTGCCGGCTTTAGTCTTGTGTCAAGTCGTAACGAAGTTAATTTAGAAGGCATTTTACATGTTTTTATTATTATCATTAATTACCTGTGTATGTTAGATGATATCAATTCGTTATCATATCGCTGGTATGCTATGAAGCAACAACGTAAAGGGAATGCATGTCATTTGTAGAGTGTAGTGAATCTTTGCGGGGGCATCTTAAAATATTTAACATCACTCTACTGCGTATTCTCAAACATTAAAGTGCGCGAGTTTGTTATCTTCAAACGTCGAAGTAATTTACTCAGGAACACGAGGTCCCCCAAATAGCACGAGACTTGATCACTATCTTTAAAAGGTTTCGCGTCCATACCATGTTATAAAGTGACGACTAAAAAAACTGTTTGTGAACCACAAGTCAAAATCAGCTCATTAATTTTACTGGATCTGTATACTCAGTACATTCTGGAGCTGCGAAAAAAATCACAGGCATATACCTCGGATGGGATTCGGACCCACGACCTTTGCAATTCAGAGTATGTCTAACCAACCACGCCACCAAAATCAGCTTAATCGTCCACCCTGCCTCGTTTTGCTCAGTAAATTTAAAGGAGTCATGCAAGATGGTGGTACCTCAGAAAAAACCTCAGACAGACGTCAAGCTATATCAATCACTGACAAGATGTAGGTCACCAACCCAAATTGAAAACATTAAAATAAAAATCCAAAGCATGTCGTTAGTCAACTCCTTGAAGATATCTCAATTAATAGACCTACTTTAAAACAGATGATCATTTCAGTTAGTAGGTATACCGTAATATATTTCTGTATGGAAGTGGAAACCGATGAATGTGCAAGAATTATCCCCGAGGGTCCTCAATGTCAGACGGATAAGAAAAGTCGATTAATTAAGTGTTCATATTTTAGAGATATAAAAAAGTGAAGCCCACAAATGGACGAGGCTTGGATGCAAGTGGAAGCCCTATGTGTTGTCCATGTCAATGTACGGTTGAAGCATAACAAAAATTTGCGAAAGGCTTTTTAAAAACAGTAACAAAACAACTTAAAGAAAATACACAAACTACCTTTTGGATCTAGTTACAAGAAAAGGTTTGGCAATAAAAGCAATTGGCTCCAACTAGCGCAAGAGCCTGTTTACACTAAATGAAAATGCAAAACTTACTAAGACTATCCTACGTGTTCTTTCGTGAAGTTTTGGATATAAATATCAACCAAAATATCAATTTATGTACAAGAGGATTATATCTAACAAATCTTTAAATCTCAACATTTCTTTTCAAGTTTTCAGGGGGCTAGTTTCTTCAAAATCTCTCAACTTTAAATGATTCTTATTTTTAAATAGCAAAGTGTGTAGTATAGACAATGACCAGTTATCACAGTTAACCCAATGTCACAGCTATTGAAACTTAATTTTTTCTGTTATTTTTAAGTTAAACAACCCATAATCTGCTCTCTTTTTGGAGGATTTTCCCCATTGGTCAGCATGCACGGATTAAGATGCAACAGTGAGCATAATTCTGACACAAATTTCAGGGGTATAAAAAAGACAAGATTCGTGAAATCTCTCTTGTGTGTTCAGTTGTTGATATTGCATCAACTGAAATTCTGCCTGACAGGATAGAATTTTAAATCCCTGGTTCTGAGATCAAACTAGGATTAATATCAACTTACTAATGCTTTTGACACGACTAACTAAATCATAAGCTAGGAAAGGAACATTATTTCAATCGTTTTGCATACAAATTGTTTCTTAATTCGTGTATTCATTTATGACGTTATGCTATTGAAACACCAACTTTATCAATGTTTAGAAGTTCTAAAATCACTAAGTTGCACTTGAAGTAAGACAAACGTAGGCTCTCGAGTTACAGTTCAAATTGTTCAAGCACTCACTTGGATTATATTTGCCATACGATATATAACCATGGGCGAATTTGGAAATGGACGTAAACAACATGGCGGCCTCCAGCGAACGATTGACCACCTTAGGTCAGTATTCGGTCGGTAAGATGACACAATATCACACATAACAATCCACACCCTTCGGCCACTAATCCCATCAATGCTTATGCATCAATACCATATGCAAGCCAAAAAAGCAACAATATTGAGCTAGCCCAACGTTAACACAAAAGTTATACACAAATTAAATGCTGAAGATTACTGATCTGCACACCAAAATAAGGACATTGCTTATTATCAATCAATTAAAGTTGTAACTGAGAGCTGTCACAAAAGCTATAAATGACATAATATTTTGGCTCCTGGTATATCTAATTCCATTGAGCGATACTTGGCCCAAGGTCACTTTCTCGATCAGGAACAAACATCGACCAAAAACAACAACATTGAGCTAGTCCCACTTTAAAGAAAAAGGTGGAAATGTAATTTAAGGGGTAACACGTTGACTTATAGAGCGTGATTGAAGATAAGAGTCTATAATTATGCCCGTACACCTTCTCATATCCCCCGGTCACTCCACTATCCATCAAAACTGTAGACACCGATCGTAACAGGTTCAATAACATATCAAAGCGCAATAGCTATTAGTTGCTTGTCCGTAAAGCGTCTGAGCTCATAAAAAAGTCAGCAGCTCATTGATACTTTTTTAGAAGAGCAAAAGATAGCCATAAGGTTCTTCGACCGATCGAATCAGAAAAAGAAAGAGGGGAGAGACGACTTCATCGGCGATCAGAGCCCGGAGGTCACCGGATAGGACGGGTGTCCTGCTGCGTCTTTACCGCCCTGTAATATCCTCCCGGCTACGGGGGACAGTCACCGTCTGAATTCGGTGTCATTAACCACAGTCGTGTCAACTCAGCAACGAGAGAAAGAAAGAAAATGGATGTCTTTTTTGTTAAAAGGAGGTTGGTGTCCCTCTAAACGGAAACAAGAGAAGAGTAAGATTTTGTTTTGATGGCTGCAGGGCGGCGGTGTCTGATAGACAAGGTGTGCAGAGTAAACATCACTCCGGGGAGGGTCCGTGTTTGAAGTCTTGAAAGACGTCTATACGGAAACTATCGAATTACGATTGCTACACCGTTATCATAGGACGATTGCGTCCGGCAAGTTGAAACCAAATAGTCTCCAAGAGGGAAACAAGCAAACGTCGTGGAGTGAAGAGACACAGCTTAGGTTTACGGCAGGGGTTACTGATGATGGGAAAGGTGGCAGGATGATTGAAATAGTTTGAAACTAAATAGGTTCTTTACGGGTAAAAAGATAACCGTGTATTCGGGTTATAGGTTTATCATTTATACAACCCTTCACAGCCATGAAGAGTCGTTGGTTGAATTTAAAGTTGAGAGTAAGAAACATACTTTCGACTATTAAGGCAACTTAAAGGAGTGGTGACTATACACAATAACAGTCACAATCTCACTGAAGATTAAATAAATTAAGCTCTACCAGAAATACTGTTAAGTCGACAAACCATCATTTAAAGACTTGAAACCATCCTTGCCAAAGTCACTGTATAAAAAGTCACATTAAAACGAATCCCCTGTGATTTGAAGCTTTAACTGGTCGATTTGATGTTGTGTTTCTTAACTTACAAGCGGATGTGAACATGTCACTTTTAGTCTTCTAAAAACCCATGATATCCCCTCGGGAGATTTCCTTAGATGGATGTAGAATTTCAATAGTTACTATCATCGTAAAAAGATGAATAATTTAAGATTAATATTCCTCAGCTTTCTGGCGTTATTTTTTATAAATTAGTACATTGTTCAAAAGTAGCTTTGCAAATTGCCCATGTCTTAAGCTGTGTAGTCTGTTACTGTCCAATTTGTTGAGCGTTTGTCGTCTATTTATGATTCTGTAAGACTTTACCGTCTTAGTTACAAGTATCGCGCAGCACGCCTTTGTTCTCCGATATCACAACATCAAAAATCCACGGGGCTTTAGAAAAACAGAAAATTGCGCTTTTGTCTTTTTTCAAGTGTCCTTTGTTAGCCATTACTTATCAGCACGTCACGATATGCCGGAACTTAATCACATTTCAAGCCAAAACAAATACTCAAAAAGCTCAATTAAGACTGCAATTTTTTCATTCCTTTTTCTCTCATCTTAGATTTTTATTTTCTTTTTTAACCTCAGGTAAATATTTTCCCTGCCTCAGACGAGAAAATGCGTGCCCAATTCCCCCTTAAAGAAATCACATAAACGTCAGTTTTAATTTTTTATTGTAAAGGTTTGTTTTTTGCACGGTGTTATTTTTCCCCCGGGGACGTGAGTGACGCTAATAAAATTAGCTTCTCCACTTCGCGCTTTTTCCAATTTCTATTTTAATTTCTTTTAGTACAAGATAATATTCCGCGCAGAAAAAAAAATGGAGGGGGGGGGAGAGAGAGAGTGAGAGAGTAAAAGAAAGTGGCGGCGTCGTAAAGGTTTCCCGCGGTTTTAATGAGTTTCGAAATAACGGTCCTGTATCGCATGGGCAATATTGGCGATATCAAACCATCGCGTGTGATACCCAAATGCACCCAGAGGCAACTCACATACTTTAAGTGCATATAATCTAAACCATTAGTTATATTATAACAATTTGAAGTAGGTTTGTGCTTTTTTTTTGCATTTAAGAGATAACAAGAAGTGATAAGTCCAATTTGTTTAAATTGATTTACAATCTTGTCACTAATGGATGGAACACCCAGACGTGTCTTTTTATGCGGAATTTATGTGGAATAAGGGAAGAGTTTTTCAGAGAAATAACGATACCCAACAAATTTTAACGCGGTAGAACGAACATGCAGTATAGTTCGTTTTTAAAATTAGTATATCAATAACAGTGACAAACATTCCCTCTTAATTCGATTCGGTTGTGATAGATATTTTAAAAGGTAATTAGAATAGATAAATAATGAGAGTTGATGAGTCTATGTTGTTTTAAATTGACTTAAAAGCACATACATGAAGATGTTAATAGCTCGTGATGTAAATATTTGTACTTTTTAAGCATTTTGTTTCTAACTCACAACGTTCATTCAATGCGGAAACAATTTGTCAAACTCTTCAGTGTAGACACAACATCGCATTTACATTAAAGGATTTGGGTAGTTTTTGTAGGACACAACACACAATGTCCACAGATAAAACTTACCCGGTTTGAATATAGAAAGCTTTTCTTAAAATATTACTTGCTAGGGTGATGTAGTTTTTGAGAAATGAGTAAAGCTCTTTAACTGTTCTTTTTGTTAGTCCCCTTGAATATATGTCCCTGTTGTTTATACCCCGTTTATTGTTTTACCTTTTTTTGTATAATGACTTCCAAGGCCATTTGTATGAGATATTATTAAAGTGCGTTGTGCACTTTTTCCTGACGCACCGTTGTCATTAATATTCCCATAACAGCCACGAATGAAAATAACAAGTAGCTAAATGGGTAACTATTGATTGCAAAGAAACCTCTTTAAAATGTGTGCACCGGGCGGGACTAACATAATTTCGACAATAAGACAAAAAATCGACAAGGTTTCAGACATATCGATCGGTGAAAATGGCTTTTTGCCAATCAGGCTGACAATAAGGGTGAGCTTATTGTAGATTAAAGGCAGTGGACACTATTGGTAATTACTCAAAGTAAAGCATAAACCTTACTTGGTAACGAGTAATGGGGAGAGGTTGATAAGTATAAAACATTGTGAGAATCGGCTCCCTCTGAAGTGACGTAGTTTTCGAGAAAGAAGTAATTTTCCACGAGTTTGATCGATACCTCAGATTTAGAATTTGAGGTCTCGAAATCAAGCATCTGAAAGCACACAACTTGTGCGACAAGGGTGTTTTTTCTTCCATTATTTTCTCGCAACTTCAACGACTAATTGAGCTCAAATTTTCACAGGTTCGTTATTTTATGCATACGTTAAGATACACCAAGTGAGAAAACTGGTCTTTGACAATATTACCCATAGTGTCCAGCAGTGTCTTTAAGCTTTCAGTTTCAACATAGGGATGACATTTTACATTGTTCAAAATGTGAGAATCTTTTAAAAATTATGTAGTAGAAAGTTGTTCAAATTGACAATGGGACTAAACTGATAATATCTTCGGATTTACACGTCCATAAGTCTTCATTATGAAAAGTACACAAGGGAAATAGGGATGTGAGCGAAATCAAAACGCCGGACAGACGTGTACATGCAAAGCAGACAGGGTTGTAAAGTTTTATAGTGCAAGCTGAAACGGAAAAGGATTTAGCAGATTCGTCGAAACTATTTTATAGTAAGATGGAATGAGATAAGATGGGGCAAGACAATTTTTATTGAGTTTATTTGTGGTATATCTATTCTTCTTAAGAAATACGGCATTTAAACTTTCGGAAAGTGACAATCATTCAACTATTTCTCTGAGGATTGTAGAAGTAACCTTTCAACAGTGCAAGTGTCCCTCGCTCGATGAATATTACCAGGACAGACAGAGAAATTATCCGAATTTATATTTTGACAACTGTTTCAATAACAAGGCATTCGCAGGTAACCATGGTAATCCAGACCCACGCATAACAACCTAAATTGGTTATCGGATTAACAGCGATCGTTCTGAATGGTCAGTTAGCCGATTAAAAGGATTTGTCTAACGCAGCATATTTCACGAAGTTTAAGAGAGTATATACATCAAAGGTTGGGAGAGAAGTACAGGCATCCCCGTTCCTCCAGAAGTCCTCGAGAAACATTATAATTTTAATCATACAAACACCTCTCCAACTTCGGTGTAAAGCCCTTTTCACAGTTTAGGCTAGATAAGTTTTGAGAAGGAGTAAACAAAAATGACAACAATTGTCAGCAACAGAAGCACTCTCGAGTCATGCTTGATATGAACGCGACTACCAAGGTAATGTGACGTAACATATTTCGTAGTAAAGCAATCTCCCTCTTAAATAGTGCATAATTAAAGAAAAAAGCGCAAACCTCAAACTCTTAGACTTTTTTTCTTGTGAAGCGTTCCCGCTTTGTCCTTTATGCAAGGATGTCACTTTTAACACGGTCTACAGCAAGGACATTCTGATGATTTGCTTGACGTTAATTTGATGCTACTTGTTTGTTATTCATCCGTCTTCTGTTTTTGAATAACATCTTGAAATGTTGCCGTTTGTCGGCATTTTGCATATTAAGTTTTGTTCACTTTGATATTCTAAAGCCAGACGTGTTCACGCATTCACACTAGGTTTAGCAATAATTCAACAGAAAGTTTTCACTAATGACCTCCAATGTTTCCAAAAGAGTTGATGCAATCATAGAGTAAGGACAGATGCAATTGACATCTTTTAAACACAATTCACAACTGCATTCAAGCTGCAACCTGGTGCACCATGCCTGTTACAAGGCTGCATTTGACACTTTTGGTGGTAAAAGTCGATCAGCATTCTTAAAAGTTCCTTTGTTATAAAACCTAATAATTTAACGAAATAGTAGACCAGCTTGTCGGGGGTACCGACCTATCACACTTCATAGCATCGTTGGTCAAACAGATCGAATAGCTCTTTAAGAAAATTTAAAGAATGAAGGTTGTGTTTCTTATAGCTTTCGGAATGTTCGGAGAGTGAGATTTTGCAAGGCAAAGTCGAGTTGGACAATCGTTGGAAAGAATCGTGCTCTACGTGTCCGCGAAATAAAAAAAAGTAAATTGGTTGGTACCCGAAGTAAAGGGCAATTATTATCACTATGTAGTTGTACATTAAACAAATTTGATACTACTTAGTTCATGCTGAACAAATAAACACATGGCGAGGTAATGAAAACTGTTATTGTGCATAAATAAACAATGATTCGGCTAAAATTGCCAACCTTGGAAGGTAACAGGAACACCACAACCACACGATGTATCGTGTGAAACCAGAAGGGACTTTCCGTAATTGGTCAACTGATTTTATTTCTCAATCATTCAGTAAAGATTCCTCATTAGAGGGACGATGGTGTTCTGTAAGTTTTCTAATTGATTGGGATGGGTTGGACTTGATACGAAAGAGTGGAGGGTGCTTGGGGGATGTCCATGTTGGGAAGTATGTGCAAAAGCTGCAATGGGAGCTGTTTCCACAGAACGTTGAGGTACAAAAACGGAGAGTTTGTGACTGGTAATCTGCTCATTTATGCGAAGCAGAAAACTCAGATGTGACAACATCGACATTCAACTATTTTTTGATATAATTAGTGAAATTAACACCGTGTCGGTGTTGTCAATCTATACATACAAAGATATCATTTTAAAACCAGATTTTTTACGGTTTACGTTTCTCAAATTGGGATGTAATCCCTTACTGCCACCTCGTCTCAGCTGCCACCTTTGAAATATATCTCTACAGTAAATCGGCTCTTGCCAAAGTTATTCCATCCATTAAGACGATTCTGTATGTCCCCTTCAATGTCTTCAATAACATCTTGATTCACAGCTCCTGCCATCTAGCTTTCTCAGTCTGTTTTCGACTCATTTCAAATCATCTCCTATAGATATATCTGGTTTAGATTCTGGATGTTCCACATTCTCCGCAACCGAGCTCATCCATATTCCCTCTAAACCAACCCGTCAAAGAAGCCGAACTCTCTGACCCAGCTTTAGGTTCTTGACGGCTCTGTCAGACACCGGGCCTTATAAGATCATTCATGCTCTCTAGCTATACAATGACTTATTAAGTAGGATTTGAAAATAGAAAAATCCATGGATTATTTTGATTCGTCTTGATCAACGTGTCACTATGGCAACAAAATAAATATATTACTTAGGTTTGTATTCTCTAACATAAGTTATGTATGTCTTTTATTTAACTATAAGGCTTACCTTTATAGTGATGCAGTTTTTCCTTTGCTAAAACGATGTTCTATCTTGTGCTCTTGTTCTATCTATGTAAACAAAGACAAAACAATGTTCCAATTTATTAGAAAAATGACGCTATAAACATTATCGAGGGAGTTGTGATTTGAGATTGGATTCCATTAGAGCTAAATAGAGCATACAGATATTTATAAATTACGAAGTCTTATAGAAAAAAAATCCATTGTTAGCTGCGATTGTCAACCAAGCCGCATTGAGCTATCTCTTTTTATTAGCCAAGATAATGTGAATCACACGGAGGAATAGCGTACAAAGGAACGTATGTATTTACTCAGACGGAACCTATATGAACGCCTTATAATGAGATGTTCCATTATTCCATATTATATTCCGAAAGCAATGGACCGCGTATGAATTTCAACACAAATTCTCGCCTTTTACAATAGAGCTTCGCGAGTTCGCGAATATCACTATCATACATTGGCCGTTGGAAATGTGAATGTGAGTTGTCTGCGTAAATTAGAAGCGAGAGTAAACGGGTGTTCCCCTGCGGGTTAGTTGGGGAGTTCTAAGGCTTCAATTTGTGTAAGGACTCAATTTGTACATGAAAAAGGAGATAAGGAAAAGGAGCCAATTCCGAAAGAGACGAGCATAGCCTACACGATGTAATGAGGTTCGCGGAAGCATTATGGAAGTAAATAACTGCCTACGTTTTGTTAATCTGTTCTGAAAAGAGTCCATTTACTCGACGTTTCGATCAGAATAGTGTGATCTTCATCAGACTCAGAGAGTACCAATGTTGTTAACTTTCTTTAAAAGAAGAAGATAAGTAACACCAACAGACACAAACACTTGTGTGATGCAGCTGCTCTGTGGACATTCCTTGGTTTGTACAGTATCTTTCTTCAAAAAAGGTTTCACGTTTCTACATTATGTGGACCTTGTTCTCGGTTCCACACTTCGTATGTAAACGGTGCCACACTTCGTATGTAAACGGTTCCACACTTTGCATGTAAACAGTTCCACACTTCGTATGTAAACGGTTCCACACTTCGTATGTAAACGGTTCCACACTTCGTATGTAAACGGTCCCACACTTCGTATGTAAA
Source organism: Asterias amurensis (assembly GCF_032118995.1). Taxonomy (NCBI): domain Eukaryota; kingdom Metazoa; phylum Echinodermata; class Asteroidea; order Forcipulatida; family Asteriidae; genus Asterias; species Asterias amurensis. Next base: position 4,086,768 of record NC_092667.1, on the reverse strand, counting down.
CGGTCCCACACTTCGTATGTAAACGGTTCCACACTTCGTATGTAAACGGTCCCACACTTCGTATCGTATGTAAAACATTACAACAAGACATGACAAGGATTAAAAATGCATTTTAACCATTTTTCAATAAATCTATACAAATTCACCCCATGTCCCCATTTTGTTCACTTAGTGCGTATTTCTAACGTGCAAAGCCCCAAGATGGCGAGCTTTGTGTAGATAGTAGCTGCCAGTGATAGAGGGGTCAATGGCAATAAAGCCACTGACTTTACCACTTATGATTGATGCCCAACCTCACTCATTGCTGCCCCCTAAGGTCCAATAATCCCACAGATTTAAAAACCCTGGACCGTTGACGTCATTATCTCACTCAGACAGATAAGGATAAAGAGAAACTGTTCAAGGGCTCCATGAAATGTGAAACGAACCATATACAAAATGACCAAAGTATTCCATTACGACAATTTAAACTGCAGCCAGTACGAAAGCTTCGATTTTAATCGTACTTTGCAAGAATTAATTTAATTTATAACCATTTAAATCTTATTAAATACATGTGGTTTTCTTATCCGCCATCCATTAAGGATTTTCGGTTACACCATTCGCGTATTTTTTGAAAGTTCGGGAGCTTCCCATTTATGGCGGCAAGGGCACAACAAGTTCACCTTTCAGTCGACATTTCAAATTGTCTATACGAATTCGGCTGCCCTCCGACTTTGAAGATGTCCCTACAAGCCGCCAACAAATTTTGTGGCAGCCTAAGTTTTAAGAGGAGATTGTTAGACGTTTTAAATTTAATAAACTTGTATTCGCACGTTAGGGGGGAACACTTATTTGACATCATGTCACCATTCGAGGCTTTGTGGGAGACATTCAGCAATATCTTGGCCCATCGAATATTTTTTCTTCTGCTGACAACTGGAATAAAATCAGAGACTTTGCAATTTCTGTATTGTATGCAGGCCGAGCACGTACGTATATTTTCCATTTCCGGTCTGATTCCTGAATGCTTCTTAGGCCAAACGCCTGCATGTACATTATTCTTTTGGCACAGATGTTGCCTTATCTTATCCCTGGGTCGACACGAAGTATGTTATCATTACAATTTTTTTTTTTACGATTCAGTTTGAAAGATCGATAGTTATTAAGGTAAAGTGTTTGAGAAGTGAACAGTCGACTCTAAAAAAAGATGTGTATTCGTTGTTTGAATATAGAGTAAATCATAACCCGAACAGAATGAGATGCCTGGGAAGTCAATGCAGTGAAAGACCTGTTAAACTTGGAGTGTTAAAACAACAACTTGTGTCTAGTTTATTTTTCCAGGGTGTTTCGTAGAGAACCCCTGGATCAAATATTGCATATTTAAGGCTGTATCTTCATCTAAAGGAAGGGTTCAAGACGCAGTGTAAACTTAATTGCTAAAGACCATGCTATTTGGTACACTTTTGGTAAAGCCGAAATATGTTATGCTCTTACGTTGAACGAACTTAATGCGCAAGTCATTTCGGCAACTTGACTTTAAGGAACACTCCATCTTTCTTACACTTGAGTTTGTATATAAAGCACATCGACTGGTTGTGAACGTATTTCCACGCCTCATAAACAAAACGAGTGGAATAGTTCGACGGGCAAAAGGACCGACTCGTACGCACGTGCCGCTGTCCACGACGCATTTAAAACGGCGTGAGAACACTTCATTCTTCCCGGTGCTGAACGAGCTTCCCCGCTCTTGAATAACTTCGACCTGCAAATTCTCTGTGGGGACAATTTCTTTGGATTCCCAAAATATAATTCAGGGACCCTCTGATTATACTGAGGTCCACTATAAACGACGATGGATTTGGTGACCTGTGAATATTTCAGCTCAAAATAGTGAAATTTAAATCAGAAATCATCCTCATCTGTCAGGTGAACTTTATACAAAATCTCGCATCATAATAGTGGTATCACGATACATCGCTTATGACGTTCTTGTAACTATATAGTCTCACATCCACAAGTCGCAAGCATCGTGTACACATAATGAACAGTACCCACACTTAAAAAATAAAGAGTTCGAAGATACAGTCTCATGTCATAATAGTGGTATAACGATACAAGTTTTATGGTGTTCTTGGTACCATAGTCCTTTGTATCCAAAAGTCTCTAGAGCATGGTCTACACTTAGCCTGTACTTACAAATAAAGTGTTGGAAAACAACATAATAGCGACAACGCTTTTCGAGACTAACAGCAGCACCAACAATGTTCAATCCAGTTAAATTATCTACTTTTTCTTTCTTTCCATATAATATAGATATTTTTTTTTAATAGTAAATTTATAGCTTCTTATATTTGATATTGGCCTTTAAGACTTATACAGGTATTCTCGTAGACCCTTTAAGAAATCCCAATTCAGAAAGTGACGGTTCCCAAAGGGTAAAACACTCAATTGGGGACCGGGTATGAGCTTACTTTTTAATGGAAATAGGGATATCATTTTGCCGAATTCTATTTCGGTCCTATTAAACAGTGACCGGATGATGCCCTGATTGCCAAAACATTATTAGTTTCATGTCTTTCATTCGATCATTATTAAACAATTTTGAAAGGCTCACCAAAACATGAAAGAACAGGCCAGGCAATATGTTCATTCTTTAACAAAAATAGGGCACATTGAGTTCTTGTAAAAGTTCTTTTCTCAAAGTGTTACGCTCCTTCGAGCCACACCACTGGCTTCACAGCTGATATCAAAACTGAAGAAATATTATAGACAAATAACAATATACAATCTGTAAACCTGATGGTTGGAGGGCAATAAGGCAGTATTTTTCCAGATATCTAAGGAGTGGGAACGTTTCTCTACTCTCTTTGCCCGGCGGATCAAAAGGGCGTGCGATTTATCAAAGAAAACGACTTTTCCATATGGACAAACGTCAGCTCCTATCGCTTTCAAACGAGAAGTCGGTTTGCGAATTTTGGTTTAATTACCGAGTCTGTATTAACTGTAAGCGTTGACCGTAAAGAGATTGATGATAAAGTACCTCTTTAATGAATTACGGCTTTTGTGGAGTGTAACCATATTGCACTCGAACAAAGACACCAAAGGCTCTGGCAAGGTATTTATACAGCTTCTTAAATCATCACCGCTGGTCATTTTGATATCAAATCTAATAATGATTTAAGAATATTATTATTTTGACCTTCTTTCAAAAGAAAAATGTGTAATTTTTTTAGATTATTTTAACTTCATCTTTAGTGCCTGATGCCAGAAGAATTGGCATGTAACCAATTCCTGCGCAAACTTTGATTCGATTAAAACATGTTGGACAGTTTTGATTGATTTTCAGAGTCATTCTGAGAAATTCAAAATCGAGGACAAGAAATGGAAAGATGCGAATTGGGACTAATCATACCATAAGTAGTAATTATATTAGTTAAATTTATCCTGTAACGGGAAGTGTGAAAACTCCCTGTCAGAATTCGACCCAGAACCCGATCTGTGATGCCAACTCACATCTAGGTCAGAGACCAGTTACTGGCCGAGTCAAATTTTTTAGGTCATGGTGTTTTTTGTATACTATACTAAACTCAGACCCCATGGGTGTGTGGGCCCTCAATGCCTCGCTTGATCACAGCCTCTTGAAAAATTGTCAAATTTGAAACTGGCGAGGGGGGGGGGGGGGCGACCTGAAGGGGCGATACAGTTTGTTGCCATCCGAGGTTGTTCTTAAAGGCAGTGGACACTATTGGTAATTGCCACCGACTAGCCTTCACAGTTGGTGTATCTCAACATATGTATAAAATAACAAACCTGTGAAAATTTGAGCTCAATCGGTCATCAAACTTGCAAGATAATAATGAAAGGAAAAAACACCCTTGTCACACGAAGTTGTGTGCGTTTAGATGGTTGATTTCGAGACCTCAAGTTCTAAATCTGAGGTCTCGAAATCAAATTCGTGGAAAATTACTTCTTTCTCGAAAACTATGGCACTTCAGAGAGAGCCGTTTCTCACAATGTTTTATACCATCAACCTCTCCCCATAACTCGTAACCAAGTAAGGTTTGATGATAATAATTGTTTTGAGTAATTACCAATAGTGTCCACTGCCTTTAATAATACATCTATGTGTCTTGTTTCCTGTCTTCAACAATGTAGGAATACTGATATTCATTGAGGGGTACAACTTTTACTTCCCTTGAACGTGAAGTACAATACATTTAAAACGTGGGTGGCATCCCTAGTTATACGGTAGTTACACGTTTAATAAAGCCTCTGACTGACATCCCGCTTAAAGACACTTAGATCCGGAGGTCGCAGGTTCAAATCCCGCCTCAGTAAAATTTGTCATTGCTCCAAAATTACTTAACAATGCAGTAAGTTTCCCTTGTGGTTTATTGAGATTCGGTAAAGAGAAACAAAGTGAAATGTCTGCACCCATGACTAGTCAATATAAAAACAGTCTAGTTTGTGGATATTGAACTAATGTTGATGACATTTCAAAGTCTGGGTCATGGTCACAGATCGTTCGTCATTTTAAATCTCCGTACCGACAGAACGCACAATTTAAGAATAAACACAAAAGTAACAAATTGATTCTCCCATCACAAACTTTACTCCACCTCTCGTATTCCAACCTCCTCTTTATGCATCACTGTTTATCGCTGCCTCAATTTGAATTCAAAGTATTCCTGCGCACGTCAGGCGCCCGCCTCTGCAAATCCAAACCACTTTATTACCCCACGCCGTTTATTACACTTCAGCTTGTGTAGTGTTGACGATGAGGTGTAACTGGTTGTGTAAACTACACAGCCGTCTACACTGTCGATTGTAAATGGATTGCCCTATCTCTCTAATTTCATGATCTGAATCTCGTGTGTCTTCCGTCGGCGCTTTCGGTACCAGGTTAGCGTGAAGTGTGGTGGGGTAGAAGTTAAAGGTACGACGGCTGCCAAGGGGTTTGATGGGGTGGGGGCGGTTGATTGGGAAAGGGTAAGGGATGCACGGTTGCAGGGGAGATGGCACGGGGTTTAAGGTGGAGTAAAGGTTGGACATGGTGGTTGGTGTCGAGCTGAGAGACAGTTGACATGTGTTTCTGAGGTGGTTCCGGATAGTCATATTCCGTAAAATGGTTTACAAAGTATGATTGCATACTTAACCAAACTTAAACTTGAATGAACATTTTTTGTTTTTAATCACCCAGCGTTTCTGGTTCAATGATCCAGAATATGGGTGAAAATTACCCAAAGGAGTTAAAATCCTATTTATGAACCACAGAATCCGTGTCGATTTTGGAGTATGTGATTGCATTATGGACTTACACATAATTGTGTTCTGAATTGTTTTTATTTTATTTTATTTTATTGTTTTAACACAACCCCAAATGGCCAGACCTCGAATTGCTACAATTTGATCCCTGCAAAATAGCCTCGACCCCAATGCTTCTATTCCAACAGATAATTTTGAAGGAAGACAGAAAGCCGAGGGACTTCCCAGCCTCCTTCTCAGAAACAAATACATTTATGTTGCGGCTCTGATATTGTCAGCTGATGTTAAGTGGTGGGACCCTATGGCAGCCACTGAAAACTGGGTCTCAGATGATTGAAAGTATAATAAAGAAAATACCCGTGAGCCTACGCAACAAGAATATTATAGAAATCCATTTTCGACTTCGAACCCTTGAAACACATACTCGCGTTTAAGTAGAGACTTGAGTGTTTTAAGTGCCCGTCGTGACAACCTGTGGCCAAAAAGATTCCTTTTTGTTCATTGGGATTCGTTGTGATGATCGTCCCGTAACCGTTCCGATAAGTTCCTACCGTTCCGCTACCGATTGTCGTGGCGCCGCTGCTTTCTAGCCGGGGTCCTCGAGCCGTTAAACGGGTCTCGACAGAAGTAGTTCATGCATACATTACAACATGATATCTCACCCTTGCCAAACGAAGAACATGAAAATGGTTCCGCACTTTACTTTTTCAAAACATTTCAAATCATTATGCTGTTGTTGAAATTAAGTGCTGGAAATGAACCGCCATCCTTGGAGCTTAAGTGTCTTTCGTCTCATGGATGTTGTTTTCTATTCGCGTCAAATAAAGATGTAATTATGCTGTTTTCAAACACCAAAAGGGTGCACTTTCCATTTGAATTGGATCGTTCATAATGCCATTTATCACAATAATCACCTCTCCGCTTTACCGTTTGGAAAGAAATTATTTAAATTTGCTAAGCCTCATGATTCAAAACCGTACAATGCATGTGAAATTTTAATTTATTACTTCATCTGTTCCGATCGGATATAACGCAATAAACACTCCTCATACGACCATCGCAAATAACCCTTTCTAACTGACATGCACAATGCACTTTCAGCATTTGACAAATCGGATGTAGTTTGCAATATCAACAAACTGTGTTCAATAGCCATGTCTTCACAGGTAGGTTAGAGTACTTTTACAGCCAGTGCCGCTTATAAGTGAAGGAGAATTAAATCCATAAGACAAAACTAACATCATATAAACACCTTAATGAAAATCAGATGACTGGACAGTTGACATATCACTAATCAAACAAGCTTTTACGTTCAGCATTGATTTAACAGGTTTTCCTAAAGGCTTTACATAGGCGTCATCGATGCTAATGACAAACAAGAACCTTTTCATAAAGTTCTTGCCAAATCTATAAAAAAAAACCGGATGATCATTCATTTTCTTTACACAAAACAGCCATATTGTATGTTGTAATATTCTATTGTACGGTACGACTTCGTTAAAAATGACACCCATTTCTACTTATACAATGATGACAACATTTCACGAGTTTGTATTTTGGTCAGTACAATTTTTACCACATATTTTTTCAGCTTGTTAAAATATATAGCCATTTTCTTTTATAAATCTTATTTCTTCTAAATGCGTCATTCAAAGCAAGACTAGTAGCAAAAAGGCTGGTTGTGACAACTTATTAGCAATATGGATCTACAGATCGAGGCTGGTTCCCTTTTACTCATAAGTACAAATGATTACCCATAATATACTCATACTGATGATTACCTATAGAAATTATGATAACCACGTCCATTCCACACATAGATATCCAGTTTTCCAAGAACACCACCAGGGTTCAATATGTGTTGCTAAGCGGACTATTTACACGAGACTAATCACGACATAATGAAAAACTTAATTGACTTCAATGCAGATTAATATCATTCGGCTTTACGCCACAGAAACTTAGCGATTACAAATCATCTGGTTGACAGGTTTACGCGTGTCTATATGCCATACGGTGGTATCCTTAACAAAGGCCCAATAATTGTATTAGTCATCATAGCAAATTAACATCAGATTCAGTAATGAAACAAATCTTTACAACCCTTTCCCCTTAATTTTTTACATTATTTTTCGAGTGTCAAGTTAAGCATAATTATTTCAGTCTTCAATGTGGCTCGTTTCAGATGAAATAAAATGTTTGTTGGAAGTCTTTCATTTCAATGTGCCGAGGTCAGATACACACAAGAGACACGAAGCCGTTTTAGGCCAATTCAAGTATACGTTTTGGAGAAAAAAATTGCGAGTACCCGTTTTGTATGTCACCAATATAGAGGCTTGAATGGCTCCATTTAATAACTTGAAGACCACATGACAAGAATGAAGGTAAGACGATTAACTAATTCTCAATTAATCAATTGTGGCCTTGGCCTGCTTCACCCTTCTTCCTTCTAGATACTGCGATTGTCTTGTTTTGCATCACGTCTTCTTCTTATTGTTTAATGAGTCATTAATACAAAAGTTGACTGGCACAATTCTTTAAAGCCATTATACACTTTCGGTACAGAAAAAAAGTTAAATAAGTCAGCCAATACAAGTATTATAACAGTACAGGCAAAAAAACGCATCATGAGGTTTGGAATTTTTTCATTAATTTCTCATTTTCATTCACTAACCTTGTGTGAATGAAAGATTATAATTATTTGGCAGTCTCTAGAATAAATGAATTTTATCTTTATACCGGACGTCGTATTTCTTAACAAAACTAACCAGTAACACATTCCTGCTTCGTCTTCAGTGTTCACCTTCTGGTTATTACTGTACACTTTTCGGGGTAAAATTCTTGCTCTTGTTTTAAATTTAAAAGCTGAAAATACATATTATTTGACAAACGTACAAGTACATTTCTTACGTTCGGGTTGGTTTACATTGTTTTGCCTCAAGATTAATTTCGAGACGCTGGGTGGCAGCAGCAAAATAGCAGTAAAGTTTCCAGCTGTGTAATTCTGAGCATGCGCTCATCTCCAAGAATAGATTAAACTCTTACCGTCTCCCTTTTTGTGATATATTAACAGGTAATTGATGTTTTCAAAGACTGTGCGATTTAATTAAGTGAACTCTTTAAACAAAGAGGCTTGATAAATGGAATATATCAACAATTCGTGTGTAGTGTCATCATTTTCGCTGCAAATGGAGGCAGGGTAAAGGTTTGTGTCAACGCACTGCTGGTTTATAAACAAAATTATAATGAAAGGTATAATTAAAGTAATAGTCTATCTCGTTATAGCGATCGCCAACGGACACCAACCCTCAGAAATTTGGGAACGATTCATGCATTAACGTTTTCGAAGAGAATCTTTTTTTTCAGAATAATTTATACTAACAACATCTGCATATTGTATGGTAACTTTTCTGGAGTATTTACCAATATTCCTTTTAAGCCTAACTTCAAATACGCTTATAAGATCTCAAGTTCAAATATTGTTTATGTTTGTAGATAGAGAAAACAAGTGAGAGACCTTCGGCATTGAAGGTTTGCCCGTCTGTAAAGCACGGCTTACAACACCCCTAATTCGATGGTGTGCCGTTGATTTCAACACGATCTCATCCGAATAGCTAATCCACACAGACACTACCACTCCACGAAGACCACTCTCTCCAGTCCCAGGAGGTTCTCCTCTTAAAACAATATCAAGAGGCTCATCGATGCTGCGACTGCATTTTTCTCTCGATTTCTCTACACCCCCCCCCCCCCCCGATACTTTTCACGTTGACAGAAAAATGAAAAAGGAACACCACCAAACAATGTCGCCACAGCGGTCTCAATCTTTTAAAATATGGCTTTTCTTCTAGGATTGTAAATGAAAGATCCTTGAAGGGATTAAAAAGGCTCGACCTTCGCTTCAGACAAAAGGAATTTCTTTACTTAAAATTCCCATTTTGGCCGAATTTCATCGTTATATAGATACCGCGTATAGATATGACATACCCAAGATGCCTTTCAAATATAACACATGCCAGAAATATGTAGGGTAAAGACACAATGGCCTTCATTGGTTTGTACGTCAAACTTCTTGACTTCGTCCATTTTCAAAGCCGAAGTCGAAGCCATTATGTAGACACCAATGTTAGCCGCAACAATAATTGACAGCTAGCGTCAACCGTTTTTCAAACAATATATTTCCTTGCCGCAGTGTAGAGTGTAGAGTAAATGCTGTTAAACAAAATCTATTAAGTATAACTACAATAATGATTGACAAAGAGTTGTTTGAACGATGGAAAACGAACATTCGGTCGCGTTATATTATACAGCGCTCCTCTGCGTGTTCATCAAGTCCCAAACGTGTGATGTTGTTTGAAATTACTAGCACAAAAACTTCAGAAAAATTGTTGAAAAAAGTACGCTTTGTTTGCACTCTTCACATGCATAAAGTGTGATTAAAAGAGGGGGGGTCGAAAGAGAAACCGTATTGAACACCAACAAGCATAACAACGGAGGAATCTAATTAATTCTGACACATTTTCATGCATCTACTTCAGCGGAACATAAGAATTAATTATTAGGCACCTGCTTGGAAATGATATTGCAAAATGGCTAAACAATCGGACAAAAGACTTTAAAAACTCGATTGATCCATTCTTGTTGTTTTAAAGGGTTAAGTGGGGACTGGTGTACGGCAATACTCTACTTCTCGGTTACGATTGGTTGAGGTTTATGTCCTGCATGGTTGACTCTAAACAAGCACCAGCAGATAGCAGGAAAGGAAGCACGTGTTTTAGTCAAGTAGACAAACTGTGGCAACCATAATTTCAGTACGTAAAACAATCGAAAGCTATCAGCTAAGCAACCAACCAACCATTTTTTCTAACACTCTTCTGTGTGGAATTGCATGCTGATCTTTAACATACACTTTAGAAAATTCAGGTCAGACTTGACCCAATCAACTCGTCTCAGGATGGTTTCAATTCGTCCCACGTATTTGGATACGAAACTGAACCCGTCCCAAGTCCTAAGATTAATCCTAAGTTATATGAAGAGTTTGGTGACATCGACGGCTGGACAGTTACCCCCCCCCCCCAAAAAAAAGAAGAGATTTCAACCCGGATTCTGCGTCAGCTTGACCCAATCGTGTGTTGTTGTTTTTTGACACAGATCTCTGGTCATTCATTGACACCGAACAAGAGGACACGAGCCCAAGTGCAGTATATGTTTTTTGTAAGCAAGTGAATATACAAGTTGTATCAGCCATCGTTTATATTTACTAGAGTAATTAATAAGCAGGGATCCAGTTTTGTAAATGCAACTCTAGCCAGAATCTTGCGCCTCTCTCTGACCGGAGTGACCTAATTTAAAAACCCTGTATTATGTTCTTACAGTGAAATCCCCAAGCTCGTGTATTCAATTTAACACAAAAGTTCTTTCCAACGTGCCAATTTGATATTGATGTAGTTATTCCTTATACAAAAGCGGGTCACGATACACACAGAAAGAGCTAGTCGGCTTTGGTTCAGATTGTCTGCGGCATTTCCTATCTGACCATCCATTACTTTTCCGAATGATTGTAGTGTCCGAGCATCTTTGGATCCAACAAGCAAGAAATTTCGGCAGAAATTAGCTTTTTAGGTTATTCATAAGTTCTGAGTGACCAATTTACAGTATCTTTATGTTATATACAGCGAAACAGAATTAAACGGCACAAATGTTACATTTGTAATCCTTCTACTTTGTGGACGATCCAGAAAAATCTCTGAGTCACCATGTCGATGGCTTTGAGAATGGATGACAAGACAGAGTTGTGAGGATTGAAATAATAGATGGGACAAGAGGACAGGCAGGGGAAGAATTTGTGTTGTTGTTTTCTCCATAATGAAAAGACAAAATGTCCCAAATGAACGACATAAATTTAACTGTACAATTTCGAACTAGTACCAATAACAGGGCTATCAAATCTAGCTTAGAGAGGTCAACTGTGTACAAAAAACCTAAAATGGTCCCTCACTGTAACAAGTGCAGTTCACAAAGAGCTGTAATCATCTTTCCAAGATGGTTAGGTTTGAGAGAGCAGAAATCAAAGGTAACCTAAGATGTGAACTTAAGAACCTTGAGAACATGATTGAGTGTGTAAACTTGCTGTATGACCGCAATATTTTAAGACTTTCATTGTTCAAAACCATATAGGCAGGTCGTTAAAACGGAATACGATAACTCACATTTCTCGAAGGTGTCCATCCATTCCTAGGAAAAACAAAATAGCACGCGGCATCCAGCTGCTCCTCAACTTCAAATATTTCAACTGGTCATCAGCTGATGAGCACGTTGTGAGCGACAGAATTCCCTCAACTCTTTCATCATTAAGAGACCTTCACTGACCGAGGTTCACTGTCGAATGCTACTAACCGCTCAGTGTGACGGCTTTGGTATCGTGTGCGTGGTTACTCTACTCGCACGTCCGGCCGCGTGTACCTCCTCCTACACACGCAGTACATCCTGAAAGCATCTCACGCGGCAGCCGTCGGCAAATGTTTGGTTTAAAGAGAGAGAAAAACAGACGGCTATTTAACGACGCGTTTTGTGTGAGAAACGTACTACAAACTGGTTCTTAAAAGAACGAGTGGTTCCAAAACTCGACGTTTCGGTCATTTTGACCGCCTAGATATTTTTTTAGTCTTTTCCGGGTTTTCCGAAAAGTCCGTTGCGACAATTTTAGTTAAGGTTATTTACCCCTCGGAAAACAACATTTGTATTCAAAAGTTGTTTTCAGCTAAGATTTGTTATTGCAATGTCCTTCGCAACTCGATTAAAGAGTCTTAAGTTTAAACCATATTTCAAAGGGACCAAAAAGGTTGTGTGACTTGTCTTTCGTATGACGCATGAATAAAAAGTGACAAGTCAAAACCTTTTTATGGTATATGTTCAGGAATAATGATTCTGCCATGATTCTTCGAAAAGAGAATTAGGGAGGATTTTCTCTTTTCTACTTTTCATATCATTAGCCTTTGTCGGCGTTTTAATTTGAGATCATCCACTGTACAGAGTATTTTACAAATAATAATGGGCTTTGTTTAACATTTCTTCCCATTAATACGTTAAGCTTACGGTTCTGAGACACGCCAAATCTGCAATATTAAATATCCACACAACTCAGGATTTGCTGTGAAACAGTGCTGTTACCATGTTCTCATATGATTTGGGGTTGAACCAATGACCTCATAATTAACGTGCTGGCGCTCTACCAAAACTGAACAATCTAGGGGACTTTGGATAGCATGTACGGGAGCAGACTTATTACCAGTGCTTATTACCAGGTAAATTTCCATTGTTTACGTTGTTCTTATGCGCACTTTACCGAGAACTATGTAATGTCCTGGTAAGCGTCCCAAAAGTCCCCTTTAAACATTCACTCATTAATTTGACAAACATTACAGATCACTTTGCTCGAATACACTTTGTAAAAAATAATAACGAGTGTAATTTTGTCGAACCGTCCCCGCGACTCAGGGAAAGTTAACGTGTAAACCCCATTCGGATTGAGTCTGAGCCCCTGGCATATTACTCCACCTGAAACATACTCCGGTACTTTCTTATAAGTTCGCGGTACGATTACGGAAAGCCCCTTTGTGTTATGCAGGTGATCATGATATTAAAGGCGATAGGGTAAGTCCTTTGGGGTTGTGCACGTTTTGTATCATATAACGAGAAGTTTAAAGAAACAATTGACGTCATCACATCGAATAAGATATTTAGAACTTCAGAAAACGTATCTAAAAATTTGACTCAAATCAACTGCATCTGATCAGCCGACTGCATTTTCATGCATTTTTGTTTTTACGCAAAGAATATCCACTCATGAAATAGCTAAGAGTATTTTGCCTTCCTGTATTTGTATGCACTGGGGACAAAGAGATTTGAACTCTATTCTGGTGTTGGTAAAGTACCCACTTGAACAGGTGTATATTATTTGTTACAGTTGTCCCCGTTTCCTCCTTCCCCTGGATGCCGAGTCGGGTACCGCGCGGTCCGTACCCCCGTCCAGGGTAATAATCATACACTTCAAATTGCCTCCCAAATCGAGAAGGGGGAATAATCAGGCGCGTTTCTTTTCTCTGTGTTTTCGATCACCGCTGATGTTATTAAGTGGTGAGACTGAGATGGTCTACGGCGAGGGAGCGAGCATTTCTCATTACTAGGGGGTGGGCTCTTGGTTGGAGCACACCCCGGTGATTTCTTGTGATGACCCGGTGAAGATGTGCGACTCGAGTCCGTGGAGATTATTACTAATAACGCAGTACTCGACCAGGTTAAGGGTCCACGAAGTTCGGTTTATTCGTATTCTGGTGGCTGCACTTTTAGAGCAAAGATTTATTAAACATCTTATGATTAAATTTAAGAACAAATTTGTATAGTAGGCCTACGCTTTTTATTTGTGACAATAAATATATGGGAAAAAAACTGAAGCGTTGAAAAATGTCACACGACTGTGCTGTCGAAATGTTTCAGGCAGTCACGTGCTTGTTAATAAGGGGTGATTGAACCGTTCCATTGATGCCAATTATGTAGCACTTATCATGTGAAAATATGTTTAAAATGCAAATATAAAACAATTAAGATTTATGCATATTTTATCATTAGTTTTAGAAAATATTTTTTTTTTTTTTAGTTTGTATCATTTGTATACATGTTGCCTATGTCTAGTTCGCTATTTTAATTTATAATACCCCTTAGCAATATTCTGCCTTTTCATTGGTTTAGAGCGCGTCATATGATATGTCTTAGTTTTAGTGCATCGGTTTGCCGTGTGATAGTGCGTCGGTTTTCCGTGCGCTAGTCCGAAGACTAGCACACTAGCTTCGCCTCGGGAAAATAGAACGCTCCGGGGATCACATCGGGAGTCATAGTTTTAACCATAGCAGACGAAGCAGTCAATATTTGTATAATATACAGTGCTACTCGCCATCGATAGATAGCGCTTTGTTCCGAATTCTTCTAGCCAGTATTTCAAAAATTCAGGTTGAATCATCCAATAGAAGTGTGCGATAAGGCATCTGTGTGATTTTTGTTTTAAGTGTGTTATACGAAACTAAACTTCAAACAAGTTGTTTTTTGTCTAACTGCCATTCAGACTTGATTTTGATTTAAAGTGCAGAACTATCTTCTTTAGTTCACAGTGATAGTTTTTCATAGTATAATCAAAGTATAAGAAATTGTATTGAGCTTCGATCGCAATAGTTGTTACGTTCACGTCAGTGTCAATCCTCCACTGACAAACGTTCTATCGGAAATATTACAACATCAAAAGCCAAGGAAGTAACATTTAAAACGTATAGCACAGCACGCTTATTTCAATATCCGCGGTCAAAATCAGCCCAATATGAACTAATGCATCCTTTGTCGTTGTTTCCACTGGAAATTTATTTTACACCTTGTTTGATCTGTTCCTGTAGACAGTATGACACCAAGAAGCGGTTTTCATTGCAAGACACTTTTCATTTGGAGTGATATTTTTGTCGGCATTTTTTTCCAGAGCAGTCGAGCAGTGAAGTGAAGCGAGTAGAACAACAGCAACGAAGCAGGCGGCTAAAAAATTACAGATTTTTTTTCTCTACCTAATGAGACGTTAAAATGCTTGCAGTTCAAATCCTTAATTTGGGTGAGCCAAGCTAGGGGCTTTCGCAACATCACCTACAACGGCTTTGACAAGAAAAAATCCTGGATGTGAGATCAATACTTCGTTGTTTCTACAGTCAAAACGGTCAAAGACCGACGAAAAATCTTGATCCTACCTAAATCAACCACTTCTGCGCCACATTTCAGGTCATTACGTTCTAATTTAAAAAGCGAGTTGGTGGGCAGGTATCTGTAGAAAAGGGGAAACAGCAAATCACTCACTTTACCCTATGAAGTACACAATGCTGTAATTTAAAGAACATCTAGATAACGAAGTTGACATGTTTAATATATTCACAGACCATATGTTTTTACCGCCACTAATTTTAACGTCGTTTGGGGGTGTATTGTACGCACTTAATGTATTTCAAGGCTGGGTGCATCAAAGTGTTAATCAGATAATCACAGTAAAAGCAAATATTGGCAGACCCACGAGGAAGGTTTCTTTTTTAAATGAGTCTAGAACGAGATCTCCATTTAACGGTAAACGATCATTAACCAAAATATTTATGAGGAATCTTTCAATAAGGCTAAAGGCCCTCAGCAAGGATTTCGAGGTATTTAGGACAATTAAGATCAGGAGAGGAAACGTCTGTTCAGTTTTTGTCTTGAACTGTGGTAGATGTTATGTGAGGGAAAGATAAATATAGGTGAGTTCAAAAGTGCAGAAGTACAGGGATTTATCAGGACAGTTTGTCGTGAGGTTTAAACCCTTACATGACAATAAATAAGACTGAGGTTATCACGTCTCTGATGATCGAACATGGGATAAGAGAAAACATCAAATGATCAAATGGTGATTAAGCACCATACCAAATCAAATATTGTGTATATCTCTCTGGTTACGAAAAGAGCCGATGGTATACAGATCGACGTTTCCGAACCGAACCGAACCGAACCGAACCGAACCGAACCGAACCGAACCGAAACGAAACGAACCGAAACGAACCGAAACGATACAGACAAGACAGACAAGACAGACAAGACAGACAAGACAGACAAGACAGACAAGACAGACAAGACAGACAAGACAGACAAGACAGACAAGACAGACAAGACAGACAAGACAGACAAGACAGACAGACAGACAGACAGACAGACAGACAGACAGACAGACAGACAGACAGACAGACAGACAGACAGACAGACAGACAGACAGACAGACAGACAGACAGACAGACAGACAGACAGACAGACAGACAGACAGACAGACAGACAGACAGACAGACAGACAGACAGACAGACAGACAGACAGACAGACAGACAGACAGACAGACAGACAGACAGACAGACAGACCGACAGACCGACAGACAGACAGACCGACAGACAGACAGACCGACAGACCGACAGACCGACAGACCGGCAGACCGACAGACCGACAGACAGACAGACCGACCGACCGACCGACCGACCGACCGACTGTCTGTTTTTTGTTTTTTGTTTGTTTGTTTGTTTGTTTGTTTGTTTGTTTGTTTGTTTGTGTGTTTGTTTGTTTGTTTGTTTGTTTGTTTGTTTGTTTTACTGATATATATTTTCACAGAAAAACATAATGCGTAGTTCCAATGCACGAACAGTTATATTTATTAAGTAGACCATTTCTAGTTGATGCAACCGCTACAACGAACGGTGTTAAATTCAGCCAACGATGAAACTGGTCTTTTCGTTTATGATAATGTTGGATTACATAAAGTGGTTACACTACCAGCAACTATTTTGTTTGTTTTACTGATGTATATTTTCAAAATAAAACATAATGCGTAGTCCCAATGCACGAACAGTTGTAATTATTAAGTAGACCAAACAAACAAACAAACAAAACACTCAAAAGAATATTTGTATGCATGTGATAAAACTTTAAAGGATCATTACAGAATGGTTTTTGCTAACAAAACAGTTGCTGGTAGTGTAACCACTTTATGTAATCCAACATTTTCATAAACTGACAAATTTGTAGTTTGTGATCGATTGGACATCTGGGTCACGAGAAAATAGTAAAAACCCGACTAAACATTTTGCATGACATCCATTCAAAAAAAAAATGAATTAAACGATCACCAAGCGATAAACTCCAGACGGGACAAAGTTGTATTCATTTCTCATAAAGTATTACATTTCGGACATAATTAATTCACGGGATGTTTTCTACAATCATTATCATCATTAGACCGTGTAAATTTGATGTTACTCTGCGATCCTCACGATTGTTTTCTTACCAATTAGATGTATTGTTCCTTTAAAGTTTCAAAGTGTACTCACCCCATGACTCGTTTACGCACACCAACAGTTTGGTTTACCACTTGCTGCGACAATGCTCCTATTCCATATCTGCTAATTGTGTCCCACCATCTCACGGTGTATCACGTGTGTCTGTGTTTTGATGTAATACAATAAAAAAGAGAAGATAAAACAAAATCATTAATACCGTAACTCGCTATTTGTGCACAGAGAAAATAAAAAGTTCGACGGATAAATTTGACCCAAAATCTTTGCTCAATCTAAACAAGTTTAGCATCATTGGAAAGAAAATTTTCAAGGGCTTTGATCTCGTACTAAACTTAGTGCTATGGTGATTTTCAAAGCGCGGTTAGAGGCAAGGGAGTGGAAATTGATACAACGTATACAAACACACGGCGCAGTCAGGAATCCAACCCAAAATAGTAGTCATTCAAAAAATAGGCCCGGACAATTAAAAACTTTCAGCTACGCTCTGGAATAACTCTGGAACGAAAAATGCTAGAGAGATGCAGTTTGTACCTTAGTAGGTTTAGGGCGACCTGCATACTTCTTGATAGAAAAAAGCTCAAGTAGGCGGGGTTGCTCAGAAGCGATTTCAACAGCCTCCACTATGGGAGTTTTGTGCACAGAGCTGTCGGAGAGAAAAACAAAATGTACAACGGGTAATTTCGATCCCAGTATCATGCTTAATCTTCAAAATTTTACCACAACAGGATTGTCATGTTCAAGGGCTTTCCTCTCGTAAAAAATTTAATGCTCTGACGATTTTTAAGGCGGGGCCAGATGCGATGGCGCGAGCAGGCACCCATTAGAAATTGACGTACACTGTGCGTGTATACAGCGTAAACAAAGACACGGCGCAGTCAGGGTTCCAACCAACAATAAGGGGGGTCATTAAAAAAAAAAGGCCGGACAATTAAAAACTTTCAGCTACGCTCTGGAATAACTCTGGAACAAAAAATGCTAGGGAGATGCAGTTTGTACCTTAGTCATGCTGGCATATTCCTGCGTCCATTTTTTAAAGGTTTAAGGCGACTTGCACACTTCTTGATAGAAAAAAACTCAAGTAGGCGGGGTTGCTCAGAAACGATTTCAACAGCCTCCACTATGGGAGTTTTGTGCACGGAGCTGTCGGAGAGAAAAACAAAATGTACAACGGGTAATTTCGATCCCAGTATCCTGCTCAATCTTCAAAATTTTACCACCACAGGATTGCCATGTTCAAGGGCTTTCCTCTCGTACAAAACTTAATGCTCTGACGATTTTTAAGGCGGGGCCAGATGCGACGGCGCGAGCAGGCACCCATTAGAAATTGACGTACACTGTGCGTGTATACAGCGTAAACAAAGACACGGCGCAGTCAGGGTTCCAACCAACAATAAGGGGGGTCATTAAAAAAAAAAGGCCGGACAATTAAAAACTTTCAGCTACGCTCTGGAATAACTCTGGAACAAAAAATGCTAGGGAGATGCAGTTTGTACCTTAGTCATGCTGGCATATTCCTGCGTCCATTTTTTAAAGGTTTAAGGCGACTTGCACACTTCTTGATAGAAAAAAACTCAAGTAGGCGGGGTTGCTCAGAAACGATTTCAACAGCCTCCACTATGGGAGTTTTGTGCACGGAGCTGTCGGAGAGAAAAACAAAATGTACAACGGGTAATTTCGATCCCAGTATCCTGCTCAATCTTCAAAATTTTACCACCACAGGATTGCCATGTTCAAGGGCTTTCCTCTCGTACAAAACTTAATGCTCTGACGATTTTTAAGGCGGGGCCAGATGCGACGGCGCGAGCAGGCACCCATTAGAAACACAAGTCAATGGGAACTACACAACCATACACAAGTCAATGGGAAACTACACAACCATACACAAGTCAATTGGGAAACTACACAACACTACACAAGTAAAACGGAAACTACACAACCATACACAAGTCAATTGGGAAACTACACAACACTACACAAGTAAAACGGAAACTACACAACCATACACAAGTCAACGGGAAACTACACAACCATACACAAGTCAATGGGGAAACTACACAACACTACACAAGTAAAAAGGAAACTACACAACCATACACAAGTCAATGGGAAACTAAACAACCATACACAAGTCAATGGGACACTACACAACCATACACAAGTCTAAGGGAAACTACACAACCATACACAAGTCAAAGGGAAACTACACAACCATACACAAGTCAATGGGACACTTCACAACCATACACAAGTCAATGGGAAACTACACAACCATACACAAGTCAATGGGAAACTACACAACCATACACAAGTCAATGGGACACTACACAACCATACACAAGTCAACGGGAAACTACACAACCATACACAAGTCAAAGGGAAACTACTCAACCATACACAATCCAACGGGAAACTACACAACCATACACAAGTCAACGGGAAACTACACAACCATACACAAGTCAATGGTAAACTACACAACCATACACAAGTCAATGGGACACTTCACAACCATAAACAAGTCAATGGGAAACTACTCAACCATACACAAGTCAATGGGAAACTACACAACCATACACAAGTCAGTGGGAAACTACACAATCATACACAATGCAATGGGAAACTACACAACCATACACAAGTCAAAGGGAAACTACACAACCATACACAAGTCAATGGGAAACTACACAATCATCCAGAAGTCAACGGGAAACTACACAACCATACACAAGTCAATGGGAAACTACACAACCATACACAAGTCAATGGGAAACTACACAACCATACACAAGTCAATGGGAAACTACACAACCATACACAATGCCATGGGAACTACACAATTCAATTAAAAACCTGAATACATACATTCATAAAAAAGTAGGTTTGTATCATAAAATAGTTTAAAAAGAGAATTACAACTATAAACTAAAACATTCTTGATAGAAAAAAGCTCAAGTAGGCGGGGTTGCTCAGAAACGATTTCAACAGCCTCCACTATGGGAGTTTGGTGCACAGAGCTGTCGGAGAGAAAAACAAACTGTACAACGGGTAATTTCGATCCCAGTATCATGCTCATTCTTCAAAATTTACCACCACAGGATTGCCATGTTCAAGGGCTTTCCTCTCGTACAAAACTTAATGCTCTGACGATTTTTAAGGCGGGACCAGATGCGACGGCGCGAGCAGGCACCCATTTGAAATTAACGTACACTGTGCGTGTATACAGCGTATACAAAGACACGGCGCAGTCAGGGTTCCAACCAATAATAAGGGGGTCATTCAAAAAATAGGCCGGACAATTAAAAACTTTCAGCTACGCTCTGGACTAACTCTGGAACAAAAAAATGATAGGGAGATGCAATTTGTACCTTAGTCATGCTGGCATATTCTTGCGTCCATTTTTTAAAGGTTTAGGGCGACTTGCACACTTATTGATTGAAAAAAGCTCAAGTAGGCGGGGTTGCTCAGAAACGATTTCAACAGCCTCCACTATGGGAGTTTTGTGCACGGAGCTGTCGGAGAGAAAAACAAAATGTACAACGGGTAATTTCGATCCCAGTATCCTGCTCAATCTTCAAAATTTTACCACCACAGGATTGCCATGTTCAAGGGCTTTCCTCTCGTACAAAACTTAATGCTCTGACGATTTTTAAGGCGGGGCCAGATGCGACGGCGCGAGCAGGCACCCATTAGAAACACAAGTCAATGGGAAACTACACAACCATACACAAGTCAATGGGAAACTACACAACCATACACAAGTCAATTGGGAAACTACACAACACTACACAAGTAAAACGGAAACTACACAACCATACACAAGTCAATTGGGAAACTACACAACACTACACAAGTAAAACGGAAACTACACAACCATACACAAGTCAACGGGAAACTACACAACCATACACAAGTCAATGGGGAAACTACACAACACTACACAAGTAAAAAGGAAACTACACAACCATACACAAGTCAACGGGAAACTAAACAACCATACACAAGTCAAAGGGAAACTACACAACCATACACAAGTCAAAGGGAAACTACACAACCATACACAAATCAATGGGACACTTCACAACCATACACAAGTCAATAGGAAACTACACAACCATACACAAGTCATAGGGAAACTAAACAACCATACACAAGTCAATGGGACACTACACAACCATACACAAGTCTAAGGGAAACTACACAACCATACAAAAGTCAAAGGGAAACTACACAACCATACACAAGTCAATGGGACACTTCACAACCATACACAAGTCAATGGGAAACTACACAACCATACACAAGTCAATGGGAAACTACACAACCATACACAAGTCAATGGGACACTACACAACCATACACAAGTCAACGGGAAACTACACAACCATACACAAGTCAAAGGGAAACTACTCAACCATACACAATCCAACGGGAAACTACACAACCATACACAAGTCAACGGGAAACTACACAACCATACACAAGTCAATGGTAAACTACACAACCATACACAAGTCAATGGGACACTTCACAACCATAAACAAGTCAATGGGAAACTACTCAACCATACACACGTCAATGGGAAACTACACAACCATACACAAGTCAGTGGGAAACTACACAACCATACACAATGCAATGGGAAACTACACAACCATACACAAGTCAAAGGGAAACTACACAACCATACACAAGTCAATGGGAAACTACACAATCATCCAGAAGTCAACGGGAAACTACACAACCATACACAAGTCAATGGGAAACTACACAACCATACACAAGTCAATGGGAAACTACACAACCATACACAAGTCAATGGGAAACTACACAACCATACACAATGCCATGGGAACTACACAATTCAATTAAAAACCTGAATACATACATTCATAAAAAAGTAGGGTTGTATCATAAAATAGTTTAAAAAGAGAATTACAACTATAAACTAAAACATTCTTGATAGAAAAAAGCTCAAGTAGGCGGGGTTGCTCAGAAACGATTTCAACAGCCTCCACTATGGGAGTTTGGTGCACAGAGCTGTCGGAGAGAAAAACAAACTGTACAACGGGTAATTTCGATCCCAGTAGCATGCTCATTCTTCAAAATTTACCACCACAGGATTGCCATGTTCAAGGGCTTTCCTCTCGTACAAAACTTGATGCTCTGACGATTTTTAAGGCGGGGCCAGATGCGACGGCGCGAGCAGGCACCCATTAGAAATACAAGTCAATGGGAAACTACACAACCATACACAAGTCAAAGGGAAACTACACAACCATACACAAGTCAATGGGACACTTCACAACCATACACAAGTCAATGGGAAACTACACAACCATACACAAGTCAATGGGAAACTACACAACCATACACAAGTCAATGGGACACTACACAACCATACACAAGTCAACGGAAAACTACACAACCATACACAAGTCAAAGGGAAACTACTCAACCATACACAATCCAACGGGAAACTACACAACCATACACAATGCCATGGGAACTACACAATTCAATTAAAAACCTGAATACATACATTCATAAAAAAGTAGGGTTGTATCATAAAATAGTTTAAAAAGAGAATTACAACTATAAACTAAAACATTCTTGATAGAAAAAAGCTCAAGTAGGCGGGGTTGCTCAGAAACGATTTCAACAGCCTCCACTATGGGAGTTTGGTGCACAGAGCTGTCGGAGAGAAAAACAAACTGTACAACGGGTAATTTCGATCCCAGTATCCTGCTCAATCTTCAAAATTTTACCACCACAGGATTGCCATGTTCAAGGGCTTTCCTCTCGTATAAAACTTAATGCTCTGACGATTTTCAAGGCGGGACCAGATGCGAAGGCGCGAGCAGGCACCCATTAGAAATTGACGTACACTGCGCGTGTATACAGCGTATAAAAAGACACGGCGCAGTCAGGGTTCCAACCAACAATAAGGGGGTCATTCAAAAAATAGGCCGGACAATTAAAACTTTCATCTACGCTCTGGAATTACTCTGGAACAAAAAATGCTAGGGAGATGCAGTTTGTACCTTAGTCATGCTGGCATATTCCTGCGTCCATTTTTTTATGGTTTAGGGCGACTTGCACACTTCTTGATAAAAAAAAGCTCAAGTAGGCGGGGTTGCTCAGAAACGATTTCAACAGCCTCCACTATGGGAGTTTTGTGCACGGAGCTGTCGGAGAGAAAAACAAAATGTACAACGGGTAATTTCGATCCCAGTATCCTGCTCAATCTTCAAAATTTTACCACCACAGGATTGCCATGTTCAAGGGCTTTCCTCTCGTACAAAACTTAATGCTCTGACGATTTTTAAGGCGGGGCCAGATGCGACGGCGCGAGCAGGCACCCATTAGAAACACAAGTCAATGGGAAACTACACAACCATACACAAGTCAATGGGAAACTACACAACCATACACAAGTCAATTGGGAAACTACACAACACTACACAAGTAAAACGGAAACTACACAACCATACACAAGTCAATTGGGAAACTACACAACA
Source organism: Asterias amurensis (assembly GCF_032118995.1). Lineage (NCBI taxonomy): Eukaryota > Metazoa > Echinodermata > Asteroidea > Forcipulatida > Asteriidae > Asterias > Asterias amurensis. The sequence continues at coordinate 4,063,116 of NC_092667.1, read as the reverse complement.
CTACACAAGTAAAACGGAAACTACACAACCATACACAAGTCAACGGGAAACTACACAACCATACACAAGTCAATGGGGAAACTACACAACACTACACAAGTAAAAAGGAAACTACACAACCATACACAAGTCAATGGGACACTACACAACCATACACAAGTCTAAGGGAAACTACACAACCATACACAAGTCAAAGGGAAACTACACAACCATACACAAGTCAATGGGACACTTCACAACCATACACAAGTCAATGGGAAACTACACAACCATACACAAGTCAATGGGAAACTACACAACCATACACAAGTCAATGGGACACTACACAACCATACACAAGTCAACGGAAAACTACACAACCATACACAAGTCAAAGGGAAACTACTCAACCATACACAATCCAACGGGAAACTACACAACCATACACAATGCCATGGGAACTACACAATTCAATTAAAAACCTGAATACATACATTCATAAAAAAGTAGGGTTGTATCATAAAATAGTTTAAAAAGAGAATTACAACTATAAACTAAAACATTCTTGATAGAAAAAAGCTCAAGTAGGCGGGGTTGCTCAGAAACGATTTCAACAGCCTCCACTATGGGAGTTTGGTGCACAGAGCTGTCGGAGAGAAAAACAAACTGTACAACGGGTAATTTCGATCCCAGTATCCTGCTCAATCTTCAAAATTTTACCACCACAGGATTGCCATGTTCAAGGGCTTTCCTCTCGTACAAAACTTGATGCTCTGACGATTTTTAAGGCGGAGCCAGATGCGACGGCGCGAGCAGGCACCCATTACAATTTGACGTACACTGTGCGTGTATACAGCGTATACAAAGACACGGCGCAGTCAGGGTTCCAACCAACAATAAGGGGTCATTCAAAAAATAGGCCGGACAATTAAAACTTTCATCTACGCTCTGGAATTACTCTGGAACAAAAAATGCTAGGGAGATGCAGTTTGTACCTTAGTCATGCTGGCATATTCCTGCGTCCCTTTTTAAAAGTTTAGGGCGACTTGCACACTTCTTGATAAAAAAAAGCTCAAGTAGGCGGGGTTGCTCAGAAACGATTTCAACAGCCTCCACTATGGGAGTTTTGTGCACAGAGCAGTCGGAGAAAAAAACAAAATGTACAACGGATAATTTCGATCCCAGTATCCTGCTCAATCTTCACAATTTTACCACCACAGGATTGCCATGTTCAAGGGCTTTCCTCTCGTACAAAATTTGATGCTCTGACGAGTTTTAAGGCGGGGCCAGATGCGACGGCGCGAGCAGGCACCCATTAGAAATTGACGTACACTGTGCGTGTATACAGCGTAAACAAAGACACGGCGCAGTCAGGGTTCCAACCAACAATAAGGGGGTCATTCAAAAAATAGGCCGGACAATTAAAAACTTTCAGCTACGCTCTGGAATAACTCTGGAACAAAAAATGCTAGGAAGATGCAGTTTTTACCTTAGTCATGCTGGCATATTCATGCGTCAATTTTTTAAAGGTTAAGGGCGACTTGCACACTTCTTGATAGAAAAAAGCTCAAGTAGGCGGGGTTGCTCAGAAACGATTTCAACAGCCTCCACTATGGGAGTTTTGTGCACAGAGCTGTCGGAGAGAAAAACAAAATGTACAACGGGTAATTTCGATCCCAGTATCATGCTCAATCTTCAAAATTTTACCACCACAGGATTGCCATGTTCAAGGGCTTTCCTCTCGTATAAAACTTAATGCTCTGACGATTTTCAAGGCGGGACCAGATGCGAAGGCGCGAGCAGGCACCCATTAGAAATTGACGTACACTGTGCGTGTATACAGCGTATAAAAAGACACGGCGCAGTCAGGGTTCCAACCAACAATAAGGGGGTCATTCAAAAAAAAGGCCGGACAATTAAAAACTTTCAGCTACGCTCTGGAATAACTCTGGAACAAAAAATGCTAGGGAGATGCAGTTTGTACCTTAGTCATGCTGGCATATTCCTGCGTCCATTTTTTTATGGTTTAGGGCGACTTGCACACTTCTTGATAAAAAAAAGCTCAAGTAGGCGGGGTTGCTCAGAAACGATTTCAACAGCCTCCACTATGGGAGTTTTGTGCACGGAGCTGTCGGAGAGAAAAACAAAATGTACAACGGGTAATTTCGATCCCAGTATCCTGCTCAATCTTCAAAATTTTACCACCACAGGATTGCCATGTTCAAGGGCTTTCCTCTCGTACAAAACTTAATGCTCTGACGATTTTTAAGGCGGGGCCAGATGCGACGGCGGGAGCAGGCACCCATTAGAAACACAAGTCAATGGGAAACTACACAACCATACACAAGTCAATGGGAAACTACACAACCATACACAAGTCAATTGGGAAACTACACAACACTACACAAGTAAAACGGAAACTACACAACCATACACAAGTCAATTGGGAAACTACACAACACTACACAAGTAAAACGGAAACTACACAACCATACACAAGTCAACGGGAAACTACACAACCATACACAAGTCAATGGGGAAACTTCACAACACTACACAAGTAAAAAGGAAACTACACAACCATACACAAGTCAATGGGACACTACACAACCATACACAAGTCTAAGGGAAACTACACAACCATACACAAGTCAAAGGGAAACTACACAACCATACACAAGTCAATGGGACACTTCACAACCATACACAAGTCAATGGGAAACTACACAACCATACACAAGTCAATGGGAAACTACACAACCATACACAAGTCAATGGGACACTACACAACCATACACAAGTCAACGGAAAACTACACAACCATACACAAGTCAAAGGGAAACTACTCAACCATACACAATCCAACGGGAAACTACAAAACCATACACAATGCCATGGGAACTACAAAATTCAATTAAAAACCTGAATACATACATTCATAAAAAAGTAGGGTTGTATCATAAAATAGTTTAAAAAGAGAATTACAACTATAAACTAAAACATTCTTGATAGAAAAAAGCTCAAGTAGGCGGGGTTGCTCAGAAACGATTTCAACAGCCTCCACTATGGGAGTTTGGTGCACAGAGCTGTCGGAGAGAAAAACAAACTGTACAACGGGTAATTTCGATCCCAGTATCATGCTCATTCTTCAAAATTTACCACCACAGGATTGCCATGTTCAAGGGCTTTCTTCTCGTACAAAACTTAATGCTCTGACGATTTTTAAAGCGGGGCCAGATGCGACGGCGCGACCAGGCACCAATTAGAAATTGACGTACACTGTGCGTGTATACAGCGTATACAAAGACACGGCGCAGTCAGGGTTCCAACCAACAATAAGGGGGTCATTCAAAAAATAGGCCGGACAGTTAAAAACTTTCAGCTACGCTCTGGAATAACTCTGGAACAAAAAATGCTAGGAAGATGCAGTTTGTACCTTAGTCATGCTGGCATATTCATGCGTCAATTTTTTAAAGGTTTAGGGCGATTTGCACAATTCTTGATAAAAAAAAGCTCAAGTAGGCGGGGTTGCTCAGAAACGATTTCAACAGCCTCCACTATGGGAGTTTTGTGCACAGAGCTGTCGGAGAGAAAAACAAAATGTACAACGGGTAATTTCGATCCCAGTATCCTGCTCAATCTTCAAAATTTTACCACCACAGGATTGCCATGTTCAAGGGCTTTCCTCTCGTACAAAACTTGATGCTCTGACGATTTTTAAGGCGGAGCCAGATGCGACGGCGCGAGCAGGCACCCATTACAATTTGACGTACACTGTGCGTGTATACAGCGTATACAAAGACACGGCGCAGTCAGGGTTCCAACCAACAATAAGGGGGTCATTCAAAAAATAGGCCGGACAATTAAAACTTTCATCTACGCTCTGGAATTACTCTGGAACAAAAAATGCTAGGGAGATGCAGTTTGTACCTTAGTCATGCTGGCATATTCCTGCGTCCCTTTTTAAAAGTTTAGGGCGACTTGCACACTTCTTGATAAAAAAAAGCTCAAGTAGGCGGGGTTGCTCAGAAACGATTTCAACAGCCTCCACTATGGGAGTTTTGTGCACAGAGCAGTCGGAGAAAAAAACAAAATGTACAACGGATAATTTCGATCCCAGTATCCTGCTCAATCTTCACAATTTTACCACCACAGGATTGCCATGTTCAAGGGCTTTCCTCTCGTACAAAATTTGATGCTCTGACGAGTTTTAAGGCGGGGCCAGATGCGACGGCGCGAGCAGGCACCCATTAGAAATTGACGTACACTGTGCGTGTATACAGCGTAAACAAAGACACGGCGCAGTCAGGGTTCCAACCAACAATAAGGGGGTCATTCAAAAAATAGGCCGGACAATTAAAAACTTTCAGCTACGCTCTGGAATAACTCTGGAACAAAAAATGCTACGAAGATGCAGTTTTTACCTTAGTCATGCTGGCATATTCATGCGTCAATTTTTTAAAGGTTAAGGGCGACTTGCACACTTCTTGATAGAAAAAAGCTCAAGTAGGCGGGGTTGCTCAGAAACGATTTCAACAGCCTCCACTATGGGAGTTTTGTGCACAGAGCTGTCGGAGAGAAAAACAAAATGTACAACGGGTAATTTCGATCCCAGTATCATGCTCAATCTTCAAAATTTTACCACCACAGGATTGCCATGTTCAAGGGCTTTCCTCTCGTATAAAACTTAATGCTCTGACGATTTTCAAGGCGGGACCAGATGCGAAGGCGCGAGCAGGCACCCATTAGAAATTGACGTACACTGCGCGTGTATACAGCGTATAAAAAGACACGGCGCAGTCAGGGTTCCAACCAACAATAAGGGGGTCATTCAAAAAATAGGCCGGACAATTAAAAACTTTCAGCTACGCTCTGGAATAACTCTGGAACAAAAAATGCTAGGGAGATGCAGTTTGTACCTTAGTCATGCTGGCATATTCCTGCGTCCATTTTTTTATGGTTTAGGGCGACTTGCACACTTCTTGATAAAAAAAGCTCAAGTAGGCGGGGTTGCTCAGAAACGATTTCAACAGCCTCCACTATGGGAGTTTTGTGCACGGAGCTGTCGGAGAGAAAAACAAAATGTACAACGGGTAATTTCGATCCCAGTATCCTGCTCAATCTTCAAAATTTTACCACCACAGGATTGCCATGTTCAAGGGCTTTCCTCTCGTACAAAACTTAATGCTCTGACGATTTTTAAGGCGGGGCCAGATGCGACGGCGGGAGCAGGCACCCATTAGAAACACAAGTCAATGGGAAACTACACAACCATACACAAGTCAATGGGAAACTACACAACCATACACAAGTCAATTGGGAAACTACACAACACTACACAAGTAAAACGGAAACTACACAACCATACACAAGTCAATTGGGAAACTACACAACACTACACAAGTAAAACGGAAACTACACAACCATACACAAGTCAACGGGAAACTACACAACCATACACAAGTCAATGGGGAAACTACACAACACTACACAAGTAAAAAGGAAACTACACAACCATACACAAGTCAATGGGACACTACACAACCATACACAAGTCTAAGGGAAACTACACAACCATACACAAGTCAAAGGGAAACTACACAACCATACACAAGTCAATGGGACACTTCACAACCATACACAAGTCAATGGGAAACTACACAACCATACACAAGTCAATGGGAAACTACACAACCATACACAAGTCAATGGGACACTACACAACCATACACAAGTCAACGGAAAACTACACAACCATACACAAGTCAAAGGGAAACTACTCAACCATACACAATCCAACGGGAAACTACACAACCATACACAATGCCATGGGAACTACAAAATTCAATTAAAAACCTGAATACATACATTCATAAAAAAGTAGGGTTGTATCATAAAATAGTTTAAAAAGAGAATTACAACTATAAACTAAAACATTCTTGATAGAAAAAAGCTCAAGTAGGCGGGGTTGCTCAGAAACGATTTCAACAGCCTCCACTATGGGAGTTTGGTGCACAGAGCTGTCGGAGAGAAAAACAAACTGTACAACGGGTAATTTCGATCCCAGTATCATGCTCATTCTTCAAAATTTACCACCACAGGATTGCCATGTTCAAGGGCTTTCTTCTCGTACAAAACTTAATGCTCTGACGATTTTTAAAGCGGGGCCAGATGCGACGGCGCGACCAGGCACCAATTAGAAATTGACGTACACTGTGCGTGTATACAGCGTATACAAAGACACGGCGCAGTCAGGGTTCCAACCAACAATAAGGGGGTCATTCAAAAAATAGGCCGGACAGTTAAAAACTTTCAGCCACGCTATGGAATAACTCTGGAACAAAAAATGCTAGGAAGATGCAGTTTGTACCTTAGTCATGCTGGCATATTCATGCGTCAATTTTTTAAAGGTTTAGGGCGATTTGCACAATTCTTGATAAAAAAAAGCTCAAGTAGGCGGGGTTGCTCAGAAACGATTTCAACAGCCTCCACTATGGGAGTTTTGTGCACAGAGCTGTCAGAGAGAAAAACAAAATGTACAACGGGTAATTTCGATCCCAGTATCCTGCTCAATCTTCAAAATTTTACCACCACAGGATTGCCATGTTCAAGGGCTTTCCTCTCGTACAAAACTTGATGCTCTGACGATTTTTAAGGCGGAGCCAGATGCGACGGCGCGAGCAGGCACCCATTACAATTTGACGTACACTGTGCGTGTATACAGCGTATACAAAGACACGGCGCAGTCAGGGTTCCAACCAACAATAAGGGGGGTCATTCAAAAAATAGGCCGGACAATTAAAACTTTCATCTACGCTCTGGAATTACTCTGGAACAAAAAATGCTAGGGAGATGCAGTTTGTACCTTAGTCATGCTGGCATATTCCTGCGTCCCTTTTTAAAAGTTTAGGGCGACTTGCACACTTCTTGATAAAAAAAAGCTCAAGTAGGCGGGGTTGCTCAGAAACGATTTCAACAGCCTCCACTATGGGAGTTTTGTGCACAGAGCAGTCGGAGAAAAAAACAAAATCTACAACGGATAATTTCGATCCCAGTATCCTGCTCAATCTTCACAATTTTACCACCACAGGATTGCCATGTTCAAGGGCTTTCCTCTCGTACAAAATTTGATGCTCTGACGAGTTTTAAGGCGGGGCCAGATGCGACGGCGCGAGCAGGCACCCATTAGAAATTGACGTACACTGTGCGTGTATACAGCGTAAACAAAGACACGGCGCAGTCAGGGTTCCAACCAACAATAAGGGGGTCATTCAAAAAATAGGCCGGACAATTAAAAACTTTCAGCTACGCTCTGGAATAACTCTGGAACAAAAAATGCTAGGAAGATGCAGTTTTTACCTTAGTCATGCTGGCATATTCATGCGTCAATTTTTTAAAGGTTAAGGGCGACTTGCACACTTCTTGATAGAAAAAAGCTCAAGTAGGCGGGGTTGCTCAGAAACGATTTCAACAGCCTCCACTATGGGAGTTTTGTGCACAGAGCTGTCGGAGAGAAAAACAAAATGTACAACGGGTAATTTCGATCCCAGTATCATGCTCAATCTTCAAAATTTTACCACCACAGGATTGCCATGTTCAAGGGCTTTCCTCTCGTATAAAACTTAATGCTCTGACGATTTTCAAGGCGGGACCAGATGCGAAGGCGCGAGCAGGCACCCATTAGAAATTGACGTACACTGTGCGTGTATACAGCGTATAAAAAGACACGGCGCAGTCAGGGTTCCAACCAACAATAAGGGGGTCATTCAAAAAATAGGCCGGACAATTAAAAACTTTCAGCTACGCTCTGGAATAACTCTGGAACAAAAAATGCTAGGGAGATGCAGTTTGTACCTTAGTCATGCTGGCATATTCCTGCGTCCATTTTTTTATGGTTTAGGGCGACTTGCACACTTCTTGATAAAAAAAAGCTCAAGTAGGCGGGGTTGCTCAGAAACGATTTCAACAGCCTCCACTATGGGAGTTTTGTGCACGGAGCTGTCGGAGAGAAAAACAAAATGTACAACGGGTAATTTCGATCCCAGTATCCTGCTCAATCTTCAAAATTTTACCACCACAGGATTGCCATGTTCAAGGGCTTTCCTCTCGTACAAAACTTAATGCTCTGACGATTTTTAAGGCGGGGCCAGATGCGACGGCGCGAGCAGGCACCCATTAGAAACACAAGTCAATGGGAAACTACACAACCATACACAAGTCAATGGGAAACTACACAACCATACACAAGTCAATTGGGAAACTACACAACACTACACAAGTAAAACGGAAACTACACAACCATACACAAGTCAATTGGGAAACTACACAACACTACACAAGTAAAACGGAAACTACACAACCATACACAAGTCAACGGGAAACTACACAACTATACACAAGTCAATGGGGAAACTACACAACACTACACAAGTAAAAAGGAAACTACACAACCATACACAAGTCAATGGGACACTACACAACCATACACAAGTCTAAGGGAAACTACACAACCATACACAAGTCAAAGGGAAACTACACAACCATACACAAGTCAATGGGACACTTCACAACCATACACAAGTCAATGGGAAACTACACAACCATACACAAGTCAATGGGAAACTACACAACCATACACAAGTCAATGGGACACTACACAACCATACACAAGTCAACGGAAAACTACACAACCATACACAAGTCAAAGGGAAACTACTCAACCATACACAATCCAACGGGAAACTACACAACCATACACAATGCCATGGGAACTACAAAATTCAATTAAAAACCTGAATACATACATTCATAAAAAAGTAGGGTTGTATCATAAAATAGTTTAAAAAGAGAATTACAACTATAAACTAAAACATTCTTGATAGAAAAAAGCTCAAGTAGGCGGGGTTGCTCAGAAACGATTTCAACAGCCTCCACTATGGGAGTTTGGTGCACAGAGCTGTCGGAGAGAAAAACAAACTGTACAACGGGTAATTTCGATCCCAGTATCATGCTCATTCTTCAAAATTTACCACCACAGGATTGCCATGTTCAAGGGCTTTCTTCTCGTACAAAACTTAATGCTCTGACGATTTTTAAAGCGGGGCCAGATGCGACGGCGCGACCAGGCACCAATTAGAAATTGACGTACACTGTGCGTGTATACAGCGTATACAAAGACACGGCGCAGTCAGGGTTCCAACCAACAATAAGGGGGTCATTCAAAAAATAGGCCGGACAGTTAAAAACTTTCAGCTACGCTCTGGAATAACTCTGGAACAAAAAATGCTAGGAAGATGCAGTTTGTACCTTAGTCATGCTGGCATATTCATGCGTCAATTTTTTAAAGGTTTAGGGCGATTTGCACAATTCTTGATAAAAAAAAGCTCAAGTAGGCGGGGTTGCTCAGAAACGATTTCAACAGCCTCCACTATGGGAGTTTTGTGCACAGAGCTGTCGGAGAGAAAAACAAAATGTACAACGGGTAATTTCGATCCCAGTATCCTGCTCAATCTTCAAAAGTTTACTACCACAGGATTGCCATGTTCAAGGGCTTTCCTCTCGTACAAAACTTGATGCTCTGATGATTTTTAAGGCGGAGCCAGATGCGACGGCGCGAGCAGGCACCCATTACAATTTGACGTACACTGTGCGTGTATACAGCGTATACAAAGACACGGCGCAGTCAGGGTTCCAACCAACAATAAGGGGGTCATTCAAAAAATAGGCCGGACAATTAAAACTTTCATCTACGCTCTGGAATTACTCTGGAACAAAAAATGCTTGGGAGATGCAGTTTGTACCTTAGTCATGCTGGCATATTCCTGCGTCCCTTTTTAAAAGTTTAGGGCGACTTGCACACTTCTTGATAAAAAAAAGCTCAAGTAGGCGGGGTTGCTCAGAAACGATTTCAACAGCCTCCACTATGGGAGTTTTGTGCACAGAGCTGTCGGAGAGAAAAACAAAATGTACAACGGGTAATTTCGATCCCAGTATCATGCTCAATCTTCAAAATTTTACCACCACAGGATTGCCATGTTCAAGGGCTTTCCTCTCGTATAAAACTTAATGCTCTGACGATTTTCAAGGCGGGACCAGATGCGAAGGCGCGAGCAGGCACCCATTAGAAATTGACGTACACTGTGCGTGTATACAGCGTATAAAAAGACACGGCGCAGTCAGGGTTCCAACCAACAATAAGGGGGTCATTCAAAAAATAGGCCGGACAATTAAAAACTTTCAGCTACGCTCTGGAATAACTCTGGAACAAAAAATGCTAGGGAGATGCAGTTTGTACCTTAGTCATGCTGGCATATTCCTGCGTCCATTTTTTTATGGTTTAGGGCGACTTGCACACTTCTTGATAAAAAAAAGCTCAAGTAGGCGGGGTTGCTCAGAAACGATTTCAACAGCCTCCACTATGGGAGTTTTGTGCACGGAGCTGTCGGAGAGAAAAACAAAATGTACAACGGGTAATTTCGATCCCAGTATCCTGCTCAATCTTCAAAATTTTACCACCACAGGATTGCCATGTTCAAGGGCTTTCCTCTCGTACAAAACTTAATGCTCTGACGATTTTTAAGGCGGGGCCAGATGCGACGGCGCGAGCAGGCACCCATTAGAAACACAAGTCAATGGGAAACTACACAACCATACACAAGTCAATGGGAAACTACACAACCATACACAAGTCAATTGGGAAACTACACAACACTACACAAGTAAAACGGAAACTACACAACCATACACAAGTCAATTGGGAAACTACACAACACTACACAAGTAAAACGGAAACTACACAACCATACACAAGTCAACGGGAAACTACACAACTATACACAAGTCAATGGGGAAACTACACAACACTACACAAGTAAAAAGGAAACTACACAACCATACACAAGTCAATGGGACACTACACAACCATACACAAGTCTAAGGGAAACTACACAACCATACACAAGTCAAAGGGAAACTACACAACCATACACAAGTCAATGGGACACTTCACAACCATACACAAGTCAATGGGAAACTACACAACCATACACAAGTCAATGGGAAACTACACAACCATACACAAGTCAATGGGACACTACACAACCATACACAAGTCAACGGAAAACTACACAACCATACACAAGTCAAAGGGAAACTACTCAACCATACACAATCCAACGGGAAACTACACAACCATACACAATGCCATGGGAACTACAAAATTCAATTAAAAACCTGAATACATACATTCATAAAAAAGTAGGGTTGTATCATAAAATAGTTTAAAAAGAGAATTACAACTATAAACTAAAACATTCTTGATAGAAAAAAGCTCAAGTAGGCGGGGTTGCTCAGAAACGATTTCAACAGCCTCCACTATGGGAGTTTGGTGCACAGAGCTGTCGGAGAGAAAAACAAACTGTACAACGGGTAATTTCGATCCCAGTATCATGCTCATTCTTCAAAATTTACCACCACAGGATTGCCATGTTCAAGGGCTTTCTTCTCGTACAAAACTTAATGCTCTGACGATTTTTAAAGCGGGGCCAGATGCGACGGCGCGACCAGGCACCAATTAGAAATTGACGTACACTGTGCGTGTATACAGCGTATACAAAGACACGGCGCAGTCAGGGTTCCAACCAACAATAAGGGGGTCATTCAAAAAATAGGCCGGACAGTTAAAAACTTTCAGCTACGCTCTGGAATAACTCTGGAACAAAAAATGCTAGGAAGATGCAGTTTGTACCTTAGTCATGCTGGCATATTCATGCGTCAATTTTTTAAAGGTTTAGGGCGATTTGCACAATTCTTGATAAAAAAAAGCTCAAGTAGGCGGGGTTGCTCAGAAACGATTTCAACAGCCTCCACTATGGGAGTTTTGTGCACAGAGCTGTCGGAGAGAAAAACAAAATGTACAACGGGTAATTTCGATCCCAGTATCCTGCTCAATCTTCAAAATTTTACTACCACAGGATTGCCATGTTCAAGGGCTTTCCTCTCGTACAAAACTTGATGCTCTGATGATTTTTAAGGCGGAGCCAGATGCGACGGCGCGAGCAGGCACCCATTACAATTTGACGTACACTGTGCGTGTATACAGCGTATACAAAGACACGGCGCAGTCAGGGTTCCAACCAACAATAAGGGGGTCATTCAAAAAATAGGCCGGACAATTAAAACTTTCATCTACGCTCTGGAATTACTCTGGAACAAAAAATGCTAGGGAGATGCAGTTTGTACCTTAGTCATGCTGGCATATTCCTGCGTCCCTTTTTAAAAGTTTAGGGCGACTTGCACACTTCTTGATAAAAAAAAGCTCAAGTAGGCGGGGTTGCTCAGAAACGATTTCAACAGCCTCCACTATGGGAGTTTTGTGCACAGAGCAGTCGGAGAAAAAAACAAAATGTACAACGGATAATTTCGATCCCAGTATCCTGCTCAATCTTCACAATTTTACCACCACAGGATTGCCATGTTCAAGGGCTTTCCTCTCGTACAAAATTTGATGCTCTGACGAGTTTTAAGGCGGGGCCAGATGCGACGGCGCGAGCAGGCACCCATTAGAAATTGACGTACACTGTGCGTGTATACAGCGTAAACAAAGACACGGCGCAGTCAGGGTTCCAACCAACAATAAGGGGGTCATTCAAAAAATAGGCCGGACAATTAAAAACTTTCAGCTACGCTCTGGAATAACTCTGGAACAAAAAATGCTAGGAAGATGCAGTTTTTACCTTAGTCATGCTGGCATATTCATGCGTCAATTTTTTAAAGGTTAAGGGCGACTTGCACACTTCTTGATAGAAAAAAGCTCAAGTAGGCGGGGTTGCTCAGAAACGATTTCAACAGCCTCCACTATGGGAGTTTTGTGCACAGAGCTGTCGGAGAGAAAAACAAAATGTACAACGGGTAATTTCGATCCCAGTATCATGCTCAATCTTCAAAATTTTACCACCACAGGATTGCCATGTTCAAGGGCTTTCCTCTCGTATAAAACTTAATGCTCTGACGATTTTCAAGGCGGGACCAGATGCGAAGGCGCGAGCAGGCACCCATTAGAAATTGACGTACACTGTGCGTGTATACAGCGTATAAAAAGACACGGCACAGTCAGGGTTCCAACCAACAATAAGGGGGTCATTCAAAAAATAGGCCGGACAATTAAAAACTTTCAGCTACGCTCTGGAATAACTCTGGAACAAAAAATGCTAGGGAGATGCAGTTTGTACCTTAGTCATGCTGGCATATTCCTGCGTCCATTTTTTTATGGTTTAGGGCGACTTGCACACTTCTTGATAAAAAAAAGCTCAAGTAGGCGGGGTTGCTCAGAAACGATTTCAACAGCCTCCACTATGGGAGTTTTGTGCACGGAGCTGTCGGAGAGAAAAACAAAATGTACAACGGGTAATTTCGATCCCAGTATCCTGCTCAATCTTCAAAATTTTACCACCACAGGATTGCCATGTTCAAGGGCTTTCCTCTCGTACAAAACTTAATGCTCTGACGATTTTTAAGGCGGGGCCAGATGCGACGGCGCGAGCAGGCACCCATTAGAAACACAAGTCAATGGGAAACTACACAACCATACACAAGTCAATGGGAAACTACACAACCATACACAAGTCAATTGGGAAACTACACAACACTACACAAGTAAAACGGAAACTACACAACCATACACAAGTCAATTGGGAAACTACACAACACTACACAAGTAAAACGGAAACTACACAACCATACACAAGTCAACGGGAAACTACACAACTATACACAAGTCAATGGGGAAACTACACAACACTACACAAGTAAAAAGGAAACTACACAACCATACACAAGTCAATGGGACACTACACAACCATACACAAGTCTAAGGGAAACTACACAACCATACACAAGTCAAAGGGAAACTACACAACCATACACAAGTCAATGGGACACTTCACAACCATACACAAGTCAATGGGAAACTACACAACCATACACAAGTCAATGGGAAACTACACAACCATACACAAGTCAATGGGACACTACACAACCATACACAAGTCAACGGAAAACTACACAACCATACACAAGTCAAAGGGAAACTACTCAACCATACACAATCCAACGGGAAACTACACAACCATACACAATGCCATGGGAACTACAAAATTCAATTAAAAACCTGAATACATACATTCATAAAAAAGTAGGGTTGTATCATAAAATAGTTTAAAAAGAGAATTACAACTATAAACTAAAACATTCTTGATAGAAAAAAGCTCAAGTAGGCGGGGTTGCTCAGAAACGATTTCAACAGCCTCCACTATGGGAGTTTGGTGCACAGAGCTGTCGGAGAGAAAAACAAACTGTACAACGGGTAATTTCGATCCCAGTATCATGCTCATTCTTCAAAATTTACCACCACAGGATTGCCATGTTCAAGGGCTTTCTTCTCGTACAAAACTTAATGCTCTGACGATTTTTAAAGCGGGGCCAGATGCGACGGCGCGACCAGGCACCAATTAGAAATTGACGTACACTGTGCGTGTATACAGCGTATACAAAGACACGGCGCAGTCAGGGTTCCAACCAACAATAAGGGGGTCATTCAAAAAATAGGCCGGACAGTTAAAAACTTTCAGCTACGCTCTGGAATAACTCTGGAACAAAAAATGCTAGGAAGATGCAGTTTGTACCTTAGTCATGCTGGCATATTCATGCGTCAATTTTTTAAAGGTTTAGGGCGATTTGCACAATTCTTGATAAAAAAAAGCTCAAGTAGGCGGGGTTGCTCAGAAACGATTTCAACAGCCTCCACTATGGGAGTTTTGTGCACAGAGCTGTCGGAGAGAAAAACAAAATGTACAACGGGTAATTTCGATCCCAGTATCCTGCTCAATCTTCAAAATTTTACTACCACAGGATTGCCATGTTCAAGGGCTTTCCTCTCGTACAAAACTTGATGCTCTGATGATTTTTAAGGCGGAGCCAGATGCGACGGCGCGAGCAGGCACCCATTACAATTTGACGTACACTGTGCGTGTATACAGCGTATACAAAGACACGGCGCAGTCAGGGTTCCAACCAACAATAAGGGGGTCATTCAAAAAATAGGCCGGACAATTAAAACTTTCATCTACGCTCTGGAATTACTCTGGAACAAAAAATGCTAGGGAGATGCAGTTTGTACCTTAGTCATGCTGGCATATTCCTGCGTCCCTTTTTAAAAGTTTAGGGCGACTTGCACACTTCTTGATAAAAAAAAGCTCAAGTAGGCGGGGTTGCTCAGAAACGATTTCAACAGCCTCCACTATGGGAGTTTTGTGCACAGAGCAGTCGGAGAAAAAAACAAAATGTACAACGGATAATTTCGATCCCAGTATCCTGCTCAATCTTCACAATTTTACCACCACAGGATTGCCATGTTCAAGGGCTTTCCTCTCGTACAAAATTTGATGCTCTGACGAGTTTTAAGGCGGGGCCAGATGCGACGGCGCGAGCAGGCACCCATTAGAAATTGACGTACACTGTGCGTGTATACAGCGTAAACAAAGACACGGCGCAGTCAGGGTTCCAACCAACAATAAGGGGGTCATTCAAAAAATAGGCCGGACAATTAAAAACTTTCAGCTACGCTCTGGAATAACTCTGGAACAAAAAATGCTAGGAAGATGCAGTTTTTACCTTAGTCATGCTGGCATATTCATGCGTCAATTTTTTAAAGGTTAAGGGCGACTTGCACACTTCTTGATAGAAAAAAGCTCAAGTAGGCGGGGTTGCTCAGAAACGATTTCAACAGCCTCCACTATGGGAGTTTTGTGCACAGAGCTGTCGGAGAGAAAAACAAAATGTACAACGGGTAATTTCGATCCCAGTATCATGCTCAATCTTCAAAATTTTACCACCACAGGATTGCCATGTTCAAGGGCTTTCCTCTCGTATAAAACTTAATGCTCTGACGATTTTCAAGGCGGGACCAGATGCGAAGGCGCGAGCAGGCACCCATTAGAAATTGACGTACACTGTGCGTGTATACAGCGTATAAAAAGACACGGCACAGTCAGGGTTCCAACCAACAATAAGGGGGTCATTCAAAAAATAGGCCGGACAATTAAAAACTTTCAGCTACGCTCTGGAATAACTCTGGAACAAAAAATGCTAGGGAGATGCAGTTTGTACCTTAGTCATGCTGGCATATTCCTGCGTCCATTTTTTTATGGTTTAGGGCGACTTGCACACTTCTTGATAAAAAAAAGCTCAAGTAGGCGGGGTTGCTCAGAAACGATTTCAACAGCCTCCACTATGGGAGTTTTGTGCACGGAGCTGTCGGAGAGAAAAACAAAATGTACAACGGGTAATTTCGATCCCAGTATCCTGCTCAATCTTCAAAATTTTACCACCACAGGATTGCCATGTTCAAGGGCTTTCCTCTCGTACAAAACTTAATGCTCTGACGATTTTTAAGGCGGGGCCAGATGCGACGGCGCGAGCAGGCACCCATTAGAAACACAAGTCAATGGGAAACTACACAACCATACACAAGTCAGTGGGAAACTACACAACCATACACAAGTCAATTGGGAAACTACATAACACTACACAAGTAAAACGGAAACTACACAACCATACACAAGTCAATTGGGAAACTACACAACCCTACACAAGTAAAACGGAAACTACACAACCATACACAAGTCAACGGGAAACTACACAACCATACACAAGTCAATGGGGAAACTACACAACACTACACAAGTAAAAAGGAAACTACACAACCATACACAAGTCAATGGGACACTACACAACCATACACAAGTCTAAGGGAAACTACACAACCATACACAAGTCAAAGGGAAACTACACAACCATACACAAGTCAATGGGACACTTCACAACCATACACAAGTCAATGGGAAACTACACAACCATACACAAGTCAATGGGAAACTACACAACCATACACAAGTCAATGGGACACTACACAACCATACACAAGTCAACGGAAAACTACACAACCATACACAAGTCAAAGGGAAACTACTCAACCATACACAATCCAACGGGAAACTACACAACCATACACAATGCCATGGGAACTACAAAATTCAATTAAAAACCTGAATACATACATTCATAAAAAAGTAGGGTTGTATCATAAAATAGTTTAAAAAGAGAATTACAACTATAAATAAAACATTCTTGATAGAAAAAAGCTCAAGTAGGCGGGGTTGCTCAGAAACGATTTCAACAGCCTCCACTATGGGAGTTTGGTGCACAGAGCTGTCGGAGAGAAAAACAAACTGTACAACGGGTAATTTCGATCCCAGTATCATGCTCATTCTTCAAAATTTACCACCACAGGATTGCCATGTTCAAGGGCTTTCTTCTCGTACAAAACTTAATGCTCTGACGATTTTTAAAGCGGGGCCAGATGCGACGGCGCGACCAGGCACCAATTAGAAATTGACGTACACTGTGCGTGTATACAGCGTATACAAAGACACGGCGCAGTCAGGGTTCCAACCAACAATAAGGGGGTCATTCAAAAAATAGGCCGGACAGTTAAAAACTTTCAGCTACGCTCTGGAATAACTCTGGAACAAAAAATGCTAGGAAGATGCAGTTTGTACCTTAGTCATGCTGGCATATTCATGCGTCAATTTTTTAAAGGTTTAGGGCGATTTGCACAATTCTTGATAAAAAAAAGCTCAAGTAGGCGGGGTTGCTCAGAAACGATTTCAACAGCCTCCACTATGGGAGTTTTGTGCACAGAGCTGTCGGAGAGAAAAACAAAATGTACAACGGGTAATTTCGATCCCAGTATCCTGCTCAATCTTCAAAATTTTACCACCACAGGATTGCCATGTTCAAGGGCTTTCCTCTCGTACAAAACTTGATGCTCTGACGATTTTTAAGGCGGAGCCAGATGCGACGTCGCGAGCAGGCACCCATTACAATTTGACGTACACTGTGCGTGTATACAGCGTATACAAAGACACGGCGCAGTCAGGGTTCCAACCAACAATAAGGGGGTCATTCAAAAAATAGGCCGGACAATTAAAACTTTCATCTACGCTCTGGAATTACTCTGGAACAAAAAATGCTAGGGAGATGCAGTTTGTACCTTAGTCATGCTGGCATATTCCTGCGTCCCTTTTTAAAAGTTTAGGGCGACTTGCACACTTCTTGATAAAAAAAAGCTCAAGTAGGCGGGGTTGCTCAGAAACGATTTCAACAGCCTCCACTATGGGAGTTTTGTGCACAGAGCAGTCGGAGAAAAAAACAAAATGTACAACGGATAATTTCGATCCCAGTATCCTGCTCAATCTTCACAATTTTACCACCACAGGATTGCCATGTTCAAGGGCTTTCCTCTCGTACAAAATTTGATGCTCTGACGAGTTTTAAGGCGGGGCCAGATGCGACGGCGCGAGCAGGCACCCATTAGAAATTGACGTACACTGTGCGTGTATACAGCGTAAACAAAGACACGGCGCAGTCAGGGTTCCAACCAACAATAAGGGGGTCATTCAAAAAATAGGCCGGACAATTAAAAACTTTCAGCTACGCTCTGGAATAACTCTGGAACAAAAAATGCTAGGAAGATGCAGTTTTTACCTTAGTCATGCTGGCATATTCATGCGTCAATTTTTTAAAGGTTAAGGGCGACTTGCACACTTCTTGATAGAAAAAAGCTCAAGTAGGCGGGGTTGCTCAGAAACGATTTCAACAGCCTCCACTATGGGAGTTTTGTGCACAGAGCTGTCGGAGAGAAAAACAAAATGTACAACAGGTAATTTCGATCCCAGTATCATGCTCAATCTTCAAAATTTTACCACCACAGGATTGCCATGTTCAAGGGCTTTCCTCTCGTATAAAACTTAATGCTATGACGATTTTCAAGGCGGGACCAGATGCGAAGGCGCGAGCAGGCACCCATTAGAAATTGACGTACACTGTGCGTGTATACAGCGTATAAAAAGACACGGCGCAGTCAGGGTTCCAACCAACAATAAGGGGGTCATTCAAAAAATAGGCCGGACAATTAAAAACTTTCAGCTACGCTCTGGAATAACTCTGGAACAAAAAATGCTAGGGAGATGCAGTTTGTACCTTAGTCATGCTGGCATATTCCTGCGTCCATTTTTTTATGGTTTAGGGCGACTTGCACACTTCTTGATAAAAAAAAGCTCAAGTAGGCGGGGTTGCTCAGAAACGATTTCAACAGCCTCCACTATGGGAGTTTTGTGCACGGAGCTGTCGGAGAGAAAAACAAAATGTACAACGGGTAATTTCGATCCCAGTATCCTGCTCAATCTTCAAAATTTTACCACCACAGGATTGCCATGTTCAAGGGCTTTCCTCTCGTACAAAACTTAATGCTCTGACGATTTTTAAGGCGGGGCCAGATGCGACGGCGCGAGCAGGCACCCATTAGAAACACAAGTCAATGGGAAACTACACAACCATACACAAGTCAATGGGAAACTACACAACCATACACAAGTCAATTGGGAAACTACACAACACTACACAAGTAAAACGGAAACTACACAACCATACACAAGTCAATTGGGAAACTACACAACACTACACAAGTAAAACGGAAACTACACAACCATACACAAGTCAACGGGAAACTACACAACCATACACAAGTCAATGGGGAAACTACACAACACTACACAAGTAAAAAGGAAACTACACAACCATACACAAGTCAATGGGACACTACACAACCATACACAAGTCTAAGGGAAACTACACAACCATACACAAGTCAAAGGGAAACTACACAACCATACACAAGTCAATGGGACACTTCACAACCATACACAAGTCAATGGGAAACTACACAACCATACACAAGTCAATGGGAAACTACACAACCATACACAAGTCAATGGGACACTACACAACCATACACAAGTCAACGGAAAACTACACAACCATACACAAGTCAAAGGGAAACTACTCAACCATACACAATCCAACGGGAAACTACACAACCATACACAATGCCATGGGAACTACAAAATTCAATTAAAAACCTGAATACATACATTCATTAAAAAGTAGGGTTGTATCATAAAATAGTTTAAAAAGAGAATTACAACTATAAACTAAAACATTCTTGATAGAAAAAAGCTCAAGTAGGCGGGGTTGCTCAGAAACGATTTCAACAGCCTCCACTATGGGAGTTTGGTGCACAGAGCTGTCGGAGAGAAAAACAAACTGTACAACGGGTAATTTCGATCCCAGTATCATGCGCATTCTTCAAAATTTACCACCACAGGATTGCCATGTTCAAGGGCTTTCTTCTCGTACAAAACTTAATGCTCTGACGATTTTTAAAGCGGGGCCAGATGCGACGGCGCGACCAGGCACCAATTAGAAATTGACGTACACTGTGCGTGTATACAGCGTATACAAAGACACGGCGCAGTCAGGGTTCCAACCAACAATAAGGGGGTCATTCAAAAAATAGGCCGGACAGTTAAAAACTTTCAGCTACGCTCTGGAATAACTCTGGAACAAAAAATGCTAGGAAGATGCAGTTTGTACCTTAGTCATGCTGGCATATTCATGCGTCAATTTTTTAAAGGTTTAGGGCGATTTGCACAATTCTTGATAAAAAAAAGCTCAAGTAGGCGGGGTTGCTCAGAAACGATTTCAACAGCCTCCACTATGGGAGTTTTGTGCACAGAGCTGTCGGAGAGAAAAACAAAATGTACAACGGGTAATTTCGATCCCAGTATCCTGCTCAATCTTCAAAATTTTACTACCACAGGATTGCCATGTTCAAGGGCTTTCCTCTCGTACAAAACTTGATGCTCTGATGATTTTTAAGGCGGAGCCAGATGCGACGGCGCGAGCAGGCACCCATTACAATTTGACGTACACTGTGCGTGTATACAGCGTATACAAAGACACGGCGCAGTCAGGGTTCCAACCAACAATAAGGGGGTCATTCAAAAAATAGGCCGGACAATTAAAACTTTCATCTACGCTCTGGAATTACTCTGGAACAAAAAATGCTAGGGAGATGCAGTTTGTACCTTAGTCATGCTGGCATATTCCTGCGTCCCTTTTTAAAAGTTTAGGGCGACTTGCACACTTCTTGATAAAAAAAAGCTCAAGTAGGCGGGGTTGCTCAGAAACGATTTCAACAGCCTCCACTATGGGAGTTTTGTGCACAGAGCAGTCGGAGAAAAAAACAAAATGTACAACGGATAATTTCGATCCCAGTATCCTGCTCAATCTTCACAATTTTACCACCACAGGATTGCCATGTTCAAGGGCTTTCCTCTCGTACAAAATTTGATGCTCTGACGAGTTTTAAGGCGGGGCCAGATGCGACGGCGCGAGCAGGCACCCATTAGAAATTGACGTACACTGTGCGTGTATACAGCGTAAACAAAGACACGGCGCAGTCAGGGTTCCAACCAACAATAAGGGGGTCATTCAAAAAATAGGCCGGACAATTAAAAACTTTCAGCTACGCTCTGGAATAACTCTGGAACAAAAAATGCTAGGAAGATGCAGTTTTTACCTTAGTCATGCTGGCATATTCATGCGTCAATTTTTTAAAGGTTAAGGGCGACTTGCACACTTCTTGATAGAAAAAAGCTCAAGTAGGCGGGGTTGCTCAGAAACGATTTCAACAGCCTCCACTATGGGAGTTTTGTGCACAGAGCTGTCGGAGAGAAAAACAAAATGTACAACGGGTAATTTCGATCCCAGTATCATGCTCAATCTTCAAAATTTTACCACCACAGGATTGCCATGTTCAAGGGCTTTCCTCTCGTATAAAACTTAATGCTATGACGATTTTCAAGGCGGGACCAGATGCGAAGGCGCGAGCAGGCACCCATTAGAAATTGACGTTCACTGTGCGTGTATACAGCGTATAAAAAGACACGGCGCAGTCAGGGTTCCAACCAACAATAAGGGGGTCATTCAAAAAATAGGCCGGACAATTAAAAACTTTCAGCTACGCTCTGGAATAACTCTGGAACAAAAAATGCTAGGGAGATGCAGTTTGTACCTTAGTCATGCTGGCATATTCCTGCGTCCATTTTTTTATGGTTTAGGGCGACTTGCACACTTCTTGATAAAAAAAAGCTCAAGTAGGCGGGGTTGCTCAGAAACGATTTCAACAGCCTCCACTATGGGAGTTTTGTGCACGGAGCTGTCGGAGAGAAAAACAAAATGTACAACGGGTAATTTCGATCCCAGTATCCTGCTCAATCTTCAAAATTTTACCACCACAGGATTGCCATGTTCAAGGGCTTTCCTCTCGTACAAAACTTAATGCTCTGACGATTTTTAAGGCGGGGCCAGATGCGACGGCGCGAGCAGGCACCCATTAGAAACACAAGTCAATGGGAAACTACACAACCATACACAAGTCAATGGGAAACTACACAACCATACACAAGTCAATTGGGAAACTACACAACACTACACAAGTAAAACGGAAACTACACAACCATACACAAGTCAATTGGGAAACTACACAACACTACACAAGTAAAACGGAAACTACACAACCATACACAAGTCAACGGGAAACTACACAACCATACACAAGTCAATGGGGAAACTACACAACACTACACAAGTAAAAAGGAAACTACACAACCATACACAAGTCAATGGGACACTACACAACCATACACAAGTCTAAGGGAAACTACACAACCATACACAAGTCAAAGGGAAACTACACAACCATACACAAGTCAATGGGACACTTCACAACCATACACAAGTCAATGGGAAACTACACAACCATACACAAGTCAATGGGAAACTACACAACCATACACAAGTCAATGGGACACTACACAACCATACACAAGTCAACGGAAAACTACACAACCATACACAAGTCAAAGGGAAACTACTCAACCATACACAATCCAACGGGAAACTACACAACCATACACAATGCCATGGGAACTACAAAATTCAATTAAAAACCTGAATACATACATTCATTAAAAAGTAGGGTTGTATCATAAAATAGTTTAAAAAGAGAATTACAACTATAAACTAAAACATTCTTGATAGAAAAAAGCTCAAGTAGGCGGGGTTGCTCAGAAACGATTTCAACAGCCTCCACTATGGGAGTTTGGTGCACAGAGCTGTCGGAGAGAAAAACAAACTGTACAACGGGTAATTTCGATCCCAGTATCATGCTCATTCTTCAAAATTTACCACCACAGGATTGCCATGTTCAAGGGCTTTCTTCTCGTACAAAACTTAATGCTCTGACGATTTTTAAAGCGGGGCCAGATGCGACGGCGCGACCAGGCACCAATTAGAAATTGACGTACACTGTGCGTGTATACAGCGTATACAAAGACACGGCGCAGTCAGGGTTCCAACCAACAATAAGGGGGTCATTCAAAAAATAGGCCGGACAGTTAAAAACTTTCAGCTACGCTCTGGAATAACTCTGGAACAAAAAATGCTAGGAAGATGCAGTTTGTACCTTAGTCATGCTGGCATATTCATGCGTCAATTTTTTAAAGGTTTAGGGCGATTTGCACAATTCTTGATAAAAAAAAGCTCAAGTAGGCGGGGTTGCTCAGAAACGATTTCAACAGCCTCCACTATGGGAGTTTTGTGCACAGAGCTGTCGGAGAGAAAAACAAAATGTACAACGGGTAATTTCGATCCCAGTATCCTGCTCAATCTTCAAAATTTTACCACCACAGGATTGCCATGTTCAAGGGCTTTCCCCTCGTACAAAACTTGATGCTCTGACGATTTTTAAGGCGGAGCCAGATGCGACGGCGCGAGCAGGCACCCATTACAATTTGACGTACACTGTGCGTGTATACAGCGTATACAAAGACACGGCGCAGTCAGGGTTCCAACCAACAATAAGGGGGTCATTCAAAAAATAGGCCGGACAATTAAAACTTTCATCTACGCTCTGGAATTACTCTGGAACAAAAAATGCTAGGGAGATGCAGTTTGTACCTTAGTCATGCTGGCATATTCCTGCGTCCCTTTTTAAAAGTTTAGGGCGACTTGCACACTTCTTGATAAAAAAAAGCTCAAGTAGGCGGGGTTGCTCAGAAACGATTTCAACAGCCTCCACTATGGGAGTTTTGTGCACAGAGCAGTCGGAGAAAAAAACAAAATGTACAACGGATAATTTCGATCCCAGTATCCTGCTCAATCTTCACAATTTTACCACCACAGGATTGCCATGTTCAAGGGCTTTCCTCTCGTACAAAATTTGATGCTCTGACGAGTTTTAAGGCGGGGCCAGATGCGACGGCGCGAGCAGGCACCCATTAAAAATTGACGTACACTGTGCGTGTATACAGCGTAAACAAAGACACGGCGCAGTCAGGGTTCCAACCAACAATAAGGGGGTCATTCAAAAAATAGGCCGGACAATTAAAAACTTTCAGCTACGCTCTGGAATAACTCTGGAACAAAAAATGCTAGGAAGATGCAGTTTTTACCTTAGTCATGCTGGCATATTCATGCGTCAATTTTTTAAAGGTTAAGGGCGACTTGCACACTTCTTGATAGAAAAAAGCTCAAGTAGGCGGGGTTGCTCAGAAACGATTTCAACAGCCTCCACTATGGGAGTTTTGTGCACAGAGCTGTCGGAGAGAAAAACAAAATGTACAACGGGTAATTTCGATCCCAGTATCATGCTCAATCTTCAAAATTTTACCACCACAGGATTGCCATGTTCAAGGGCTTTCCTCTCGTATAAAACTTAATGCTCTGACGATTTTCAAGGCGGGACCAGATGCGAAGGCGCGAGCAGGCACCCATTAGAAATTGACGTACACTGTGCGTGTATACAGCGTATAAAAAGACACGGCGCAGTCAGGGTTCCAACCAACAATAAGGGGGTCATTCAAAAAATAGGCCGGACAATTAAAAACTTTCAGCTACGCTCTGGAATAACTCTGGAACAAAAAATGCTAGGAAGATGCAGTTTTTACCTTAGTCATGCTGGCATATTCATGCGTCAATTTTTTAAAGGTTAAGGGCGACTTGCACACTTCTTGATAGAAAAAAGCTCAAGTAGGCGGGGTTGCTCAGAAACGATTTCAACAGCCTCCACTATGGGAGTTTTGTGCACAGAGCTGTCGGAGAGAAAAACAAAATGTACAACGGGTAATTTCGATCCCAGTATCATGCTCAATCTTCAAAATTTTACCACCACAGGATTGCCATGTTCAAGGGCTTTCCTCTCGTATAAAACTTAATGCTCTGACGATTTTCAAGGCGGGACCAGATGCGAAGGCGCGAGCAGGCACCCATTAGAAATTGACGTACACTGTGCGTGTATACAGCGTATAAAAAGACACGGCGCAGTCAGGGTTCCAACCAACAATAAGGGGGTCATTCAAAAAATAGGCCGGACAATTAAAAACTTTCAGCTACGCTCTGGAATAACTCTGGAACAAAAAATGCTAGGGAGATGCAGTTTGTACCTTAGTCATGCTGGCATATTCCTGCGTCCATTTTTTTATGGTTTAGGGCGACTTGCACACTTCTTGATAAAAAAAAGCTCAAGTAGGCGGGGTTGCTCAGAAACGATTTCAACAGCCTCCACTATGGGAGTTTTGTGCACGGAGCTGTCGGAGAGAAAAACAAAATGTACAACGGGTAATTTCGATCCCAGTATCCTGCTCAATCTTCAAAATTTTACCACCACAGGATTGCCATGTTCAAGGGCTTTCCTCTCGTACAAAACTTAATGCTCTGACGATTTTTAAGGCGGGGCCAGATGCGACGGCGCGAGCAGGCACCCATTAGAAACACAAGTCAATGGGAAACTACACAACCATACACAAGTCAATGGGAAACTACACAACCATACACAAGTCAATTGGGAAATTACACAACACTACACAAGTAAAACGGAAACTACACAACCATACACAAGTCAATTGGGAAACTACACAACACTACACAAGTAAAACGGAAACTACACAACCATACACAAGTCAACGGGAAACTACACAACCATACACAAGTCAATGGGGAAACTACACAACACTACACAAGTAAAAAGGAAACTACACAACCATACACAAGTCAATGGGACACTACACAACCATACACAAGTCTAAGGGAAACTACACAACCATACACAAGTCAAAGGGAAACTACACAACCATACACAAGTCAATGGGACACTTCACAACCATACACAAGTCAATGGGAAACTACACAACCATACACAAGTCAATGGGAAACTACACAACCATACACAAGTCAATGGGACACTACACAACCATACACAAGTCAACGGAAAACTACACAACCATACACAAGTCAAAGGGAAACTACTCAACCATACACAATCCAACGGGAAACTACACAACCATACACAATGCCATGGGAACTACAAAATTCAATTAAAAACCTGAATACATACATTCATAAAAAAGTAGGGTTGTATCATAAAATAGTTTAAAAAGAGAATTACAACTATAAACTAAAACATTCTTGATAGAAAAAAGCTCAAGTAGGCGGGGTTGCTCAGAAACGATTTCAACAGCCTCCACTATGGGAGTTTGGTGCACAGAGCTGTCGGAGAGAAAAACAAACTGTACAACGGGTAATTTCGATCCCAGTATCATGCTCATTCTTCAAAATTTACCACCACAGGATTGCCATGTTCAAGGGCTTTCTTCTCGTACAAAACTTAATGCTCTGACGATTTTTAAAGCGGGGCCAGATGCGACGGCGCGACCAGGCACCAATTAGAAATTGACGTACACTGTGCGTGTATACAGCGTATACAAAGACACGGCGCAGTCAGGGTTCCAACCAACAATAAGGGGGTCATTCAAAAAATAGGCCGGACAGTTAAAAACTTTCAGCTACGCTCTGGAATAACTCTGGAACAAAAAATGCTAGGAAGATGCAGTTTGTACCTTAGTCATGCTGGCATATTCATGCGTCAATTTTTTAAAGGTTTAGGGCGATTTGCACAATTCTTGATAAAAAAAAGCTCAAGTAGGCGGGGTTGCTCAGAAACGATTTCAACAGCCTCCACTATGGGAGTTTTGTGCACAGAGCTGTCGGAGAGAAAAACAAAATGTACAACGGGTAATTTCGATCCCAGTATCCTGCTCAATCTTCAAAATTTTACTACCACAGGATTGCCATGTTCAAGGGCTTTCCTCTCGTACAAAACTTGATGCTCTGATGATTTTTAAGGCGGAGCCAGATGCGACGGCGCGAGCAGGCACCCATTACAATTTGACGTACACTGTGCGTGTATACAGCGTATACAAAGACACGGCGCAGTCAGGGTTCCAACCAACAATAAGGGGGTCATTCAAAAAATAGGCCGGACAATTAAAACTTTCATCTACGCTCTGGAATTACTCTGGAACAAAAAATGCTAGGGAGATGCAGTTTGTACCTTAGTCATGCTGGCATATTCCTGCGTCCCTTTTTAAAAGTTTAGGGCGACTTGCACACTTCTTGATAAAAAAAAGCTCAAGTAGGCGGGGTTGCTCAGAAACGATTTCAACAGCCTCCACTATGGGAGTTTTGTGCACAGAGCAGTCGGAGAAAAAAACAAAATGTACAACGGATAATTTCGATCCCAGTATCCTGCTCAATCTTCACAATTTTACCACCACAGGATTGCCATGTTCAAGGGCTTTCCTCTCGTACAAAATTTGATGCTCTGACGAGTTTTAAGGCGGGGCCAGATGCGACGGCGCGAGCAGGCACCCATTAGAAATTGACGTACACTGTGCGTGTATACAGCGTAAACAAAGACACGGCGCAGTCAGGGTTCCAACCAACAATAAGGGGGTCATTCAAAAAATAGGCCGGACAATTAAAAACTTTCAGCTACGCTCTGGAATAACTCTGGAACAAAAAATGCTAGGAAGATGCAGTTTTTACCTTAGTCATGCTGGCATATTCATGCGTCAATTTTTTAAAGGTTAAGGGCGACTTGCACACTTCTTGATAGAAAAAAGCTCAAGTAGGCGGGGTTGCTCAGAAACGATTTCAACAGCCTCCACTATGGGAGTTTTGTGCACAGAGCTGTCGGAGAGAAAAACAAAATGTACAACGGGTAATTTCGATCCCAGTATCATGCTCAATCTTCAAAATTTTACCACCACAGGATTGCCATGTTCAAGGGCTTTCCTCTCGTATAAAACTTAATGCTCTGACGATTTTCAAGGCGGGACCAGATGCGAAGGCGCGAGCAGGCACCCATTAGAAATTGACGTACACTCTGCGTGTATACAGCGTATAAAAAGACACGGCGCAGTCAGGGTTCCAACCAACAATAAGGGGGTCATTCAAAAAATAGGCCGGACAATTAAAAACTTTCAGCTACGCTCTGGAATAACTCTGGAACAAAAAATGCTAGGGAGATGCAGTTTGTACCTTAGTCATGCTGGCATATTCCTGCGTCCATTTTTTTATGGTTTAGGGCGACTTGCACACTTCTTGATAAAAAAAAGCTCAAGTAGGCGGGGTTGCTCAGAAACGATTTCAACAGCCTCCACTATGGGAGTTTTGTGCACGGAGCTGTCGGAGAGAAAAACAAAATGTACAACGGGTAATTTCGATCCCAGTATCCTGCTCAATCTTCAAAATTTTACCACCACAGGATTGCCATGTTCAAGGGCTTTCCTCTCGTACAAAACTTAATGCTCTGACGATTTTTAAGGCGGGGCCAGATGCGACGGCGCGAGCAGGCACCCATTAGAAACACAAGTCAATGGGAAACTACACAACCATACACAAGTCAATGGGAAACTACACAACCATACACAAGTCAATTGGGAAACTACACAACACTACACAAGTAAAACGGAAACTACACAACCATACACAAGTCAATTGGGAAACTACACAACACTACACAAGTAAAACGGAAACTACACAACCATACACAAGTCAACGGGAAACTACACAACCATACACAAGTCAATGGGGAAACTACACAACACTACACAAGTAAAAAGGAAACTACACAACCATACACAAGTCAATGGGACACTACACAACCATACACAAGTCTAAGGGAAACTAGACAACCATACACAAGTCAAAGGGAAACTACACAACCATACACAAGTCAATGGGACACTTCACAACCATACACAAGTCAATGGGAAACTACACAACCATACACAAGTCAATGGGAAACTACACAACCATACACAAGTCAATGGGACACTACACAACCATACACAAGTCAACGGAAAACTACACAACCATACACAAGTCAAAGGGAAACTACTCAACCATACACAATCCAACGGGAAACTACACAACCATACACAATGCCATGGGAACTACAAAATTCAATTAAAAACCTGAATACATACATTCATAAAAAAGTAGGGTTGTATCATAAAATAGTTTAAAAAGAGAATTACAACTATAAACTAAAACATTCTTGATAGAAAAAAGCTCAAGTAGGCGGGGTTGCTCAGAAACGATTTCAACAGCCTCCACTATGGGAGTTTGGTGCACAGAGCTGTCGGAGAGAAAAACAAACTGTACAACGGGTAATTTCGATCCCAGTATCATGCTCATTCTTCAAAATTTACCACCACAGGATTGCCATGTTCAAGGGCTTTCTTCTCGTACAAAACTTAATGCTCTGACGATTTTTAAAGCGGGGCCAGATGCGACGGCGCGACCAGGCACCAATTAGAAATTGACGTACACTGTGCGTGTATACAGCGTATACAAAGACACGGCGCAGTCAGGGTTCCAACCAACAATAAGGGGGTCATTCAAAAAATAGGCCGGACAGTTAAAAACTTTCAGCTACGCTCTGGAATAACTCTGGAACAAAAAATGCTAGGAAGATGCAGTTTGTACCTTAGTCATGCTGGCATATTCATGCGTCAATTTTTTAAAGGTTTAGGGCGATTTGCACAATTCTTGATAAAAAAAAGCTCAAGTAGGCGGGGTTGCTCAGAAACGATTTCAACAGCCTCCACTATGGGAGTTTTGTGCACAGAGCTGTCGGAGAGAAAAACAAAATGTACAACGGGTAATTTCGATCCCAGTATCCTGCTCAATCTTCAAAATTTTACCACCACAGGATTGCCATGTTCAAGGGCTTTCCTCTCGTACAAAACTTGATGCTCTGACGATTTTTAAGGCGGAGCCAGATGCGACGGCGCGAGCAGGCACCCATTACAATTTGACGTACACTGTGCGTGTATACAGCGTATACAAAGACACGGCGCAGTCAGGGTTCCAACCAACAATAAGGGGGTCATTCAAAAAATAGGCCGGACAATTAAAACTTTCATCTACGCTCTGGAATTACTCTGGAACAAAAAATGCTAGGGAGATGCAGTTTGTACCTTAGTCATGCTGGCATATTCCTGCGTCCCTTTTTAAAAGTTTAGGGCGACTTGCACACTTCTTAATAAAAAAAGCTCAAGTAGGCGGGGTTGCTCAGAAACGATTTCAACAGCCTCCACTATGGGAGTTTTGTGCACAGAGCAGTCGGAGAAAAAAACAAAATGTACAACGGATAATTTCGATCCCAGTATCCTGCTCAATCTTCACAATTTTACCACCACAGGATTGCCATGTTCAAGGGCTTTCCTCTCGTACAAAATTTGATGCTCTGACGAGTTTTAAGGCGGGGCCAGATGCGACGGCGCGAGCAGGCACCCATTAGAAATTGACGTACACTGTGCGTGTATACAGCGTAAACAAAGACACGGCGCAGTCAGGGTTCCAACCAACAATAAGGGGGTCATTCAAAAAATAGGCCGGACAATTAAAAACTTTCAGCTACGCTCTGGAATAACTCTGGAACAAAAAATGCTAGGAAGATGCAGTTTGTACCTTAGTCATGCTGGCATATTCATGCGTCAATTTTTTAAAGGTTAAGGGCGACTTGCACACTTCTTGATAGAAAAAAGCTCAAGTAGGCGGGGTTGCTCAGAAACGATTTCAACAGCCTCCACTATGGGAGTTTTGTGCACAGAGCTGTCGGAGAGAAAAACAAAATGTACAACGGGTAATTTCGATCCCAGTATCATGCTCAATCTTCAAAATTTTACCACCACAGGATTGCCATGTTCAAGGGCTTTCCTCTCGTATAAAACTTAATGCTCTGACGATTTTCAAGGCGGGACCAGATGCGAAGGCTCGAGCAGGCACCCATTAGAAATTGACGT
The DNA here is from genome assembly GCF_032118995.1 of Asterias amurensis. Classification (NCBI taxonomy): domain Eukaryota; kingdom Metazoa; phylum Echinodermata; class Asteroidea; order Forcipulatida; family Asteriidae; genus Asterias; species Asterias amurensis. Next base: position 4,031,965 of record NC_092667.1, on the reverse strand, counting down.
ACACTGTGCGTGTATACAGCGTATAAAAAGACACGGCGCAGTCAGGGTTCCAACCAACAATAAGGGGGTCATTCAAAAAAATGGCCGGACAATTAAAAACTTTCAGCTACGCTCTGGAATAACTCTGGAACAAAAAATGCTAGGGAGATGCAGTTTGTACCTTAGTCATGCTGGCATATTCCTGCGTCCATTTTTTTATGGTTTAGGGCGACTTGCACACTTCTTGATAAAAAAAAGCTCAAGTAGGCGGGGTTGCTCAGAAACGATTTCAACAGCCTCCACTATGGGAGTTTTGTGCACGGAGCTGTCGGAGAGAAAAACAAAATGTACAACGGGTAATTTCGATCCCAGTATCCTGCTCAATCTTCAAATTTTTACCACCACAGGATTGCCATGTTCAAGGGCTTTCCTCTCGTACAAAACTTAATGCTCTGACGATTTTTAAGGCGGGGCCAGATGCGACGGCGCGAGCAGGCACCCATTAGAAACACAAGTCAATGGGAAACTACACAACCATACACAAGTCAATGGGAAACTACACAACCATACACAAGTCAATTGGGAAACTACACAACACTACACAAGTAAAACGGAAACTACACAACCATACACAAGTCAATTGGGAAACTACACAACACTACACAAGTAAAACGGAAACTACACAACCATACACAAGTCAACGGGAAACTACACAACCATACACAAGTCAATGGGGAAACTACACAACACTACACAAGTAAAAAGGAAACTACACAACCATACACAAGTCAATGGGACACTACACAACCATACACAAGTCTAAGGGAAACTACACAACCATACACAAGTCAAAGGGAAACTACACAACCATACACAAGTCAATGGGACACTTCACAACCATACACAAGTCAATGGGAAACTACACAACCATACACAAGTCAATGTGAAACTACACAACCATACACAAGTCAATGGGACACTACACAACCATACACAAGTCAACGGAAAACTACACAACCATACACAAGTCAAAGGGAAACTACTCAACCATACACAATCCAACGGGAAACTACACAACCATACACAATGCCATGGGAACTACAAAATTCAATTAAAAACCTGAATACATACATTCATTAAAAAGTAGGGTTGTATCATAAAATAGTTTAAAAAGAGAATTACAACTATAAACTAAAACATTCTTGATAGAAAAAAGCTCAAGTAGGCGGGGTTGCTCAGAAACGATTTCAACAGCCTCCACTATGGGAGTTTGGTGCACAGAGCTGTCGGAGAGAAAAACAAACTGTACAACGGGTAATTTCGATCCCAGTATCATGCTCATTCTTCAAAATTTACCACCACAGGATTGCCATGTTCAAGGGCTTTCTTCTCGTACAAAACTTAATGCTCTGACGATTTTTAAAGCGGGGCCAGATGCGACGGCGCGACCAGGCACCAATTAGAAATTGACGTACACTGTGCGTGTATACAGCGTATACAAAGACACGGCGCAGTCAGGGTTCCAACCAACAATAAGGGGGTCATTCAAAAAATAGGCCGGACAGTTAAAAACTTTCAGCTACGCTCTGGAATAACTCTGGAACAAAAAATGCTAGGAAGATGCAGTTTGTACCTTAGTCATGCTGGCATATTCATGCGTCAATTTTTTAAAGGTTTAGGGCGATTTGCACAATTCTTGATAAAAAAAAGCTCAAGTAGGCGGGGTTGCTCAGAAACGATTTCAACAGCCTCCACTATGGGAGTTTTGTGCACAGAGCTGTCGGAGAGAAAAACAAAATGTACAACGGGTAATTTCGATCCCAGTATCCTGCTCAATCTTCAAAATTTTACCACCACAGGATTGCCATGTTCAAGGGCTTTCCTCTCGTACAAAACTTGATGCTCTGACGATTTTTAAGGCGGAGCCAGATGCGACGGCGCGAGCAGGCACCCATTACAATTTGACGTACACTGTGCGTGTATACAGCGTATACAAAGACACGGCGCAGTCAGGGTTCCAACCAACAATAAGGGGGTCATTCAAAAAATAGGCCGGACAATTAAAACTTTCATCTACGCTCTGGAATTACTCTGGAACAAAAAATGCTAGGGAGATGCAGTTTGTACCTTAGTCATGCTGGCATATTCCTGCGTCCCTTTTAAAAAGTTTAGGGCGACTTGCACACTTCTTAATAAAAAAAGCTCAAGTAGGCGGGGTTGCTCAGAAACGATTTCAACAGCCTCCACTATGGGAGTTTTGTGCACAGAGCAGTCGGAGAAAAAAACAAAATGTACAACGGATAATTTCGATCCCAGTATCCTGCTCAATCTTCACAATTTTACCACCACAGGATTGCCATGTTCAAGGGCTTTCCTCTCGTACAAAATTTGATGCTCTGACGAGTTTTAAGGCGGGGCCAGATGCGACGGCGCGAGCAGGCACCCATTAGAAATTGACGTACACTGTGCGTGTATACAGCGTAAACAAAGACACGGCGCAGTCAGGGTTCCAACCAACAATAAGGGGGTCATTCAAAAAATAGGCCGGACAATTAAAAACTTTCAGCTACGCTCTGGAATAACTCTGGAACAAAAAATGCTAGGAAGATGCAGTTTTTACCTTAGTCATGCTGGCATATTCATGCGTCAATTTTTTAAAGGTTAAGGGCGACTTGCACACTTCTTGATAGAAAAAAGCTCAAGTAGGCGGGGTTGCTCAGAAACGATTTCAACAGCCTCCACTATGGGAGTTTTGTGCACAGAGCTGTCGGAGAGAAAAACAAAATGTACAACGGGTAATTTCGATCCCAGTATCATGCTCAATCTTCAAAATTTTACCACCACAGGATTGCCATGTTCAAGGGCTTTCCTCTCGTATAAAACTTAATGCTCTGACGATTTTCAAGGCGGGACCAGATGCGAAGGCGCGAGCAGGCACCCATTAGAAATTGACGTACACTGTGCGTGTATACAGCGTATAAAAAGACACGGCGCAGTCAGGGTTCCAACCAACAATAAGGGGGTCATTCAAAAAATAGGCCGGACAATTAAAAACTTTCAGCTACGCTCTGGAATAACTCTGGAACAAAAAATGCTAGGGAGATGCAGTTTGTACCTTAGTCATGCTGGCATATTCCTGCGTCCATTTTTTTATGGTTTAGGGCGACTTGCACACTTCTTGATAAAAAAAAGCTCAAGTAGGCGGGGTTGCTCAGAAACGATTTCAACAGCCTCCACTATGGGAGTTTTGTGCACGGAGCTGTCGGAGAGAAAAACAAAATGTACAACGGGTAATTTCGATCCCAGTATCCTGCTCAATCTTCAAAATTTTACCACCACAGGATTGCCATGTTCAAGGGCTTTCCTCTCGTACAAAACTTAAAGGAACACGTTGCCTTGGATCGGACGAGTTGGTCAAAACAAAAGCGTTTGTAACCGTTTTTTATATAATGCATATGGTTGGAAAGATGTTTTAAAAGTAGAATACAATGATCCAAACAAGTTTGCCTCGAAATTGCGTGGTTTTCCTTCTACTGTGCGAACTAACATGGTCGGCCATTTATGGGAGTCAAAATTTTGACCCCCATAAATGGCCGACGTGTTAGTCGACGAGGTAAAAGGAAAACCACGCAATTTCGAGGCATGTTTGTGTGGATCATTGTATTCTACTTTTACAACATCTTTCTACCCATATGCATTTTATAAAAAACGGTTACAAACGCTTTTCAAAGACCAACTCGACCGATCCAAGGCAACGTGTTCCTTTAATGCTCTGACGATTTTTAAGGCGGGGCCAGATGCGACGGCGCGAGCAGGCACCCATTAGAAACACAAGTCAATGGGAAACTACACAACCATACACAAGTCAATGGGAAACTACACAACCATACACAAGTCAATTGGGAAACTACACAACACTACACAAGTAAAACGGAAACTACACAACCATACACAAGTCAATTGGGAAACTACACAACACTACACAAGTAAAACGGAAACTACACAACCATACACAAGTCAACGGGAAACTACACAACCATACACAAGTCAATGGGGAAACTACACAACACTACACAAGTAAAAAGGAAACTACACAACCATACACAAGTCAATGGGACACTACACAACCATACACAAGTCTAAGGGAAACTACACAACCATACACAAGTCAAAGGGAAACTACACAACCATACACAAGTCAATGGGACACTTCACAACCATACACAAGTCAATGGGAAACTACACAACCATACACAAGTCAATGGGAAACTACACAACCATACACAAGTCAATGGGACACTACACAACCATACACAAGTCAACGGAAAACTACACAACCATACACAAGTCAAAGGGAAACTACTCAACCATACACAATCCAACGGGAAACTACACAACCATACACAATGCCATGGGAACTACAAAATTCAATTAAAAACCTGAATACATACATTCATTAAAAAGTAGGGTTGTATCATAAAATAGTTTAAAAAGAGAATTACAACTATAAACTAAAACATTCTTGATAGAAAAAAGCTCAAGTAGGCGGGGTTGCTCAGAAACGATTTCAACAGCCTCCACTATGGGAGTTTTGTGCACAGAGCTGTCGGAGAGAAAAACAAAATGTACAACGGGTAATTTCGATCCCAGTATCCTGCTCAATCTTCAAAATTTTACCACCACAGGATTGCCATGTTCAAGGGCTTTCCTCTCGTACAAAACTTGATGCTCTGACGATTTTTAAGGCGGAGCCAGATGCGACGGCGCGAGCAGGCACCCATTACAATTTGACGTACACTGTGCGTGTATACAGCGTATACAAAGACACGGCGCAGTCAGGGTTCCAACCAACAATAAGGGGGTCATTCAAAAAATAGGCCGGACAATTAAAACTTTCATCTACGCTCTGGAATTACTCTGGAACAAAAAATGCTAGGGAGATGCAGTTTGTACCTTAGTCATGCTGGCATATTCCTGCGTCCCTTTTTAAAAGTTTAGGGCGACTTGCACACTTCTTAATAAAAAAAGCTCAAGTAGGCGGGGTTGCTCAGAAACGATTTCAACAGCCTCCACTATGGGAGTTTTGTGCACAGAGCAGTCGGAGAAAAAAACAAAATGTACAACGGATAATTTCGATCCCAGTATCCTGCTCAATCTTCACAATTTTACCACCACAGGATTGCCATGTTCAAGGGCTTTCCTCTCGTACAAAATTTGATGCTCTGACGAGTTTTAAGGCGGGGCCAGATGCGACGGCGCGAGCAGGCACCCATTAGAAATTGACGTACACTGTGCGTGTATACAGCGTAAACAAAGACACGGCGCAGTCAGGGTTCCAACCAACAATAAGGGGGTCATTCAAAAAATAGGCCGGACAATTAAAAACTTTCAGCTACGCTCTGGAATAACTCTGGAACAAAAAATGCTAGGAAGATGCAGTTTTTACCTTAGTCATGCTGGCATATTCATGCGTCAATTTTTTAAAGGTTAAGGGCGACTTGCACACTTCTTGATAGAAAAAAGCTCAAGTAGGCGGGGTTGCTCAGAAACGATTTCAACAGCCTCCACTATGGGAGTTTTGTGCACAGAGCTGTCGGAGAGAAAAACAAAATGTACAACGGGTAATTTCGATCCCAGTATCATGCTCAATCTTCAAAATTTTACCACCACAGGATTGCCATGTTCAAGGGCTTTCCTCTCGTATAAAACTTAATGCTCTGACGATTTTCAAGGCGGGACCAGATGCGAAGGCGCGAGCAGGCACCCATTAGAAATTGACGTACACTGTGCGTGTATACAGCGTATAAAAAGACACGGCGCAGTCAGGGTTCCAACCAACAATAAGGGGGTCATTCAAAAAATAGGCCGGACAATTAAAAACTTTCAGCTACGCTCTGGAATAACTCTGGAACAAAAAATGCTAGGGAGATGCAGTTTGTACCTTAGTCATGCTGGCATATTCCTGCGTCCATTTTTTTATGGTTTAGGGCGACTTGCACACTTCTTGATAAAAAAAAGCTCAAGTAGGCGGGGTTGCTCAGAAACGATTTCAACAGCCTCCACTATGGGAGTTTTGTGCACGGAGCTGTCGGAGAGAAAAACAAAATGTACAACGGGTAATTTCGATCCCAGTATCCTGCTCAATCTTCAAAATTTTACCACCACAGGATTGCCATGTTCAAGGGCTTTCCTCTCGTACAAAACTTAAAGGAACACGTTGCCTTGGATCGGACGAGTTGGTCAAAACAAAAGCGTTTGTAACCGTTTTTTATATAATGCATATGGTTGGAAAGATGTTTTAAAAGTAGAATACAATGATCCAAACAAGTTTGCCTCGAAATTGCGTGGTTTTCCTTCTACTGTGCGAACTAACATGGTCGGCCATTTATGGGAGTCAAAATTTTGACCCCCATAAATGGCCGACGTGTTAGTCGACGAGGTAAAAGGAAAACCACGCAATTTCGAGGCATGTTTGTGTGGATCATTGTATTCTACTTTTACAACATCTTTCTACCCATATGCATTTTATAAAAAACGGTTACAAACGCTTTTCAAAGACCAACTCGACCGATCCAAGGCAACGTGTTCCTTTAATGCTCTGACGATTTTTAAGGCGGGGCCAGATGCGACGGCGCGAGCAGGCACCCATTAGAAACACAAGTCAATGGGAAACTACACAACCATACACAAGTCAATGGGAAACTACACAACCATACACAAGTCAATTGGGAAACTACACAACACTACACAAGTAAAACGGAAACTACACAACCATACACAAGTCAATTGGGAAACTACACAACACTACACAAGTAAAACGGAAACTACACAACCATACACAAGTCAACGGGAAACTACACAACCATACACAAGTCAATGGGGAAACTACACAACACTACACAAGTAAAAAGGAAACTACACAACCATACACAAGTCAATGGGACACTACACAACCATACACAAGTCTAAGGGAAACTACACAACCATACACAAGTCAAAGGGAAACTACACAACCATACACAAGTCAATGGGACACTTCACAACCATACACAAGTCAATGGGAAACTACACAACCATACACAAGTCAATGGGAAACTACACAACCATACACAAGTCAATGGGACACTACACAACCATACACAAGTCAACGGAAAACTACACAACCATACACAAGTCAAAGGGAAACTACTCAACCATACACAATCCAACGGGAAACTACACAACCATACACAATGCCATGGGAACTACAAAATTCAATTAAAAACCTGAATACATACATTCATTAAAAAGTAGGGTTGTATCATAAAATAGTTTAAAAAGAGAATTACAACTATAAACTAAAACATTCTTGATAGAAAAAAGCTCAAGTAGGCGGGGTTGCTCAGAAACGATTTCAACAGCCTCCACTATGGGAGTTTGGTGCACAGAGCAGTCGGAGAAAAAAACAAAATGTACAACGGATAATTTCGATCCCAGTATCCTGCTCAATCTTCACAATTTTACCACCACAGGATTGCCATGTTCAAGGGCTTTCCTCTCGTACAAAATTAGATGCTCTGACGAGTTTTAAGGCGGGGCCAGATGCGACGGCGCGAGCAGGCACCCATTAGAAATTGACGTACACTGTGCGTGTATACAGCGTAAACAAAGACACGGCGCAGTCAGGGTTCCAACCAACAATAAGGGGGTCATTCAAAAAATAGGCCGGACAATTAAAAACTTTCAGCTACGCTCTGGAATACCTCTGGAACAAAAAATGCTAGGAAGATGCAGTTTTTACCTTAGTCATGCTGGCATATTCATGCGTCAATTTTTTAAAGGTTAAGGGCGACTTGCACACTTCTTGATAGAAAAAAGCTCAAGTAGGCGGGGTTGCTCAGAAACGATTTCAACAGCCTCCACTATGGGAGTTTTGTGCACAGAGCTGTCGGAGAGAAAAACAAAATGTACAACGGGTAATTTCGATCCCAGTATCATGCTCAATCTTCAAAATTTTACCACCACAGGATTGCCATGTTCAAGGGCTTTCCTCTCGTATAAAACTTAATGCTCTGACGATTTTCAAGGCGGGACCAGATGCGAAGGCGCGAGCAGGCACCCATTAGAAATTGACGTACACTCTGCGTGTATACAGCGTATAAAAAGACACGGCGCAGTCAGGGTTCCAACCAACAATAAGGGGGTCATTCCAAAAATAGGCCGGACAATTAAAAACTTTCAGCTACGCTCTGGAATAACTCTGGAACAAAAAATGCTAGGGAGATGCAGTTTGTACCTTAGTCATGCTGGCATATTCCTGCGTCCATTTTTTATGGTTTAGGGCGACTTGCACACTTCTTGATAAAAAAAAGCTCAAGTAGGCGGGGTTGCTCAGAAACGATTTCAACAGCCTCCACTATGGGAGTTTTGTGCACGGAGCTGTCGGAGAGAAAAACAAAATGTACAACGGGTAATTTCGATCCCAGTATCCTGCTCAATCTTCAAAATTTTACCACCACAGGATTGCCATGTTCAAGGGCTTTCCTCTCGTACAAAACTTAATGCTCTGACGATTTTTAAGGCGGGGCCAGATGCGACGGCGCGAGCAGGCACCCATTAGAAACACAAGTCAATGGGAAACTACACAACCATACACAAGTCAATGGGAAACTACACAACCATACACAAGTCAATTGGGAAACTACACAACACTACACAAGTAAAACGGAAACTACACAACCATACACAAGTCAATTGGGAAACTACACAACACTACACAAGTAAAACGGAAACTACACAACCATACACAAGTCATCGGGAAACTACACAACCATACACAAGTCAATGGGGAAACTACACAACACTACACAAGTAAAAAGGAAACTACACAACCATGCACAAGTCAATGGGACACTACACAACCATACACAAGTCTAAGGGAAACTACACAACCATACACAAGTCAAAGGAAAACTACACAACCATACACAAGTCAATGGGACACTTCACAACCATACACAAGTCAATGGGAAACTACACAACCATACACAAGTCAATGGGAAACTACACAACCATACACAAGTCAATGGGACACTACACAACCATACACAAGTCAACGGAAAACTACACAACCATACACAAGTCAAAGGGAAACTACTCAACCATACACAATCCAACGGGAAACTACACAACCATACACAATGCCATGGGAACTACAAAATTCAATTAAAAACCTGAATACATACATTCATAAAAAAGTAGGGTTGTATCATAAAATAGTTTAAAAAGAGAATTACAACTATAAACTAAAACATTCTTGATAGAAAAAAGCTCAAGTAGGCGGGGTTGCTCAGAAACGATTTCAACAGCCTCCACTATGGGAGTTTGGTGCACAGAGCTGTCGGAGAGAAAAACAAACTGTACAACGGGTAATTTCGATCCCAGTATCATGCTCATTCTTCAAAATTTACCACCACAGGATTGCCATGTTCAAGGGCTTTCTTCTCGTACAAAACTTAATGCTCTGACGATTTTTAAAGCGGGGCCAGATGCGACGGCGCGACCAGGCACCAATTAGAAATTGACGTACACTGTGCGTGTATACAGCGTATACAAAGACACGGCGCAGTCAGGGTTCCAACCAACAATAAGGGGGTCATTCAAAAAATAGGCCGGACAGTTAAAAACTTTCAGCTACGCTCTGGAATAACTCTGGAACAAAAAATGCTAGGAAGATGCAGTTTGTACCTTAGTCATGCTGGCATATTCATGCGTCAATTTTTTAAAGGTTTAGGGCGATTTGCACAATTCTTGATAAAAAAAAGCTCAAGTAGGCGGGGTTGCTCAGAAACGATTTCAACAGCCTCCACTATGGGAGTTTTGTGCACAGAGCTGTCGGAGAGAAAAACAAAATGTACAACGGGTAATTTCGATCCCAGTATCCTGCTCAATCTTCAAAATTTTACCACCACAGGATTGCCATGTTCAAGGGCTTTCCTCTCGTACAAAACTTGATGCTCTGACGATTTTTAAGGCGGAGCCAGATGCGACGGCGCGAGCAGGCACCCATTACAATTTGACGTACACTGTGCGTGTATACAGCGTATACAAAGACACGGCGCAGTCAGGGTTCCAACCAACAATAAGGGGGTCATTCAAAAAATAGGCCGGACAATTAAAACTTTCATCTACGCTCTGGAATTACTCTGGAACAAAAAATGCTAGGGAGATGCAGTTTGTACCTTAGTCATGCTGGCATATTCCTGCGTCCCTTTTTAAAAGTTTAGGGCGACTTGCACACTTCTTGATAAAAAAAAGCTCAAGTAGGCGGGGTTGCTCAGAAACGATTTCAACAGCCTCCACTATGGGAGTTTTGTGCACAGAGCAGTCGGAGAAAAAAACAAAATGTACAGCGGATAATTTCGATCCCAGTATCCTGCTCAATCTTCACAATTTTACCACCACAGGATTGCCATGTTCAAGGGCTTTCCTCTCGTACAAAATTTGATGCTCTGACGAGTTTTAAGGCGGGGCCAGATGCGACGGCGCGAGCAGGCACCCATTAGAAATTGACGTACACTGTGCGTGTATACAGCGTAAACAAAGACACGGCGCAGTCAGGGTTCCAACCAACAATAAGGGGGTCATTCAAAAAATAGGCCGGACAATTAAAAACTTTCAGCTACGCTCTGGAATAACTCTGGAACAAAAAATGCTAGGAAGATGCAGTTTTTACCTTAGTCATGCTGGCATATTCATGCGTCAATTTTTTAAAGGTTAAGGGCGACTTCACACTTCTTGATAGAAAAAAGCTCAAGTAGGCGGGGTTGCTCAGAAACGATTTCAACAGCCTCCACTATGGGAGTTTTGTGCACAGAGCTGTCGGAGAGAAAAACAAAATGTACAACGGGTAATTTCGATCCCAGTATCATGCTCAATCTTCAAAATTTTACCACCACAGGATTGCCATGTTCAAGGGCTTTCCTCTCGTATAAAACTTAATGCTCTGACGATTTTCAAGGCGGGACCAGATGCGAAGGCGCGAGCAGGCACCCATTAGAAATTGACGTACACTGTGCGTGTATACAGCGTATAAAAAGACACGGCGCAGTCAGGGTTCCAACCAACAATAAGGGGGTCATTCAAAAAATAGGCCGGACAATTAAAAACTTTCAGCTACGCTCTGGAATAACTCTGGAACAAAAAATGCTAGGGAGATGCAGTTTGTACCTTAGTCATGCTGGCATATTCCTGCGTCCATTTTTTTATGGTTTAGGGCGACTTGCACACTTCTTGATAAAAAAAAGCTCAAGTAGGCGGGGTTGCTCAGAAACGATTTCAACAGCCTCCACTATGGGAGTTTTGTGCACGGAGCTGTCGGAGAGAAAAACAAAATGTACAACGGGTAATTTCGATCCCAGTATCCTGCTCAATTCTTCAAAATTTTACCACCACAGGATTGCCATGTTCAAGGGCTTTCCTCTCGTACAAAACTTAATGCTCTGACGATTTTTAAGGCGGGGCCAGATGCGACGGCGCGAGCAGGCACCCATTAGAAACACAAGTCAATGGGAAACTACACAACCATACACAAGTCAATGGGAAACTACACAACCATACACAAGTCAATTGGGAAACTACACAACACTACACAAGTAAAACGGAAACTACACAACCATACACAAGTCAATTGGGAAACTACACAACACTACACAAGTAAAACGGAAACTACACAACCATACACAAGTCAACGGGAAACTACACAACCATACACAAGTCAATGGGGAAACTACACAACACTACACAAGTAAAAAGGAAACTACACAACCATACACAAGTCAATGGGACACTACACAACCATACACAAGTCTAAGGGAAACTACACAACCATACACAAGTCAAAGGGAAACTACACAACCATACACAAGTCAATGGGACACTTCACAACCATACACAAGTCAACGGGAAACTACACAACCATACACAAGTCAATGGGAAACTACACAACCATACACAAGTCAATGGGACACTACACAACCATACACAAGTCAACGGAAAACTACACAACCATACACAAGTCAAAGGGAAACTACTCAACCATACACAATCCAACGGGAAACTACACAACCATACACAATGCCATGGGAACTACAAAATTCAATTAAAAACCTGAATACATACATTCATAAAAAAGTAGGGTTGTATCATAAAATAGTTTAAAAAGAGAATTACAACTATAAACTAAAACATTCTTGATAGAAAAAAGCTCAAGTAGGCGGGGTTGCTCAGAAACGATTTCAACAGCCTCCACTATGGGAGTTTGGTGCACAGAGCTGTCGGAGAGAAAAACAAACTGTACAACGGGTAATTTCGATCCCAGTATCATGCTCATTCTTCAAAATTTACCACCACAGGATTGCCATGTTCAAGGGCTTTCTTCTCGTACAAAACTTAATGCTCTGACGATTTTTAAAGCGGGGCCAGATGCGACGGCGCGACCAGGCACCAATTAGAAATTGACGTACACTGTGCGTGTATACAGCGTATACAAAGACACGGCGCAGTCAGGGTTCCAACCAACAATAAGGGGGTCATTCAAAAAATAGGCCGGACAGTTAAAAACTTTCAGCTACGCTCTGGAATAACTCTGGAACAAAAAATGCTAGGAAGATGCAGTTTGTACCTTAGTCATGCTGGCATATTCATGCGTCAATTTTTTAAAGGTTTAGGGCGATTTGCACAATTCTTGATAAAAAAAAGCTCAAGTAGGCGGGGTTGCTCAGAAACGATTTCAACAGCCTCCACTATGGGAGTTTTGTGCACAGAGCTGTCGGAGAGAAAAACAAAATGTACAACGGGTAATTTCGATCCCAGTATCCTGCTCAATCTTCAAAATTTTACCACCACAGGATTGCCATGTTCAAGGGCTTTCCTCTCGTACAAAACTTGATGCTCTGACGATTTTTAAGGCGGAGCCAGATGCGACGGCGCGAGCAGGCACCCATTACAATTTGACGTACACTGTGCGTGTATACAGCGTATACAAAGACACGGCGCAGTCAGGGTTCCAACCAACAATAAGGGGGTCATTCAAAAAATAGGCCGGACAATTAAAACTTTCATCTACGCTCTGGAATTACTCTGGAACAAAAAATGCTAGGGAGATGCAGTTTGTACCTTAGTCATGCTGGCATATTCCTGCGTCCCTTTTTAAAAGTTTAGGGCGACTTGCACACTTCTTGATAAAAAAAAGCTCAAGTAGGCGGGGTTGCTCAGAAACGATTTCAACAGCCTCCACTATGGGAGTTTTGTGCACAGAGCAGTCGGAGAAAAAAACAAAATGTACAACGGATAATTTCGATCCCAGTATCCTGCTCAATCTTCACAATTTTACCACCACAGGATTGCCATGTTCAAGGGCTTTCCTCTCGTACAAAATTTGATGCTCTGACGAGTTTTAAGGCGGGGCCAGATGCGACGGCGCGAGCAGGCACCCATTAGAAATTGACGTACACTGTGCGTGTATACAGCGTAAACAAAGACACGGCGCAGTCAGGGTTCCAACCAACAATAAGGGGGTCATTCAAAAAATAGGCCGGACAATTAAAAACTTTCAGCTACGCTCTGGAATAACTCTGGAACAAAAAATGCTAGGAAGATGCAGTTTTTACCTTAGTCATGCTGGCATATTCATGCGTCAATTTTTTAAAGGTTAAGGGCGACTTGCACACTTCTTGATAGAAAAAAGCTCAAGTAGGCGGGGTTGCTCAGAAACGATTTCAACAGCCTCCACTATGGGAGTTTTGTGCACAGAGCTGTCGGAGAGAAAAACAAAATGTACAACGGGTAATTTCGATCCCAGTATCATGCTCAATCTTCAAAATTTTACCACCACAGGATTGCCATGTTCAAGGGCTTTCCTCTCGTATAAAACTTAATGCTCTGACGATTTTCAAGGCGGGACCAGATGCGAAGGCGCGAGCAGGCACCCATTAGAAATTGACGTACACTGTGCGTGTATACAGCGTATAAAAAGACACGGCGCAGTCAGGGTTCCAACCAACAATAAGGGGGTCATTCAAAAAATAGGCCGGACAATTAAAAACTTTCAGCTACGCTCTGGAATAACTCTGGAACAAAAAATGCTAGGGAGATGCAGTTTGTACCTTAGTCATGCTGGCATATTCCTGCGTCCATTTTTTTATGGTTTAGGGCGACTTGCACACTTCTTGATAAAAAAAAGCTCAAGTAGGCGGGGTTGCTCAGAAACGATTTCAACAGCCTCCACTATGGGAGTTTTGTGCACGGAGCTGTCGGAGAGAAAAACAAAATGTACAACGGGTAATTTCGATCCCAGTATCCTGCTCAATCTTCAAAATTTTACCACCACAGGATTGCCATGTTCAAGGGCTTTCCTCTCGTACAAAACTTAATGCTCTGACGATTTTTAAGGCGGGGCCAGATGCGACGGCGCGAGCAGGCACCCATTAGAAACACGAGTCAATGGGAAACTACACAACCATACACAAGTCAATGGGAAACTACACAACCATACACAAGTCAATTGGGAAACTACACAACACTACACAAGTAAAACGGAAACTACACAACCATACACAAGTCAATTGGGAAACTACACAACACTACACAAGTAAAACGGAAACTACACAACCATACACAAGTCAACGGGAAACTACACAACCATACACAAGTCAATGGGGAAACTACACAACACTACACAAGTAAAAAGGAAACTACACAACCATACACAAGTCAATGGGACACTACACAACCATACACAAGTCTAAGGGAAACTACACAACCATACACAAGTCAAAGGGAAACTACACAACCATACACAAGTCAATGGGACACTTCACAACCATACACAAGTCAATGGGAAACTACACAACCATACACAAGTCAATGGGAAACTACACAACCATACACAAGTCAATGGGACACTACACAACCATACACAAGTCAACGGAAAACTACACAACCATACACAAGTCAAAGGGAAACTACTCAACCATACACAATCCAACGGGAAACTACACAACCATACACAATGCCATGGGAACTACAAAATTCAATTAAAAACCTGAATACATACATTCATAAAAAAGTAGGGTTGTATCATAAAATAGTTTAAAAAGAGAATTACAACTATAAACTAAAACATTCTTGATAGAAAAAAGCTCAAGTAGGCGGGGTTGCTCAGAAACGATTTCAACAGCCTCCACTATGGGAGTTTGGTGCACAGAGCTGTCGGAGAGAAAAACAAACTGTACAACGGGTAATTTCGATCCCAGTATCATGCTCATTCTTCAAAATTTACCACCACAGGATTGCCATGTTCAAGGGCTTTCTTCTCGTACAAAACTTAATGCTCTGACGATTTTTAAAGCGGGGCCAGATGCGACGGCGCGACCAGGCACCAATTAGAAATTGACGTACACTGTGCGTGTATACAGCGTATACAAAGACACGGCGCAGTCAGGGTTCCAACCAACAATAAGGGGGTCATTCAAAAAATAGGCCGGACAGTTAAAAACTTTCAGCTACGCTCTGGAATAACTCTGGAACAAAAAATGCTAGGAAGATGCAGTTTGTACCTTAGTCATGCTGGCATATTCATGCGTCAATTTTTTAAAGGTTTGGGGCGATTTGCACAATTCTTGATAAAAAAAAGCTCAAGTAGGCGGGGTTGCTCAGAAACGATTTCAACAGCCTCCACTATGGGAGTTTTGTGCACAGAGCTGTCGGAGAGAAAAACAAAATGTACAACGGGTAATTTCGATCCCAGTATCCTGCTCAATCTTCAAAATTTTACCACCACAGGATTGCCATGTTCAAGGGCTTTCCTCTCGTACAAAACTTGATGCTCTGACGATTTTTAAGGCGGAGCCAGATGCGACGGCGCGAGCAGGCACCCATTACAATTTGACGTACACTGTGCGTGTATACAGCGTATACAAAGACACGGCGCAGTCAGGGTTCCAACCAACAATAAGGGGGTCATTCAAAAAATAGGCCGGACAATTAAAACTTTCATCTACGCTCTGGAATTACTCTGGAACAAAAAATGCTAGGGAGATGCAGTTTGTACCTTAGTCATGCTGGCATATTCCTGCGTCCCTTTTTAAAAGTTTAGGGCGACTTGCACACTTCTTAATAAAAAAAGCTCAAGTAGGCGGGGTTGCTCAGAAACGATTTCAACAGCCTCCACTATGGGAGTTTTGTGCACAGAGCAGTCGGAGAAAAAAACAAAATGTACAACGGATAATTTCGATCCCAGTATCCTGCTCAATCTTCACAATTTTACCACCACAGGATTGCCATGTTCAAGGGCTTTCCTCTCGTACAAAATTTGATGCTCTGACGAGTTTTAAGGCGGGGCCAGATGCGACGGCGCGAGCAGGCACCCATTAGAAATTGACGTACACTGTGCGTGTATACAGCGTAAACAAAGACACGGCGCAGTCAGGGTTCCAACCAACAATAAGGGGGTCATTCAAAAAATAGGCCGGACAATTAAAAACTTTCAGCTACGCTCTGGAATAACTCTGGAACAAAAAATGCTAGGAAGATGCAGTTTGTACCTTAGTCATGCTGGCATATTCATGCGTCAATTTTTTAAAGGTTAAGGGCGACTTGCACACTTCTTGATAGAAAAAAGCTCAAGTAGGCGGGGTTGCTCAGAAACGATTTCAACAGCCTCCACTATGGGAGTTTTGTGCACAGAGCTGTCGGAGAGAAAAACAAAATGTACAACGGGTAATTTCGATCCCAGTATCATGCTCAATCTTCAAAATTTTACCACCACAGGATTGCCATGTTCAAGGGCTTTCCTCTCGTATAAAACTTAATGCTCTGACGATTTTCAAGGCGGGACCAGATGCGAAGGCGCGAGCAGGCACCCATTAGAAATTGACGTACACTGTGCGTGTATACAGCGTATAAAAAGACACGGCGCAGTCAGGGTTCCAACCAACCATAAGGGGGTCATTCAAAAAATAGGCCGGACAATTAAAAACTTTCAGCTACGCTCTGGAATAACTCTGGAACAAAAAATGCTAGGGAGATGCAGTTTGTACCTTAGTCATGCTGGCATATTCCTGCGTCCATTTTTTTATGGTTTAGGGCGACTTGCACACTTCTTGATAAAAAAAGCTCAAGTAGGCGGGGTTGCTCAGAAACGATTTCAACAGCCTCCACTATGGGAGTTTTGTGCACGGAGCTGTCGGAGAGAAAAACAAAATGTACAACGGGTAATTTCGATCCCAGTATCCTGCTCAATCTTCAAAATTTTACCACCACAGGATTGCCATGTTCAAGGGCTTTCCTCTCGTACAGAACTTAATGCTCTGACGATTTTTAAGGCGGGGCCAGATGCGACGGCGCGAGCAGGCACCCATTAGAAACACAAGTCAATGGGAAACTACACAACCATACACAAGTCAATGGGAAACTACACAACCATACACAAGTCAATTGGGAAACTACACAACACTACACAAGTAAAACGGAAACTACACAACCATACACAAGTCAATTGGGAAACTACACAACACTACACAAGTAAAACGGAAACTACACAACCATACACAAGTCAACGGGAAACTACACAACCATACACAAGTCAATGGGGAAACTACACAACACTACACAAGTAAAAAGGAAACTACACAACCATACACAAGTCAATGGGACACTACACAACCATACACAAGTCTAAGGGAAACTACACAACCATACACAAGTCAAAGGGAAACTACACAACCATACACAAGTCAATGGGACACTTCACAACCATACACAAGTCAATGGGAAACTACACAACCATACACAAGTCAATGGGAAACTACACAACCATACACAAGTCAATGGGACACTACACAACCATACACAAGTCAACGGAAAACTACACAACCATACACAAGTCAAAGGGAAACTACTCAACCATACACAATCCAACGGGAAACTACACAACCATACACAATGCCATGGGAACTACAAAATTCAATTAAAACCCTGAATACATACATTCATAAAAAAGTAGGGTTGTATCATAAAATAGTTTAAAAAGAGAATTACAACTATAAACTAAAACATTCTTGATAGAAAAAAGCTCAAGTAGGCGGGGTTGCTCAGAAACGATTTCAACAGCCTCAACTATGGGAGTTTGGTGCACAGAGCTGTCGGAGAGAAAAACAAACTGTACAACGGGTAATTTCGATCCCAGTATCCTGCTCAATCTTCACAATTTACCACCACAGGATTGCCATGTTCAAGGGCTTTCTTCTCGTACAAAACTTAATGCTCTGACGAGTTTTAAAGCGGGGCCAGATGCGACGGCGCGACCAGGCACCAATTAGAAATTGACGTACACTGTGCGTGTATACAGCGTATACAAAGACACGGCGCAGTCAGGGTTCCAACCAACAATAAGGGGGTCATTCAAAAAATAGGCCGGACAGTTAAAAACTTTCAGCTACGCTCTGGAATAACTCTGGAACAAAAAATGCTAGGAAGATGCAGTTTGTACCTTAGTCATGCTGGCATATTCATGCGTCAATTTTTTAAAGGTTTAGGGCGATTTGCACAATTCTTGATAAAAAAAAGCTCAAGTAGGCGGGGTTGCTCAGAAACGATTTCAACAGCCTCCACTATGGGAGTTTTGTGCACAGAGCTGTCGGAGAGAAAAACAAAATGTACAACGGGTAATTTCGATCCCAGTATCCTGCTCAATCTTCAAAATTTTACCACCACAGGATTGCCATGTTCAAGGGCTTTCCTCTCGTACAAAACTTGATGCTCTGACGATTTTTAAGGCGGAGCCAGATGCGACGGCGCGAGCAGGCACCCATTACAATTTGATGTACACTGTGCGTGTATACAGCGTAAACAAAGACACGGCGCAGTCAGGGTTCCAACCAACAATAAGGGGGTCATTCAAAAAATAGGCCGGACAATTAAAAACTTTTAGCTACGCTCTGGAATAACTCTGGAACAAAAAATGCTAGGAAGATGCAGTTTTTACCTTAGTCATGCTGGCATATTCATGCGTCAATTTTTTAAAGGTTAAGGGCGACTTGCACACTTCTTGATAGAAAAAAGCTCAAGTAGGCGGGGTTGCTCAGAAACGATTTCAACAGCCTCCACTATGGGAGTTTTGTGCACAGAGCTGTCGGAGAGAAAAACAAAATGTACAACGGGTAATTTCGATCCCAGTATCATGCTCAATCTTCAAAATTTTACCACCACAGGATTGCCATGTTCAAGGGCTTTCCTCTCGTATAAAACTTAATGCTCTGACGATTTTCAAGGCGGGACCAGATGCGAAGGCGCGAGCAGGCACCCATTAGAAATTGACGTACACTGTGCGTGTATACAGCGTATAAAAAGACACGGCGCAGTCAGGGTTCCAACCAACAATAAGGGGGTCATTCAAAAAATAGGCCGGACAATTAAAAACTTTCAGCTACGCTCTGGAATAACTCTGGAACAAAAAATGCTAGGGAGATGCAGTTTGTACCTTAGTCATGCTGGCATATTCCTGCGTCCATTTTTTTATGGTTTAGGGCGACTTGCACACTTCTTGATAAAAAAAAGCTCAAGTAGGCGGGGTTGCTCAGAAACGATTTCAACAGCCTCCACTATGGGAGTTTTGTGCACGGAGCTGTCGGAGAGAAAAACAAAATGTACAACGGGTAATTTCGATCCCAGTATCCTGCTCAATCTTCAAAATTTTACCACCACAAGATTGCCATGTTCAAGGGCTTTCCTCTCGTACAAAACTTAATGCTCTGACAATTTTTAAGGCGGGGCCAGATGCGACGGCGCGAGCAGGCACCCATTAGAAACACAAGTCAATGGGAAACTACACAACCATACACAAGTCAATGGGAAACTACACAACCATACACAAGTCAATTGGGAAATTACACAACACTACACAAGTAAAACGGAAACTACACAACCATACACAAGTCAATTGGGAAACTACACAACACTACACAAGTAAAACGGAAACTACACAACCATACACAAGTCAACGGGAAACTACACAACCATACACAAGTCAATGGGGAAACTACACAACACTACACAAGTAAAAAGGAAACTACACAACCATACACAAGTCAATGGGACACTACACAACCATACACAAGTCTAAGGGAAACTACACAACCATACACAAGTCAAAGGGAAACTACACAACCATACACAAGTCAATGGGACACTTCACAACCATACACAAGTCAATGGGAAACTACACAACCATACACAAGTCAATGGGAAACTACACAACCATACACAAGTCAATGGGACACTACACAACCATACACAAGTCAACGGAAAACTACACAACCATACACAAGTCAAAGGGAAACTACTCAACCATACACAATCCAACGGGAAACTACACAACCATACACAATGCCATGGGAACTACAAAATTCAATTAAAAACCTGAATACATACATTCATAAAAAAGTAGGGTTGTATCATAAAATAGTTTAAAAAGAGAATTACAACTATAAACTAAAACATTCTTGATAGAAAAAAGCTCAAGTAGGCGGGGTTGCTCAGAAACGATTTCAACAGCCTCCACTATGGGAGTTTGGTGCACAGAGCTGTCGGAGAGAAAAACAAACTGTACAACGGGTAATTTCGATCCCAGTATCATGCTCATTCTTCAAAATTTACCACCACAGGATTGCCATGTTCAAGGGCTTTCTTCTCGTACAAAACTTAATGCTCTGACGATTTTTAAAGCGGGGCCAGATGCGACGGCGCGACCAGGCACCAATTAGAAATTGACGTACACTGTGCGTGTATACAGCGTATACAAAGACACGGCGCAGTCAGGGTTCCAACCAACAATAAGGGGGTCATTCAAAAAATAGGCCGGACAGTTAAAAACTTTCAGCTACGCTCTGGAATAACTCTGGAACAAAAAATGCTAGGAAGATGCAGTTTGTACCTTAGTCATGCTGGCATATTCATGCGTCAATTTTTTAAAGGTTTAGGGCGACTTGCACAATTCTTGATAAAAAAAAGCTAAAGTAGGCGGGGTTGCTCAGAAACGATTTCAACAGCCTCCACTATGGGAGTTTTGTGCACAGAGCTGTCGGAGAGAAAAACAAAATGTACAACGGGTAATTTCGATCCCAGTATCCTGCTCAATCTTCAAAATTTTACTACCACAGGATTGCCATGTTCAAGGGCTTTCCTCTCGTACAAAACTTGATGCTCTGATGATTTTTAAGGCGGAGCCAGATGCGACGGCGCGAGCAGGCACCCATTACAATTTGACGTACACTGTGCGTGTATACAGCGTATACAAAGACACGGCGCAGTCAGGGTTCCAACCAACAATAAGGGGGTCATTCAAAAAATAGGCCGGACAATTAAAACTTTCATCTACGCTCTGGAATTACTCTGGAACAAAAAATGCTAGGGAGATGCAGTTTGTACCTTAGTCATGCTGGCATATTCCTGCGTCCCTTTTTAAAAGTTTAGGGCGACTTGCACACTTCTTGATAAAAAAAAGCTCAAGTAGGCGGGGTTGCTCAGAAACGATTTCAACAGCCTCCACTATGGGAGTTTTGTGCACAGAGCAGTCGGAGAAAAAAACAAAATGTACAACGGATAATTTCGATCCCAGTATCCTGCTCAATCTTCACAATTTTACCACCACAGGATTGCCATGTTCAAGGGCTTTCCTCTCGTACAAAATTTGATGCTCTGACGAGTTTTAAGGCGGGGCCAGATGCGACGGCGCGAGCAGGCACCCATTAGAAATTGACGTACACTGTGCGTGTATACAGCGTAAACAAAGACACGGCGCAGTCAGGGTTCCAACCAACAATAAGGGGGTCATTCAAAAAATAGGCCGGACAATTAAAAACTTTCAGCTACGCTCTGGAATAACTCTGGAACAAAAAATGCTAGGAAGATGCAGTTTTTACCTTAGTCATGCTGGCATATTCATGCGTCAATTTTTTAAAGGTTAAGGGCGACTTGCACACTTCTTGATAGAAAACAGCTCAAGTAGGCGGGGTTGCTCAGAAACGATTTCAACAGCCTCCACTATGGGAGTTTTGTGCACAGAGCTGTCGGAGAGAAAAACAAAATGTACAACGGGTAATTTCGATCCCAGTATCATGCTCAATCTTCAAAATTTTACCACCACAGGATTGCCATGTTCAAGGGCTTTCCTCTCGTACAAAACTTAATGCTCTGACGATTTTTAAGGCGGGGCCAGATGCGACGGCGCGAGCAGGCACCCATTAGAAACACAAGTCAATGGGAAACTACACAACCATACACAAGTCAATGGGAAACTACACAACCATACACAAGTCAATTGGGAAACTACACAACACTACACAAGTAAAACGGAAACTACACAACCATACACAAGTCAATTGGGAAACTACACAACACTACACAAGTAAAACGGAAACTACACAACCATACACAAGTCAACGGGAAACTACACAACCATACACAAGTCAATGGGGAAACTACACAACACTACACAAGTAAAAAGGAAACTACACAACCATACACAAGTCAATGGGACACTACACAACCATACACAAGTCTAAGGGAAACTACACAACCATACACAAGTCAAAGGGAAACTACACAACCATACACAAGTCAATGGGACACTTCACAACCATACACAAGTCAATGGGAAACTACACAACCATACACAAGTCAATGGGAAACTACACAACCATACACAAGTCAATGGGACACTACACAACCATACACAAGTCAACGGAAAACTACACAACCATACACAAGTCAAAGGGAAACTACTCAACCATACACAATCCAACGGGAAACTACACAACCATACACAATGCCATGGGAACTACAAAATTCAATTAAAAACCTGAATACATACATTCATAAAAAAGTAGGGTTGTATCATAAAATAGTTTAAAAAGAGAATTACAACTATAAACTAAAACATTCTTGATAGAAAAAAGCTCAAGTAGGCGGGGTTGCTCAGAAACGATTTCAACAGCCTCCACTATGGGAGTTTGATGCACAGAGCTGTCGGAGAGAAAAACAAACTGTACAACGGGTAATTTCGATCCCAGTATCATGCTCATTCTTCAAAATTTACCACCACAGGATTGCCATGTTCAAGGGCTTTCTTCTCGTACAAAACTTAATGCTCTGACGATTTTTAAAGCGGGGCCAGATGCGACGGCGCGACCAGGCACCAATTAGAAATTGACGTACACTGTGCGTGTATACAGCGTATACAAAGACACGGCGCAGTCAGGGTTCCAACCAACAATAAGGGGGTCATTCAAAAAATAGGCCGGACAGTTAAAAACTTTCAGCTACGCTCTGGAATAACTCTGGAACAAAAAATGCTAGGAAGATGCAGTTTGTACCTTAGTCATGCTGGCATATTCATGCGTCAATTTTTTAAAGGTTTTGGGCGATTTGCACAATTCTTGATAAAAAAAAGCTCAAGTAGGCGGGGTTGCTCAGAAACGATTTCAACAGCCTCCACTATGGGAGTTTTGTGCACGGAGCTGTCGGAGAGAAAAACAAAATGTACAACGAGTAATTTCGATCCCAGTATCCTGCTCAATCTTCAAAATTTTACCACCACAGGATTGCCATGTTCAATGGCTTTCCTCTCGTACAAAACTTAATGCTCTGACGATTTTTAAGGCGGGGCCAGATGCGACGGCGCGAGCAGGCACCCATTAGAAACACGAGTCAATGGGAAACTACACAACCATACACAAGTCAATGGGAAACTACACAACCATACACAAGTCAATTGGGAAACTACACAACACTACACAAGTAAAACGGAAACTACACAACCATACACAAGTCAATTGGGAAACTACACAACACTACACAAGTAAAACGGAAACTACACAACCATACACAAGTCAACGGGAAACTACACAACCATACACAAGTCAATGGGGAAACTACACAACACTACACAAGTAAAAAGGAAACTACACAACCATACACAAGTCAATGGGACACTACACAACCATACACAAGTCTAAGGGAAACTACACAACCATACACAAGTCAAAGGGAAACTACACAACCATACACAAGTCAATGGGACACTTCACAACCATACACAAGTCAATGGGAAACTACACAACCATACACAAGTCAATGGGAAACTACACAACCATACACAAGTCAATGGGACACTACACAACCATACACAAGTCAACGGAAAACTACACAACCATACACAAGTCAAAGGGAAACTACTCAACCATACACAATCCAACGGGAAACTACACAACCATACACAATGCCATGGGAACTACAAAATTCAATTAAAAACCTGAATACATACATTCATAAAAAAGTAGGGTTGTATCATAAAATAGTTTAAAAAGAGAATTACAACTATAAACTAAAACATTCTTGATAGAAAAAAGCTCAAGTAGGCGGGGTTGCTCAGAAACGATTTCAACAGCCTCCACTATGGGAGTTTGGTGCACAGAGCTGTCGGAGAGAAAAACAAACTGTACAACGGGTAATTTCGATCCCAGTATCATGCTCATTCTTCAAAATTTACCACCACAGGATTGCCATGTTCAAGGGCTTTCTTCTCGTACAAAACTTAATGCTCTGACGATTTTTAAAGCGGGGCCAGATGCGACGGCGCGACCAGGCACCAATTAGAAATTGACGTACACTGTGCGTGTATACAGCGTATACAAAGACACGGCGCAGTCAGGGTTCCAACCAACAATAAGGGGGTCATTCAAAAAATAGGCCGGACAGTTAAAAACTTTCAGCTACGCTCTGGAATAACTCTGGAACAAAAAATGCTAGGGAGATGCAGTTTGTACCTTAGTCATGCTGGCATATTCCTGCGTCCATTTTTTTATGGTTTAGGGCGATTTGCACACTTCTTGATAAAAAAAAGCTCAAGTAGGCGGGGTTGCTCAGAAACGATTTCAACAGCCTCCACTATGGGAGTTTTGTGCACAGAGCTGTCGGAGAGAAAAACAAAATGTACAACGGGTAATTTCGATCCCAGTATCCTGCTCAATCTTCAAAATTTTACCACCACAGGATTGCCATGTTCAAGGGCTTTCCTCTCGTACAAAACTTGATGCTCTGACGATTTTTAAGGCGGAGCCAGATGCGACGGCGCGAGCAGACACCCATTACAATTTGACGTACACTGTGCGTGTATACAGCGTATACAAAGACACGGCGCAGTCAGGGTTCCAACCAACAATAAGGGGGTCATTCAAAAAATAGGCCGGACAATTAAAACTTTCATCTACGCTCTGGAATTACTCTGGAACAAAAAATGCTAGGGAGATGCAGTTTGTACCTTAGTCATGCTGGCATATTCCTGCGTCCCTTTTTAAAAGTTGAGGGCGACTTGCACACTTCTTGATAAAAAAAAACTCATGTAGGCGGGGTTGCTCAGAAACGATTTCAACAGCCTCCACTATGGGAGTTTTTTGCACAGAGCTGTCGGAGAGAAAAACAAAATGTACAACGGGTAATTTCGATCCCAGTATCCTGCTCAATCTTCAAAATTTTACCACCACAGGATTGCCATGTTCAAGGGCTTTCCTCTCGTACAAAACTTAATGCTCTGACGATTTTCAAGGCGGGACCAGATGCGAAGGCGCGAGCAGGCACCCATTAGAAATTGACGTACACTGTGCGTGTATACAGCGTATAAAAAGACACGGCGCAGTCAGGGTTCCAACCAACAATAAGGGGGTCATTCAAAAAATAGGCCGGACAATTAAAAACTTTCAGCTACGCTCTGGAATTACTCTGGAACAAAAAATGCTAGGGAGATGCAGTTTGTACCTTAGTCATGCTGGCATACTCCTGCGTCCATTTTTTTATGGTTTAGGGCGACTTGCACACTTCTTGATAAAAAAAAGCTCAAGTAGGCGGGGTTGCTCAGAAACGATTTCAACAGCCTCCACTATGGGAGTTTTGTGCACAGAGCTGTCGGAGAGAAAAACAAAATGTACAACGGGTAATTTCGATCCCAGTATCGTGCTCAATCTTCACAATTTTACCACCACAGGATTGCCATGTTCAAGGGCTTTCCTCTCATACAAAACTAAATGCTCTGGGTTCCAACCAACAATAAGGGGGTCATTCAAAAAATAGGCCGGACAATTAAAAACTTTCAGCTACGCTCTGAAATAACTCTGGAACAAAAAATGCTAGGAAGATGCAGTTTGTACCTTAGTCATGCTGGCATATTCCCGCGTCAATTTTGTAAAGGTTTAGGGCGACTTGCACACTTCTTGATAGAAAAAAGATCAAGTAGGCGGGGTTGCTCAGAAACGATTTCAACAGCCTCCACTATGGGAGTTTTGTGCACAGAGCTGTCTGAGAGAAAAACAAAATGTACAACGGGTAATTTCGATCCCAGTATCCTGCTCAATCTTCAAAACTTTACCACCACAGGATTGCCATGTTCAAGGGCTTTCCTCTCATACAAAACTTGATGCTCTGACGATTTTTAAGGCGGGACCAGATGCGACGGCGCGAGCAGGCACCCATTAGAAATTGACGTACACTGTGCGTGTATACAGCGTATACAAAGACACGGCGCAGTCAGGGTTCCAACCAACAACAAGGGGGTCATTCAAAAAATAGGCCGGACAATTAAAAACTTTCAGCTACGCTCTGGAATAACTCTGGAACAAAAAATGCTAGGAAGATGCAGTTTGTACCTTAGTCATGCTGGCATATTCCTGCGTCCATTTTTTAAAGGTTTAGGGCGACTTGCACACTTCTTGATAAAAAAAAACTCAAGTAGGCGGGGTTGCTCAGAAACTATTTCAACAGCCTCCACTATGGGAGTTTTGTGCACGGAGCTGTCTGAGAGAAAAACAAAATGTACAACGGGTAATTTCGATCCCAGTATCCTGCTCAATCTTCAAAATTTTACCACCACAGGATTGCCATGTTCAAGGGCTTTCCTCTCGTACAAAACTTAATGTTCTGACGATTTTTAAGGCGGGGCCAGATGCGACGGCGCGAGCAGGCACCCATTAGAAACACAAGTCAATGGGAAACTACACAACCATACACAAGTCAATGGGAAACTACACAACCATACACAAGTCAATTGGGAAACTACACAACACTACACAACTAAAACGGAAACTACACAACCATACACAAGTCAATTGGGAAACTACACAACACTACACAAGTAAAACGGAAACTACACAACCATACACAAGTCAACGGGAAACTACACAACCATACACAAGTCAATGGGGAAACTACACAACACTACACAAGTAAATGGGAAACTACACAACCATACACAAGTCAACGGGAAACTAAACAACCATACACAAGTCAAAGGGAAACTACACAACCATACACAAGTCAAAGGGAAACTACACAACCATACACAAGTCAATGGGACACTTCACAACCATACACAAGTCAATGGGAAACTACACAACCATACACAAGTCAATGGGAAACTAAACAACCATACACAAGTCAATGGGACACTACACAACCATACACAAGTCTAAGGGAAACTACACAACCATACACAAGTCAAAGGGAAACTACACAACCATACACAAGTCAATGGGACACTTCACAACCATACACAAGTCAATGGGAAACTACACAACCATACTAAAGTCAATGGGAAACTACACAACCATACACAAGTCAATGGGACACTACACAACCATACACAAGTCAACGGGAAACTACACAACCATACACAAGTCAAAGGGAAACTACTCAACCATACACAATCCAACGGGAAACTACACAACCATACACAAGTCAACGGGAAACTACACAACCATACACAAGTCAATGGTAAACTACACAACCATACACAAGTCAATGGGACACTTCACAACCATAAACAAGTCAATGGGAAACTACTCAACCATACACAAGTCAATGGGAAACTACACAACCATACACAAGACAGTGGGAAACTACACAACCATACACAATGCAATGGGAAACTACACAACCATACACAAGTCAATGGGAAACTACACAACCATACACAAGTCAAAGGGAAACTACACAACCATACACAATGCCATGGGAACTACACAATTCAATTAAAAACCTGAATACATACATTCATAAAAAAGTAGGTTTGTATCATAAAATAGTTTAAAAAGAGAATTACAACTATAAACTAAAACATTCTTGATAGAAAAAAGCTCAAGTAGGCGGGGTTGCTCAGAAACGTTTTCAACAGCCTCCACTATGGGAGTTTGGTGCACAGAGCTGTCGGAGAGAAAAACAAACTGTACAACGGGTAATTTCGATCCCAGTATCATGCTCATTCTTCAAAATTTACCACCACAGGATTGCCATGTTCAAGGGCTTTCCTCTCGTACAAAACTTAATGCTCTGACGATTTTTAAGGCGGGACCAGATGCGACGGCGCGAGCAGGCACCCATTTGAAATTAACGTACACTGTGCGTGTATACAGCGTATACAAAGACACGGCGCAGTCAGGGTTCCAACCAATAATAAGGGGGTCATTCAAAAAATAGGCCGGACAATTAAAAACTTTCAGCTACGCTCTGGAATAACTCTGGAACAAAAAAATGATAGGGAGATGCAATTTGTACCTTAGTCATGCTGGCATATTCTTGCGTCCATTTTTTAAAGGTTTAGGGCGACTTGCACACTTATTGATTGAAAAAAGCTCAAGTAGGCGGGGTTGCTCAGAAACGATTTCAACAGCCTCCACTATGGGAGTTTTGTGCACAGAGCTGTTGGAGAGAAAAACAAAATGTACACCGGGTTATTTCGATCCCAGTATCATGCTCAATCTTCAAAGTTTTACCACCACAGGATTGCAATGTCTTAGGGCTTTCCTCTCGTACAAAACTGAATGCTCTGACGATTTTTAAGGCGGGGCCAGATGCGACGGCGCGAGCAGGCACCCATTAGAAATACAAGTCAATGGGAAACTACACAACCATACACAATGTCAATGGGAAACTACACAACCATACACAAGTCAATGGGGAAACTACACAACACTACACAAGTAAAAAGGAAACTACACAACCATACACAAGTCAACGGGAAACTACACAACCATACACAAGTCAAAGGGAAACTACACAACCATACACAAGTCAAAGGGAAACTACACAACCATACACAAGTCAACGGGACACTTCACAACCATACACAAGTCCATGGGAAACTACACAACCATACACAATGCCATGGGAACTACACAATTCAATTAAAAACCTGAATACATACATTCATAAAAAAGTAGGGTTGTATCATAAAATAGTTTAAAAAGAGAATTACAACTATAAACTAAAACATTCTTGATAGAAAAAAGCTCAAGTAGGCGGGGTTGCTCAGAAACGATTTCAACAGCCTCCACTATGGGAGTTTGGTGCACAGAGCTGTCGGAGAGAAAAACAAACTGTACAACGGGTAATTTCGATCCCAGTATCATGCTCATTCTTCAAAATTTACCACCACAGGATTGCCATGTTCAAGGGCTTTCTTCTCGTACAAAACTTAATGCTCTGACGATTTTAAAGCGGGGCCAGATGCGACGGCGCGACCAGGCACCAATTAGAAATTGACGTACACTGTGCGTGTATACAGCGTATACAAAGACACGGCGCAGTCAGGGTTCCAACCAACAATAAGGGGGTCATTCAAAAAATAGGCCGGACAGTTAAAAACTTTCAGCTACGCTCTGGAATAACTCTGGAACAAAAAATGCTAGGGAGATGCAGTTTGTACCTTAGTCATGCTGGCATATTCCTGCGTCCATTTTTTTATGGTTTAGGGCGATTTGCACACTTCTTGATAAAAAAAAGCTCAAGTAGGCGGGGTTGCTCAGAAACGATTTCAACAGCCTCCACTATGGGAGTTTTGTGCACAGAGCTGTCGGAGAGAAAAACAAAATGTACAACGGGTAATTTCGATCCCAGTATCCTGCTCAATCTTCAAAACTTTACCACCACAGGATTGCCATGTTCAAGGGCTTTCCTCTCATACAAAACTTGATGCTCTGACGGTTTTAAAGGCGGGGCTAGATGCGACGGCGCGAGCAGGCACCCTTTAGAAATTGACGTACACTGTGCGTGTATACAGCGTATACAAAGACACGGCGCAGTCAGGGTTCCAACCAACAATAAGGGGGTCATTCAAAAAATAGGCCGGACAATTAAAAACTTTAAGCTACGCTCTGGAATAACTCTGGAACAAAAAATGCTAGGAAGATGCAGTTTGTACCTTAGTCATGCTGGCATATTCCTGCGTCCATTTTTTTAAGGTTTAGGGCGACTTGCACACTTCTTGATAGAAAAAAGCTCAAGTAGGTGGGGTTGCTCAGAAACGATTTCAACAGCCTCCACTATGGGAGTTTTGTGCACAGAGCTGTCGGAGAGAAAAACAAAATGTACAACGGGTAATTTCGATCCCAGTATCCTGCTCAATCTTCAAAACTTTACTACCACAGGATTGCCATGTTCAAGGGCTTTCCTCTCGTACAAAACTTGATGCTCTGACGATTTATAAGGCAGGGCCAGATGCGACGGCGTGAGCAGGCACCCATTAGAAATTGACGTACACTGTGCGTGTATACAGCGTATACAAAGACACGGCGCAGTCAGGGTTCCAACCAACAACAAGGGGGTCATTCAAAAAATAGGCCGGACAATTAAAAACTTTCAGCTACGCTCTGGAATAACTCTGGAACAAAAAATGCTAGGAAGATGCAGTTTGTACCTTAGTCATGCTGGCATATTCCTGCGTCCATTTTTTAAAGGTTTAGGGCGACTTGCACACTTCTTGATAAAAAAAAACTCAAGTAGGCGGGGTTGCTCAGAAACTATTTCAACAGCCTCCACTATGGGAGTTTTGTGCACGGAGCTGTCTGAGAGAAAAACAAAATGTACAACGGGTAATTTCGATCCCAGTATCCTGCTCAATCTTCAAAATTTTACCACCACAGGATTGCCATGTTCAAGGGCTTTCCTCTCGTACAAAACTTAATGTTCTGACGATTTTTAAGGCGGGGCCAGATGCGACGGCGCGAGCAGGCACCCATTAGAAACACAAGTCAATGGGAAACTACACAACCATACACAAGTCAATGGGAAACTACACAACCATACACAAGTCAATTGGGAAACTACACAACACTACACAACTAAAACGGAAACTACACAACCATACACAAGTCAATTGGGAAACTACACAACACTACACAAGTAAAACGGAAACTACACAACCATACACAAGTCAACGGGAAACTACACAACCATACACAAGTCAATGGGGAAACTACACAACACTACACAAGTAAATGGGAAACTACACAACCATACACAAGTCAACGGGAAACTAAACAACCATACACAAGTCAAAGGGAAACTACACAACCATACACAAGTCAAAGGGAAACTACACAACCATACATAAGTCAATGGGACACTTCACAACCATACACAAGTCAATGGGAAACTACACAACCATACACAAGTCAATGGGAAACTAAACAACCATACACAAGTCAATGGGACACTACACAACCATACACAAGTCTAAGGGAAACTACACAACCATACACAAGTCAAAGGGAAACTACACAACCATACACAAGTCAATGGGACACTTCACAACCATACACAAGTCAATGGGAAACTACACAACCATACTAAAGTCAATGGGAAACTACACAACCATACACAAGTCAACGGGACACTACACAACCATACACAAGTCAACGGGAAACTACACAACCATACACAAGTCAAAGGGAAACTACTCAACCATACACAATCCAACGGGAAACTACACAACCATACACAAGTCAACGGGAAACTACACAACCATACACAAGTCAATGGTAAACTACACAACCATACACAAGTCAATGGGACACTTCACAACCATAAACAAGTCAATGGGAAACTACTCAACCATACACAAGTCAATGGGAAACTACACAACCATACACAAGTCAGTGGGAAACTACACAACCATACACAATGCAATGGGAAACTACACAACCATACACAAGTCAATGGGAAACTACACAACCATACACAAGTCAATGGGAAACTACACAACCATACACAATGCCATGGGAACTACACAATTCAATTAAAAACCTGAATACATACATTCATAAAAAAGTAGGTTTGTATCATAAAATAGTTTAAAAAGAGAATTACAACTATAAACTAAAACATTCTTGATAGAAAAAAGCTCAAGTAGGCGGGGTTGCTCAGAAACGATTTCAACAGCCTCCACTATGGGATTTTCGTGCACAGAGCTGTCGGAGAGAAAAACAAAATGTACGACGGGTAATTTCGATCCCAGTATCATGCATATTCTTCAAAATTTACCACCACAGGATTGCCATGTTCAAGGGCTTTCCTCTCGTACAAAACTTAATGCTCTGACGATTTTTAAGGCGGGACCAGATGCGACGGCGCGAGCAGGCACCCATTTGAAATTAACGTACACTGTGCGTGTATACAGCGTATACAAAGACACGGCGCAGTCAGGGTTCCAACCAATAATAAGGGGGTCATTCAAAAAATAGGCCGGACAATTAAAAACTTTCAGCTACGCTCTGGAATATCTCTGGAACAAAAAAATGATAGGGAGATGCAATTTGTACCTTAGTCATGCTGGCATATTCTTGCGTCCATTTTTTAAAGGTTTGAACGACTTGCACACTTATTGATTGAAAAAAGCTCAAGTAGGCGGGGTTGCTCAGAAACGATTTCAACAGCCTCCACTATGGGAGTTTTGTGCACAGAGCTGTTGGAGAGAAAAACAAAATGTACACCGGGTTGTTTCGATCCCAGTATCATGCTCAATCTTCAAAGTTTTACCACCACAGGATTGCAATGTCTTAGGGCTTTCCTCTCGTACAAAACTGAATGCTCTGACGATTTTTAAGGCGGGGCCAGATGCGACGGCGCGAGCAGGCACCCTTTAGAAATTGACGTACACTGTGCGTGTATACAGCGTATACAAAGACACGGCGCAGTCAGGGTTCCAACCAACAATAAGGGGGTCATTCAAAAAATAGGCCGGACAATTAAAAACTTTCAGCTACGCTCTGAAATAACTCTGAAACAAAAAATGCTAGGAAGATGCAGTTTGTACCTTAGTCATGCTGGCATATTCCTGCGTCCATTTGTTTAAGGTTTAGGGCGACTTGCACACTTCTTGATAGAAAAAAGCTCAAGTAGGCGGGGTTGCTCAGAAACGATTTCAACAGCCTCCACTATGGGAGTTTTGTGCACAGAGCTGTCGGAGAGAAAAACAAAATGTACAACGGGTAATTTCGATCCCAGTATCATGCTCCATCTTCAAAATTTTACCACCACAGGATTGCCATGTTCAAGGGCTTTCCTCTCGTACAAAACTTGATGCTCTGACGATTTTAAAGGCGGGGCTAGATGCGACGGCGCGAGCAGGCACCAATTAGAATTTGACGTACACTGTGCGTGTATACAGCGTATACAAAGACACGGCGCAGTCAGGGTTCCAACCAACAATAAGGGGGTCATTCAAAAAATAGGCCGGACAATTAAAAACTTTCAGCTACGCTCTGAAATAACTCTGGAACAAAAAATGCTAGGAAGATGCAGTTTGTACCTTAGTCATGCTGGCATATTCCTGCGTCCATTTTGTAAAGGTTTAGGGCGACTTGCACACTTCTTGATAGAAAAAAGCTCAAGTAGGCGGGGTTGCTCAGAAACGATTTCAACAGCCTCCACTATGGGATTTTCGTGCACAGAGCTGTCGGAGAGAAAAACAAAATGTACAACGGGTAATTTCGATCCCAGTATCATGCTTAATCTTCAAAATTTTACCACCACAGTATGGCCATGTTCAAGGGCTTTCCTCTCGTACAAAACTTAATGCTCTGACGAATTTCAAGGTGGGACCAGATGCGACGGCGCGAGCAGGCACCCATTAGAAATTGACGTACACTTTGCGTGTATACAGCGTATACAAAGACACGGCGCAGTCAGGGTTCCAACCAACAATAAGGGGGTCATTCAAAAAATAGGCCGGACAATTAAAAACTTTCAGCTACGCTCTGGAATAACTCATGAACAAAAAATTATAGGAAGATGCAGTTTGTACCTTAGTCATGCTGGCATATTCCTGCGTCCATTTTTTAAAGGTTTAGGGCGACTTGCACACTTCTTGTTAGAAAAAAACTCAAGTAGGCGGGGTTGCTCAGAAACGATTTCAACAGCCTCCACTATGGGAGTTTTGTGCACAGAGCTGTCGGAGAGAAAAACAAAATGTACAACGGGTAATTTCGATCCCAGTATCCTGCTCAATCTTCAAAATTTTACCACCACAGGATTGCCATGTTCAAGGGCTTTCCTCTCGTACAAAACTTGATGCTCTGACGATTTTAAAGGCGGGGCTAGATGCGACGGCGCGAGCAGGCACCCATTAGAAATTGACGTACACTGTGCGTGTATACAGCGTATACAAAGACACGGCGCAGTCAGGGTTCCAACCAACAATAAGGGGGTCATTCAAAAAATAGGCTGGACAATTAAAAACTTTTAGCTACGCTCTGGAATAACTCTGGAACAAAAAATGCTAGGAAGATGCAGTTTGTACCTTAGTCATGCTGGCATATTCCTGCGTCCATTTTCTTAAGGTTTAGGGCGACTTGCACACTTCTTGATAGAAAAAAGCTCAAGTAGGCGGGGTTGCTCAGAAACGATTTCAACAGCCTCCACTATGGGAGTTTTGTGCACAGAGCTGTCGGAGAATAAAACAAAATGTACAACGGGTAATTTCGACCCCAGTATCCTGCTCAACCTTCAAAACTTTACTACCACAGGATTGCCATGTTCAAGGGCTTTCCTCTCGTACAAAACTTGATGCTCTGACGATTTATAAGGCAGGGCCAGATGCGACGGCGCGAGCAGGCACCCATTAGAAATTGACGAACACTGTGCGTGTATACAGCGTATACAAAGACACGGCGCAGTCAGGGTTCCAACCAACAATAAGGGGGTCATTCAAAAAATAGGCCGGACAATTAAAAACTTTCAGCTACGCTCTGGAATAACTCTGGAACAAAAAATGCTAGGAAGATGCAGTTTGTACCTTAGTCATGCTGGCATACTCCTGCGTCAATTTTTTAAAGGTTTAGGGCGACTTGCACACTTCTTGATAGAAAAAAGCTCAAGTAGGCGGGGTTGCTCAGAAACGATTTCAACAGCCTCCACTATGGGAGTTTTGTGCACAGAGCTGTCGGAGAGAAAAACAAAATGTACAACGGGTAATTTCGATCCCAGTATCCTGCTCAATCTTCAAAATTTTACCACCACAGGATTGCCATGTTCAAGGGCTTTCCTCTCGTACAAAACTTGATGCTCTGACGATTTTAAAGGCGGGGCTAGATGCGACGGCGCGAGCAGGCACCCATTAGAAATTGACGTACACTGTGCGTGTATACAGCGTATACAAAGACACGGCGCAGTCAGGGTTCCAACCAACAATAAGGGGGTCATTCAAAAAATAGGCCGGACAATTAAAAACTTTTAGCTACGCTCTGGAATAACTCTGGAACAAAAAATGCTAGGAAGATGCAGTTTGTACCTTAGTCATGCTGGCATATTCCTGCGTCCATTTTCTTAAGGTTTAGGGCGACTTGCACACTTCTTGATAGAAAAAAGCTCAAGTAGGCGGGGTTGCTCAGAAACGATTTCAACAGCCTCCACTATGGGAGTTTTGTGCACAGAGCTGTCGGAGAATAAAACAAAATGTACAACGGGTAATTTCGACCCCAGTATCCTGCTCAACCTTCAAAACTTTACTACCACAGGATTGCCATGTTCAAGGGCTTTCCTCTCGTACAAAACTTGATGCTCTGACGATTTATAAGGCAGGGCCAGATGCGACGGCGCGAGCAGGCACCCATTAGAAATTGACGTCAGTGTGCGTGTATACAGCGTATACAAAGACACGGCGCAGTCAGGGTTCCAACCAACAATAAGGGGGTCATTCAAAAAATAGGCCGGACAATTAAAAACTTTCAGCTACGCTCTGGAATAACTCTGGAACAAAAAATGCTAGGAAGATGCAGTTTGAACCTTAGTCATGCTGGCATATTCCTGCGTCCATTTTTTAAAGGTTTAGGGCGACTTGCACACTTCTTGATGAAAAAAACTCAAGTAGGCGGGGTTGCTCAGAAACGATTTCAACAGCCTCCACTATGGGAGTTTTGTGCACAGAGCTGTCGGAGAGAAAAACAAAATGTACAACGGGTAATTTCGATCCCAGTATCCTGCTCAATCTTCAAAATTTTACCACCACAGGATTGCCATGTTCAAGGGCTTTCCTCTCATACAAAACTTAATGCTCTGACGATTTTCAAGGCGGGGCTAGATGCGACGGCGCGAGCAGGCACCCATTAATAATTGACGTCCACTGTGCGTGTATACAGCGTAAACAAAGACACGGCGCAGTCAGGGTTCCAACCAACAATAAGGGGGTCATTCAAAAAATAGGCCGGACAATTAAAAACTTTCAGCTACGCTCTGGAAAAACTCTGGAACAAAAAATGCTAGGAAGATGCAGTTTGTACCTTAGTCATGCTGGCATGCTCCTGCGTCAATTTTTTAAAGGTTTAGGGCGACTTGCACACTTCTTGATAGAAAAAAGCTCAAGTAGGCGGGGTTGCTCAGAAACGATTTCAACAGCCTCCACTATGGGAGTTTTGTGCACAGAGCTGTCGGAGAGAAAAACAAAATGTACAACGGGTAATTTCGATCCCAGTATCCTGCTCAATCTTCAAAATTTTACCACCACAGGATTGCCATGTTCAAGGGCTTTCCTCTCGTACAAAACTTGATGCTCTGACGATTTTAAAGGCGGGGCTAGATGCGACGGCGCAAGCAGGCACCCATTAGAATTTGACGTACACTGTGCGTGTATACAGCGCATACAAAGACACGGCGCAGTCAGGGTTCCAACCAACAATAAGGGGGTCATTCAAAAAATAGGCCGGACAATTAAAAACTTTCAGCTACGCTCTGGAATAACTCTGGAACAAAAAATGCTAGGAAGATGCAGTTTGAACCTTAGTCATGCTGGCATATTCCTGCGTCCATTTTTTAAAGGTTTAGGGCGACTTGCACACTTCTTGATGAAAAAAACTCAAGTAGGCGGGGTTGCTCAGAAACGATTTCAACAGCCTCCACTATGGGAGTTTTGTGCACAGAGCTGTCGGAGAGAAAAACAAAATGTACAACGGGTAATTTCGATCCCAGTATCCTGCTCAATCTTCAAAATTTTACCACCACAGGATTGCCATGTTCAAGGGCTTTCCTCTCGTACAAAACTTGATGCTCTGACGATTTATAAGGCAGGGCCAGATGCGACGGCGCGAGCAGGCACCCATTAGAAATTGACGTCAGTGTGCGTGTATACAGCGTATACAAAGACACGGCGCAGTCAGGGTTCCAACCAACAATAAGGGGGTCATTCAAAAAATAGGCCGGACAATTAAAAACTTTCAGCTACGCTCTGGAATAACTCTGGAACAAAAAATGCTAGGAAGATGCAGTTTGAACCTTAGTCATGCTGGCATATTCCTGCGTCCATTTTTTAAAGGTTTAGGGCGACTTGCACACTTCTTGATGAAAAAAACTCAAGTAGGCGGGGTTGCTCAGAAACGATTTCAACAGCCTCCACTATGGGAGTTTTGTGCACAGAGCTGTCGGAGAGAAAAACAAAATGTACAACGGGTAATTTCGATCCCAGTATCCTGCTCAATCTTCAAAATTTTACCACCACAGGATTGCCATGTTCAAGGGCTTTCCTCTCATACAAAACTTAATGCTCTGACGATTTTCAAGGCGGGGCTAGATGCGACGGCGCGAGCAGGCACCCATTAATAATTGACGTCCACTGTGCGTGTATACAGCGTAAACAAAGACACGGCGCAGTCAGGGTTCCAACCAACAATAAGGGGGTCATTCAAAAAATAGGCCGGACAATTAAAAACTTTCAGCTACGCTCTGGAAAAACTCTGGAACAAAAAATGCTAGGAAGATGCAGTTTGTACCTTAGTCATGCTGGCATGCTCCTGCGTCAATTTTTTAAAGGTTTAGGGCGACTTGCACACTTCTTGATAGAAAAAAGCTCAAGTAGGCGGGGTTGCTCAGAAACGATTTCAACAGCCTCCACTATGGGAGTTTTGTGCACAGAGCTGTCGGAGAGAAAAACAAAATGTACAACGGGTAATTTCGATCCCAGTATCCTGCTCAATCTTCAAAATTTTACCACCACAGGATTGCCATGTTCAAGGGCTTTCCTCTCGTACAAAACTTGATGCTCTGACGATTTTAAAGGCGGGGCTAGATGCGACGGCGCAAGCAGGCACCCATTAGAATTTGACGTACACTGTGCGTGTATACAGCGCATACAAAGACACGGCGCAGTCAGGGTTCCAACCAACAATAAGGGGGTCATTCAAAAAATAGGCCGGACAATTAAAAACTTTCAGCTACGCTCTGAAATAACTCTGGAACAAAAAATGCTAGGAAGATGCAGTTTGTACCTTAGTCATGCTGGCATATTCCTGCGTCCATTTTGTTAAGGTTTAGGGCGACTTGCACACTTCTTGATAGAAAAAAGCTCAAGTAGGCGGGGTTGCTCAGAAACGATTTCAACAGCCTCCATTATGGGAGTTTTGTGCACAGAGCTGTCGGAGAGAAAAACAAAATGTACAACGGGTAATTTCGATCCCAGTATCCTGCTCAATCTTCAAAATTTTACCACCACAGGATTGCCATGTTCAAGGGCTTTCCTCTCATACAAAACTTAATGCTCTGACGATTTTCAAGGCGGGACCAGATGCGACGGCGCGAGCAGGCACCCATTAGAAATTGACGTACACTGTGCGTGTATACAGCGTAAACAAAGACACGGCGCAGTCAGGGTTCCAACCAACAATAAGGGGGTCATTCAAAAAATAGGCCGGACAATTAAAAACTTTCAGCTACGCTCTGGAATAACTCTGGAACAAAAAATGCTAGGAAGATGCAGTTTGTACCTTAGTCATGCTGGCATATTCCTGCGTCCATTTTTTTAAGGTTTAGGGCGACTTGCACACTTCTTGATAGAAAAAAGCTCAAGTAGGCGGGGTTGCTCAGAAACGATTTCAACAGCCTCCACTATGGGAGTTTTGTGCACAGAGCTGTCGGAGAATAAAACAAAATGTACAACGGGTAATTTCGACCCCAGTATCCTGCTCAACCTTCAAAACTTTACTACCACAGGATTGCCATGTTCAAGGGCTTTCCTCTCGTACAAAACTTGATGCTCTGACGATTTATAAGACAGGGCCAGATGCGACGGCGCGAGCAGGCACCCATTAGAAATTGACGTACACTGTGCGTGTATACAGCGTATACAAAGACACGGCGCAGTCAGGGTTCCAACCAACAATAAGGGGGTCATTCAAAAAATAGGCCGGACAATTAAAAACTTTCAGCTACGCTCTGGAATAACTCTGGAACAAAAAATGCTAGGAAGATGCAGTTTGAACCTTAGTCATGCTGGCATATTCCTGC
This sequence comes from Asterias amurensis, assembly GCF_032118995.1. Lineage (NCBI taxonomy): Eukaryota > Metazoa > Echinodermata > Asteroidea > Forcipulatida > Asteriidae > Asterias > Asterias amurensis. The sequence continues at coordinate 3,992,356 of NC_092667.1, read as the reverse complement.
GTCCATTTTTTAAAGGTTTAGGGCGACTTGCACACTTCTTGATAAAAAAAACTCAAGTAGGCGGGGTTGCTCAGAAACGATTTCAACAGCCTCCACTATGGGAGTTTTGTGCACAGAGCTGTCGGAGAGAAAAACAAAATGTACAACGGGTAATTTCGATCCCAGTATCCTGCTCAATCTTCAAAATTTTACCACCACAGGATTGCCATGTTCAAGGGCTTTCCTCTCATACAAAACTTAATGCTCTGACGATTTTCAAGGCGGGGCTAGATGCGACGGCGCGAGCAGGCACCAATTAGAAATTGACGTACACTGTGCGTGTATACAGCGTAAACAAAGACACGGCGCAGTCAGGGTTCCAACCAACAATAAGGGGGTCATTCAAAAAGTAGGCCGGACAATTAAAAACTTTCAGCTACGCTCTGGAATAACTCTGGAACAAAAAATGCTAGGAAGATGCAGTTTGTACCTTAGTCATGCTGGCATACTCCTGCGTCCATTTTTTTAAGGTTCAGGGCGACTTGCACACTTCTTGATAGAAAAAAGCTCAAGTAGGCGGGGTTGCTCAGAAACGATTTCAACAGCCTCCACTATGGGAGTTTTGTGCACAGAGCTGTCGGAGAGAAAAACAAAATGTACAACGGGTAATTTCGATCCCAGTATCCTGCTCAATCTTCAAAATTTTACCACCACAGGATTGCCATGTTCAAGGGCTTTCCTCTCGTACAAAACTTGATGCTCTGACGATTTTAAAGGCGGGGCTAGATGCGACGGCGCAAGCAGGCACCCATTAGAATTTGACGTACACTGTGCGTGTATACAGCGTATACAAAGACACGGCGCAGTCAGGGTTCCAACCAACAATAAGGGGGTCATTCAAAAAATAGGCCGGACAATTAAAAACTTTCAGCTACGCTCTGAAATAACTCTGGAACAAAAAATACTAGGAAGATGCAGTTTGTACCTTAGTCATGCTGGCATATTCCTGCGTCCATTTTTTAAAGGTTTAGGGCGACTTGCACACTTCTTGATAGAAAAAAGCTCAAGTAGGCGGGGTTGCTCAGAAACGATTTCAACAGCCTCCACTATGGGAGTTTTGTGCACAGAGCTGTCGGAGAGAAAAACAAAATGTACAACGGGTAATTTCGATCCCAGTATCCTGCTCAATCTTCAAAATTTTACCACCACAGGATTGCCATGTTCAAGGGCTTTCCTCTCATACAAAACTTAATGCTCTGACGATTTTCAAGGCGGGACCAGATGCGACGGCGCGAGCAGGCACCCATTAGAAATTGACGTACACTGTGCGTGTATACAGCGTAAACAAAGACACGGCGCAGTCAGGGTTCCAACCAACAATAAGGGGGTTATTCAAAAAATAGGCCGGACAATTAAAAACTTTCAGCTACGCTCTGGAATAACTCTGGAACAAAAAATGCTAGGAAGATGCAGTTTGTACCTTAGTCATGCTGGCATACTCCTGCGTCAATTTTTTAAAGGTTTTGGGCGACTTGCACACTTCTTGATAGAAAAAAGCTCAAGTAGGCGGGGTTGCTCAGAAACGATTTCAACAGCCTCCACTATGGGAGTTTTGTGCACAGAGCTGTCGGAGAGAAAAACAAAATGTACAACGGGTAATTTCGATCCCAGTATCCTGCTCAATCTTCAAAAGTTTACCACCACAGGATTGCCATGTTCAAGGGCTTTCCTCTCGTACAAAACTTAATGCTCTGACGATTTTCAAGGCGGGACCAGATGCGACGGCGCGAGCAGGCACCCATTAGAAATTGACGTACACTGTGCGTGTATACAGCGTAAACAAAGACACGGCGCAGTCAGGGTTCCAACCAACAATAAGGGGGTCATTCAAAAAATAGGCCGGACAATTAAAAACTTTCAGCTACGCTCTGAAATAACTCTGGAACAAAAAATACTAGGAAGATGCAGTTTGTACCTTAGTCATGCTGGCATATTCCTGCGTCCATTTTTTAAAGGTTTAGGGCGACTTGCACACTTCTTGATAGAAAAAAGCTCAAGTAGGCGGGGTTGCTCAGAAACGATTTCAACAGCCTCCACTATGGGAGTTTTGTGCACAGAGCTGTCGGAGAGAAAAACAAAATGTACAACGGGTAATTTCGATCCCAGTATCCTGCTCAATCTTCAAAATTTTACCACCACAGGATTGCCATGTTCAAGGGCTTTCCTCTCATACAAAACTTAATGCTCTGACGATTTTCAAGGCGGGACCAGATGCGACGGCGCGAGCAGGCACCCATTAGAAATTGACGTACACTGTGCGTGTATAAAGCGTAAACAAAGACACGGCGCAGTCAGGGTTCCAACCAACAATAAGGGGGTTATTCAAAAAATAGGCCGGACAATTAAAAACTTTCAGCTACGCTCTGGAATAACTCTGGAACAAAAAATGCTAGGAAGATGCAGTTTGTACCTTAGTCATGCTGGCATACTCCTGCGTCAATTTTTTAAAGGTTTAGGGCGACTTGCACACTTCTTGATAGAAAAAAGCTCAAGTAGGCGGGGTTGCTCAGAAACGATTTCAACAGCCTCCACTATGGGAGTTTTGTGCACAGAGCTGTCGGAGAGAAAAACAAAATGTACAACGGGTAATTTCGATCCCAGTATCCTGCTCAATCTTCAAAAGTTTACCACCACAGGATTGCCATGTTCAAGGGCTTTCCTCTCGTACAAAACTTAATGCTCTGACGATTTTCAAGGCGGGACCAGATGCGACGGCGCGAGCAGGCACCCATTAGAAATTGACGTACACTGTGCGTGTATACAGCGTAAACAAAGACACGGCGCAGTCAGGGTTCCAACCAACAATAAGGGGGTCATTCAAAAAATAGGCCGGACAATTAAAAACTTTCAGCTACGCTCTGGAATAACTCATGAACAAAAAATGATAGGAAGATGCAGTTTGTACCTTAGTCATGCTGGCATATTCCTGCGTCCATTTTTTAAAGGTTTAGGGCGACTTGCACACTTCTTGATAGAAAAAAACTCAAGTAGGCGGGGTTGCTCAGAAACGATTTCAACAGCCTCCACTATGGGAGTTTTGTGCACAGAGCTGTCGGAGAGAAAAACAAAATGTACAACGGGTAATTTCGATCCCAGTATCCTGCTCAATCTTCAAAATTTTACCACCACAGGATTGCCATGTTCAAGGGCTTTCCTCTCGTACAAAACTTGATGCTCTGACGATTTTAAAGGCGGGGCTAGATGCGACGGCGCAAGCAGGCACCCATTAGAATTTGACGTACACTGTGCGTGTATACAGCGTAAACAAAGACACGGCGCAGTCAGGGTTCCAACCAACAATAAGGGGGTCATTCAAAAAATAGGCCGGACAATTAAAAACTTTCAGCTACGCTCTGAAATAACTCTGGAACAAAAAATGCTAGGAAGATGCAGTTTGTACCTTAGTCATGCTGGCATATTCCTGCGTCCATTTTTTTAAGGTTTAGGGCGACTTGCACACTTCTTGATAGAAAAAAGCTCAAGTAGGCGGGGTTGCTCAGAAACGATTTCAACAGCCTCCACTATGGGAGTTTTGTGCACAGAGCTGTCGGAGAGAAAAACAAAATGTACAACGGGTAATTTCGATCCCAGTATCCTGCTCAATCTGCAAAATTTTACCACCACAGGATTGCCATGTTCAAGGGCTTTCCTCTCGTACAAAACTTGATGCTCTGACGATTTTAAAGGCGGGGCTAGATGCGACGGCGCAAGCAGGCACCCATTAGAAATTGACGTACACTGTGCGTGTATACAGCGTAAACAAAGACACGGCGCAGTCAGGGTTCCAACCAACAATAAGGGGGTCATTCAAAAAATAGGCCGGACAATTAAAAACTTTCAGCTACGCTCTGAAATAACTCTGGAACAAAAAATGCTAGGAAGATGCAGTTTGTACCTTAGTCATGCTGGCATATTCCTGCGTCCATTTTTTAAAGGTTTAGAGCGACTTGCACACTTCTTAATAGAAAAAAGCTCAAGTAGGCGGGTTGCTCAGAAACGATTTCAACAGCCTCCACTATGGGAGTTTTGTGCACAGAGCTGTCGGAGAGAAAAACAAAATGTACAACGGGTAATTTCGATCCCAGTATCCTGCTCAATCTTCAAAATTTTACCACCACAGGATTGCCATGTTCAAGGGCTTTCCTCTCATACAAAACTTAATGCTCTGACGATTTTCAAGGCGGGGCTAGATGCGACGGCGCGAGCAGGCACCCATTAGAAATTGACGTACACTGTGCGTGTATACAGCGTAAACAAAGACACGACGCAGTCAGGGTTCCAACCAACAATAAGGGGGTCATTCAAAAAATAGGCCGGACAATTAAAAACTTTCAGCTACGCTCTGGAATAACTCTGGAACAAAAAATGCTAGGAAGATGCAGTTTGTACCTTAGTCATGCTGGCATACTCCTGCGTCAATTTTTTAAAGGTTTAGGGCGACTTGCACACTTCTTGATAGAAAAAAACTCAAGTAGGCGGGGTTGCTCAGAAACGATTTCAACAGCCTCCACTATGGGAGTTTTGTGCACAGAGCTGTCGGAGAGAAAAACAAAATGTACAACGGGTAATTTCGATCCCAGTATCCTGCTCAATCTTCAAAATTTTACCACCACAGGATTGCCATGTTCAAGGGCTTTCCTCTCGTACAAAACTTGATGCTCTGACGATTTTAAAGGCGGGGCTAGATGCGACGGCGCAAGCAGGCACCCATTAGAGTTTGACGTACACTGTGCGTGTATACAGCGTATACAAAGACACGGCGCAGTCAGGGTTCCAACCAACAATAAGGGGGTCATTCAAAAAATAGGCCGGACAATTAAAAACTTTCAGCTACGCTCTGAAATAACTCTGGAACAAAAAATGCTAGGAAGATGCAGTTTGTACCTTAGTCATGCTGGCATATTCCTGCGTCCATTTTTTTAAGGTTCAGGGCGACTTGCACACTTCTTGATAGAAAAAAGCTCAAGTAGGCGGGGTTGCTCAGAAACGATTTCAACAGCCTCCACTATGGGAGTTTTGTGCACAGAGCTGTCGGAGAGAAAAACAAAATGTACAACGGGTAATTTCGATCCCAGTATCCTGCTCAATCTTCAAAATTTTACCACCACAGGATTGCCATGTTCAAGGGCTTTCCTCTCGTACAAAACTTGATGCTCTGACGATTTTAAAGGCGGGGCTAGATGCGACGGCGCAAGCAGGCACCCATTAGAATTTGACGTACACTGTGCGTGTATACAGCGTATACAAAGACACGGCGCAGTCAGGGTTCCAACCAACAATAAGGGGGTCATTCAAAAAATAGGCCGGACAATTAAAAACTTTCAGCTACGCTCTGAAATAACTCTGGAACAAAAAATGCTAGGAAGATGCAGTTTGTACCTTAGTCATGCTGGCATATTCCTGCGTCCATTTTTTTAAGGTTCAGGGCGACTTGCACACTTCTTGATAGAAAAAAGCTCAAGTAGGCGGGGTTGCTCAGAAACGATTTCAACAGCCTCCACTATGGGAGTTTTGTGCACAGAGCTGTCGGAGAGAAAAACAAAATGTACAACGGGTAATTTCGATCCCAGTATCCTGCTCAATCTTCAAAATTTTACCACCACAGGATTGCCATGTTCAAGGGCTTTCCTCTCGTACAAAACTTGATGCTCTGACGATTTTAAAGGCGGGGCTAGATGCGACGGCGCGAGCAGGCACCCATTAGAAATTGACGTACACTGTGCGTGTATACAGCGTAAACAAAGACACGGCGCAGTCAGGGTTCCAACCAACAATAAGGGGGTCATTCAAAAAATAGGCCGGACAATTAAAAACTTTCAGCTACGCTCTGGAATAACTCATGAACAAAAAATGATAGGAAGATGCAGTTTGTACCTTAGTCATGCTGGCATATTCCTGCGTCCATTTTTTAAAGGTTTAGGGCGACTTGCACACTTCTTGATAGAAAAAAACTCAAGTAGGCGGGGTTGCTCAGAAACGATTTCAACAGCCTCCACTATGGGAGTTTTGTGCACAGAGCTGTCGGAGAGAAAAACAAAATGTACAACGGGTAATTTCGATCCCAGTATCCTGCTCAATCTTCAAAATTTTACCACCACAGGATTGCCATGTTCAAGGGCTTTCCTCTCGTACAAAACTTGATGCTCTGACGATTTTAAAGGCGGGGCTAGATGCGACGGCGCGAGCAGGCACCCATTAGAAATTGACGTACACTGTGCGTGTATACAGCGTAAACAAAGACACGGCGCAGTCAGGGTTCCAACCAACAATAAGGGGGTCATTCAAAAAATAGGCCGGACAATTAAAAACTTTCAGCTACGCTCTGGAATAACTCTGGAACAAAAAATGCTAGGAAGATGCAGTTTGTACCTTAGTCATGCTGGCATACTCCTGCGTCAATTTTTTAAAGGTTTAGGGCGACTTGCACACTTCTTGATAGAAAAAAGCTCAAGTAGGCGGGGTTGCTCAGAAACGATTTCAACAGCCTCCACTATGGGAGTTTTGTGCACAGAGCTGTCGGAGAGAAAAACAAAATGTACAACGGGTAATTTCGATCCCAGTATCCTGCTCAATCTTCAAAATTTTACCACCACAGGATTGCCATGTTCAAGGGCTTTCCTCTCGTACAAAACTTGATGCTCTGACGATTTTAAAGGCGGGGCTAGATGCGACGGCGCAAGCAGGCACCCATTAGAATTTGACGTACACTGTGCGTGTATACAGCGTATACAAAGACACGGCGCAGTCAGGGTTCCAACCAACAATAAGGGGGTCATTCAAAAAATAGGCCGGACAATTAAAAACTTTCAGCTACGCTCTGAAATAACTCTGGAACAAAAAATGCTAGGAAGATGCAGTTTGTACCTTAGTCATGCTGGCATATTCCTGCGTCCATTTTTTTAAGGTTTAGGGCGACTTGCACACTTCTTGATAGAAAAAAGCTCAAGTAGGCGGGGTTGCTCAGAAACGATTTCAACAGCCTCCACTATGGGAGTTTTGTGCACAGAGCTGTCGGAGAGAAAAACAAAATGTACAACGGGTAATTTCGATCCCAGTATCCTGCTCAATCTTCAAAATTTTACCACCACAGGATTGCCATGTTCAAGGGCTTTCCTCTCGTACAAAACTTGATGCTCTGACGATTTTAAAGGCGGGGCTAGATGCGACGGCGCAAGCAGGCACCCATTAGAATTTGACGTACACTGTGCGTGTATACAGCGTATACAAAGACACGGCGCAGTCAGGGTTCCAACCAACAATAAGGGGGTCATTCAAAAAATAGGCCGGACAATTAAAAACTTTCAGCTACGCTCTGAAATAACTCTGGAACAAAAAATGCTAGGAAGATGCAGTTTGTACCTTAGTCATGCTGGCATATTCCTGCGTCCATTTTTTAAAGGTTTAGAGCGACTTGCACACTTCTTAATAGAAAAAAGCTCAAGTAGGCGGGGTTGCTCAGAAACGATTTCAACAGCCTCCACTATGGGAGTTTTGTGCACAGAGCTGTCGGAGAGAAAAACAAAATGTACAACGGGTAATTTCGATCCCAGTATCCTGCTCAATCTTCAAAATTTTACCACCACAGGATTGCCATGTTCAAGGGCTTTCCTCTCATACAAAACTTAATGCTCTGACGATTTTCAAGGCGGGGCTAGATGCGACGGCGCGAGCAGGCACCCATTAGAAATTGACGTACACTGTGCGTGTATACAGCGTAAACAAAGACACGGCGCAGTCAGGGTTCCAACCAACAATAAGGGGGTCATTCAAAAAATAGGCCGGACACTTAAAAACTTTCAGCTACGCTCTGGAATAACTCTGGAACAAAAAATGCTAGGAAGATGCAGTTTGTACCTTAGTCATGCTGGCATACTCCTGCGTCAATTTTTTAAAGGTTTAGGGCGACTTGCACACTTCTTGATAGAAAAAAGCTCAAGTAGGCGGGGTTGCTCAGAAACGATTTCAACAGCCTCCACTATGGGAGTTTTGTGCACAGAGCTGTCGGAGAGAAAAACAAAATGTACAACGGGTAATTTCGATCCCAGTATCCTGCTCAATCTTCACAAGTTTACCACCACAGGATTGCCATGTTCAAGGGCTTTCCTCTCGTACAAAGCTTAATGCTCTGACAATTTTTAAGGCGGGGCCAGATGCGACGGCGCGAGCAGGCACCCATTAGAATTTGACGTACACTGTGCGTGTATACAGCGTATACAAAGACACGGCGCAGTCAGGGTTCCAACCAACAATAAGGGGGTCATTCAAAAAATAGGCCGGACAATTAAAAACTTTCAGCTACGCTCTGGAATAACTCATGAACAAAAAATGATAGGAAGATGCAGTTTGTACCTTAGTCATGCTGGCATATTCCTGCGTCCATTTTTTAAAGGTTTAGGGCGACTTGCACACTTCTTGATAGAAAAAAACTCAAGTAGGCGGGGTTGCTCAGAAACGATTTCAACAGCCTCCACTATGGGAGTTTTGTGCACAGAGCTGTCGGAGAGAAAAACAAAATGTACAACGGGTAATTTCGATCCCAGTATCCTGCTCAATCTTCAAAATTTTACCACCACAGGATTGCCATGTTCAAGGGCTTTCCTCTCGTACAAAACTTGATGCTCTGACGATTTTAAAGGCGGGGCTAGATGCGACGGCGCGAGCAGGCACCCATTAGAAATTGACGTACACTGTGCGTGTATACAGCGTAAACAAAGACACGGCGCAGTCAGGGTTCCAACCAACAATAAGGGGGTCATTCAAAAAATAGGCCGGACAATTAAAAACTTTCAGCTACGCTCTGGAATAACTCTGGAACAAAAAATGCTAGGAAGATGCAGTTTGTACCTTAGTCATGCTGGCATACTCCTGCGTCAATTTTTTAAAGGTTTAGGGCGACTTGCACACTTCTTGATAGAAAAAAGCTCAAGTAGGCGGGGTTGCTCAGAAACGATTTCAACAGCCTCCACTATGGGAGTTTTGTGCACAGAGCTGTCGGAGAGAAAAACAAAATGTACAACGGGTAATTTCGATCCCAGTATCCTGCTCAATCTTCAAAATTTTACCACCACAGGATTGCCATGTTCAAGGGCTTTCCTCTCGTACAAAACTTGATGCTCTGACGATTTTAAAGGCGGGGCTAGATGCGACGGCGCAAGCAGGCACCCATTAGAATTTGACGTACACTGTGCGTGTATACAGCGTATACAAAGACACGGCGCAGTCAGGGTTCCAACCAACAATAAGGGGGTCATTCAAAAAATAGGCCGGACAATTAAAAACTTTCAGCTACGCTCTGAAATAACTCTGGAACAAAAAATGCTAGGAAGATGCAGTTTGTACCTTAGTCATGCTGGCATATTCCTGCGTCCATTTTTTTAAGGTTTAGGGCGACTTGCACACTTCTTGATAGAAAAAAGCTCAAGTAGGCGGGGTTGCTCAGAAACGATTTCAACAGCCTCCACTATGGGAGTTTTGTGCACAGAGCTGTCGGAGAGAAAAACAAAATGTACAACGGGTAATTTCGATCCCAGTATCCTGCTCAATCTTCAAAATTTTACCACCACAGGATTGCCATGTTCAAGGGCTTTCCTCTCGTACAAAACTTGATGCTCTGACGATTTTAAAGGCGGGGCTAGATGCGACGGCGCAAGCAGGCACCCATTAGAATTTGACGTACACTGTGCGTGTATACAGCGTATACAAAGACACGGCGCAGTCAGGGTTCCAACCAACAATAAGGGGGTCATTCAAAAAATAGGCCGGACAATTAAAAACTTTCAGCTACGCTCTGAAATAACTCTGGAACAAAAAATGCTAGGAAGATGCAGTTTGTACCTTAGTCATGCTGGCATATTCCTGCGTCCATTTTTTAAAGGTTTAGAGCGACTTGCACACTTCTTAATAGAAAAAAGCTCAAGTAGGCGGGGTTGCTCAGAAACGATTTCAACAGCCTCCACTATGGGAGTTTTGTGCACAGAGCTGTCGGAGAGAAAAACAAAATGTACAACGGGTAATTTCGATCCCAGTATCCAGCTCAATCTTCAAAATTTTACCACCACAGGATTGCCATGTTCAAGGGCTTTCCTCTCATACAAAACTTAATGCTCTGACGATTTTCAAGGCGGGACCAGATGCGACGGCGCGAGCAGGCACCCATTAGAAATTGACGTACACTGTGCGTGTATACAGCGTAAACAAAGACACGGCGCAGTCAGGGTTCCAACCAACAATAAGGGGGTCATTCAAAAAATAGGCCGGACACTTAAAAACTTTCAGCTACGCTCTGGAATAACTCTGGAACAAAAAATGCTAGGAAGATGCAGTTTGTACCTTAGTCATGCTGGCATACTCCTGCGTCAATTTGTTAAAGGTTTAGGGCGACTTGCACACTTCTTGATAGAAAAAAGCTCAAGTAGGCGGGGTTGCTCAGAAACGATTTCAACAGCCTCCACTATGGGAGTTTTGTGCACAGAGCTGTCGGAGAGAAAAACAAAATGTACAACGGGTAATTTCGATCCCAGTATCCTGCTCAAACTTCAAAAGTTTACCACCACAGGATTGCCATGTTCAAGGGCTTTCCTCTCGTACAAAACTTGATGCTCTGACGATTTTAAAGGCGGGGCTAGATGCGACGGCGCGAGCAGGCACCCATTAGAATTTGACGTACACTGTGCGTGTATACAGCGTATACAAAGACACGGCGCAGTCAGGGTTCCAACCAACAATAAGGGGGTCATTCAAAAAATAGGCCGGACAATTAAAAACTTTCAGCTACGCTCTGAAATAACTCTGGAACAAAAAATGCTAGGAAGATGCAGTTTGTACCTTAGTCATGCTGGCATATTCCTGCGTCCATTTTTTAAAGGTTTAGAGCGACTTGCACACTTCTTAATAGAAAAAAGCTCAAGTAGGCGGGGTTGCTCAGAAACGATTTCAACAGCCTCCACTATGGGAGTTTTGTGCACAGAGCTGTCGGAGAGAAAAACAAAATGTACAACGGGTAATTTCGATCCCAGTATCCTGCTCAATCTTCAAAATTTTACCACCACAGGATTGCCATGTTCAAGGGCTTTCCTCTCATACAAAACTTAATGCTCTGACGATTTTCAAGGCGGGGCTAGATGCGACGGCGCGAGCAGGCACCCATTAGAAATTGACGTACACTGTGCGTGTATACAGCGTAAACAAAGACACGGCGCAGTCAGGGTTCCAACCAACAATAAGGGGGTCATTCAAAAAATAGGCCGGACAATTAAAAACTTTCAGCTACGCTCTGGAATAACTCTGGAACAAAAAATGCTAGGAAGATGCAGTTTGTACCTTAGTCATGCTGGCATACTCCTGCGTCAATTTTTTAAAGGTTTAGGGCGACTTGCACACTTCTTGATAGAAAAAAGCTCAAGTAGGCGGGGTTGCTCAGAAACGATTTCAACAGCCTCCACTATGGGAGTTTTGTGCACAGAGCTGTCGGAGAGAAAAACAAAATGTACAACGGGTAATTTCGATCCCAGTATCCTCCTCAATCTTCACAAGTTTACCACCACAGGATTGCCATGTTCAAGGGCTTTCCTCTCGTACAAAACTTGATGCTCTGACGATTTTAAAGGCTGGGCTAGATGCGACGGCGCGAGCAGGCACCCATTAGAATTTGACGTACACTGTGCGTGTATACAGCGTATACAAAGACACGGCGCAGTCAGGGTTCCAACCAACAATAAGGGGGTCATTCAAAAAATAGGCCGGACAATTAAAAACTTTCAGCTACGCTCTGGAATAACTCATGAACAAAAAATGATAGGAAGATGCAGTTTGTACCTTAGTCATGCTGGCATATTCCTGCGTCCATTTTTTAAAGGTTTAGGGCGACTTGCACACTTCTTGATAGAAAAAAGCTCAAGTAGGCGGGGTTGCTCAGAAACGATTTCAACAGCCTCCACTATGGGAGTTTTGTGCACAGAGCTGTCGGAGAGAAAAACAAAATGTACAACGGGTAATTTCGATCCCAGTATCCTGCTCAATCTTCAAAATTTTACCACCACAGGATTGCCATGTTCAAGGGCTTTCCTCTCGTACAAAACTTGATGCTCTGACGATTTTAAAGGCGGGGCTAGATGCGACGGCGCGAGCAGGCACCCATTAGAAATTGACGTACACTGTGCGTGTATACAGCGTAAACAAAGACACGGCGCAGTCAGGGTTCCAACCAACAATAAGGGGGTCATTCAAAAAATAGGCCGGACAATTAAAAACTTTCAGCTACGCTCTGGAATAACTCTGGAACAAAAAATGCTAGGAAGATGCAGTTTGTACCTTAGTCATGCTGGCATACTCCTGCGTCAATTTTTTAAAGGTTTAGGGCGACTTGCACACTTCTTGATAGAAAAAAGCTCAAGTAGGCGGGGTTGCTCAGAAACGATTTCAACAGCCTCCACTATGGGAGTTTTGTGCACAGAGCTGTCGGAGAGAAAAACAAAATGTACAACGGGTAATTTCGATCCCAGTATCCTGCTCAATCTTCAAAATTTTACCACCACAGGATTGCCATGTTCAAGGGCTTTCCTCTCGTACAAAACTTGATGCTCTGACGATTTTAAAGGCGGGGCTAGATGCGACGGCGCAAGCAGGCACCCATTAGAATTTGACGTACACTGTGCGTGTATACAGCGTATACAAAGACACGGCGCAGTCAGGGTTCCAACCAACAATAAGGGGGTCATTCAAAAAATAGGCCGGACAATTAAAAACTTTCAGCTACGCTCTGAAATAACTCTGGAACAAAAAATGCTAGGAAGATGCAGTTTGTACCTTAGTCATGCTGGCATATTCCTGCGTCCATTTTTTTAAGGTTTAGGGCGACTTGCACACTTCTTGATAGAAAAAAGCTCAAGTAGGCGGGGTTGCTCAGAAACGATTTCAACAGCCTCCACTATGGGAGTTTTGTGCACAGAGCTGTCGGAGAGAAAAACAAAATGTACAACGGGTAATTTCGATCCCAGTATCCTGCTCAATCTTCAAAATTTTACCACCACAGGATTGCCATGTTCAAGGGCTTTCCTCTCGTACAAAACTTGATGCTCTGACGATTTTAAAGGCGGGGCTAGATGCGACGGCGCAAGCAGGCACCCATTAGAATTTGACGTACACTGTGCGTGTATACAGCGTATACAAAGACACGGCGCAGTCAGGGTTCCAACCAACAATAAGGGGGTCATTCAAAAAATAGGCCGGACAATTAAAAACTTTCAGCTACGCTCTGGAATAACTCTGGAACAAAAAATGCTAGGAAGATGCAGTTTGTACCTTAGTCACGCTGGCATACTCCTGCGTCAATTTTTTAAAGGTTTAGGGCGACTTGCACACTTCTTGATAGAAAAAAGCTCAAGTAGGCGGGGTTGCTCAGAAACGATTTCAACAGCCTCCACTATGGGAGTTTTGTGCACAGAGCTGTCGGAGAGAAAAACAAAATGTACAACGGGTAATTTCGATCCCAGTATCCTGCTCAATCTTCAAAATTTTACCACCACAGGATTGCCATGTTCAAGGGCTTTCCTCTCGTACAAAACTTGATGCTCTGACGATTTTAAAGGCGGGGCTAGATGCGACGGCGCAAGCAGGCACCCATTAGAATTTGACGTACACTGTGCGTGTATACAGCGTATACAAAGACACGGCGCAGTCAGGGTTCCAACCAACAATAAGGGGGTCATTCAAAAAATAGGCCGGACAATTAAAAACTTTCAGCTACGCTCTGAAATAACTCTGGAACAAAAAATGCTAGGAAGATGCAGTTTGTACCTTAGTCATGCTGGCATATTCCTGCGTCCATTTTTTTAAGGTTTAGGGCGACTTGCACACTTCTTGATAGAAAAAAGCTCAAGTAGGCGGGGTTGCTCAGAAACGATTTCAACAGCCTCCACTATGGGAGTTTTGTGCACAGAGCTGTCGGAGAGAAAAACAAAATGTACAACGGGTAATTTCGATCCCAGTATCCTGCTCAATCTTCAAAATTTTACCACCACAGGATTGCCATGTTCAAGGGCTTTCCTCTCGTACAAAACTTGATGCTCTGACGATTTTAAAGGCGGGGCTAGATGCGACGGCGCAAGCAGGCACCCATTAGAATTTGACGTACACTGTGCGTGTATACAGCGTATACAAAGACACGGCGCAGTCAGGGTTCCAACCAACAATAAGGGGGTCATTCAAAAAATAGGCCGGACAATTAAAAACTTTCAGCTACGCTCTGAAATAACTCTGGAACAAAAAATGCTAGGAAGATGCAGTTTGTACCTTAGTCATGCTGGCATATTCCTGCGTCCATTTTTTAAAGGTTTAGAGCGACTTGCACACTTCTTAATAGAAAAAAGCTCAAGTAGGCGGGGTTGCTCAGAAACGATTTCAACAGCCTCCACTATGGGAGTTTTGTGCACAGAGCTGTCGGAGAGAAAAACAAAATGTACAACGGGTAATTTCGATCCCAGTATCCTGCTCAATCTTCAAAATTTTACCACCACAGGATTGCCATGTTCAAGGGCTTTCCTCTCATACAAAACTTAATGCTCTGACGATTTTCAAGGCGGGACCAGATGCGACGGCGCGAGCAGGCACCCATTAGAAATTGACGTACACTGTGCGTGTATACAGCGTAAACAAAGACACGGCGCAGTCAGGGTTCCAACCAACAATAAGGGGGTCATTCAAAAAATAGGCCGGACACTTAAAAACTTTCAGCTACGCTCTGGAATAACTCTGGAACAAAAAATGCTAGGAAGATGCAGTTTGTACCTTAGTCATGCTGGCATACTCCTGCGTCAATTTTTTAAAGGTTTAGGGCGACTTGCACACTTCTTGAAAGAAAAAAGCTCAAGTAGGCGGGGTTGCTCAGAAACGATTTCAACAGCCTCCACTATGGGAGTTTTGTGCACAGAGCTGTCGGAGAGAAAAACAAAATGTACAACGGGTAATTTCGATCCCAGTATCCTGCTCAAACTTCAAAAGTTTACCACCACAGGATTGCCATGTTCAAGGGCTTTCCTCTCGTACAAAACTTGATGCTCTGACGATTTTAAAGGCGGGGCTAGATGCGACGGCGCGAGCAGGCACACATTAGAATTTGACGTACACTGTGCGTGTATACAGCGTATACAAAGACACGGCGCAGTCAGGGTTCCAACCAACAATAAGGGGGTCATTCAAAAAATAGGCCGGACAATTAAAAACTTTCAGCTACGCTCTGAAATAACTCTGGAACAAAAAATGCTAGGAAGATGCAGTTTGTACCTTAGTCATGCTGGCATATTCCTGCGTCCATTTTTTTAAGGTTTAGGGCGACTTGCACACTTCTTGATAGAAAAAAGCTCAAGTAGGCGGGGTTGCTCAGAAACAAATTCAACAGCCTCCACTATGGGAGTTTTGTGCACAGAGCTGTCGGAGAGAAAAACAAAATGTACAACGGGTAATTTCGATCCCAGTATCCTGCTCAATCTTCAAA
Source organism: Asterias amurensis (assembly GCF_032118995.1). Lineage (NCBI taxonomy): Eukaryota > Metazoa > Echinodermata > Asteroidea > Forcipulatida > Asteriidae > Asterias > Asterias amurensis. The sequence continues at coordinate 3,976,827 of NC_092667.1, read as the reverse complement.
ATTTTACCACCACAGGATTGCCATGTTCAAGGGCTTTCCTCTCGTACAAAACTTGATGCTCTGACGATTTTAAAGGCGGGGCTAGATGCGACGGCGCAAGCAGGCACCCATTAGAATTTGACGTACACTGTGCGTGTATACAGCGTATACAAAGACACGGCGCAGTCAGGGTTCCAACCAACAATAAGGGGGTCATTCAAAAAATAGGCCGGACAATTAAAAACTTTCAGCTACGCTCTGAAATAACTCTGGAACAAAAAATGCTAGGAAGATGCAGTTTGTACCTTAGTCATGCTGGCATACTCCTGCGTCAATTTTTTAAAGGTTTAGGGCGACTTGCACACTTCTTGATAGAAAAAAACTCAAGTAGGCGGGGTTGCTCAGAAACGATTTCAACAGCCTCCACTATGGGAGTTTTGTGCACAGAGCTGTCGGAGAGAAAAACAAAATGTACAACGGGTAATTTCGATCCCAGTATCCTGCTCAATCTTCAAAATTTTACCACCACAGGATTGCCATGTTCAAGGGCTTTCCTCTCGTACAAAACTTGATGCTCTGACGATTTTAAAGGCGGGGCTAGATGCGACGGCGCAAGCAGGCACCCATTAGAATTTGACGTACACTGTGCGTGTATACAGCGTATACAAAGACACGGCGCAGTCAGGGTTCGTACCAACAATAAGGGGGTCATTCAAAAAATAGGCCGGACAATTAAAAACTTTCAGCTACGCTCTGAAATAACTCTGGAACAAAAAATGCTAGGAAGATGCAGTTTGTACCTTAGTCATGCTGGCATACTCCTGCGTCAATTTTTTTAAGGTTTAGGGCGACTTGCACACTTCTTGATAGAAAAAAGCTCAAGTAGGCGGGGTTGCTCAGAAACGATTTCAACAGCCTCCACTATGGGAGTTTTGTGCACAGAGCTGTCGGAGAGAAAAACAAAATGTACAACGGGTAATTTCGATCCCAGTATCCTGCTCAAACTTCAAAAGTTTACCACCACAGGATTGCCATGTTCAAGGGCTTTCCTCTCGTACAAAACTTGATGCTCTGACGATTTTAAAGGCGGGGCTAGATGCGACGGCGCGAGCAGGCACCCATTAGAATTTGACGTACACTGTGCGTGTATACAGCGTATACAAAGACACGGCGCAGTCAGGGTTCCAACCAACAATAAGGGGGTCATTCAAAAAATAGGCCGGACAATTAAAAACTTTCAGCTACGCTCTGAAATAACTCTGGAACAAAAAATGCTAGGAAGATGCAGTTTGTACCTTAGTCATGCTGGCATATTCCTGCGTCCATTTTTTTAAGGTTTAGGGCGACTTGCACACTTCTTGATAGAAAAAAGCTCAAGTAGGCGGGGTTGCTCAGAAACAAATTCAACAGCCTCCACTATGGGAGTTTTGTGCACAGAGCTGTCGGAGAGAAAAACAAAATGTACAACGGGTAATTTCGATCCCAGTATCCTGCTCAATCTTCAAAATTTTACCACCACAGGATTGCCATGTTCAAGGGCTTTCCTCTCGTACAAAACTTGATGCTCTGACGATTTTAAAGGCGGGGCTAGATGCGACGGCGCAAGCAGGCACCCATTAGAATTTGACGTACACTGTGCGTGTATACAGCGTATACAAAGACACGGCGCAGTCAGGGTTCGTACCAACAATAAGGGGGTCATTCAAAAAATAGGCCGGACAATTAAAAACTTTCAGCTACGCTCTGAAATAACTCATGAACAAAAAATGATAGGAAGATGCAGTTTGTACCTTAGTCATGCTGGCATATTCCTGCGTCCATTTTTTAAAGGTTTAGGGCGACTTGCACACTTCTTGATAGAAAAAAACTCAAGTAGGCGGGGTTGCTCAGAAACGATTTCAACAGCCTCCACTATGGGAGTTTTGTGCACAGAGCTGTCGGAGAGAAAAACAAAATGTACAACGGGTAATTTCGATCCCAGTATCCTGCTCAATCTTCAAAATTTTACCACCACAGGATTGCCATGTTCAAGGGCTTTCCTCTCGTACAAAACTTGATGCTCTGACGATTTTAAAGGCGGGGCTAGATGCGACGGCGCAAGCAGGCACCCATTAGAATTTGACGTACACTGTGCGTGTATACAGCGTATACAAAGACACGGCGCAGTCAGGGTTCCAACCAACAATAAGGGGGTCATTCAAAAAATAGGCCGGACAATTAAAAACTTTCAGCTACGCTCTGAAATAACTCTGGAACAAAAAATGCTAGGAAGATGCAGTTTGTACCTTAGTCATGCTGGCTAATTCCTGCGTCCATTTTTTTAAGGTTTAGGGCGACTTGCACACTTCTTGATAGAAAAAAGCTCAAGTAGGCGGGGTTGCTCAGAAACGATTTCAACAGCCTCCACTATGGGAGTTTTGTGCACAGAGCTGTCGGAGAGAAAAACAAAATGTACAACGGGTAATTTCGATCCCAGTATCCTGCTCAATCTTCAAAATTTTACCACCACAGGATTGCCATGTTCAAGGGCTTTCCTCTCATACAAAAACTTAATGCTCTGACGATTTTCAAGGCGGGACCAGATGCGACGGCGCGAGCAGGCACCCATTAGAGATTGACGTACACTGTGCGTGTATACAGCGTAAACAAAGACACGGCGCAGTCAGGGTTCCAACCAACAATAAGGGGGGTCATTCAAAAAATAGGCCGGACAATTAAAAACTTTCAGCTACGCTCTGGAATAACTCTGGAACAAAAAACGCTAGGAAGATGCAGTTTGTACCTTAGTCATGCTGGCATACTCCTGCGTCAATTTTTTAAAGGTTTAGGGCGACTTGCACACTTCTTGATAGAAAAAAGCTCAAGTAGGCGGGGTTGCTCAGAAACGATTTCAACAGCCTCCACTATGGGAGTTTTGTGCACAGAGCTGTCGGAGAGAAAAACAAAATGTACAACGGGTAATTTAGATCCCAGTATCCTGCTCAATCTTCAAAAGTTTACCACCACAGGATTGCCATGTTCAAGGGCTTTCCTCTCGTACAAAACTTAATGCTCTGACGATTTTCAAGGCGGGACCAGATGCGACGGCGCGAGCAGGCACCCATTAGAAATTGACGTACACTGTGCGTGTATACAGCGTAAACAAAGACACGGCGCAGTCAGGGTTCCAACCAACAATAAGGGGGTCATTCAAAAAATAGGCCGGACAATTAAAAACTTTCAGCTACGCTCTGAAATAACTCTGGAACAAAAAATGCTAGGAAGATGCAGTTTGTACCTTAGTCATGCTGGCATATTCCTGCGTCCATTTTTTTAAGGTTCAGGGCGACTTGCACACTTCTTGATAGAAAAAAGCTCAAGTAGGCGGGGTTGCTCAGAAACGATTTCAACAGCCTCCACTATGGGAGTTTTGTGCACAGAGCTGTCGGAGAGAAAAACAAAATGTACAACGGGTAATTTCGATCCCAGTATCCTGCTCAATCTTCAAAATTTTACCACCACAGGATTGCCATGTTCAAGGGCTTTCCTCTCATACAAAACTTAATGCTCTGACGATTTTCAAGGCGGGACCAGATGCGACGGCGCGAGCAGGCACCCATTAGAAATTGACGTACACTGTGCGTGTATACAGCGTAAACAAAGACACGGCGCAGTCAGGGTTCCAACCAACAATAAGGGGGTCATTCAAAGAATAGGCCGGACAATTAAAAACTTTCAGCTACGCTCTGGAATAACTCTGGAACAAAAAATGCTAGGAAGATGCAGTTTGTACCTTAGTCATGCTGGCATACTCCTGCGTCAATTTTTTAAAGGTTTAGGGCGACTTGCACACTTCTTGATAGAAAAAAGCTCAAGTAGGCGGGGTTGCTCAGAAACGATTTCAACAGCCTCCACTATGGGAGTTTTGTGCACAGAGCTGTCGGAGAGAAAAACAAAATGTACAACGGGTAATTTCGATCCCAGTATCCTGCTCAATCTTCAAAAGTTTACCACCACAGGATTGCCATGTTCAAGGGCTTTCCTCTCGTACAAAACTTAATGCTCTGACGATTTTCAAGGCGGGACCAGATGCGACGGCGCGAGCAGGCACCCATTAGAAATTGACGTACACTGTGCGTGTATACAGCGTAAACAAAGACACGGCGCAGTCAGGGTTCCAACCAACAATAAGGGGGTCATTCAAAAAATAGGCCGGACAATTAAAAACTTTCAGCTACGCTCTGAAATAACTCTGGAACAAAAAATGCTAGGAAGATGCAGTTTGTACCTTAGTCATGCTGGCATATTCCTGCGTCCATTTTTTTAAGGTTTAGGGCGACTTGCACACTTCTTGATAGAAAAAAGCTCAAGTAGGCGGGGTTGCTCAGAAACGATTTCAACAGCCTCCACTATGGGAGTTTTGTGCACAGAGCTGTCGGAGAGAAAAACAAAATGTACAACGGGTAATTTCGATCCCAGTATCCTGCTCAATCTTCAAAATTTTACCACCACAGGATTGCCATGTTCAAGGGCTTTCCTCTCATACAAAACTTAATGCTCTGACGATTTTCAAGGCGGGACCAGATGCGACGGCGCGAGCAGGCACCCATTAGAAATTGACGTACACTGTGCGTGTATACAGCGTAAACAAAGACACGGCGCAGTCAGGGTTCCAACCAACAATAAGGGGGTCATTCAAAAAATAGGCCGGACAATTAAAAACTTTCAGCTACGCTCTGGAATAACTCATGAACAAAAAATGATAGGAAGATGCAGTTTGTACCTTAGTCATGCTGGCATATTCCTGCGTCCATTTTTTAAAGGTTTAGGGCGACTTGCACACTTCTTGATAGAAAAAAACTCAAGTAGGCGGGGTTGCTCAGAAACGATTTCAACAGCCTCCACTATGGGAGTTTTGTGCACAGAGCTGTCGGAGAGAAAAACAAAATGTACAACGGGTAATTTCGATCCCAGTATCCTGCTCAATCTTCAAAATTTTACCACCACAGGATTGCCATGTTCAAGGGCTTTCTTCTCGTACAAAACTTGATGCTCTGACGATTTTAAAGGCGGGGCTAGATGCGACGGCGCGAGCAGGCACCCATTAGAAATTGACGTACACTGTGCGTGTATACAGCGTAAACAAAGACACGGCGCAGTCAGGGTTCCAACCAACAATAAGGGGGTCATTCAAAAAATACGCCGGACAATTAAAATCTTTCAGCTACGCTCTGGAATAACTCTGGAACAAAAAATGCTAGGAAGATGCAGTTTGTACCTTAGTCATGCTGGCATACTCCTGCGTCAATTTTTTAAAGGTTTAGGGCGACTTGCACACTTCTTGATAGAAAAAAGCTCAAGTAGGCGGGGTTGCTCAGAAACGATTTCAACAGCCTCCACTATGGGAGTTTTGTGCACAGAGCTGTCGGAGAGAAAAACAAAATGTACAACGGGTAATTTAGATCCCAGTATCCTGCTCAATCTTCAAAAGTTTACCACCACAGGATTGCCATGTTCAAGGGCTTTCCTCTCGTACAAAACTTAATGCTCTGACGATTTTCAAGGCGGGACCAGATGCGACGGCGCGAGCAGGCACCCATTAGAAATTGACGTACACTGTGCGTGTATACAGCGTAAACAAAGACACGGCGCAGTCAGGGTTCCAACCAACAATAAGGGGGTCATTCAAAAAATAGGCCGGACAATTAAAAACTTTCAGCTACGCTCTGGAATAACTCATGAACAAAAAATGATAGGAAGATGCAGTTTGTACCTTAGTCATGCTGGCATATTCCTGCGTCCATTTTTTAAAGGTTTAGGGCGACTTGCACACTTCTTGATAGAAAAAAACTCAAGTAGGCGGGGTTGCTCAGAAACGATTTCAACAGCCGCCACTATGGGAGTTTTGTGCACAGAGCTGTCGGAGAGAAAAACAAAATGTACAACGGGTAATTTCGATCCCAGTATCCTGCTCAATCTTCAAAATTTTACCACCACAGGATTGCCATGTTCAAGGGCTTTCCTCTCGTACAAAACTTGATGCTCTGACGATTTTAAAGGCGGGGCTAGATGCGACGGCGCAAGCAGGCACCCATTAGAATTTGACGTACACTGTGCGTGTATACAGCGTATACAAAGACACGGCGCAGTCAGGGTTCCAACCAACAATAAGGGGGTCATTCAAAAAATAGGCCGGACAATTAAAAACTTTCAGCTACGCTCTGAAATAACTCTGGAACAAAAAATGCTAGGAAGATGCAGATTGTACCTTAGTCACGCTGGCATATTCCTGCGTCCATTTTTTAAGGTTTAGGGCGACTTGCACACTTCTTGATAGAAAAAAGCTCAAGTAGGCGGGGTTGCTCAGAAACGATTTCAACAGCCTCCACTATGGGAGTTTTGTGCACAGAGCTGTCGGAGAGAAAAACAAAATGTACAACGGGTAATTTCGATCCCAGTATCCTGCTCAATCTTCAAAATTTTACCACCACAGGATTGCCATGTTCAAGGGCTTTCCTCTCATACAAAACTTAATGCTCTGACGATTTTCAAGGCGGGACCAGATGCGACGGCGCGAGCAGGCACCCATTAGAAATTGACGTACACTGTGCGTGTATACAGCGTAAACAAAGACACGGCGCAGTCAGGGTTCCAACCAACAATAAGGGGGTCATTCAAAAAATAGGCCGGACAATTAAAAACTTTCAGCTACGCTCTGGAATAACTCTGGAACAAAAAATGCTAGGAAGATGCAGTTTGTACCTTAGTCATGCTGGCATACTCCTGCGTCAATTTTTTAAAGGTTTAGGGCGACTTGCACACTTCTTGATAGAAAAAAGCTCAAGTAGGCGGGGTTGCTCAGAAACGATTTCAACAGCCTCCACTATGGGAGTTTTGTGCACAGAGCTGTCGGAGAGAAAAACAAAATGTACAACGGGTAATTTCGATCCCAGTATCCTGCTCAATCTTCAAAATTTTACCACCACAGGATTGCCATGTTCAAGGGCTTTCCTCTCATACAAAACTTAATGCTCTGACGATTTTCAAGGCGGGACCAGATGCGACGGCGCGAGCAGGCACCCATTAGAAATTGACGTACACTGTGCGTGTATACAGCGTAAACAAAGACACGGCGCAGTCAGGGTTCCAACCAACAATAAGGGGGTCATTCAAAAAATAGGCCGGACAATTAAAAACTTTCAGCTACGCTCTGGAATAACTCTGGAACAAAAAATGCTAGGAAGATGCAGTTTGTACCTTAGTCATGCTGGCATACTCCTGCGTCAATTTTTTAAAGGTTTAGGGCGACTTGCACACTTCTTGATAGAAAAAAGCTCAAGTAGGCGGGGTTGCTCAGAAACGATTTCAACAGCCTCCACTATGGGAGTTTTGTGCACAGAGCTGTCGGAGAGAAAAACAAAATGTACAACGGGTAATTTCGATCCCAGTATCCTGCTCAATCTTCAAAAGTTTACCACCACAGGATTGCCATGTTCAAGGGCTTTCCTCTCGTACAAAACTTAATGCTCTGACGATTTTCAAGGCGGGACCAGATGCGACGGCGCGAGCAGGCACCCATTAGAAATTGACGTACACTGTGCGTGTATACAGCGTAAACAAAGACACGGCGCAGTCAGGGTTCCAACCAACAATAAGGGGGTCATTCAAAAAATAGGCCGGACAATTAAAAACTTTCAGCTACGCTCTGAAATAACTCTGGAACAAAAAATGCTAGGAAGATGCAGTTTGTACCTTAGTCATGCTGGCATATTCCTGCGTCCATTTTTTTAAGGTTTAGGGCGACTTGCACACTTCTTGATAGAAAAAAGCTCAAGTAGGCGGGGTTGCTCAGAAACGATTTCAACAGCCTCCACTATGGGAGTTTTGTGCACAGAGCTGTCGGAGAGAAAAACAAAATGTACAACGGGTAATTTCGATCCCAGTATCCTGCTCAATCTTCAAAATTTTACCACCACAGGATTGCCATGTTCAAGGGCTTTCCTCTCGTACAAAACTTGATGCTCTGACGATTTTAAAGGCGGGGCTAGATGCGACGGCGCAAGCAGGCACCCATTAGAATTTGACGTACACTGTGCGTGTATACAGCGTATACAAAGACACGGCGCAGTCAGGGTTCCAACCAACAATAAGGGGGTCATTCAAAAAATAGGCCGGACAATTAAAAACTTTCAGCTACGCTCTGAAATAACTCTGGAACAAAAAATGCTAGGAAGATGCAGTTTGTACCTTAGTCACGCTGGCATATTCCTGCGTCCATTTTTTAAGGTTTAGGGCGACTTGCACACTTCTTGATAGAAAAAAGCTCAAGTAGGCGGGGTTGCTCAGAAACGATTTCAACAGCCTCCACTATGGGAGTTTTGTGCACAGAGCTGTCGGAGAGAAAAACAAAATGTACAACGGGTAATTTCGATCCCAGTATCCTGCTCAATCTTCAAAATTTTACCACCACAGGATTGCCATGTTCAAGGGCTTTCCTCTCATACAAAACTTAATGCTCTGACGATTTTCAAGGCGGGACCAGATGCGACGGCGCGAGCAGGCACCCATTAGAAATTGACGTACACTGTGCGTGTATACAGCGTAAACAAAGACACGGCGCAGTCAGGGTTCCAACCAACAATAAGGGGGTCATTCAAAAAATAGGCCGGACAATTAAAAACTTTCAGCTACGCTCTGGAATAACTCTGGAACAAAAAATGCTAGGAAGATGCAGTTTGTACCTTAGTCATGCTGGCATACTCCTGCGTCAATTTTTTAAAGGTTTAGGGCGACTTGCACACTTCTTGATAGAAAAAAGCTCAAGTAGGCGGGGTTGCTCAGAAACGATTTCAACAGCCTCCACTATGGGAGTTTTGTGCACAGAGCTGTCGGAGAGAAAAACAAAATGTACAACGGGTAATTTCGATCCCAGTATCCTGCTCAATCTTCAAAAGTTTACCACCACAGGATTGCCATGTTCAAGGGCTTTCCTCTCGTACAAAACTTAATGCTCTGACGATTTTCAAGGCGGGACCAGATGCGACGGCGCGAGCAGGCACCCATTAGAAATTGACGTACACTGTGCGTGTATACAGCGTAAACAAAGACACGGCGCAGTCAGGGTTCCAACCAACAATAAGGGGGTCATTCAAAAAATAGGCCGGACAATTAAAAACTTTCAGCTACGCTCTGAAATAACTCTGGAACAAAAAATGCTAGGAAGATGCAGTTTGTACCTTAGTCATGCTGGCATATTCCTGCGTCCATTTTTTTAAGGTTTAGGGCGACTTGCACACTTCTTGATAGAAAAAGCTCAAGTAGGCGGGGTTGCTCAGAAACGATTTCAACAGCCTCCACTATGGGAGTTTTGTGCACAGAGCTGTCGGAGAGAAAAACAAATGTACAACGGGTAATTTCGATCCCAGTATCCTGCTCAATCTTCAAAATTTTACCACCACAGGATTGCCATGTTCAAGGGCTTTCCTCTCGTACAAAACTTGATGCTCTGACGATTTTAAAGGCGGGGCTAGATGCGACGGCGCAAGCAGGCACCCATTAGAATTTGACGTACACTGTGCGTGTATACAGCGTATACAAAGACACGGCGCAGTCAGGGTTCCAACCAACAATAAGGGGGTCATTCAAAAAATAGGCCGGACAATTAAAAACTTTCAGCTACGCTCTGAAATAACTCTGGAACAAAAAATGCTAGGAAGATGCAGTTTGTACCTTAGTCATGCTGGCATATTCCTGCGTCCATTTTTTAAAGGTTTAGGGCGACTTGCACACTTCTTGATAGAAAAAAGCTCAAGTAGGCGGGGTTGCTCAGAAACGATTTCAACAGCCTCCACTATGGGAGTTTTGTGCACAGAGCTGTCGGAGAGAAAAACAAAATGTACAACGGGTAATTTCGATCCCAGTATCCTGCTCAATCTTCAAAATTTTACCACCACAGGATTGCCATGTTCAAGGGCTTTCCTCTCATACAAAACTTAATGCTCTGACGATTTTCAAGGCGGGACCAGATGCGACGGCGCGAGCAGGCACCCATTAGAAATTGACGTACACTGTGCGTGTATACAGCGTAAACAAAGACACGGCGCAGTCAGGGTTCCAACCAACAATAAGGGGGTCATTCAAAAAATAGGCCGGACAATTAAAAACTTTCAGCTACGCTCTGGAATAACTCTGGAACAAAAAATGCTAGGAAGATGCAGTTTGTACCTTAGTCATGCTGGCATAATCCTGCGTCAATTTTTTAAAGGTTTAGGGCGACTTGCACACTTCTTGATAGAAAAAAGCTCAAGTAGGCGGGGTTGCTCAGAAACGATTTCAACAGCCTCCACTATGGGAGTTTTGTGCACAGAGCTGTCGGAGAGAAAAACAAAATGTACAACGGGTAATTTAGATCCCAGTATCCTGCTCAATCTTCAAAAGTTTACCACCACAGGATTGCCATGTTCAAGGGCTTTCCTCTCGTACAAAACTTAATGCTCTGACGATTTTCAAGGCGGGACCAGATGCGACGGCGCGAGCAGGCACCCATTAGAAATTGACGTACACTGTGCGTGTATACAGCGTAAACAAAGACACGGCGCAGTCAGGAGGTTCCAACCAACAATAAGGGGGTCATTCAAAAAATAGGCCGGACAATTAAAAACTTTCAGCTACGCTCTGGAATAACTCATGAACAAAAAATGATAGGAAGATGCAGTTTGTACCTTAGTCATGCTGGCATATTCCTGCGTCCATTTTTTAAGGTTTAGGGCGACTTGCACACTTCTTGATAGAAAAAAGCTCAAGTAGGCGGGGTTGCTCAGAAACGATTTCAACAGCCTCCACTATGGGAGTTTTGTGCACAGAGCTGTCGGAGAGACAAACAAAATGTACAACGGGTAATTTCGATCCCAGTATCCTGCTCAATCTTCAAAATTTTACCACCACAGGATTGCCATGTTCAAGGGCTTTCCTCTCATACAAAACTTAATGCTCTGACGATTTTCAAGGCGGGACCAGATGCGACGGCGCGAGCAGGCACCCATTAGAAATTGACGTACACTGTGCGTGTATACAGCGTAAACAAAGACACGGCGCAGTCAGGGTTCCAACCAACAATAAGGGGGTCATTCAAAAAATAGGCCGGACAATTAAAAACTTTCAGCTACGCTCTGGAATAACTCATGAACAAAAAATGATAGGAAGATGCAGTTTGTACCTTAGTCATGCTGGCATATTCCTGCGTCCATTTTTTAAAGGTTTAGGGCGACTTGCACACTTCTTGATAGAAAAAACTCAAGTAGGCGGGGTTGCTCAGAAACGATTTCAACAGCCTCCACTATGGGAGTTTTGTGCACAGAGCTGTCGGAGAGAAAAACAAAATGTACAACGGGTAATTTCGATCCCAGTATCCTGCTCAATCTTCAAAATTTTACCACCACAGGATTGCCATGTTCAAGGGCTTTCCTCTCGTACAAAACTTGATGCTCTGACGATTTTAAAGGTGGGGCTAGATGCGACGGCGCAAGCAGGCACCCATTAGAATTTGACGTACACTGTGCGTGTATACAGCGTATACAAAGACACGGCGCAGTCAGGGTTCCAACCAACAATAAGGGGGTCATTCAAAAAATAGGCCGGACAATTAAAAACTTTCAGCTACGCTCTGAAATAACTCTGGAACAAAAAATGCTAGGAAGATGCAGTTTGTACCTTAGTCATGCTGGCATATTCCTGCGTCCATTTTTTTAAGGTTTAGGGCGACTTGCACACTTCTTGATAGAAAAAAGCTCAAGTAGGCGGGGTTGCTCAGAAACGATTTCAACAGCCTCCACTATGGGAGTTTTGTGCACAGAGCTGTCGGAGAGAAAAACAAAATGTACAACGGGTAATTTCGATCCCAGTATCCTGCTCAATCTTCAAAATTTTACCACCACAGGATTGCCATGTTCAAGGGCTTTCCTCTCATACAAAACTTAATGCTCTGACGATTTTCAAGGCGGGACCAGATGCGACGGCGCGAGCAGGCACCCATTAGAAATTGACGTACACTGTGCGTGTATACAGCGTAAACAAAGACACGGCGCAGTCAGGGTTCCAACCAACAATAAGGGGGTCATTCAAAAAATAGGCCGGACAATTAAAAACTTTCAGCTACGCTCTGGAATAACTCTGGAACAAAAAATGCTAGGAAGATGCAGTTTGTACCTTAGTCATGCTGGCATACTCCTGCGTCAATTTTTTAAAGGTTTAGGGCGACTTGCACACTTCTTGATAGAAAAAAGCTCAAGTAGGCGGGGTTGCTCAGAAACGATTTCAACAGCCTCCACTATGGGAGTTTTGTGCACAGAGCTGTCGGAGAGAAAAACAAAATGTACAACGGGTAATTTCGATCCCAGTATCCTGCTCAATCTTCAAAAGTTTACCACCACAGGATTGCCATGTTCAAGGGCTTTCCTCTCGTACAAAACTTAATGCTCTGACGATTTTCAAGGCGGGACCAGATGCGACGGCGCGAGCAGGCACCCATTAGAAATTGACGTACACTGTGCGTGTATACAGCGTAAACAAAGACACGGCGCAGTCAGGGTTCCAACCAACAATAAGGGGGTCATTCAAAAAATAGGCCGGACAATTAAAAACTTTCAGCTACGCTCTGAAATAACTCTGGAACAAAAAATGCTAGGAAGATGCAGTTTGTACCTTAGTCATGCTGGCATATTCCTGCGTCCATTTTTTTAAGGTTTAGGGCGACTTGCACACTTCTTGATAGAAAAAAGCTCAAGTAGGCGGGGTTGCTCAGAAACGATTTCAACAGCCTCCACTATGGGAGTTTTGTGCACAGAGCTGTCGGAGAGAAAAACAAAATGTACAACGGGTAATTTCGATCCCAGTATCCTGCTCAATCTTCAAAAGTTTACCACCACAGGATTGCCATGTTCAAGGGCTTTCCTCTCATACAAAACTTAATGCTCTGACGATTTTCAAGGCGGGACCAGATGCGACGGCGCGAGCAGGCACCCATTAGAAATTGACGTACACTGTGCGTGTATACAGCGTAAACAAAGACACGGCGCAGTCAGGGTTCCAACCAACAATAAGGGGGTCATTCAAAAAATAGGCCGGACAATTAAAAACTTTCAGCTACGCTCTGGAATAACTCATGAACAAAAAATGATAGGAAGATGCAGTTTGTACCTTAGTCATGCTGGCATATTCCTGCGTCCATTTTTTAAAGGTTTAGGGCGACTTGCACACTTCTTGATAGAAAAAAACTCAAGTAGGCGGGGTTGCTCAGAAACGATTTCAACAGCCTCCACTATGGGAGTTTTGTGCACAGAGCTGTCGGAGAGAAAAACAAAATGTACAACGGGTAATTTCGATCCCAGTATCCTGCTCAATCTTCAAAATTTTACCACCACAGGATTGCCATGTTCAAGGGCTTTCCTCTCGTACAAAACTTGATGCTCTGACGAATTTAAAGGCGGGGCTAGATGCGACGGCGCGAGCAGGCACCCATTACAAATTGACGTACACTGTGCGTGTATACAGCGTAAACAAAGACACGGCGCAGTCAGGGTTCCAACCAACAATAAGGGGGTCATTCAAAAAATAGGCCGGACAATTAAAAACTTTCAGCTACGCTCTGGAATAACTCTGGAACAAAAAATGCTAGGAAGATGCAGTTTGTACCTTAGTCATGCTGGCATACTCCTGCGTCAATTTTTTAAAGGTTTAGGGCGACTTGCACACTTCTTGATAGAAAAAAGCTCAAGTAGGCGGGGTTGCTCAGAAACGATTTCAACAGCCTCCACTATGGGAGTTTTGTGCACAGAGCTGTCGGAGAGAAAAACAAAATGTACAACGGGTAATTTCGATCCCAGTATCCTGCTCAATCTTCAAAATTTTACCACCACAGGATTGCCATGTTCAAGGGCTTTCCTCTCGTACAAAATTTAATGCTCTGACGATTTTCAAGGCGGGACCAGATGCGACGGCGCGAGCAGGCACCCATTAGAAATTGACGTACACTGTGCGTGTATACAGCGTAAACAAAGACACGGCGCAGTCAGGGTTCCAACCAACAATAAGGGGGTCATTCAAAAAATAGGCCGGACAATTAAAAACCTTCAGCTACGCTCTGGAATAACTCATGAACAAAAAATGATAGGAAGATGCAGTTTGTACCATAGTCATGCTGGCATATTCCTGCGTCCATTTTTTAAAGGTTTAGGGCGACTTGCACACTTCTTGATAGAAAAAAACTCAAGTAGGCGGGGTTGCTCAGAAACGATTTCAACAGCCTCCACTATGGGAGTTTTGTGCACAGAGCTGTCGGAGAGAAAAACAAAATGTACAACGGGTAATTTCGATCCCAGTATCCTGCTCAATCTTCAAAATTTTACCACCACAGGATTGCCATGTTCAAGGGCTTTCCTCTCGTACAAAACTTGATGCTCTGACGATTTTAAAGGCGGGGCTAGATGCGACGGCGCAAGCAGGCACCCATTAGAATTTGACGTACACTGTGCGTGTATACAGCGTATACAAAGACACGGCGCAGTCAGGGTTCCAACCAACAATAAGGGGGTCATTCAAAAAATAGGCCGGACAATTAAAAACTTTCAGCTACGCTCTGAAATAACTCTGGAACAAAAAATGCTAGGAAGATGCAGTTTGTACCTTAGTCATGCTGGCATATTCCTGCGTCCATTTTTTAAAGGTTTAGGGCGACTTGCACACTTCTTGATAGAAAAAAGCTCAAGTAGGCGGGGTTGCTCAGAAACGATTTCAACAGCCTCCACTATGGGAGTTTTGTGCACAGAGCTGTCGGAGAGAAAAACAAAATGTACAACGGGTAATTTCGATCCCAGTATCCTGCTCAATCTTCAAAATTTTACCACCACAGGATTGCCATGTTCAAGGGCTTTCCTCTCATACAAAACTTAATGCTCTGACGATTTTCAAGGCGGGACCAGATGCGACGGCGCGAGCAGGCACCCATTAGAAATTGACGTACACTGTGCGTGTATACAGCGTAAACAAAGACACGGCGCAGTCAGGGTTCCAACCAACAATAAGGGGGTCATTCAAAAAATAGGCCGGACAATTAAAAACTTTCAGCTACGCTCTGGAATAACTCTGGAACAAAAAATGCTAGGAAGATGCAGTTTGTACCTTAGTCATGCTGGCATACTCCTGCGTCAATTTTTTAAAGGTTTAGGGCGACTTGCACACTTCTTGATAGAAAAAAGCTCAAGTAGGCGGGGTTGCTCAGAAACGATTTCAACAGCCTCCACTATGGGAGTTTTGTGCACAGAGCTGTCGGAGAGAAAAACAAAATGTACAACGGGTAATTTAGATCCCAGTATCCTGCTCAATCTTCAAAAGTTTACCACCACAGGATTGCCATGTTCAAGGGCTTTCCTCTCGTACAAAACTTAATGCTCTGACGATTTTCAAGGCGGGACCAGATGCGACGGCGCGAGCAGGCACCCATTAGAAATTGACGTACACTGTGCGTGTATACAGCGTAAACAAAGACACGGCGCAGTCAGGGTTCCAACCAACAATAAGAGGTCATTCAAAAAATAGGCCGGACAATTAAAAACTTTCAGCTACGCTCTGAAATAACTCTGGAACAAAAAATGCTAGGAAGATGCAGTTTGTACCTTAGTCATGCTGGCATATTCCTGCGTCCATTTTTTTAAGGTTTAGGGCGACTTGCACACTTCTTGATAGAAAAAAGCTCAAGTAGGCGGGGTTGCTCAGAAACGATTTCAACAGCCTCCACTATGGGAGTTTTGTGCACAGAGCTGTCGGAGAGAAAAACAAAATGTACAACGGGTAATTTCGATCCCAGTATCCTGCTCAATCTTCAAAATTTTACCACCACAGGATTGCCATGTTCAAGGGCTTTCCTCTCATACAAAACTTAATGCTCTGACGATTTTCAAGGCGGGACCAGATGCGACGGCGCGAGCAGGCACCCATTAGAAATTGACGTACACTGTGCGTGTATACAGCGTAAACAAAGACACGGCGCAGTCAGGGTTCCAACCAACAATAAGGGGGTCATTCAAAAAATAGGCCGGACAATTAAAAACTTTCAGCTACGCTCTGGAATAACTCTGGAACAAAAAATGCTAGGAAGATGCAGTTTGTACCTTAGTCATGCTGGCATACTCCTGCGTCAATTTTTTAAAGGTTTAGGGCGACTTGCACACTTCTTGATAGAAAAAAGCTCAAGTAGGCGGGGTTGCTCAGAAACGATTTCAACAGCCTCCACTAT
Source organism: Asterias amurensis (assembly GCF_032118995.1). Lineage (NCBI taxonomy): Eukaryota > Metazoa > Echinodermata > Asteroidea > Forcipulatida > Asteriidae > Asterias > Asterias amurensis. The sequence continues at coordinate 3,960,581 of NC_092667.1, read as the reverse complement.
GGGAGTTTTGTGCACAGAGCTGTCGGAGAGAAAAACAAAATGTACAACGGGTAATTTCGATCCCAGTATCCTGCTCAATCTTCAAAAGTTTACCACCACAGGATTGCCATGTTCAAGGGCTTTCCTCTCGTACAAAACTTAATGCTCTGACGATTTTCAAGGCGGGACCAGATGCGACGGCGCGAGCAGGCACCCATTAGAAATTGACGTACACTGTGCGTGTATACAGCGTAAACAAAGACACGGCGCAGTCAGGGTTCCAACCAACAATAAGGGGGTCATTCAAAAAATAGGCCGGACAATTAAAAACTTTCAGCTACGCTCTGAAATAACTCTGGAACAAAAAATGCTAGGAAGATGCAGTTTGTACCTTAGTCATGCTAGCATATTCCTGCGTCCATTTTTTTAAGGTTTAGGGCGACTTGCACACTTCTTGATAGAAAAAAGCTCAAGTAGGCGGGGTTGCTCAGAAACGATTTCAACAGCCTCCACTATGGGAGTTTTGTGCACAGAGCTGTCGGAGAGAAAAACAAAATGTACAACGGGTAATTTCGATCCCAGTATCCTGCTCAATCTTCAAAATTTTACCACCACAGGATTGCCATGTTCAAGGGCTTTCCTCTCATACAAAACTTAATGCTCTGACGATTTTCAAGGCGGGACCAGATGCGACGGCGCGAGCAGGCACCCATTAGAAATTGACGTACACTGTGCGTGTATACAGCGTAAACAAAGACACGGCGCAGTCAGGGTTCCAACCAACAATAAGGGGGTCATTCAAAAAATAGGCCGGACAATTAAAAACTTTCAGCTACGCTCTGAAATAACTCTGGAACAAAAAATGCTAGGAAGATGCAGTTTGTACCTTAGTCATGCTGGCATATTCCTGCGTCCATTTTTTAAAGGTTTAGGGCGACTTGCACACTTCTTGATAGAAAAAAGCTCAAGTAGGCGGGGTTGCTCAGAAACGATTTCAACAGCCTCCACTATGGGAGTTTTGTGCACAGAGCTGTCGGAGAGAAAAACAAAATGTACAACGGGTAATTTCGATCCCAGTATCCTGCTCAATCTTCAAAATTTTACCACCACAGGATTGCCATGTTCAAGGGCTTTCCTCTCATACAAAACTTAATGCTCTGACGATTTTCAAGGCGGGACCAGATGCGACGGCGCGAGCAGGCACCCATTAGAAATTGACGTACACTGTGCGTGTATACAGCGTAAACAAAGACACGGCGCAGTCAGGGTTCCAACCAACAATAAGGGGGTCATTCAAAAAATAGGCCGGACAATTAAAAACTTTCAGCTACGCTCTGGAATAACTCTGGAACAAAAAATGCTAGGAAGATGCAGTTTGTACCTTAGTCATGCTGGCATAATCCTGCGTCAATTTTTTAAAGGTTTAGGGCGACTTGCACACTTCTTGATAGAAAAAAGCTCAAGTAGGCGGGGTTGCTCAGAAACGATTTCAACAGCCTCCACTATGGGAGTTTTGTGCACAGAGCTGTCGGAGAGAAAAACAAAATGTACAACGGGTAATTTAGATCCCAGTATCCTGCTCAATCTTCAAAAGTTTACCACCACAGGATTGCCATGTTCAAGGGCTTTCCTCTCGTACAAAACTTAATGCTCTGACGATTTTCAAGGCGGGACCAGATGCGACGGCGCGAGCAGGCACCCATTAGAAATTGACGTACACTGTGCGTGTATACAGCGTAAACAAAGACACGGCGCAGTCAGGGTTCCAACCAACAATAAGGGGGTCATTCAAAAAATAGGCCGGACAATTAAAAACTTTCAGCTACGCTCTGGAATAACTCATGAACAAAAAATGATAGGAAGATGCAGTTTGTACCTTAGTCATGCTGGCATATTCCTGCGTCCATTTTTTAAGGTTTAGGGCGACTTGCACACTTCTTGATAGAAAAAAGCTCAAGTAGGCGGGGTTGCTCAGAAACGATTTCAACAGCCTCCACTATGGGAGTTTTGTGCACAGAGCTGTCGGAGAGACAAACAAAATGTACAACGGGTAATTTCGATCCCAGTATCCTGCTCAATCTTCAAAATTTTACCACCACAGGATTGCCATGTTCAAGGGCTTTCCTCTCATACAAAACTTAATGCTCTGACGATTTTCAAGGCGGGACCAGATGCGACGGCGCGAGCAGGCACCCATTAGAAATTGACGTACACTGTGCGTGTATACAGCGTAAACAAAGACACGGCGCAGTCAGGGTTCCAACCAACAATAAGGGGGTCATTCAAAAAATAGGCCGGACAATTAAAAACTTTCAGCTACGCTCTGGAATAACTCTGGAACAACAAATGCTAGGAAGATGCAGTTTGTACCTTAGTCATGCTGGCATACTCCTGCACAATTTTGTAAAGGTTTAGGGCGACTTGCACACTTCTTGATAGAAAAAAGCTCAAGTAGGCGGGGTTGCTCAGAAACGATTTCAACAGCCTCCACTATGGGAGTTTTGTGCACAGAGCTGTCGGAGAGAAAAACAAAATGTACAACGGGTAATTTCGATCCCAGTATCCTGCTCAATCTTCAAAATTTTACCACCACAGGATTGCCATGTTCAAGGGCTTTCCTCTCATACAAAACTTAATGCTCTGACGATTTTCAAGGCGGGACCAGATGCGACGGCGCGAGCAGGCACCCATTAGAAATTGACGTACACTGTGCGTGTATACAGCGTAAACAAAGACACGGCGCAGTCAGGGTTCCAACCAACAATAAGGGGGTCATTCAAAAAATAGGCCGGACAATTAAAAACTTTCAGCTACGCTCTGGAATAACTCTGGAACAAAAAATGCTAGGAAGATGCAGTTTGTACCTTAGTCATGCTGGCATACTCCTGCGTCAATTTTGTAAAGGTTTAGGGCGACTTGCACACTTCTTGATAGAAAAAAGCTCAAGTAGGCGGGGTTGCTCAGAAACGATTTCAACAGCCTCCACTATGGGAGTTTTGTGCACAGAGCTGTCGGAGAGAAAAACAAAATGTACAACGGGTAATTTCGATCCCAGTATCCTGCTCAATCTTCAAAAGTTTACCACCACAGGATTGCCATGTTCAAGGGCTTTCCTCTCGTACAAAACTTAATGCTCTGACGATTTTCAAGGCGGGACCAGATGCGACGGCGCGAGCAGGCACCCATTAGAAATTGACGTACACTGTGCGTGTATACAGCGTAAACAAAGACACGGCGCAGTCAGGGTTCCAACCAACAATAAGGGGGTCATTCAAAAAATAGGCCGGACAATTAAAAACTTTCAGCTACGCTCTGAAATAACTCTGGAACAAAAAATGCTAGGAAGATGCAGTTTGTACCTTAGTCATGCTGGCATATTCCTGCGTCCATTTTTTTAAGGTTTAGGGCGACTTGCACACTTCTTGATAGAAAAAAGCTCAAGTAGGCGGGGTTGCTCAGAAACGATTTCAACAGCCTCCACTATGGGAGTTTTGTGCACAGAGCTGTCGGAGAGAAAAACAAAATGTACAACGGGTAATTTCGATCCCAGTATCCTGCTCAATCTTCAAAATTTTACCACCACAGGATTGCCATGTTCAAGGGCTTTCCTCTCATACAAAACTTAATGCTCTGACGATTTTCAAGGCGGGACCAGATGCGACGGCGCGAGCAGGCACCCATTAGAAATTGACGTACACTGTGCGTGTATACAGCGTAAACAAAGACACGGCGCAGTCAGGGTTCCAACCAACAATAAGGGGGTCATTCAAAAAATAGGCCGGACAATTAAAAACTTTCAGCTACGCTCTGGAATAACTCATGAACAAAAAATGATAGGAAGATGCAGTTTGTACCTTAGTCATGCTGGCATATTCCTGCGTCCATTTTTTAAAGGTTTAGGGCGACTTGCACACTTCTTGATAGAAAAAAACTCAAGTAGGCGGGGTTGCTCAGAAACGATTTCAACAGCCTCCACTATGGGAGTTTTGTGCACAGAGCTGTCGGAGAGAAAAACAAAATGTACAACGGGTAATTTCGATCCCAGTATCCTGCTCAATCTTCAAAATTTTACCACCACAGGATTGCCATGTTCAAGGGCTTTCCTCTCGTACAAAACTTGATGCTCTGACGATTTTAAAGGCGGGGCTAGATGCGACGGCGCGAGCAGGCACCCATTAGAAATTGACGTACACTGTGCGTGTATACAGCGTAAACAAAGACACGGCGCAGTCAGGGTTCCAACCAACAATAAGGGGGTCATTCAAAAAATAGGCCGGACAATTAAAAACTTTCAGCTACGCTCTGGAATAACTCTGGAACAAAAAATGCTAGGAAGATGCAGTTTGTACCTTAGTCATGCTGGCATACTCCTGCGTCAATTTTGTAAAGGTTTAGGGCGACTTGCACACTTCTTGATAGAAAAAAGCTCAAGTAGGCGGGGTTGCTCAGAAACGATTTCAACAGCCTCCACTATGGGAGTTTTGTGCACAGAGCTGTCGGAGAGAAAAACAAAATGTACAACGGGTAATTTCGATCCCAGTATCCTGCTCAATCTTCAAAATTTTACCACCACAGGATTGCCATGTTCAAGGGCTTTCCTCTCGTACAAAATTTAATGCTCTGACGATTTTCAAGGCGGGACCAGATGCGACGGCGCGAGCAGGCACCCATTAGAAATTGACGTACACTGTGCGTGTATACAGCGTAAACAAAGACACGGCGCAGTCAGGGTTCCAACCAACAATAAGGGGGTCATTCAAAAAATAGGCCGGACAATTAAAAACCTTCAGCTACGCTCTGGAATAACTCATGAACAAAAAATGATAGGAAGATGCAGTTTGTACCATAGTCATGCTGGCATATTCCTGCGTCCATTTTTTAAAGGTTTAGGGCGACTTGCACACTTCTTGATAGAAAAAAACTCAAGTAGGCGGGGTTGCTCAGAAACGATTTCAACAGCCTCCACTATGGGAGTTTTGTGCACAGAGCTGTCGGAGAGAAAAACAAAATGTACAACGGGTAATTTCGATCCCAGTATCCTGCTCAATCTTCAAAATTTTACCACCACAGGATTGCCATGTTCAAGGGCTTTCCTCTCGTACAAAACTTGATGCTCTGACGATTTTAAAGGCGGGGCTAGATGCGACGGCGCAAGCAGGCACCCATTAGAATTTGACGTACACTGTGCGTGTATACAGCGTATACAAAGACACGGCGCAGTCAGGGTTCCAACCAACAATAAGGGGGTCATTCAAAAAATAGGCCGGACAATTAAAAACTTTCAGCTACGCTCTGAAATAACTCTGGAACAGAAAATGCTAGGAAGATGCAGTTTGTACCTTAGTCATGCTGGCATATTCCTGCGTCCATTTTTTAAAGGTTTAGGGCGACTTGCACACTTCTTGATAGAAAAAAGCTCAAGTAGGCGGGGTTGCTCAGAAACGATTTCAACAGCCTCCACTATGGGAGTTTTGTGCACAGAGCTGTCGGAGAGAAAAACAAAATGTACAACGGGTAATTTCGATCCCAGTATCCTGCTCAATCTTCAAAATTTTACCACCACAGGATTGCCATGTTCAAGGGCTTTCCTCTCATACAAAACTTAATGCTCTGACGATTTTCAAGGCGGGACCAGATGCGACGGCGCGAGCAGGCACCCATTAGAAATTGACGTACACTGTGCGTGTATACAGCGTAAACAAAGACACGGCGCAGTCAGGGTTCCAACCAACAATAAGGGGGTCATTCAAAAAATAGGCCGGACAATTAAAAACTTTCAGCTACGCTCTGGAATAACTCTGGAACAAAAAATGCTAGGAAGATGCAGTTTGTACCTTAGTCATGCTGGCATACTCCTGCGTCAATTTTTTAAAGGTTTAGGGCGACTTGCACACTTCTTGATAGAAAAAAGCTCAAGTAGGCGGGGTTGCTCAGAAACGATTTCAACAGCCTCCACTATGGGAGTTTTGTGCACAGAGCTGTCGGAGAGAAAAACAAAATGTACAACGGGTAATTTAGATCCCAGTATCCTGCTCAATCTTCAAAAGTTTACCACCACAGGATTGCCATGTTCAAGGGCTTTCCTCTCGTACAAAACTTAATGCTCTGACGATTTTCAAGGCGGGACCAGATGCGACGGCGCGAGCAGGCACCCATTAGAAATTGACGTACACTGTGCGTGTATACAGCGTAAACAAAGACACGGCGCAGTCAGGGTTCCAACCAACAATAAGAGGTCATTCAAAAAATAGGCCGGACAATTAAAAACTTTCAGCTACGCTCTGAAATAACTCTGGAACAAAAAATGCTAGGAAGATGCAGTTTGTACCTTAGTCATGCTGGCATATTCCTGCGTCCATTTTTTTAAGGTTTAGGGCGACTTGCACACTTCTTGATAGAAAAAAGCTCAAGTAGGCGGGGTTGCTCAGAAACGATTTCAACAGCCTCCACTATGGGAGTTTTGTGCACAGAGCTGTCGGAGAGAAAAACAAAATGTACAACGGGTAATTTCGATCCCAGTATCCTGCTCAATCTTCAAAATTTTACCACCACAGGATTGCCATGTTCAAGGGCTTTCCTCTCATACAAAACTTAATGCTCTGACGATTTTCAAGGCGGGACCAGATGCGACGGCGCGAGCAGGCACCCATTAGAAATTGACGTACACTGTGCGTGTATACAGCGTAAACAAAGACACGGCGCAGTCAGGGTTCCAACCAACAATAAGGGGGTCATTCAAAAAATAGGCCGGACAATTAAAAACTTTCAGCTACGCTCTGGAATAACTCTGGAACAAAAAATGCTAGGAAGATGCAGTTTGTACCTTAGTCATGCTGGCATACTCCTGCGTCAATTTTTTAAAGGTTTAGGGCGACTTGCACACTTCTTGATAGAAAAAAGCTCAAGTAGGCGGGGTTGCTCAGAAACGATTTCAACAGCCTCCACTATGGGAGTTTTGTGCACAGAGCTGTCGGAGAGAAAAACAAAATGTACAACGGGTAATTTCGATCCCAGTATCCTGCTCAATCTTCAAAAGTTTACCACCACAGGATTGCCATGTTCAAGGGCTTTCCTCTCGTACAAAACTTAATGCTCTGACGATTTTCAAGGCGGGACCAGATGCGACGGCGCGAGCAGGCACCCATTAGAAATTGACGTACACTGTGCGTGTATACAGCGTAAACAAAGACACGGCGCAGTCAGGGTTCCAACCAACAATAAGGGGGTCATTCAAAAAATAGGCCGGACAATTAAAAACTTTCAGCTACGCTCTGAAATAACTCTGGAACAAAAAATGCTAGGAAGATGCAGTTTGTACCTTAGTCATGCTAGCATATTCCTGCGTCCATTTTTTTAAGGTTTAGGGCGACTTGCACACTTCTTGATAGAAAAAAGCTCAAGTAGGCGGGGTTGCTCAGAAACGATTTCAACAGCCTCCACTATGGGAGTTTTGTGCACAGAGCTGTCGGAGAGAAAAACAAAATGTACAACGGGTAATTTCGATCCCAGTATCCTGCTCAATCTTCAAAATTTTACCACCACAGGATTGCCATGTTCAAGGGCTTTCCTCTCATACAAAACTTAATGCTCTGACGATTTTCAAGGCGGGACCAGATGCGACGGCGCGAGCAGGCACCCATTAGAAATTGACGTACACTGTGCGTGTATACAGCGTAAACAAAGACACGGCGCAGTCAGGGTTCCAACCAACAATAAGGGGGTCATTCAAAAAATGGGCCGGACAATTAAAAACTTTCAGCTACGCTCTGGAATAACTCATGAACAAAAAATGATAGGAAGATGCAGTTTGTACCTTAGTCATGCTGGCATATTCCTGCGTCCATTTTTTAAAGGTTTAGGGCGACTTGCACACTTCTTGATAGAAAAAAACTCAAGTAGGCGGGGTTGCTCAGAAACGATTTCAACAGCCTCCACTATGGGAGTTTTGTGCACAGAGCTGTCGGAGAGAAAAACAAAATGTACAACGGGTAATTTCGATCCCAGTATCCTGCTCAATCTTCAAAATTTTACCACCACAGGATTGCCATGTTCAAGGGCTTTCCTCTCGTACAAAACTTGATGCTCTGACGATTTTAAAGGCGGTGCTAGATGCGACGGCGCAAGCAGGCACCCATTAGAATTTGACGTACACTGTGCGTGTATACAGCGTATACAAAGACACGGCGCAGTCAGGGTTCCAACCAACAATAAGGGGGTCATTCAAAAAATAGGCCGGACAATTAAAAACTTTCAGCTACGCTCTGAAATAACTCTGGAACAAAAAATGCTAGGAAGATGCAGTTTGTACCTTAGTCATGCTGGCATATTCCTGCGTCCATTTTTTAAAGGTTTAGGGCGACTTGCACACTTCTTGATAGAAAAAAGCTCAAGTAGGCGGGGTTGCTCAGAAACGATTTCAACAGCCTCCACTATGGGAGTTTTGTGCACAGAGCTGTCGGAGAGAAAAACAAAATGTACAACGGGTAATTTCGATCCCAGTATCCTGCTCAATCTTCAAAAGTTTACCACCACAGGATTGCCATGTTCAAGGGCTTTCCTCTCGTACAAAACTTAATGCTCTGACGATTTTCAAGGCGGGACCAGATGCGACGGCGCGAGCAGGCACCCATTAGAAATTGACGTACACTGTGCGTGTATACAGCGTAAACAAAGACACGGCGCAGTCAGGGTTCCAACCAACAATAAGGGGGTCATTCAAAAAATAGGCCGGACAATTAAAAACTTTCAGCTACGCTCTGAAATAACTCTGGAACAAAAAATGCTAGGAAGATGCAGTTTGTACCTTAGTCATGCTAGCATATTCCTGCGTCCATTTTTTTAAGGTTTAGGGCGACTTGCACACTTCTTGATAGAAAAAAGCTCAAGTAGGCGGGGTTGCTCAGAAACGATTTCAACAGCCTCCACTATGGGAGTTTTGTGCACAGAGCTGTCGGAGAGAAAAACAAAATGTACAACGGGTAATTTCGATCCCAGTATCCTGCTCAATCTTCAAAATTTTACCACCACAGGATTGCCATGTTCAAGGGCTTTCCTCTCATACAAAACTTAATGCTCTGACGATTTTCAAGGCGGGACCAGATGCGACGGCGCGAGCAGGCACCCATTAGAAATTGACGTACACTGTGCGTGTATACAGCGTAAACAAAGACACGGCGCAGTCAGGGTTCCAACCAACAATAAGGGGGTCATTCAAAAAATGGGCCGGACAATTAAAAACTTTCAGCTACGCTCTGGAATAACTCATGAACAAAAAATGATAGGAAGATGCAGTTTGTACCTTAGTCATGCTGGCATATTCCTGCGTCCATTTTTTAAAGGTTTAGGGCGACTTGCACACTTCTTGATAGAAAAAAACTCAAGTAGGCGGGGTTGCTCAGAAACGATTTCAACAGCCTCCACTATGGGAGTTTTGTGCACAGAGCTGTCGGAGAGAAAAACAAAATGTACAACGGGTAATTTCGATCCCAGTATCCTGCTCAATCTTCAAAATTTTACCACCACAGGATTGCCATGTTCAAGGGCTTTCCTCTCGTACAAAACTTGATGCTCTGACGATTTTAAAGGCGGTGCTAGATGCGACGGCGCAAGCAGGCACCCATTAGAATTTGACGTACACTGTGCGTGTATACAGCGTATACAAAGACACGGCGCAGTCAGGGTTCCAACCAACAATAAGGGGGTCATTCAAAAAATAGGCCGGACAATTAAAAACTTTCAGCTACGCTCTGAAATAACTCTGGAACAAAAAATGCTAGGAAGATGCAGTTTGTACCTTAGTCATGCTGGCATATTCCTGCGTCCATTTTTTAAAGGTTTAGGGCGACTTGCACACTTCTTGATAGGAAAAAGCTCAAGTAGGCGGGGTTGCTCAGAAACGATTTCAACAGCCTCCACTATGGGAGTTTTGTGCATAGAGCTGTCGGAGAGAAAAACAAAATGTACAACGGGTAATTTCGATCCCAGTATCCTGCTCAATCTTCAAAATTTTACCACCACAGGATTGCCATGTTCAAGGGCTTTCCTCTCATACAAAACTTAATGCTCTGACGATTTTCAAGGCGGGACCAGATGCGACGGCGCGAGCAGGCACCCATTAGAAATTGACGTACACTGTGCGTGTATACAGCGTAAACAAAGACACGGCGCAGTCAGGGTTCCAACCAACAATAAGGGGGTCATTCAAAAAATAGGCCGGACAATTAAAAACTTTCAGCTACGCTCTGGAATAACTCTGGAACAAAAAATGCTAGGAAGATGCAGTTTGTACCTTAGTCATGCTGGCATACTCCTGCGTCAATTTTTTAAAGGTTTAGGGCGACTTGCACACTTCTTGATAGAAAAAAGCTCAAGTAGGCGGGGTTGCTCAGAAACGATTTCAACAGCCTCCACTATGGGAGTTTTGTGCACAGAGCTGTCGGAGAGAAAAACAAAATGTACAACGGGTAATTTAGATCCCAGTATCCTGCTCAATCTTCAAAAGTTTACCACCACAGGATTGCCATGTTCAAGGGCTTTCCTCTCGTACAAAACTTAATGCTCTGACGATTTTCAAGGCGGGACCAGATGCGACGGCGCGAGCAGGCACCCATTAGAAATTGACGTACACTGTGCGTGTATACAGCGTAAACAAAGACACGGCGCAGTCAGGGTTCCAACCAACAATAAGGGGGTCATTCAAAAAATAGGCCGGACAATTAAAAACTTTCAGCTACGCTCTGAAATAACTCTGGAACAAAAAATGCTAGGAAGATGCAGTTTGTACCTTAGTCATGCTGGCATATTCCTGCGTCCATTTTTTTAAGGTTTAGGGCGACTTGCACACTTCTTGATAGAAAAAAGCTCAAGTAGGCGGGGTTGCTCAGAAACGATTTCAACAGCCTCCACTATGGGAGTTTTGTGCACAGAGCTGTCGGAGAGAAAAACAAAATGTACAACGGGTAATTTCGATCCCAGTATCCTGCTCAATCTTCAAAATTTTACCACCACAGGATTGCCATGTTCAAGGGCTTTCCTCTCATACAAAACTTAATGCTCTGACGATTTTCAAGGCGGGACCAGATGCGACGGCGCGAGCAGGCACCCATTAGAAATTGACGTACACTGTGCGTGTATACAGCGTAAACAAAGACACGGCGCAGTCAGGGTTCCAACCAACAATAAGGGGGTCATTCAAAAAATAGGCCGGACAATTAAAAACTTTCAGCTACGCTCTGGAATAACTCTGGAACAAAAAATGCTAGGAAGATGCAGTTTGTACCTTAGTCATGCTGGCATGCTCCTGCGTCAATTTTTTAAAGGTTTAGGGCGACTTGCACACTTCTTGATAGAAAAAAGCTCAAGTAGGCGGGGTTGCTCAGAAACGATTTCAACAGCCTCCACTATGGGAGTTTTGTGCACAGAGCTGTCGGAGAGAAAAAACAAAATGTACAACGGGTAATTTCGATCCCAGTATCCTGCTCAATCTTCAAAAGTTTACCACCACAGGATTGCCATGTTCAAGGGCTTTCCTCTCGTACAAAACTTAATGCTCTGACGATTTTCAAGGCGGGACCAGATGCGACGGCGCGAGCAGGCACCCATTAGAAATTGACGTACACTGTGCGTGTATACAGCGTAAACAAAGACACGGCGCAGTCAGGGTTCCAACCAACAATAAGGGGGTCATTCAAAAAATAGGCCGGACAATTAAAAACTTTCAGCTACGCTCTGAAATAACTCTGGAACAAAAAATGCTAGGAAGATGCAGTTTGTACCTTAGTCATGCTGGCATATTCCTGCGTCCATTTTTTTAAGGTTTAGGGCGACTTGCACACTTCTTGATAGAAAAAAGCTCAAGTAGGCGGGGTTGCTCAGAAACGATTTCAACAGCCTCCACTATGGGAGTTTTGTGCACAGAGCTGTCGGAGAGAAAAACAAAATGTACAACGGGTAATTTCGATCCCAGTATCCTGCTCAATCTTCAAAATTTTACCACCACAGGATTGCCATGTTCAAGGGCTTTCCTCTCATACAAAACTTAATGCTCTGACGATTTTCAAGGCGGGACCAGATGCGACGGCGCGAGCAGGCACCCATTAGAAATTGACGTACACTGTGCGTGTATACAGCGTAAACAAAGACACGGCGCAGTCAGGGTTCCAACCAACAATAAGGGGGTCATTCAAAAAATAGGCCGGACAATTAAAAACTTTCAGCTACGCTCTGGAATAACTCTGGAACAAAAAATGCTAGGAAGATGCAGTTTGTACCTTAGTCATGCTGGCATACTCCTGCGTCAATTTTGTAAAGGTTTAGGGCGACTTGCACACTTCTTGATAGAAAAAAGCTCAAGTAGGCGGGGTTGCTCAGAAACGATTTCAACAGCCTCCACTATGGGAGTTTTGTGCACAGAGCTGTCGGAGAGAAAAACAAAATGTACAACGGGTAATTTCGATCCCAGTATCCTGCTCAATCTTCAAAATTTTACCACCACAGGATTGCCATGTTCAAGGGCTTTCCTCTCGTACAAAACTTAATGCTCTGACGATTTTCAAGGCGGGACCAGATGCGACGGCGCGAGCAGGCACCCATTAGAAATTGACGTACACTGTGCGTGTATACAGCGTAAACAAAGACACGGCGCAGTCAGGGTTCCAACCAACAATAAGGGGGTCATTCAAAAAATAGGCCGGACAATTAAAAACTTTCAGCTACGCTCTGGAATAACTCATGAACAAAAAATGATAGGAAGATGCAGTTTGTACCTTAGTCATGCTGGCATATTCCTGCGTCCATTTTTTAAAGGTTTAGGGCGACTTGCACACTTCTTGATAGAAAAAACTCAAGTAGGCGGGGTTGCTCAGAAACGATTTCAACAGCCTCCACTATGGGAGTTTTGTGCACAGAGCTGTCGGAGAGAAAAACAAAATGTACAACGGGTAATTTCGATCCCAGTATCCTGCTCAATCTTCAAAATTTTACCACCACAGGATTGCCATGTTCAAGGGCTTTCCTCTCGTACAAAACTTGATGCTCTGACGATTTTAAAGGTGGGGCTAGATGCGACGGCGCAAGCAGGCACCCATTAGAATTTGACGTACACTGTGCGTGTATACAGCGTATACAAAGACACGGCGCAGTCAGGGTTCCAACCAACAATAAGGGGGTCATTCAAAAAATAGGCCGGACAATTAAAAACTTTCAGCTACGCTCTGAAATAACTCTGGAACAAAAAATGCTAGGAAGATGCAGTTTGTACCTTAGTCATGCTGGCATATTCCTGCGTCCATTTTTTTAAGGTTTAGGGCGACTTGCACACTTCTTGATAGAAAAAAGCTCAAGTAGGCGGGGTTGCTCAGAAACGATTTCAACAGCCTCCACTATGGGAGTTTTGTGCACAGAGCTGTCGGAGAGAAAAACAAAATGTACAACGGGTAATTTCGATCCCAGTATCCTGCTCAATCTTCAAAATTTTACCACCACAGGATTGCCATGTTCAAGGGCTTTCCTCTCGTACAAAACTTGATGCTCTGACGATTTTAAAGGCGGGGCTAGATGCGACGGCGCAAGCAGGCACCCATTAGAATTTGACGTACACTGTGCGTGTATACAGCGTATACAAAGACACGGCGCAGTCAGGGTTCCAACCAACAATAAGGGGGTCATTCAAAAAATAGGCCGGACAATTAAAAACTTTCAGCTACGCTCTGAAATAACTCTGGAACAAAAAATGCTAGGAAGATGCAGTTTGTACCTTAGTCATGCTGGCATATTCCTGCGTCCATTTTTTAAAGGTTTAGGGCGACTTGCACACTTCTTGATAGAAAAAAGCTCAAGTAGGCGGGGTTGCTCAGAAACGATTTCAACAGCCTCCACTATGGGAGTTTTGTGCATAGAGCTGTCGGAGAGAAAAACAAAATGTACAACGGGTAATTTCGATCCCAGTATCCTGCTCAATCTTCAAAATTTTACCACCACAGGATTGCCATGTTCAAGGGCTTTCCTCTCATACAAAACTTAATGCTTTGACGATTTTCAAGGCGGGACCAGATGCGACGGCGCGAGCAGGCACCCATTAGAAATTGACGTACACTGTGCGTGTATACAGCGTAAACAAAGACACGGCGCAGTCAGGGTTCCAACCAACAATAAGGGGGTCATTCAAAAAATAGGCCGGACAATTAAAAACTTTCAGCTACGCTCTGGAATAACTCTGGAACAAAAAATGCTAGGAAGATGCAGTTTGTACCTTAGTCATGCTGGCATACTCCTGCGTCAATTTTTTAAAGGTTTAGGGCGACTTGCACACTTCTTGATAGAAAAAAGCTCAAGTAGGCGGGGTTGCTCAGAAACGATTTCAACAGCCTCCACTATGGGAGTTTTGTGCACAGAGCTGTCGGAGAGAAAAACAAAATGTACAACGGGTAATTTAGATCCCAGTATCCTGCTCAATCTTCAAAAGTTTACCACCACAGGATTGCCATGTTCAAGGGCTTTCCTCTCGTACAAAACTTAATGCTCTGACGATTTTCAAGGCGGGACCAGATGCGACGGCGCGAGCAGGCACCCATTAGAAATTGACGTACACTGTGCGTGTATACAGCGTAAACAAAGACACGGCGCAGTCAGGGTTCCAACCAACAATAAGGGGGTCATTCAAAAAATAGGCCGGACAATTAAAAACTTTCAGCTACGCTCTGAAATAACTCTGGAACAAAAAATGCTAGGAAGATGCAGTTTGTACCTTAGTCATGCTGGCATATTCCTGCGTCCATTTTTTTAAGGTTGAGGGCGACTTGCACACTTCTTGATAGAAAAAAGCTCAAGTAGGCGGGGTTGCTCAGAAACGATTTCAACAGCCTCCACTATGGGAGTTTTGTGCACAGAGCTGTCGGAGAGAAAAACAAAATGTACAACGGGTAATTTCGATCCCAGTATCCTGCTCAATCTTCAAAATTTTACCACCACAGGATTGCCATGTTCAAGGGCTTTCCTCTCATACAAAACTTAATGCTCTGACGATTTTCAAGGCGGGACCAGATGCGACGGCGCGAGCAGGCACCCATTAGAATTTGACGTACACTGTGCGTGTATACAGCGTAAACAAAGACACGGCGCAGTCAGGGTTCCAACCAACAATAAGGGGGTCATTCAAAAAATAGGCCGGACAATTAAAAACTTTCAGCTACGCTCTGGAATAACTCTGGAACAAAAAATGCTAGGAAGATGCAGTTTGTACCTTAGTCATGCTGGCATACTCCTGCGTCAATTTTTTAAAGGTTTAGGGCGACTTGCACACTTCTTGATAGAAAAAAGCTCAAGTAGGCGGGGTTGCTCAGAAACGATTTCAACAGCCTCCACTATGGGAGTTTTGTGCACAGAGCTGTCGGAGAGAAAAACAAAATGTACAACGGGTAATTTCGATCCCAGTATCCTGCTCAATCTTCAAAATTTTACCACAACAGGATTGCCATGTTCAAGGGCTTTCCTCTCGTACAAAACTTAATGCTCTGACGATTTTCAAGGCGGGACCAGATGCGACGGCGCGAGCAGGCACCCATTAGAAATTGACGTACACTGTGCGTGTATACAGCGTAAACAAAGACACGGCGCAGTCAGGGTTCCAACCAACAATAAGGGGGTCATTCAAAAAATAGGCCGGACAATTAAAAACTTTCAGCTACGCTCTGGAATAACTCATGAACAAAAAATGATAGGAAGATGCAGTTTGTACCTTAGTCATGCTGGCATATTCCTGCGTCCATTTTTTAAAGGTTTAGGGCGACTTGCACACTTCTTGATAGAAAAAACTCAAGTAGGCGGGGTTGCTCAGAAACGATTTCAACAGCCTCCACTATGGGAGTTTTGTGCACAGAGCTGTCGGAGAGAAAAACAAAATGTACAACGGGTAATTTCGATCCCAGTATCCTGCTCAATCTTCAAAATTTTACCACCACAGGATTGCCATGTTCAAGGGCTTTCCTCTCGTACAAAACTTGATGCTCTGACGATTTTAAAGGTGGGGCTAGATGCGACGGCGCAAGCAGGCACCCATTAGAATTTGACGTACACTGTGCGTGTATACAGCGTATACAAAGACACGGCGCAGTCAGGGTTCCAACCAACAATAAGGGGGTCATTCAAAAAATAGGCCGGACAATTAAAAACTTTCAGCTACGCTCTGAAATAACTCTGGAACAAAAAATGCTAGGAAGATGCAGTTTGTACCTTAGTCATGCTGGCATATTCCTGCGTCCATTTTTTTAAGGTTTAGGGCGACTTGCACACTTCTTGATAGAAAAAAGCTCAAGTAGGCGGGGTTGCTCAGAAACGATTTCAACAGCCTCCACTATGGGAGTTTTGTGCACAGAGCTGTCGGAGAGAAAAACAAAATGTACAACGGGTAATTTCGATCCCAGTATCCTGCTCAATCTTCAAAATTTTACCACCACAGGATTGCCATGTTCAAGGGCTTTCCTCTCATACAAAACTTAATGCTCTGACGATTTTCAAGGCGGGACCAGATGCGACGGCGCGAGCAGGCACCCATTAGAAATTGACGTACACTGTGCGTGTATACAGCGTAAACAAAGACACGGCGCAGTCAGGGTTCCAACCAACAATAAGGGGGTCATTCAAAAAATAGGCCGGACAATTAAAAACTTTCAGCTACGCTCTGGAATAACTCTGGAACAAAAAATGCTAGGAAGATGCAGTTTGTACCTTAGTCATGCTGGCATACTCCTGCGTCAATTTTTTAAAGGTTTAGGGCGACTTGCACACTTCTTGATAGAAAAAAGCTCAAGTAGGCGGGGTTGCTCAGAAACGATTTCAACAGCCTCCACTATGGGAGTTTTGTGCACAGAGCTGTCGGAGAGAAAAACAAAATGTACAACGGGTAATTTCGATCCCAGTATCCTGCTCAATCTTCAAAAGTTTACCACCACAGGATTGCCATGTTCAAGGGCTTTCCTCTCGTACAAAACTTAATGCTCTGACGATTTTCAAGGCGGGACCAGATGCGACGGCGCGAGCAGGCACCCATTAGAAATTGACGTACACTGTGCGTGTATACAGCGTAAACAAAGACACGGCGCAGTCAGGGTTCCAACCAACAATAAGGGGGTCATTCAAAAAATAGGCCGGACAATTAAAAACTTTCAGCTACGCTCTGAAATAACTCTGGAACAAAAAATGCTAGGAAGATGCAGTTTGTACCTTAGTCATGCTGGCATATTCCTGCGTCCATTTTTTTAAGGTTTAGGGCGACTTGCACACTTCTTGATAAAAAAAAGCTCAAGTAGGCGGGGTTGCTCAGAAACGATTTCAACAGCCTCCACTATGGGAGTTTTGTGCACAGAGCTGTCGGAGAGAAAAACAAAATGTACAACGGGTAATTTCGATCCCAGTATCCTGCTCAATCTTCAAAATTTTACCACCACAGGATTGCCATGTTCAAGGGCTTTCCTCTCATACAAAACTTAATGCTCTGACGATTTTCAAGGCGGGACCAGATGCGACGGCGCGAGCAGGCACCCATTAGAAATTGACGTACACTGTGCGTGTATACAGCGTAAACAAAGACACGGCGCAGTCAGGGTTCCAACCAACAATAAGGGGGTCATTCAAAAAATAGGCCGGACAATTAAAAACTTTCAGCTACGCTCTGGAATAACTCATGAACAAAAAATGATAGGAAGATGCAGTTTGTACCTTAGTCATGCTGGCATATTCCTGCGTCCATTTTTTAAAGGTTTAGGGCGACTTGCACACTTCTTGATAGAAAAAAGCTCAAGTAGGCGGGGTTGCTCAGAAACGATTTCAACAGCCTCCACTATGGGAGTTTTGTGCACAGAGCTGTCGGAGAGAAAAACAAAATGTACAACGGGTAATTTCGATCCCAGTATCCTGCTCAATCTTCAAAATTTTACCACCACAGGATTGCCATGTTCAAGGGCTTTCCTCTCATACAAAACTTAATGCTCTGACGATTTTCAAGGCGGGACCAGATGCGACGGCGCGAGCAGGCACCCATTAGAAATTGACGTACACTGTGCGTGTATACAGCGTAAACAAAGACACGGCGCAGTCAGGGTTCCAACCAACAATAAGGGGGTCATTCAAAAAATAGGCCGGACAATTAAAAACTTTCAGCTACGCTCTGGAATAACTCTGGAACAAAAAATGCTAGGAAGATGCAGTTTGTACCTTAGTCATGCTGGCATACTCCTGCGTCAATGTTTTAAAGGTTTAGGGCGACTTGCACACTTCTTGATAGAAAAAAACTCAAGTAGGCGGGGTTGCTCAGAAACGATTTCAACAGCCTCCACTATGGGAGTTTTGTGCACAGAGCTGTCGGAGAGAAAAACAAAATGTACAACGGGTAATTTAGATCCCAGTATCCTGCTCAATCTTCAAAAGTTTACCACCACAGGATTGCCATGTTCAAGGGCTTTCCTCTCGTACAAAACCTAATGCTCTGACGATTTTCAAGGCGGGACCAGATGCGACGGCGCGAGCAGGCACCCATTAGAAATTGACGTACACTGTGCGTGTATACAGCGTAAACAAAGACACGGCGCAGTCAGGGTTCCAACCAACAATAAGGGGGTCATTCAAAAAATAGGCCGGACAATTAAAAACTTTCAGCTACGCTCTGAAATAACTCTGGAACAAAAAATGCTAGGAAGATGCAGTTTGTACCTTAGTCATGCTGGCATATTCCTGCGTCCATTTTTTTAAGGTTTAGGGCGACTTGCACACTTCTTGATAGAAAAAAGCTCAAGTAGGCGGGGTTGCTCAGAAACGATTTCAACAGCCTCCACTATGGGAGTTTTGTGCACAGAGCTGTCGGAGAGAAAAACAAAATGTACAACGGGTAATTTCGATCCCAGTATCCTGCTCAATCTTCAAAATTTTACCACCACAGGATTGCCATGTTCAAGGGCTTTCCTCTCATACAAAACTTAATGCTCTGACGATTTTCAAGGCGGGACCAGATGCGACGGCGCGAGCAGGCACCCATTAGAAATTGACGTACACTGTGCGTGTATACAGCGTAAACAAAGACACGGCGCAGTCAGGGTTCCAACCAACAATAAGGGGGTCATTCAAAAAATAGGCCGGACAATTAAAAACTTTCAGCTACGCTCTGGAATAACTCTGGAACAAAAAATGCTAGGAAGATGCAGTTTGTACCTTAGTCATGCTGGCATACTCCTGCGTCAATTTTTTAAAGGTTTAGGGCGACTTGCACACTTCTTGATAGAAAAAAACTCAAGTAGGCGGGGTTGCTCAGAAACGATTTCAACAGTCTCCACTATGGGAGTTTTGTGCACAGAGCTGTCGGAGAGAAAAACAAAATGTACAACGGGTAATTTCGATCCCAGTATCCTGCTCAATCTTCAAAATTTTACCACCACAGGATTGCCATGTTCAAGGGCTTTCCTCTCGTACAAAACTTGATGCTCTGACGATTTTAAAGGCGGGGCTAGATGCGACGGCGCAAGCAGGCACCCATTAGAATTTGACGTACACTGTGCGTGTATACAGCGTATACAAAGACACGGCGCAGTCAGGGTTCCAACCAACAATAAGGGGGTCATTCAAAAAATAGGCCGGACAATTAAAAACTTTCAGCTACGCTCTGAAATAACTCTGGAACAAAAAATGCTAGGAAGATGCAGTTTGTACCTTAGTCATGCTGGCATATTCCTGCGTCCATTTTTTTAAGGTTTAGGGCGACTTGCACACTTCTTGATAGAAAAAAGCTCAAGTAGGCGGGGTTGCTCAGAAACGATTTCAACAGCCTCCACTATGGGAGTTTTGTGCACAGAGCTGTCGGAGAGAAAAACAAAATGTACAACGGGTAATTTCGATCCCAGTATCCTGCTCAATCTTCAAAATTTTACCACCACAGGATTGCCATGTTCAAGGGCTTTCCTCTCATACAAAACTTAATGCTCTGACGATTTTCAAGGCGGGACCAGATGCGACGGCGCGAGCAGGCACCCATTAGAAATTGACGTACACTGTGCGTGTATACAGCGTAAACAAAGACACGGCGCAGTCAGGGTTCCAACCAACAATAAGGGGGTCATTCAAAAAATAGGCCGGACAATTAAAAACTTTCAGCTACGCTCTGGAATAACTCTGGAACAAAAAATGCTAGGAAGATGCAGTTTGTACCTTAGTCATGCTGGCATACTCCTGCGTCAATTTTGTAAAGGTTTAGGGCGACTTGCACACTTCTTGATAGAAAAAAGCTCAAGTAGGCGGGGTTGCTCAGAAACGATTTCAACAGCCTCCACTATGGGAGTTTTGTGCACAGAGCTGTCGGAGAGAAAAACAAAATGTACAACGGGTAATTTCGATCCCAGTATCCTGCTCAATCTTCAAAATTTTACCACCACAGGATTGCCATGTTCAAGGGCTTTCCTCTCGTACAAAACTTGATGCTCTGACGATTTTAAAGGTGGGGCTAGATGCGACGGCGCAAGCAGGCACCCATTAGAATTTGACGTACACTGTGCGTGTATACAGCGTATACAAAGACACGGCGCAGTCAGGGTTCCAACCAACAATAAGGGGGTCATTCAAAAAATAGGCCGGACAATTAAAAACTTTCAGCTACGCTCTGAAATAACTCTGGAACAAAAAATGCTAGGAAGATGCAGTTTGTACCTTAGTCATGCTGGCATATTCCTGCGTCCATTTTTTTAAGGTTTAGGGCGACTTGCACACTTCTTGATAGAAAAAAGCTCAAGTAGGCGGGGTTGCTCAGAAACGATTTCAACAGCCTCCACTATGGGAGTTTTGTGCACAGAGCTGTCGGAGAGAAAAACAAAATGTACAACGGGTAATTTCGATCCCAGTATCCTGCTCAATCTTCAAAATTTTACCACCACAGGATTGCCATGTTCAAGGGCTTTCCTCTCATACATAACTTAATGCTCTGACGATTTTCAAGGCGGGACCAGATGCGACGGCGCGAGCAGGCACCCATTAGAAATTGACGTACACTGTGCGTGTATACAGCGTAAACAAAGACACGGCGCAGTCAGGGTTCCAACCAACAATAAGGGGGTCATTCAAAAAATAGGCCGGACAATTAAAAACTTTCAGCTACGCTCTGGAATAACTCTGGAACAAAAAATGCTAGGAAGATGCAGTTTGTACCTTAGTCATGCTGGCATACTCCTGCGTCAATTTTTTAAAGGTTTAGGGCGACTTGCACACTTCTTGATAGAAAAAAGCTCAAGTAGGCGGGGTTGCTCAGAAACGATTTCAACAGCCTCCACTATGGGAGTTTTGTGCACAGAGCTGTCGGAGAGAAAAACAAAATGTACAACGGGTAATTTCGATCCCAGTATCTTGCTCAATCTTCAAAAGTTTACCACCACAGGATTGCCATGTTCAAGGGCTTTCCTCTCGTACAAAACTTGATGCTCTGACGATTTTAAAGGCGGGGCTAGATGCGACGACGCGAGCAGGCACCCATTAGAATTTGACGTACACTGTGCGTGTATACAGCGTAAACAAAGACACGGCGCAGTCAGGGTTCCAACCAACAATAAGGGGGTCATTCAAAAAATAGGCCGGACAATTAAAAACTTTCAGCTACGCTGTGAAATAACTCTGGAACAAAAAATGCTAGGAAGATGCAGTTTGTACCTTAGTCATGCTGGCATATTCCTGCGTCAATTTTGTAAAGGTTTAGGGCGACTTGCACACTTCTTGATAGAAAAAAGCTCAAGTAGGCGGGGTTGCTCAGAAACGATTTCAACAGCCTCCACTATGGGAGTTTTGTGCACAGAGCTGTCGGAGAGAAAAACAAAATGTACAACGGGTAATTTCGATCCCAGTATCCTGCTCAATCTTCACAATTTTACCACCACAGGATTGCCATGTTCAAGGGCTTTCCTCTCGTACAAAACTTGATGCTCTGACGATTTTAAAGGCGGGGCCAGATGCGACGGCGCGAGCAGGCACCCATTAGAATTTGACGTACACTGTGCGTGTATACAGCGTAAACAAAGACACGGCGCAGTCAGGGTTCCAACCAACAATAAGGGGGTCATTCAAAAAATAGGCCGGACAATTAAAAACTTTCAGCTACGCTCTGAAATAACTCTGGAACAAAAAATGATAGGAAGATGCAGTTTGTACCTTAGTCATGCTGGCATATTCCTGCGTCCATTTCTTAAAGGTTTAGGGCGACTTGCACACTTCTTGATAGAAAAAAACTCAAGTAGGCGGGGTTGCTCAGAAACGATTTCAACAGCCTCCACTATGGGAGTTTTGTGCACAGAGCTGTCGGAGAGAAAAACAAAATGTACAACGGGTAATTTCGATCCCAGTATCATGCTCAATCTTCAAAATTTTACCACCACAGGATTGCCATGTTCAAGGGCTTTCCTCTCATACAAATCTTAATGCTCTGACGATTTTCAAGGCGGGACCAGATGCGACGGCGCGAGCAGGCACCCATTAGAAATTGACGTACACTGTGCGTGTATACAGCGTAAACAAAGACACGGCGCAGTCAGGGTTCCAACCAACAATAAGGGGGTCATTCAAAAAATAGGCCGGACAATTAAAAACTTTCAGCTACGCTCTGAAATAACTCTGGAACAAAAATGCTAGGAAGATGCAGTTTGTACCTTAGTCATGCTGGCATATTCCTGCGTCCATTTTTTTAAGGTTGAGGGCGACTTGCACACTTCTTGATAGAAAAAAGCTCAAGTAGGCGGGGTTGCTCAGAAACGATTTCAACAGCCTCCACTATGGGAGTTTTGTGCACAGAGCTGTCGGAGAGAAAAACAAAATGTACAACGGGTAATTTCGATCCCAGTATCCTGCTCAATCTTCAAAATTTTACCACCACAGGATTGCCATGTTCAAGGGCTTTCCTCTCGTACAAAACTTGATGCTCTGACGATTTTAAAGGCGGGGCTAGATGCGACGGCGCGAGCAGGCACCCATTAGAATTTGACGTACACTGTGCGTGTATACAGCGTAAACAAAGACACGGCGCAGTCAGGGTTCCAACCAACAATAAGGGGGTCATTCAAAAAATAGGCCGGACAATTAAAAACTTTCAGCTACGCTCTGAAATAACTCTGGAACAAAAAATGCTAGGAAGATGCAGTTTGTACCTTAGTCATGCTGGCATATTCCTGCGTCAACTTTGTAAAGGTTTAGGGCGACTTGCACACTTCTTGATAGAAAAAAGCTCAAGTAGGCGGGGTTGCTCAGAAACGATTTCAACAGCCTCCACTATGGGAGTTTTGTGCACAGAGCTGTCGGAGAGAAAAACAAAATGTACAACGGGTAATTTCGATCCCAGTATCCTGCTCAATCTTCAAAATTTTACCACCACAGGATTGCCATGTTCAAGGGCTTTCCTCTCGTACAAAACTTGATGCTCTGACGATTTTAAAGGTGGGGCTAGATGCGACGGCGCAAGCAGGCACCCATTAGAATTTGACGTACACTGTGCGTGTATACAGCGTATACAAAGACACGGCGCAGTCAGGGTTCCAACCAACAATAAGGGGGTCATTCAAAAAATAGGCCGGACAATTAAAAACTTTCAGCTACGCTCTGAAATAACTCTGGAACAAAAAATGCTAGGAAGATGCAGTTTGTACCTTAGTCATGCTGGCATATTCCTGCGTCCATTTTTTTAAGGTTTAGGGCGACTTGCACACTTCTTGATAGAAAAAAGCTCAAGTAGGCGGGGTTGCTCAGAAACGATTTCAACAGCCTCCACTATGGGAGTTTTGTGCACAGAGCTGTCGGAGAGAAAAACAAAATGTACAACGGGTAATTTCGATCCCAGTATCCTGCTCAATCTTCAAAATTTTACCACCACAGGATTGCCATGTTCAAGGGCTTTCCTCTCATACATAACTTAATGCTCTGACGATTTTCAAGGCGGGACCAGATGCGACGGCGCGAGCAGGCACCCATTAGAAATTGACGTACACTGTGCGTGTATACAGCGTAAACAAAGACACGGCGCAGTCAGGGTTCCAACCAACAATAAGGGGGTCATTCAAAAAATAGGCCGGACAATTAAAAACTTTCAGCTACGCTCTGGAATAACTCTGGAACAAAAAATGCTAGGAAGATGCAGTTTGTACCTTAGTCATGCTGGCATACTCCTGCGTCAATTTTTTAAAGGTTTAGGGCGACTTGCACACTTCTTGATAGAAAAAAGCTCAAGTAGGCGGGGTTGCTCAGAAACGATTTCAACAGCCTCCACTATGGGAGTTTTGTGCACAGAGCTGTCGGAGAGAAAAACAAAATGTACAACGGGTAATTTCGATCCCAGTATCTTGCTCAATCTTCAAAAGTTTACCACCACAGGATTGCCATGTTCAAGGGCTTTCCTCTCGTACAAAACTTGATGCTCTGACGATTTTAAAGGCGGGGCTAGATGCGACGACGCGAGCAGGCACCCATTAGAATTTGACGTACACTGTGCGTGTATACAGCGTAAACAAAGACACGGCGCAGTCAGGGTTCCAACCAACAATAAGGGGGTCATTCAAAAAATAGGCCGGACAATTAAAAACTTTCAGCTACGCTGTGAAATAACTCTGGAACAAAAAATGCTAGGAAGATGCAGTTTGTACCTTAGTCATGCTGGCATATTCCTGCGTCAATTTTGTAAAGGTTTAGGGCGACTTGCACACTTCTTGATAGAAAAAAGCTCAAGTAGGCGGGGTTGCTCAGAAACGATTTCAACAGCCTCCACTATGGGAGTTTTGTGCACAGAGCTGTCGGAGAGAAAAACAAAATGTACAACGGGTAATTTCGATCCCAGTATCCTGCTCAATCTTCACAATTTTACCACCACAGGATTGCCATGTTCAAGGGCTTTCCTCTCGTACAAAACTTGATGCTCTGACGATTTTAAAGGCGGGGCCAGATGCGACGGCGCGAGCAGGCACCCATTAGAATTTGACGTACACTGTGCGTGTATACAGCGTAAACAAAGACACGGCGCAGTCAGGGTTCCAACCAACAATAAGGGGGTCATTCAAAAAATAGGCCGGACAATTAAAAACTTTCAGCTACGCTCTGAAATAACTCTGGAACAAAAAATGATAGGAAGATGCAGTTTGTACCTTAGTCATGCTGGCATATTCCTGCGTCCATTTCTTAAAGGTTTAGGGCGACTTGCACACTTCTTGATAGAAAAAAACTCAAGTAGGCGGGGTTGCTCAGAAACGATTTCAACAGCCTCCACTATGGGAGTTTTGTGCACAGAGCTGTCGGAGAGAAAAACAAAATGTACAACGGGTAATTTCGATCCCAGTATCATGCTCAATCTTCAAAATTTTACCACCACAGGATTGCCATGTTCAAGGGCTTTCCTCTCATACAAATCTTAATGCTCTGACGATTTTCAAGGCGGGACCAGATGCGACGGCGCGAGCAGGCACCCATTAGAAATTGACGTACACTGTGCGTGTATACAGCGTAAACAAAGACACGGCGCAGTCAGGGTTCCAACCAACAATAAGGGGGTCATTCAAAAAATAGGCCGGACAATTAAAAACTTTCAGCTACGCTCTGAAATAACTCTGGAACAAAAATGCTAGGAAGATGCAGTTTGTACCTTAGTCATGCTGGCATATTCCTGCGTCCATTTTTTTAAGGTTGAGGGCGACTTGCACACTTCTTGATAGAAAAAAGCTCAAGTAGGCGGGGTTGCTCAGAAACGATTTCAACAGCCTCCACTATGGGAGTTTTGTGCACAGAGCTGTCGGAGAGAAAAACAAAATGTACAACGGGTAATTTCGATCCCAGTATCCTGCTCAATCTTCAAAATTTTACCACCACAGGATTGCCATGTTCAAGGGCTTTCCTCTCGTACAAAACTTGATGCTCTGACGATTTTAAAGGCGGGGCTAGATGCGACGGCGCGAGCAGGCACCCATTAGAATTTGACGTACACTGTGCGTGTATACAGCGTAAACAAAGACACGGCGCAGTCAGGGTTCCAACCAACAATAAGGGGGTCATTCAAAAAATAGGCCGGACAATTAAAAACTTTCAGCTACGCTCTGAAATAACTCTGGAACAAAAAATGCTAGGAAGATGCAGTTTGTACCTTAGTCATGCTGGCATATTCCTGCGTCAACTTTGTAAAGGTTTAGGGCGACTTGCACACTTCTTGATAGAAAAAAGCTCAAGTAGGCGGGGTTGCTCAGAAACGATTTCAACAGCCTCCACTATGGGAGTTTTGTGCACAGAGCTGTCGGAGAGAAAAACAAAATGTACAACGGGTAATTTCGATCCCAGTATCATGCTTAATCTTCAAAATTTTACCACCACAGGATGGCCATGTTCAAGGGCTTTTCTCTCGTACAAAACTTAATGCTCTGACGAATTTCAAGGCGGGGCTAGATGCAACGGCGCGAGCAGGCACCCATTAGAATTTGACGTACACTGTGCGTGTATACAGCGTAAACAAAGACACGGCGCAGTCAGGGTTCCAACCAACAATAAGGGGGTCATTCAAAAAATAGGCCGCACAATTAAAAACTACCAGCTACGCTCTGAAATAACTCTGGAACAAAAAAATGCTAGGAAGATGCAGTTTGTACCTTAGTCATGCTGGCATATTCCTGCGTCAATTTTGTAAATGTTTAGGGCGACTTGCACACTTCTTGATAGAAAAAAGCTCAAGTAGGCGGGGTTGCTCAGAAACGATTTCAACAGCCTCCACTATGGGAGTTTTGTGCACAGAGCTGTCGGAGAGAAAAACAAAATGTACAACGGGTAATTTCGATCCCAGTATCATGCTTAATCTTCAAAATTTTACCACCACAGGATGGCCATGTTCAAGGGCTTTCCTCTCGTACAAAACTTAATGCTCTGACGAATTTCAAGGCGGAACCAGATGCGACGGCGCGAGCAGGCACCCATTAGAAATTGACATACACTGTGCGTGTATACAGCGTAAACAAAGACACGGCGCAGTCAGGGTTCCAACCAACAATAAGGGGGTCATTCAAAAAATAGGCCGGTCAATTAAAAACTTTCAGCTACGCTCTGGAATAACTCATGAACAAAAATGATAGGAAGATGCAGTTTGTACCTTAGTCATGCTGGCATATTCCTGCGTCCATTTGTTAAAGGTTTAGGGCGACTTGCACACTTCTTGCTAGAAAAAAACTCAAGTAGGCGGGGTTGCTCAGAAACGATTTCAACAGCCTCCACTATGGGAGTTTTGTGCACAGAGCTGTCGGAGAGAAAAACAAAATGTACAACGGGTAATTTCGATCCCAGTATCCTGCTCAATCTTCAAAATTTTACCACCACAGGATTGCCATGTTCAAGGGCTTTCCTCTCATACAAAACTTAATGCTCTGACGATTTTCAAGGCGGGACCAGATGCGACGGCGCGAGCAGGCACCCATTAGAAATTGACGTACACTGTGCGTGTATACAGCGTAAACAAAGACACGGCGCAGTCAGGGTTCCAACCAACAATAAGGGGGTCATTCAAAAAATAGGCCGGACAATTAAAAACTTTCAGCTACGCTCTGAAATAACTCTGGAACAAAAAATGCTAGGAAGATGCAGTTTGTACCTTAGTCATGCTGGCATATTCCTGCGTCAATTTTGTAAAGGTTTAGGGCGACTTGCACACTTCTTGATAGAAAAAAGCTCAAGTAGGCGGGGTTGCTCAGAAACGATTTCAACAGCCTCCACTATGGGAGTTTTGTGCACAGAGCTGTCGGAGAGAAAAACAAAATGTACAACGGGTAATTTCGATCCCAGTATCCTGCTCAATCTTCAAAATTTTACCACCACAGGATTGCCATGTTCAAGGGCTTTCCTCTCGTACAAAACTTGATGCTCTGACGATTTTAAAGGCGGGGCTAGATGCGACGGCGCGAGCAGGCACCCATTAGAATTTGACGTACACTGTGCGTCTATACAGCGTAAACAAAGACACGGCGCAGTCAGGGTTCCA
Organism: Asterias amurensis; assembly: GCF_032118995.1. Taxonomy (NCBI): domain Eukaryota; kingdom Metazoa; phylum Echinodermata; class Asteroidea; order Forcipulatida; family Asteriidae; genus Asterias; species Asterias amurensis. The sequence goes on along the minus strand of NC_092667.1, from coordinate 3,932,605 downwards.
ACCAACAATAAGGGGGTCATTCAAAAAATAGGCCGGACAATTAAAAACTTTCAGCTACGCTCTGAAATAACTCTGGAACAAAAAATGCTAGGAAGATGCAGTTTGTACCTTAGTCATGCTGGCATATTCCTGCTTCCATTTTTTTAAGGTTTAGGGCGACTTGCACACTTCTTGATAGAAAAAAGCTCAAGTAGGCGGGGTTGCTCAGAAACGATTTCAACAGCCTCCACTATGGGAGTTTTGTGCACAGAGCTGTCGGAGAGAAAAACAAAATGTACAACGGGTAATTTCGATCCCAGTATCCTGCTCAATCTTCAAAATTTTACCACCACAGGATTGCCATGTTCAAGGGCTTTCCTCTCGTACAAAACTTGATGCTCTGACGATTTTCAAGGCGGGACCAGATGCGACGGCGCGAGCAGGCACCCATTAGAAATTGACGTACACTGTGCGTGTATACAGCGTAAACAAAGACACGGCGCAGTCAGGGTTCCAACCAACAATAAGGGGGTCATTCAAAAAATAGGCCGGACAATTAAAAACTTTCAGCTACGCTCTGGAATAACTCTGGAACAAAAAATGCTAGGAAGATGCAGTTTGTACCTTAGTCATGCTGGCATACTCCTGCGTCAATTTTTTAAAGGTTCAGGGCGACTTGCACACTTCTTGATAGAAAAAAGCTCAAGTAGGCGGGGTTGCTCAGAAACGATTTCAACAGCCTCCACTATGGGAGTTTTGTGCACAGAGCTGTCGGAGAGAAAAACAAAATGTACAACGGGTAATTTCGATCCCAGTATCCTGCTCAATCTTCAAAATTTTACCACCACAGGATTGCCATGTTCAAGGGCTTTCCTCTCGTACAAACCTTGATGCTCTGACGATTTTAAAGGCGGGGCTAGATGCGACGGCGCGAGCAGGCACCCATTAGAATTTGACGTACACTGTGCGTGTATACAGCGTAAACAAAGACACGGCGCAGTCAGGGTTCCAACCAACAATAAGGGGGTCATTCAAAAAATAGGCCGGACAATTAAAAACTTCCAGCTACGCTCTGAAATAACTCTGGAACAAAAAATGCTAGGAAGATGCAGTTTGTACCTTAGTCACGCTGGCATATTCCTGCGTCAATTTTGTAAAGGTTTAGGGCGACTTGCACACTTCTTGATAGAAAAAACTCAAGTAGGCGGGGTTGCTCAGAAACGATTTCAACAGCCTCCACTATGGGAGTTTTGTGCACAGAGCTGTCGGAGAGAAAAACAAAATGTACAACGGGTAATTTCGATCCCAGTATCATGCTTAATCTTCAAAATTTTAACACCACAGGATGGCCATGTTCAAGGGCTTTCCTCTCGTACAAAACTTAATGCTCTGATGAATTTCAAGGCGGGACCAGATGCGACGGCGCGAGCAGGCACCCATTAGAAATTGACGTACACTGTGCGTGTATACAGCGTAAACAAAGACACGGCGCAGTCAGGGTTCCAACCAACAATAAGGGGGTCATTCAAAAAATAGGCCGGACAATTAAAAACTTTCAGCTACGCTCTGCAATAACTCTGGAACAAAAAATGCTAGGAAGATGCAGTTTGTACCTTAGTCATGCTGGCATATTCCTGCGTCAATTTTGTAAAGGTTTAGGGCGACTTGCACACTTCTTGATAGAAAAAAGCTCAAGTAGGCGGGGTTGCTCAGAAAGGATTTCAACAGCCTCCACTATGGGAGTTTTGTGCACAGAGCTGTCGGAGAGAAAAACAAAATGTACAACGGGTAATTTCGATCCCAGTATCCTGCTCAATCTTCAAAATTTTACCACCACAGGATTGCCATGTTCAAGGGCTTTCCTCTCGTACAAAACTTGATGCTCTGACGATTTTAAAGGCGGGGCTAGATGCGACGGCGCGAGCAGGCACCCATTAGAATTTGACGTACACTGTGCGTCTATACAGCGTAAACAAAGACACGGCGCAGTCAGGGTTCCAACCAACAATAAGGGGGTCATTCAAAAAATAGGCCGGACAATTAAAAACTTTCAGCTACGCTCTGAAATAACTCTGGAACAAAAAATGCTAGGAAGATGCAGTTTGTACCTTAGTCATGCTGGCATATTCCTGCTTCCATTTTTTTAAGGTTTAGGGCGACTTGCACACTTCTTGATAGAAAAAAGCTCAAGTATGCGGGGTTGCTCAGAAACGATTTCAACAGCCTCCACTATGGGAGTTTTGTGCACAGAGCTGTCGGAGAGAAAAACAAAATGTACAACGGGTAATTTCGATCCCAGTATCCTGCTCAATCTTCAAAATTTTACCACCACAGGATTGCCATGTTCAAGGGCTTTCCTCTCGTACAAAACTTGATGCTCTGACGATTTTCAAGGCGGGACCAGATGCGACGGCGCGAGCAGGCACCCATTAGAAATTGACGTACACTGTGCGTGTATACAGCGTAAACAAAGACACGGCGCAGTCAGGGTTCCAACCAACAATAAGGGGGTCATTCAAAAAATAGGCCGGACAATTAAAAACTTTCAGCTACGCTCTGGAATAACTCTGGAACAAAAAATGCTAGGAAGATGCAGTTTGTACCTTAGTCATGCTGGCATACTCCTGCGTCAATTTTTTAAAGGTTCAGGGCGACTTGCACACTTCTTGATAGAAAAAAGCTCAAGTAGGCGGGGTTGCTCAGAAACGATTTCAACAGCCTCCACTATGGGAGTTTTGTGCACAGAGCTGTCAGAGAGAAAAACAAAATGTACAACGGGTAATTTCGATCCCAGTATCCTGCTCAATCTTCAAAATTTTACCACCACAGGATTGCCATGTTCAAGGGCTTTCCTCTCGTACAAACCTTGATGCTCTGACGATTTTAAAGGCGGGGCTAGATGCGACGGCGCGAGCAGGCACCCATTAGAATTTGACGTACACTGTGCGTGTATACAGCGTAAACAAAGACACGGCGCAGTCAGGGTTCCAACCAACAATAAGGGGGTCATTCAAAAAATAGGCCGGACAATTAAAAACTTCCAGCTACGCTCTGAAATAACTCTGGAACAAAAAATGCTAGGAAGATGCAGTTTGTACCTTAGTCACGCTGGCATATTCCTGCGTCAATTTTGTAAAGGTTTAGGGCGACTTGCACACTTCTTGATAGAAAAAACTCAAGTAGGCGGGGTTGCTCAGAAACGATTTCAACAGCCTCCACTATGGGAGTTTTGTGCACAGAGCTGTCGGAGAGAAAAACAAAATGTACAACGGGTAATTTCGATCCCAGTATCATGCTTAATCTTCAAAATTTTAACACCACAGGATGGCCATGTTCAAGGGCTTTCCTCTCGTACAAAACTTAATGCTCTGATGAATTTCAAGGCGGGACCAGATGCGACGGCGCGAGCAGGCACCCATTAGAAATTGACGTACACTGTGCGTGTATACAGCGTAAACAAAGACACGGCGCAGTCAGGGTTCCAACCAACAATAAGGGGGTCATTCAAAAAATAGGCCGGACAATTAAAAACTTTCAGCTACGCTCTGCAATAACTCTGGAACAAAAAATGCTAGGAAGATGCAGTTTGTACCTTAGTCATGCTGGCATATTCCTGCGTCAATTTTGTAAAGGTTTAGGGCGACTTGCACACTTCTTGATAGAAAAAAGCTCAAGTAGGCGGGGTTGCTCAGAAACGATTTCAACAGCCTCCACTATGGGAGTTTTGTGCACAGAGCTGTCGGAGAGAAAAACAAAATGTACAACGGGTAATTTCGATCCCAGTATCCTGCTCAATCTTCAAAATTTTACCACCACAGGATTGCCATGTTCAAGGGCTTTCCTCTCGTACAAACCTTGATGCTCTGACGATTTTAAAGGCGGGGCTAGATGCGACGGCGCGAGCAGGCACCCATTAGAATTTGACGTACACTGTGCGTGTATACAGCGTAAACAAAGACACGGCGCAGTCAGGGTTCCAACCAACAATAAGGGGGTCATTCAAAAAATAGGCCGGACAATTAAAAACTTCCAGCTACGCTCTGAAATAACTCTGGAACAAAAAATGCTAGGAAGATGCAGTTTGTACCTTAGTCACGCTGGCATATTCCTGCGTCAATTTTGTAAAGGTTTAGGGCGACTTGCACACTTCTTGATAGAAAAAACTCAAGTAGGCGGGGTTGCTCAGAAACGATTTCAACAGCCTCCACTATGGGAGTTTTGTGCACAGAGCTGTCGGAGAGAAAAACAAAATGTACAACTGGTAATTTCGATCCCAGTATCATGCTTAATCTTCAAAATTTTACCACCACAGGATGGCCATGTTCAAGGGCTTTCCTCTCGTACAAAACTTAATGCTCTGACGAATTTCAAGGCGGGACCAGATGCGACGGCGCGAGCAGGCACCCATTAGAAATTGACGTACACTGTGCGTGTATACAGCGTAAACAAAGACACGGCGCAGTCAGGGTTCCAACCAACAATAAGGGGGTCATTCAAAAAATAGGCCGGACAATTAAAAACTTTCAGCTACGCTCTGAAATAACTCTGGAACAAAAAATGCTAGGAAGATGCAGTTTGTACCTTAGTCATGCTGGCATATTCCTGCGTCCATTTTTTTAAGGTTTAGGGCGACTTGCACACTTCTTGATAGAAAAAAGCTCAAGTAGGCGGGGTTGCTCAGAAACGATTTCAACAGCCTCCACTATGGGAGTTTTGTGCACAGAGCTGTCGGAGAGAAAAACAAAATGTACAACGGGTAATTTCGATCCCAGTATCCTGCTCAATCTTCAAAATTTTACCACCACAGGATTGCCATGTTCAAGGGCTTTCCTCTCGTACAAAACTTGATGCTCTGACGATTTTCAAGGCGGGACCAGATGCGACGGCGCGAGCAGGCACCCATTAGAAATTGACGTACACTGTGCGTGTATACAGCGTAAACAAAGACACGGCGCAGTCAGGGTTCCAACCAACAATAAGGGGGTCATTCAAAAAATAGGCCGGACAATTAAAAACTTTCAGCTACGCTCTGGAATAACTCTGGAACAAAAAATGCTAGGAAGATGCAGTTTGTACCTTAGTCATGCTGGCATACTCCTGCGTCAATTTTTTAAAGGTTCAGGGCGACTTGCACACTTCTTGATAGAAAAAAGCTCAAGTAGGCGGGGTTGCTCAGAAACGATTTCAACAGCCTCCACTATGGGAGTTTTGTGCACAGAGCTGTCAGAGAGAAAAACAAAATGTACAACGGGTAATTTCGATCCCAGTATCCTGCTCAATCTTCAAAATTTTACCACCACAGGATTGCCATGTTCAAGGGCTTTCCTCTCGTACAAACCTTGATGCTCTGACGATTTTAAAGGCGGGGCTAGATGCGACGGCGCGAGCAGGCACCCATTAGAATTTGACGTACACTGTGCGTGTATACAGCGTAAACAAAGACACGGCGCAGTCAGGGTTCCAACCAACAATAAGGGGGTCATTCAAAAAATAGGCCGGACAATTAAAAACTTCCAGCTACGCTCTGAAATAACTCTGGAACAAAAAATGCTAGGAAGATGCAGTTTGTACCTTAGTCACGCTGGCATATTCCTGCGTCAATTTTGTAAAGGTTTAGGGCGACTTGCACACTTCTTGATAGAAAAAACTCAAGTAGGCGGGGTTGCTCAGAAACGATTTCAACAGCCTCCACTATGGGAGTTTTGTGCACAGAGCTGTCGGAGAGAAAAACAAAATGTACAACGGGTAATTTCGATCCCAGTATCATGCTTAATCTTCAAAATTTTAACACCACAGGATGGCCATGTTCAAGGGCTTTCCTCTCGTACAAAACTTAATGCTCTGATGAATTTCAAGGCGGGACCAGATGCGACGGCGCGAGCAGGCACCCATTAGAAATTGACGTACACTGTGCGTGTATACAGCGTAAACAAAGACACGGCGCAGTCAGGGTTCCAACCAACAATAAGGGGGTCATTCAAAAAATAGGCCGGACAATTAAAAACTTTCAGCTACGCTCTGCAATAACTCTGGAACAAAAAATGCTAGGAAGATGCAGTTTGTACCTTAGTCATGCTGGCATATTCCTGCGTCAATTTTGTAAAGGTTTAGGGCGACTTGCACACTTCTTGATAGAAAAAAGCTCAAGTAGGCGGGGTTGCTCAGAAACGATTTCAACAGCCTCCACTATGGGAGTTTTGTGCACAGAGCTGTCGGAGAGAAAAACAAAATGTACAACGGGTAATTTCGATCCCAGTATCCTGCTCAATCTTCAAAATTTTACCACCACAGGATTGCCATGTTCAAGGGCTTTCCTCTCGTACAAACCTTGATGCTCTGACGATTTTAAAGGCGGGGCTAGATGCGACGGCGCGAGCAGGCACCCATTAGAATTTGACGTACACTGTGCGTGTATACAGCGTAAACAAAGACACGGCGCAGTCAGGGTTCCAACCAACAATAAGGGGGTCATTCAAAAAATAGGCCGGACAATTAAAAACTTCCAGCTACGCTCTGAAATAACTCTGGAACAAAAAATGCTAGGAAGATGCAGTTTGTACCTTAGTCACGCTGGCATATTCCTGCGTCAATTTTGTAAAGGTTTAGGGCGACTTGCACACTTCTTGATAGAAAAAAACTCAAGTAGGCGGGGTTGCTCAGAAACGATTTCAACAGCCTCCACTATGGGAGTTTTGTGCACAGAGCTGTCGGAGAGAAAAACAAAATGTACAACGGGTAATTTCGATCCCAGTATCATGCTTAATCTTCAAAATTTTACCACCACAGGATGGCCATGTTCAAGGGCTTTCCTCTCGTACAAAACTTAATGCTCTGACGAATTTCAAGGCGGGACCAGATGCGACGGCGCGAGCAGGCACCCATTAGAAATTGACGTACACTGTGCGTGTATACAGCGTAAACAAAGACACGGCGCAGTCAGGGTTCCAACCAACAATAAGGGGGTCATTCAAAAAATAGGCCGGACAATTAAAAACTTTCAGCTACGCTCTGAAATAACTCTGGAACAAAAAATGCTAGGAAGATGCAGTTTGTACCTTAGTCATGCTGGCATACTCCTGCGTCAATTTTTTAAAGGTTCAGGGCGACTTGCACACTTCTTGATAGAAAAAAGCTCAAGTAGGCGGGGTTGCTCAGAAACGATTTCAACAGCCTCCACTATGGGAGTTTTGTGCACAGAGCTGTCGGAGAGAAAAACAAAATGTACAACGGGTAATTTCGATCCCAGTATCCTGCTCAATCTTCAAAATTTTACCACCACAGGATTGCCATGTTCAAGGGCTTTCCTCTCGTACAAAACTTGATGCTCTGACGATTTTAAAGGCGGGGCTAGATGCGACGGCGCGAGCAGGCACCCATTAGAAATTGACGTACACTGTGCGTGTATACAGCGTAAACAAAGACACGGCGCAGTCAGGGTTCCAACCAACAATAAGGGGGTCATTCAAAAAATAGGCCGGACAATTAAAAACTTCCAGCTACGCTCTGAAATAACTCTGTAACAAAAAATGCTAGGAAGATGCAGTTTGTACCTTAGTCACGCTGGCATATTCCTGCGTCAATTTTGTAAAGGTTTAGGGCGACTTGCACACTTCTTGATAGAAAAAACTCAAGTAGGCGGGGTTGCTCAGAAACGATTTCAACAGCCTCCACTATGGGAGTTTTGTGCACAGAGCTGTCGGAGAGAAAAACAAAATGTACAACGGGTAATTTCGATCCCAGTATCATGCTTAATCTTCAAAATTTTAACACCACAGGATGGCCATGTTCAAGGGCTTTCCTCTCGTACAAAACTTAATGCTCTGATGAATTTCAAGGCGGGACCAGATGCGACGGCGCGAGCAGGCACCCATTAGAAATTGACGTACACTGTGCGTGTATACAGCGTAAACAAAGACACGGCGCAGTCAGGGTTCCAACCAACAATAAGGGGGTCATTCAAAAAATAGGCCGGACAATTAAAAACGTTCAGCTACGCTCTGCAATAACTCTGGAACAAAAAATGCTAGGAAGATGCAGTTTGTACCTTAGTCATGCTGGCATATTCCTGCGTCAATTTTGTAAAGGTTTAGGGCGACTTGCACACTTCTTGATAGAAAAAAGCTCAAGTAGGCGGGGTTGCTCAGAAACGATTTCAACAGCCTCCACTATGGGAGTTTTGTGCACAGAGCTGTCGGAGAGAAAAACAAAATGTACAACGGGTAATTTCGATCCCAGTATCCTGCTCAATCTTCAAAATTTTACCACCACAGGATTGCCATGTTCAAGGGCTTTCCTCTCGTACAAACCTTGATGCTCTGACGATTTTAAAGGCGGGGCTAGATGCGACGGCGCGAGCAGGCACCCATTAGAATTTGACGTACACTGTGCGTGTATACAGCGTAAACAAAGACACGGCGCAGTCAGGGTTCCAACCAACAATAAGGGGGTCATTCAAAAAATAGGCCGGACAATTAAAAACTTCCAGCTACGCTCTGAAGTAACTCTGGAACAAAAAATGCTAGGAAGATGCAGTTTGTACCTTAGTCACGCTGGCATATTCCTGCGTCAATTTTGTAAAGGTTTAGGGCGACTTGCACACTTCTTGATAGAAAAAAACTCAAGTAGGCGGGGTTGCTCAGAAACGATTTCAACAGCCTCCACTATGGGAGTTTTGTGCACAGAGCTGTCGGAGAGAAAAACAAAATGTACAACGGGTAATTTCGATCCCAGTATCATGCTTAATCTTCAAAATTTTACCACCACAGGATGGCCATGTTCAAGGGCTTTCCTCTCGTACAAAACTTAATGCTCTGACGAATTTCAAGGCGGGAACAGATGCGACGGCGCGAGCAGGCACCCATTAGAAATTGACGTACACTGTGCGTGTATACAGCGTAAACAAAGACACGGCGCAGTCAGGGTTCCAACCAACAATAAGGGGGTCATTCAAAAAATAGGCCGGACAATTAAAAACTTTCAGCTACGCTCTGAAATAACTCTGGAACAAAAAATGCTAGGAAGATGCAGTTTGTACCTTAGTCATGCTGGCATATTCCTGCGTCCATTTTTTTAAGGTTTAGGGCGACTTGCACACTTCTTGATAGAAAAAAGCTCAAGTAGGCGGGGTTGCTCAGAAACGATTTCAACAGCCTCCACTATGGGAGTTTTGTGCACAGAGCTGTCGGAGAGAAAAACAAAATGTACAACGGGTAATTTCGATCCCAGTATCCTGCTCAATCTTCAAAATTTTACCACCACAGGATTGCCATGTTCAAGGGCTTTCCTCTCGTACAAAACTTGATGCTCTGACGATTTTTAAGGCGGGGCTAGATGCGACGGCGCGAGCAGGCACCCATTAGAATTTGACGTACACTGTGCGTGTATACAGCGTAAACAAAGACACGGCGCAGTCAGGGTTCCAACCAACAATAAGGGGGTCATTCAAAAAATAGGCCGGACAATTAAAAACTTCCAGCTACGCTCTGAAATAACTCTGGAACAAAAAATGCTAGGAAGATGCAGTTTGTACCTTAGTCACGCTGGCATATTCCTGCGTCAATTTTGTAAAGGTTTAGGGCGACTTGCACACTTCTTGATAGAAAAAAACTCAAGTAGGCGGGGTTGCTCAGAAACGATTTCAACAGCCTCCACTATGGGAGTTTTGTGCACAGAGCTGTCGGAGAGAAAAACAAAATGTACAACGGGTAATTTCGATCCCAGTATCATGCTTAATCTTCACAATTTTACCACCACAGGATGGCCATGTTCAAGGGCTTTCCTCTCGTACAAAACTTAATGCTCTGACGAATTTCAAGGCGGGACCAGATGCGACGGCGCGAGCAGGCACCCATTAGAAATTGACGTACACTGTGCGTGTATACAGCGTAAACAAAGACACGGCGCAGTCAGGGTTCCAACCAACAATAAGGGGGTCATTCAAAAAATAGGCCGGACAATTAAAAACTTTCAGCTACGCTCTGAAATAACTCTGGAACAAAAAATGCTAGGAAGATGCAGTTTGTACCTTAGTCATGCTGGCATACTCCTGCGTCAATTTTTTAAAGGTTCAGGGCGACTTGCACACTTCTTGATAGAAAAAAGCTCAAGTAGGCGGGGTTGCTCAGAAACGATTTCAACAGCCTCCACTATGGGAGTTTTGTGCACAGAGCTGTCGGAGAGAAAAACAAAATGTACAACGGGTAATTTCGATCCCAGTATCCTGCTCAATCTTCAAAATTTTACCACCACAGGATTGCCATGTTCAAGGGCTTTCCTCTCGTACAAAACTTGATGCTCTGACGATTTTAAAGGCGGGGCTAGATGCGACGGCGCGAGCAGGCACCCATTAGAAATTGACGTACACTGTGCGTGTATACAGCGTAAACAAAGACACGGCGCAGTCAGGGTTCCAACCAACAATAAGGGGGTCATTCAAAAAATAGGCCGGACAATTAAAAACTTCCAGCTACGCTCTGAAATAACTCTGTAACAAAAAATGCTAGGAAGATGCAGTTTGTACCTTAGTCACGCTGGCATATTCCTGCGTCAATTTTGTAAAGGTTTAGGGCGACTTGCACACTTCTTGATAGAAAAAACTCAAGTAGGCGGGGTTGCTCAGAAACGATTTCAACAGCCTCCACTATGGGAGTTTTGTGCACAGAGCTGTCGGAGAGAAAAACAAAATGTACAACGGGTAATTTCGATCCCAGTATCATGCTTAATCTTCAAAATTTTAACACCACAGGATGGCCATGTTCAAGGGCTTTCCTCTCGTACAAAACTTAATGCTCTGATGAATTTCAAGGCGGGACCAGATGCGACGGCGCGAGCAGGCACCCATTAGAAATTGACGTACACTGTGCGTGTATACAGCGTAAACAAAGACACGGCGCAGTCAGGGTTCCAACCAACAATAAGGGGGTCATTCAAAAAATAGGCCGGACAATTAAAAACGTTCAGCTACGCTCTGCAATAACTCTGGAACAAAAAATGCTAGGAAGATGCAGTTTGTACCTTAGTCATGCTGGCATATTCCTGCGTCAATTTTGTAAAGGTTTAGGGCGACTTGCACACTTCTTGATAGAAAAAAGCTCAAGTAGGCGGGGTTGCTCAGAAACGATTTCAACAGCCTCCACTATGGGAGTTTTGTGCACAGAGCTGTCGGAGAGAAAAACAAAATGTACAACGGGTAATTTCGATCCCAGTATCCTGCTCAATCTTCAAAATTTTACCACCACAGGATTGCCATGTTCAAGGGCTTTCCTCTCGTACAAACCTTGATGCTCTGACGATTTTAAAGGCGGGGCTAGATGCGACGGCGCGAGCAGGCACCCATTAGAATTTGACGTACACTGTGCGTGTATACAGCGTAAACAAAGACACGGCGCAGTCAGGGTTCCAACCAACAATAAGGGGGTCATTCAAAAAATAGGCCGGACAATTAAAAACTTCCAGCTACGCTCTGAAGTAACTCTGGAACAAAAAATGCTAGGAAGATGCAGTTTGTACCTTAGTCACGCTGGCATATTCCTGCGTCAATTTTGTAAAGGTTTAGGGCGACTTGCACACTTCTTGATAGAAAAAAACTCAAGTAGGCGGGGTTGCTCAGAAACGATTTCAACAGCCTCCACTATGGGAGTTTTGTGCACAGAGCTGTCGGAGAGAAAAACAAAATGTACAACGGGTAATTTCGATCCCAGTATCATGCTTAATCTTCAAAATTTTACCACCACAGGATGGCCATGTTCAAGGGCTTTCCTCTCGTACAAAACTTAATGCTCTGACGAATTTCAAGGCGGGAACAGATGCGACGGCGCGAGCAGGCACCCATTAGAAATTGACGTACACTGTGCGTGTATACAGCGTAAACAAAGACACGGCGCAGTCAGGGTTCCAACCAACAATAAGGGGGTCATTCAAAAAATAGGCCGGACAATTAAAAACTTTCAGCTACGCTCTGAAATAACTCTGGAACAAAAAATGCTAGGAAGATGCAGTTTGTACCTTAGTCATGCTGGCATATTCCTGCGTCCATTTTTTTAAGGTTTAGGGCGACTTGCACACTTCTTGATAGAAAAAAGCTCAAGTAGGCGGGGTTGCTCAGAAACGATTTCAACAGCCTCCACTATGGGAGTTTTGTGCACAGAGCTGTCGGAGAGAAAAACAAAATGTACAACGGGTAATTTCGATCCCAGTATCCTGCTCAATCTTCAAAATTTTACCACCACAGGATTGCCATGTTCAAGGGCTTTCCTCTCGTACAAAACTTGATGCTCTGACGATTTTTAAGGCGGGGCTAGATGCGACGGCGCGAGCAGGCACCCATTAGAATTTGACGTACACTGTGCGTGTATACAGCGTAAACAAAGACACGGCGCAGTCAGGGTTCCAACCAACAATAAGGGGGTCATTCAAAAAATAGGCCGGACAATTAAAAACTTCCAGCTACGCTCTGAAATAACTCTGGAACAAAAAATGCTAGGAAGATGCAGTTTGTACCTTAGTCACGCTGGCATATTCCTGCGTCAATTTTGTAAAGGTTTAGGGCGACTTGCACACTTCTTGATAGAAAAAAACTCAAGTAGGCGGGGTTGCTCAGAAACGATTTCAACAGCCTCCACTATGGGAGTTTTGTGCACAGAGCTGTCGGAGAGAAAAACAAAATGTACAACGGGTAATTTCGATCCCAGTATCATGCTTAATCTTCACAATTTTACCACCACAGGATGGCCATGTTCAAGGGCTTTCCTCTCGTACAAAACTTAATGCTCTGACGAATTTCAAGGCGGGACCAGATGCGACGGCGCGAGCAGGCACCCATTAGAAATTGACGTACACTGTGCGTGTATACAGCGTAAACAAAGACACGGCGCAGTCAGGGTTCCAACCAACAATAAGGGGGTCATTCAAAAAATAGGCCGGACAATTAAAAACTTTCAGCTACGCTCTGAAATAACTCTGGAACAAAAAATGCTAGGAAGATGCAGTTTGTACCTTAGTCATGCTGGCATATTCCTGCGTCAATTTTTTAAAGGTTTAGGGCGACTTGCACACTTCTTGATAGAAAAAAGCTCAAGTAGGCGGGTTGCTCAGAAACGATTTCAACAGCCTCCACTATGGGAGTTTTGTGCACAGAGCTGTCGGAGAGAAAAACAAAATGTACAACGGGTAATTTCGATCCCAGTATCCTGCTCAATCTTCAAAATTTTACCACCACAGGATTGCCATGTTCAAGGGCTTTCCTCTCATACAAAACTTAATGCTCTGACGATTTTCAAGGCGGGACCAGATGCGACGGCGCGAGCAGGCACCCATTAGAAATTGACGTACACTGTGCGTGTATACAGCGTAAACAAAGACACGGCGCAGTCAGGGTTCCAACCAACAATAAGGGGGTCATTCAAAAAATAGGCCGGACAATTAAAAACTTTCAGCTACGCTCTGAAATAACTCTGGAACAAAAAATGCTAGGAAGATGCAGTTTGTACCTTAGTCATGCTGGCATATTCCTGCGTCCATTTTTTAAAGGTTTAGGGCGACTTGCACACTTCTTGATAGAAAAAAGCTCAAGTAGGCGGGGTTGCTCAGAAACGATTTCAACAGCCTCCACTATGGGAGTTTTGTGCACAGAGCTGTCGGAGAGAAAAACAAAATGTACAACGGGTAATTTCGATCCCAGTATCCTGCTCAATCTTCAAAATTTTACCACCACAGGATTGCCATGTTCAAGGGCTTTCCTCTCATACAAAACTTAATGCTCTGACGATTTTCAAGGCGGGACCAGATGCGACGGCGCGAGCAGGTACCCATTAGAAATTGACGTACACTGTGCGTGTATACAGCGTAAACAAAGACACGGCGCAGTCAGGGTTCCAACCAACAATAAGGGGGTCATTCAAAAAATAGGCCGGACAATTAAAAACTTTCAGCTACGCTCTGAAATAACTCTGGAACAAAAACTGCTAGGAAGATGCAGTTTGTACCTTAGTCATGCTGGCATATTCCTGCGTCCATTTTTTTAAGGTTTAGGGCGACTTGCACACTTCTTGATAGAAAAAAACTCAAGTAGGCGGGGTTGCTCAGAAACGATTTCAACAGCCTCCACTATGGGAGTTTTGTGCACAGAGCTGTCGGAGAGAAAAACAAAATGTACAACGGGTAATTTCGATCCCAGTATCATGCTTAATCTTCAAAATTTTACCACCACAGGATGGCCATGTTCAAGGGCTTTCCTCTCGTACAAAACTTAATGCTCTGACGAATTTCAAGGCGGGACCAGATGCGACGGCGCGAGCAGGCACCCATTAGAAATTGACGTACACTGTGCGTGTATACAGCGTAAACAAAGACACGGCGCAGTCAGGGTTCCAACCAACAATAAGGGGGTCATTCAAAAAATAGGCCGGACAATTAAAAACTTTCAGCTACGCTCTGAAATAACTCTGGAACAAAAAATGCTAGGAAGATGCAGTTTGTACCTTAGTCATGCTGGCATATTCCTGCGTCAATTTTGTAAAGGTTTAGGGCGACTTGCACACTTCTTGATAGAAAAAAACTCAAGTAGGCGGGGTTGCTCAGAAACGATTTCAACAGCCTCCACTATGGGAGTTTTGTGCACAGAGCTGTCGGAGAGAAAAACAAAATGTACAACGGGTAATTTCGATCCCAGTATCATGCTTAATCTTCAAAATTTTACCACCACAGGATGGCCATGTTCAAGGGCTTTCCTCTCGTACAAAACTTAATGCTCTGACGAATTTCAAGGCGGGACCAGATGCGACGGCGCGAGCAGGCACCCATTAGAAATTGACGTACACTGTGCGTGTATACAGCGTAAACAAAGACACGGCGCAGTCAGGGTTCCAACCAACAATAAGGGGGTCATTCAAAAAATAGGCCGGACAATTAAAAACTTTCAGCTACGCTCTGAAATAACTCTGGAACAAAAAATGCTAGGAAGATGCAGTTTGTACCTTAGTCATGCTGGCATATTCCTGCGTCAATTTTTTAAAGGTTTAGGGCGACTTGCACACTTCTTGATAGAAAAAAGCTCAAGTAGGCGGGGTTGCTCAGAAACGATTTCAACAGCCTCCACTATGGGAGTTTTGTGCACAGAGCTGTCGGAGAGAAAAACAAAATGTACAACGGGTAATTTCGATCCCAGTATCCTGCTCAATCTTCAAAATTTTACCACCACAGGATTGCCATGTTCAAGGGCTTTCCTCTCATACAAAACTTAATGCTCTGACGATTTTCAAGGCGGGACCAGATGCGACGGCGCGAGCAGGCACCCATTAGAAATTGACGTACACTGTGCGTGTATACAGCGTAAACAAAGACACGGCGCAGTCAGGGTTCCAACCAACAATAAGGGGGTCATTCAAAAAATAGGCCGGACAATTAAAAACTTTCAGCTACGCTCTGAAATAACTCTGGAACAAAAAATGCTAGGAAGATGCAGTTTGTACCTTAGTCATGCTGGCATATTCCTGCGTCCATTTTTTAAAGGTTTAGGGCGACTTGCACACTTCTTGATAGAAAAAAGCTCAAGTAGGCGGGGTTGCTCAGAAACGATTTCAACAGCCTCCACTATGGGAGTTTTGTGCACAGAGCTGTCGGAGAGAAAAACAAAATGTACAACGGGTAATTTCGATCCCAGTATCCTGCTCAATCTTCAAAATTTTACCACCACAGGATTGCCATGTTCAAGGGCTTTCCTCTCATACAAAACTTAATGCTCTGACGATTTTCAAGGCGGGACCAGATGCGACGGCGCGAGCAGGCACCCATTAGAAATTGACGTACACTGTGCGTGTATACAGCGTAAACAAAGACACGGCGCAGTCAGGGTTCCAACCAACAATAAGGGGGTCATTCAAAAAATAGGCCGGACAATTAAAAACTTTCAGCTACGCTCTGAAATAACTCTGGAACAAAAACTGCTAGGAAGATGCAGTTTGTACCTTAGTCATGCTGGCATATTCCTGCGTCCATTTTTTTAAGGTTTAGGGCGACTTGCACACTTCTTGATAGAAAAAAACTCAAGTAGGCGGGGTTGCTCAGAAACGATTTCAACAGCCTCCACTATGGGAGTTTTGTGCACAGAGCTGTCGGAGAGAAAAACAAAATGTACAACGGGTAATTTCGATCCCAGTATCATGCTTAATCTTCAAAATTTTACCACCACAGGATGGCCATGTTCAAGGGCTTTCCTCTCGTACAAAACTTAATGCTCTGACGAATTTCAAGGCGGGACCAGATGCGACGGCGCGAGCAGGCACCCATTAGAAATTGACGTACACTGTGCGTGTATACAGCGTAAACAAAGACACGGCGCAGTCAGGGTTCCAACCAACAATAAGGGGGTCATTCAAAAAATAGGCCGGACAATTAAAAACTTTCAGCTACGCTCTGAAATAACTCTGGAACAAAAAATGCTAGGAAGATGCAGTTTGTACCTTAGTCATGCTGGCATATTCCTGCGTCAAATTTGTAAAGGTTTAGGGCGACTTGCACACTTCTTGATAGAAAAAAACTCAAGTAGGCGGGGTTGCTCAGAAACGATTTCAACAGCCTCCACTATGGGAGTTTTGTGCACAGAGCTGTCGGAGAGAAAAACAAAATGTACAACGGGTAATTTCGATCCCAGTATCCTGCTCAATCTTCAAAATTTTACCACCACAGGATTGCCATGTTCAAGGGCTTTCCTCTCATACAAAACTTAATGCTCTGACGATTTTCAAGGCGGGACCAGATGCGACGGCGCGAGCAGGCACCCATTAGAAATTGACGTACACTGTGCGTGTATACAGCGTAAACAAAGACACGGCGCAGTCAGGGTTCCAACCAACAATAAGGGGGTCATTCAAAAAATAGGCCGGACAATTAAAAACTTTCAGCTACGCTCTGAAATAACTCTGGAACAAAAAATGCTAGGAAGATGCAGTTTGTACCTTAGTCATGCTGGCATATTCCTGCGTCAATTTTGTAAAGGTTTAGGGCGACTTGCACACTTCTTGATAGAAAAAAGCTCAAGTAGGCGGGGTTGCTCAGAAACGATTTCAACAGCCTCCACTATGGGAGTTTTGTGCACAGAGCTGTCGGAGAGAAAAACAAAATGTACAACGGGTAATTTCGATCCCAGTATCCTGCTCAATCTTCAAAATTTTACCACCACAGGATTGCCATGTTCAAGGGCTTTCCTCTCATACAAAACTTAATGCTCTGACGATTTTAAAGGCGGGGCTAGATGCGACGGCGCGAGCAGGCACCCATTAGAATTTGACGTACACTGTGCGTGTATACAGCGTAAACAAAGACACGGCGCAGTCAGGGTTCCAACCAACAATAAGGGGGTCATTCAAAAAATAGGCTGGACAATTAAAAACTTTCAGCTACGCTCTGAAATAACTCTGGAACAAAAAATGCTAGGAAGATGCAGTTTGTACCTTAGTCATGCTGGCATATTCCTGCGTCCATTTTTTTAAGGTTTAGGGCGACTTGCACACTTCTTGATAGAAAAAAACTCAAGTAGGCGGGGTTGCTCAGAAACGATTTCAACAGCCTCCACTATGGGAGTTTTGTGCACAGAGCTGTCGGAGAGAAAAACAAAATGTACAACGGGTAATTTCGATCCCAGTATCCTGCTCAATCTTCAAAATTTTACCACCACAGGATTGCCATGTTCAAGGGCTTTCCTCTCATACAAAACTTAATGCTCTGACGATTTTCAAGGCGGGACCAGATGCGACGGCGCGAGCAGGCACCCATTAGAAATTGACGTACACTGTGCGTGTATACAGCGGAAACAAAGACACGGCGCAGTCAGGGTTCCAACCAACAATAAG
The DNA here is from genome assembly GCF_032118995.1 of Asterias amurensis. Lineage (NCBI taxonomy): Eukaryota > Metazoa > Echinodermata > Asteroidea > Forcipulatida > Asteriidae > Asterias > Asterias amurensis. Next base: position 3,914,780 of record NC_092667.1, on the reverse strand, counting down.
GGGGTCATTCAAAAAATAGGCTGGACAATTAAAAACTTTCAGCTACGCTCTGAAAAAACTCTGGAACAAAAAATGCTAGGAAGATGCAGTTTGTACCTTAGTCATGCTGGCATATTCCTGCGTCCATTTTTTAAAGGTTTAGGGCGACTTGCACACTTCTTGATAGAAAAAAGCTCAAGTAGGCGGGGTTGCTCAGAAACGATTTCAACAGCCTCCACTATGGGAGTTTTGTGCACAGAGCTGTCGGAGAGAAAAACAAAATGTACAACGGGTAATTTCGATCCCAGTATCCTGCTCAATCTTCAAAATTTTACCACCACAGGATTGCCATGTTCAAGGGCTTTCCTCTCGTACAAAACTTGATGCTCTGACGATTTTTAAGGCGGGGCTAGATGCGACGGCGCGAGCAGGCACCCATTAGAATTTGACGTACACTGTGCGTGTATACAGCGTAAACAAAGACACGGCGCAGTCAGGGTTCCAACCAACAATAAGGGGGTCATTCAAAAAATAGGCCGGACAATTAAAAACTTCCAGCTACGCCCTGAAATAACTCTGGAACAAAAAATGCTAGGAAGATGCAGTTTGTACCTTAGTCATGCTGGCATATTCCTGCGTCAAATTTGTAAAGGTTTAGGGCGACTTGCACACTTCTTGATAGAAAAAAACTCAAGTAGGCGGGGTTGCTCAGAAACGATTTCAACAGCCTCCACTATGGGAGTTTTGTGCACAGAGCTGTCGGAGAGAAAAACAAAATGTACAACGGGTAATTTCGATCCCAGTATCCTGCTCAATCTTCAAAATTTTACCACCACAGGATTGCCATGTTCAAGGGCTTTCCTCTCATACAAAACTTAATGCTCTGACGATTTTCAAGGCGGGACCAGATGCGACGGCGCGAGCAGGCACCCATTAGAATTTGACGTACACTGTGCGTGTATACAGCGTAAACAAAGACACGGCGCAGTCAGGGTTCCAACCAACAATAAGGGGGTCATTCAAAAAATAGGCCGGACAATTAAAAACTTTCAGCTACGCTCTGAAATAACTCTGGAACAAAAACTGCTAGGAAGATGCAGTTTGTACCTTAGTCATGCTGGCATATTCCTGCGTCCATTTTTTTAAGGTTTAGGGCGACTTGCACACTTCTTGATAGAAAAAAGCTCAAGTAGGCGGGGTTGCTCAGAAACGATTTCAACAGCCTCCACTATGGGAGTTTTGTGCACAGAGCTGTCGGAGAGAAAAACAAAATGTACAACGGGTAATTTCGGTCCCAGTATCCTGCTCAATCTTCAAAATTTTACCACCACAGGATTGCCATGTTCAAGGGCTTTCCCTTATACAAAACTTAATGATCTGACGATTTTCAAGGCGGGACCAGATGCGACGGCGCGAGCAGGCACCCATTAGAAATTGACGTACACTGTGCGTGTATACAGCGTAAACAAAGACACGGCGCAGTCAGGGTTCCAACCAACAATAAGGGGGTCATTCAAAAAATAGGCCGGACAATTAAAAACTTTCAGCTACGCTCTGGAATAACTCTGGAACAAAAAATGCTAGGAAGATGCAGTTTGTACCTTAGTCATGCTGGCATATTCCTGCGTCCATTTTTTTAAGGTTTAGGGCGACTTGCACACTTCTTGATAGAAAAAAGCTCAAGTAGGCGGGGTTGCTCAGAAACGATTTCAACAGCCTCCACTATGGGAGTTTTGTGCACAGAGCTGTCGGAGAGAAAAACAAAATGTACAACGGGTAATTTCGATCCCAGTATCCTGCTCAATCTTCAAAATTTTACCACCACAGGATTGCCATGTTCAAGGGCTTTCCTCTCGTACAAAACTTGATGCTCTGACGATTTTAAAGGCGGGGCTAGATGCGACGGCGCCAGCAGGCACCCATTAGAATTTGACGTACACTGTGCGTGTATACAGCGTAAACAAAGACACGGCGCAGTCAGGGTTCCAACCAACAATAAGGGGGTCATTCAAAAAATAGGCTGGACAATTAAAAACTTTCAGCTACGCTCTGAAATAACTCTGGAACAAAAAATGCTAGGAAGATGCAGTTTGTACCTTAGTCATGCTGGCATATTCCTGCGTCCATTTTTTAAAGGTTTAGAGCGACTTGCACACTTCTTGATAGAAAAAAGCTCAAGTAGGCGGGGTTGCTCAGAAACGATTTCAACAGCCTCCACTATGGGAGTTTTGTGCACAGAGCTGTCGGAGAGAAAAACAAAATGTACAACGGGTAATTTCGATCCCAGTATCCTGCTCAATCTTCAAAATTTTACCACCACAGGATTGCCATGTTCAAGGGCTTTCCTCTCGTACAAAACTTGATGCTCTGACGATTTTTAAGGCGGGGCTAGATGCGACGGCGCGAGCAGGCACCCATTAGAATTTGACGTACACTGTGCGTGTATACAGCGTAAACAAAGACACGGCGCAGTCAGGGTTCCAACCAACAATAAGGGGGTCATTCAAAAAATAGGCCGGACAATTAAAAACTTCCAGCTACGCTCTGAAATAACTCTGGAACAAAAAATGCTAGGAAGATGCAGTTTGTACCTTAGTCACGCTGGCATATTCCTGCGTCAATTTTGTAAAGGTTTAGGGCGACTTGCACACTTCTTGATAGAAAAAAGCTCAAGTAGGCGGGGTTGCTCAGAAACGATTTCAACAGCCTCCACTATGGGAGTTTTGTGCACAGAGCTGTCGGAGAGAAAAACAAAATGTACAACGGGTAATTTCGATCCCAGTATCCTGCTCAATCTTCAAAATTTTACCACCACAGGATTGCCATGTTCAAGGGCTTTCCTCTCATACAAAACTTAATGCTCTGACGATTTTCAAGGCGGGACCAGATGCGACGGCGCGAGCAGGCACCCATTAGAAATTGACGTACACTGTGCGTGTATACAGCGTAAACAAAGACACGGCGCAGTCAGGGTTCCAACCAACAATAAGGGGGTCATTCAAAAAATAGGCCGGACAATTAAAAACTTTCAGCTACGCTCTGAAATAACTCTGGAACAAAAACTGCTAGGAAGATGCAGTTTGTACCTTAGTCACGCTGGCATATTCCTGCGTCCATTTTTTTAAGGTTTAGGGCGACTTGCACACTTCTTGATAGAAAAAAACTCAAGTAGGCGGGGTTGCTCAGAAACGATTTCAACAGCCTCCACTATGGGAGTTTTGTGCACAGAGCTGTCGGAGAGAAAAACAAAATGTACAACGGGTAATTTCGATCCCAGTATCATGCTTAATCTTCAAAATTGTACCACCACAGGATGGCCATGTTCAAGGGCTTTCCTCTCGTACAAAACTTAATGCTCTGACGAATTTCAAGGCGGGACCAGATGCGACGGCGCGAGCAGGCACCCATTAGAAATTGACGTACACTGTGCGTGTATACAGCGTAAACAAAGACACGGCGCAGTCAGGGTTCCAACCAACAATAAGGGGGTCATTCAAAAAATAGGCCGGACAATTAAAAACTTTCAGCTACGCTCTGAAATAACTCTGGAACAAAAAATGCTAGGAAGATGCAGTTTGTACCTTAGTCATGCTGGCATATTCCTGCGTCAATTTTGTAAAGGTTTAGGGCGACTTGCACACTTCTTGATAGAAAAAAACTCAAGTAGGCGGGGTTGCTCAGAAACGATTTCAACAGCCTCCACTATGGGAGTTTTGTGCACAGAGCTGTCGGAGAGAAAAACAAAATGTACAACGGGTAATTTCGATCCCAGTATCCTGCTCAATCTTCAAAATTTTACCACCACAGGATTGCCATGTTCAAGGGCTTTCCTCTCATACAAAACTTAATGCTCTGACGATTTTCAAGGCGGGACCAGATGCGACGGCGCGAGCAGGCACCCATTAGAAATTGACGTACACTGTGCGTGTATACAGCGTAAACAAAGACACGGCGCAGTCAGGGTTCCAACCAACAATAAGGGGGTCATTCAAAAAATAGGCCGGACAATTAAAAACTTTCAGCTACGCTCTGAAATAACTCTGGAACAAAAAATGCTAGGAAGATGCAGTTTGTACCTTAGTCATGCTGGCATATTCCTGCGTCAATTTTGTAAAGGTTTAGGGCGACTTGCACACTTCTTGATAGAAAAAAGCTCAAGTAGGCGGGGTTGCTCAGAAACGATTTCAACAGCCTCCACTATGGGAGTTTTGTGCACAGAGCTGTCGGAGAGAAAAACAAAATGTACAACGGGTAATTTCGATCCCAGTATCCTGCTCAATCTTCAAAATTTTACCACCACAGGATTGCCATGTTCAAGGGCTTTCCTCTCATACAAAACTTAATGCTCTGACGATTTTAAAGGCGGGGCTAGATGCGACGGCGCGAGCAGGCACCCATTAGAATTTGACGTACACTGTGCGTGTATACAGCGTAAACAAAGACACGGCGCAGTCAGGGTTCCAACCAACAATAAGGGGGTCATTCAAAAAATAGGCTGGACAATTAAAAACTTTCAGCTACGCTCTGAAATAACTCTGGAACAAAAAATGCTAGGAAGATGCAGTTTGTACCTTAGTCATGCTGGCATATTCCTGCGTCCATTTTTTAAAGGTTTAGGGCGACTTGCACACTTCTTGATAGAAAAAAGCTCAAGTAGGCGGGGTTGCTCAGAAACGATTTCAACAGCCTCCACTATGGGAGTTTTGTGCACAGAGCTGTCGGAGAGAAAAACAAAATGTACAACGGGTAATTTCGATCCCAGTATCCTGCTCAATCTTCAAAATTTTACCACCACAGGATTGCCATGTTCAAGGGCTTTCCTCTCGTACAAAACTTGATGCTCTGACGATTTTTAAGGCGGGGCTAGATGCGACGGCGCGAGCAGGCACCCATTAGAATTTGACGTACACTGTGCGTGTATACAGCGTAAACAAAGACACGGCGCAGTCAGGGTTCCAACCAACAATAAGGGGGTCATTCAAAAAATAGGCCGGACAATTAAAAACTTCCAGCTACGCCCTGAAATAACTCTGGAACAAAAAATGCTAGGAAGATGCAGTTTGTACCTTAGTCATGCTGGCATATTCCTGCGTCAAATTTGTAAAGGTTTAGGGCGACTTGCACACTTCTTGATAGAAAAAAACTCAAGTAGGCGGGGTTGCTCAGAAACGATTTCAACAGCCTCCACTATGGGAGTTTTGTGCACAGAGCTGTCGGAGAGAAAAACAAAATGTACAACGGGTAATTTCGATCCCAGTATCCTGCTCAATCTTCAAAATTTTACCACCACAGGATTGCCATGTTCAAGGGCTTTCCTCTCATACAAAACTTAATGCTCTGACGATTTTCAAGGCGGGACCAGATGCGACGGCGCGAGCAGGCACCCATTAGAATTTGACGTACACTGTGCGTGTATACAGCGTAAACAAAGACACGGCGCAGTCAGGGTTCCAACCAACAATAAGGGGGTCATTCAAAAAATAGGCCGGACAATTAAAGACTTTCAGCTACGCTCTGAAATAACTCTGGAACAAAAACTGCTAGGAAGATGCAGTTTGTACCTTAGTCATGCTGGCATATTCCTGCGTCCATTTTTTTAAGGTTTAGGGCGACTTGCACACTTCTTGATAGAAAAAAGCTCAAGTAGGCGGGGTTGCTCAGAAACGATTTCAACAGCCTCCACTATGGGAGTTTTGTGCACAGAGCTGTCGGAGAGAAAAACAAAATGTACAACGGGTAATTTCGGTCCCAGTATCCTGCTCAATCTTCAAAATTTTACCACCACAGGATTGCCATGTTCAAGGGCTTTCCCTTATACAAAACTTAATGATCTGACGATTTTCAAGGCGGGACCAGATGCGACGGCGCGAGCAGGCACCCATTAGAAATTGACGTACACTGTGCGTGTATACAGCGTAAACAAAGACACGGCGCAGTCAGGGTTCCAACCAACAATAAGGGGGTCATTCAAAAAATAGGCCGGACAATTAAAAACTTTCAGCTACGCTCTGGAATAACTCTGGAACAAAAAATGCTAGGAAGATGCAGTTTGTACCTTAGTCATGCTGGCATATTCCTGCGTCCATTTTTTTAAGGTTTAGGGCGACTTGCACACTTCTTGATAGAAAAAAGCTCAAGTAGGCGGGGTTGCTCAGAAACGATTTCAACAGCCTCCACTATGGGAGTTTTGTGCACAGAGCTGTCGGAGAGAAAAACAAAATGTACAACGGGTAATTTCGATCCCAGTATCCTGCTCAATCTTCAAAATTTTACCACCACAGGATTGCCATGTTCAAGGGCTTTCCTCTCGTACAAAACTTGATGCTCTGACGATTTTAAAGGCGGGGCTAGATGCGACGGCGCGAGCAGGCACCCATTAGAATTTGACGTACACTGTGCGTGTATACAGTGTAAACAAAGACACGGCGCAGTCAGGGTTCCAACCAACAATAAGGGGGTCATTCAAAAAATAGGCTGGACAATTAAAAACTTTCAGCTACGCTCTGAAATAACTCTGGAACAAAAAATGCTAGGAAGATGCAGTTTATACCTTAGTCATGCTGGCATATTCCTGCGTCCATTTTTTAAAGGTTTAGGGCGACTTGCACACTTCTTGATAGAAAAAAGCTCAAGTAGGCGGGGTTGCTCAGAAACGATTTCAACAGCCTCCACTATGGGAGTTTTGTGCACAGAGCTGTCGGAGAGAAAAACAAAATGTACAACGGGTAATTTCGATCCCAGTATCCTGCTCAATCTTCAAAATTTTACCACCACAGGATTGCCATGTTCAAGGGCTTTCCTCTCGTACAAAACTTGATGCTCTGACGATTTTTAAGGCGGGGCTAGATGCGACGGCGCGAGCAGGCACCCATTAGAATTTGACGTACACTGTGCGTGTATACAGCGTAAACAAAGACACGGCGCAGTCAGGGTTCCAACCAACAATAAGGGGGTCATTCAAAAAATAGGCCGGACAATTAAAAACTTCCAGCTACGCTCTGAAATAACTCTGGAACAAAAAATGCTAGGAAGATGCAGTTTGTACCTTAGTCACGCTGGCATATTCCTGCGTCAATTTTGTAAAGGTTTAGGGCGACTTGCACACTTCTTGATAGAAAAAAGCTCAAGTAGGCGGGGTTGCTCAGAAACGATTTCAACAGCCTCCACTATGGGAGTTTTGTGCACAGAGCTGTCGGAGAGAAAAACAAAATGTACAACGGGTAATTTCGATCCCAGTATCCTGCTCAATCTTCAAAATTTTACCACCACAGGATTGCCATGTTCAAGGGCTTTCCTCTCATACAAAACTTAATGCTCTGACGATTTTCAAGGCGGGACCAGATGCGACGGCGCGAGCAGGCACCCATTAGAAATTGACGTACACTGTGCGTGTATACAGCGTAAACAAAGACACGGCGCAGTCAGGGTTCCAACCAACAATAAGGGGGTCATTCAAAAAATAGGCCGGACAATTAAAAACTTTCAGCTACGCTCTGAAATAACTCTGGAACAAAAACTGCTAGGAAGATGCAGTTTGTACCTTAGTCATGCTGGCATATTCCTGCGTCCATTTTTTTAAGGTTTAGGGCGACTTGCACACTTCTTGATAGAAAAAAACTCAAGTAGGCGGGGTTGCTCAGAAACGATTTCAACAGCCTCCACTATGGGAGTTTTGTGCACAGAGCTGTCGGAGAGAAAAACAAAATGTACAACGGGTAATTTCGATCCCAGTATCATGCTTAATCTTCAAAATTGTACCACCACAGGATGGCCATGTTCAAGGGCTTTCCTCTCGTACAAAACTTAATGCTCTGACGAATTTCAAGGCGGGACCAGATGCGACGGCGCGAGCAGGCACCCATTAGAAATTGACGTACACTGTGCGTGTATACAGCGTAAACAAAGACACGGCGCAGTCAGGGTTCCAACCAACAATAAGGGGGTCATTCAAAAAATAGGCCGGACAATTAAAAACTTTCAGCTACGCTCTGAAATAACTCTGGAACAAAAAATGCTAGGAAGATGCAGTTTGTACCTTAGTCATGCTGGCATATTCCTGCGTCAATTTTGTAAAGGTTTAGGGCGACTTGCACACTTCTTGATAGAAAAAAACTCAAGTAGGCGGGGTTGCTCAGAAACGATTTCAACAGCCTCCACTATGGGAGTTTTGTGCACAGAGCTGTCGGAGAGAAAAACAAAATGTACAACGGGTAATTTCGATCCCAGTATCCTGCTCAATCTTCAAAATTTTACCACCACAGGATTGCCATGTTCAAGGGCTTTCCTCTCATACAAAACTTAATGCTCTGACGATTTTCAAGGCGGGACCAGATGCGACGGCGCGAGCAGGCACCCATTAGAAATTGACGTACACTGTGCGTGTATACAGCGTAAACAAAGACACGGCGCAGTCAGGGTTCCAACCAACAATAAGGGGGTCATTCAAAAAATAGGCCGGACAATTAAAAACTTTCAGCTACGCTCTGAAATAACTCTGGAACAAAAAATGCTAGGAAGATGCAGTTTGTACCTTAGTCATGCTGGCATATTCCTGCGTCAATTTTGTAAAGGTTTAGGGCGACTTGCACACTTCTTGATAGAAAAAAGCTCAAGTAGGCGGGGTTGCTCAGAAACGATTTCAACAGCCTCCACTATGGGAGTTTTGTGCACAGAGCTGTCGGAGAGAAAAACAAAATGTACAACGGGTAATTTCGATCCCAGTATCCTGCTCAATCTTCAAAATTTTACCACCACAGGATTGCCATGTTCAAGGGCTTTCCTCTCATACAAAACTTAATGCTCTGACGATTTTAAAGGCGGGGCTAGATGCGACGGCGCGAGCAGGCACCCATTAGAATTTGACGTACACTGTGCGTGTATACAGCGTAAACAAAGACACGGCGCAGTCAGGGTTCCAACCAACAATAAGGGGGTCATTCAAAAAATAGGCTGGACAATTAAAAACTTTCAGCTACGCTCTGAAATAACTCTGGAACAAAAAATGCTAGGAAGATGCAGTTTGTACCTTAGTCATGCTGGCATATTCCTGCGTCCATTTTTTAAAGGTTTAGGGCGACTTGCACACTTCTTGATAGAAAAAAGCTCAAGTAGGCGGGGTTGCTCAGAAACGATTTCAACAGCCTCCACTATGGGAGTTTTGTGCACAGAGCTGTCGGAGAGAAAAACAAAATGTACAACGGGTAATTTCGATCCCAGTATCCTGCTCAATCTTCAAAATTTTACCACCACAGGATTGCCATGTTCAAGGGCTTTCCTCTCGTACAAAACTTGATGCTCTGACGATTTTTAAGGCGGGGCTAGATGCGACGGCGCGAGCAGGCACCCATTAGAATTTGACGTACACTGTGCGTGTATACAGCGTAAACAAAGACACGGCGCAGTCAGGGTTCCAACCAACAATAAGGGGGTCATTCAAAAAATAGGCCGGACAATTAAAAACTTCCAGCTACGCCCTGAAATAACTCTGGAACAAAAAAATGCTAGGAAGATGCAGTTTGTACCTTAGTCATGCTGGCATATTCCTGCGTCAAATTTGTAAAGGTTTAGGGCGACTTGCACACTTCTTGATAGAAAAAAACTCAAGTAGGCGGGGTTGCTCAGAAACGATTTCAACAGCCTCCACTATGGGAGTTTTGTGCACAGAGCTGTCGGAGAGAAAAACAAAATGTACAACGGGTAATTTCGATCCCAGTATCCTGCTCAATCTTCAAAATTTTACCACCACAGGATTGCCATGTTCAAGGGCTTTCCTCTCATACAAAACTTAATGCTCTGACGATTTTCAAGGCGGGACCAGATGCGACGGCGCGAGCAGGCACCCATTAGAAATTGACGTACACTGTGCGTGTATACAGCGTAAACAAAGACACGGCGCAGTCAGGGTTCCAACCAACAATAAGGGGGTCATTCAAAAAATAGGCCGGACAATTAAAAACTTTCAGCTACGCTCTGAAATAACTCTGGAACAAAAAATGCTAGGAAGATGCAGTTTGTACCTTAGTCATGCTGGCATATTCCTGCGTCCATTTTGTTAAGGTTTAGGGCGACTTGCACACTTCTTGATAGAAAAAAACTCAAGTAGGCGGGGTTGCTCAGAAACGATTTCAACAGCCTCCACTATGGGAGTTTTGTGCACAGAGCTGTCGGAGAGAAAAACAAAATGTACAACGGGTAATTTCGATCCCAGTATCCTGCTCAATCTTCAAAATTTTACCACCACAGGATTGCCATGTTCAAGGGCTTTCCTCTCATACAAAACTTAATGCTCTGACGATTTTCAAGGCGGGACCAGATGCGACGGCGCGAGCAGGCACCCATTAGAAATTGACGTACACTGTGCGTGTATACAGCGGAAACAAAGACACGGCGCAGTCAGGGTTCCAACCAACAATAAGGGGGTCATTCAAAAAATAGGCTGGACAATTAAAAACTTTCAGCTACGCTCTGAAATAACTCTGGAACAAAAAATGCTAGGAAGATGCAGTTTGTACCTTAGTCATGCTGGCATATTCCTGCGTCCATTTTTTAAAGGTTTAGGGCGACTTGCACACTTCTTGATAGAAAAAAGCTCAAGTAGGCGGGGTTGCTCAGAAACGATTTCAACAGCCTCCACTATGGGAGTTTTGTGCACAGAGCTGTCGGAGAGAAAAACAAAATGTACAACGGGTAATTTCGATCCCAGTATCCTGCTCAATCTTCAAAATTTTACCACCACAGGATTGCCATGTTCAAGGGCTTTCCTCTCGTACAAAACTTGATGCTCTGACGATTTTTAAGGCGGGGCTAGATGCGACGGCGCGAGCAGGCACCCATTAGAATTTGACGTACACTGTGCGTGTATACAGCGTAAACAAAGACACGGCGCAGTCAGGGTTCCAACCAACAATAAGGGGGTCATTCAAAAAATAGGCCGGACAATTAAAAACTTCCAGCTACGCCCTGAAATAACTCTGGAACAAAAAATGCTAGGAAGATGCAGTTTGTACCTTAGTCATGCTGGCATATTCCTGCGTCAAATTTGTAAAGGTTTAGGGCGACTTGCACACTTCTTGATAGAAAAAAACTCAAGTAGGCGGGGTTGCTCAGAAACGATTTCAACAGCCTCCACTATGGGAGTTTTGTGCACAGAGCTGTCGGAGAGAAAAACAAAATGTACAACGGGTAATTTCGATCCCAGTATCCTGCTCAATCTTCAAAATTTTACCACCACAGGATTGCCATGTTCAAGGGCTTTCCTCTCGTACAAAACTTGATGCTCTGACGATTTTTAAAGCGGGGCTAGATGCGACGGCGCGAGCAGGCACCCATTAGAATTTGACGTACACTGTGCGTGTATACAGCGTAAACAAAGACACGGCGCAGTCAGGGTTCCAACCAACAATAAGGGGGTCATTCAAAAAATAGGCCGGACAATTAAAAACTTCCAGCTACGCCCTGAAATAACTCTGGAACAAAAAATGCTAGGAAGATGCAGTTTGTACCTTAGTCATGCTGGCATATTCCTGCGTCAAATTTGTAAAGGTTTAGGGCGACTTGCACACTTCTTGATAGAAAAAAACTCAAGTAGGCGGGGTTGCTCAGAAACGATTTCAACAGCCTCCACTATGGGAGTTTTGTGCACAGAGCTGTCGGAGAGAAAAACAAAATGTACAACGGGTAATTTCGATCCCAGTATCCTGCTCAATCTTCAAAATTTTACCACCACAGGATTGCCATGTTCAAGGGCTTTCCTCTCATACAAAACTTAATGCTCTGACGATTTTCAAGGCGGGACCAGATGCGACGGCGCGAGCAGGCACCCATTAGAAATTGACGTACACTGTGCGTGTATACAGCGTAAACAAAGACACGGCGCAGTCAGGGTTCCAACCAACAATAAGGGGGTCATTCAAAAAATAGGCCGGACAATTAAAAACTTTCAGCTACGCTCTGAAATAACTCTGGAACAAAAAATGCTAGGAAGATGCAGTTTGTACCTTAGTCATGCTGGCATATTCCTGCGTCCATTTTTTTAAGGTTTAGGGCGACTTGCACACTTCTTGATAGAAAAAAACTCAAGTAGGCGGGGTTGCTCAGAAACGATTTCAACAGCCTCCACTATGGGAGTTTTGTGCACAGAGCTGTCGGAGAGAAAAACAAAATGTACAACGGGTAATTTCGATCCCAGTATCCTGCTCAATCTTCAAAATTTTACCACCACAGGATTGCCATGTTCAAGGGCTTTCCTCTCATACAAAACTTAATGCTCTGACGATTTTCAAGGCGGGACCAGATGCGACGGCGCGAGCAGGCACCCATTAGAAATTGACGTACACTGTGCGTGTATACAGCGGAAACAAAGACACGGCGCAGTCAGGGTTCCAACCAACAATAAGGGGGTCATTCAAAAAATAGGCTGGACAATTAAAAACTTTCAGCTACGCTCTGAAATAACTCTGGAACAAAAAATGCTAGGAAGATGCAGTTTGTACCTTAGTCATGCTGGCATATTCCTGCGTCCATTTTTTAAAGGTTTAGGGCGACTTGCACACTTCTTGATAGAAAAAAGCTCAAGTAGGCGGGGTTGCTCAGAAACGATTTCAACAGCCTCCACTATGGGAGTTTTGTGCACAGAGCTGTCGGAGAGAAAAACAAAATGTACAACGGGTAATTTCGATCCCAGTATCCTGCTCAATCTTCAAAATTTTACCACCACAGGATTGCCATGTTCAAGGGCTTTCCTCTCGTACAAAACTTGATGCTCTGACGATTTTTAAGGCGGGGCTAGATGCGACGGCGCGAGCAGGCACCCATTAGAATTTGACGTACACTGTGCGTGTATACAGCGTAAACAAAGACACGGCGCAGTCAGGGTTCCAACCAACAATAAGGGGGTCATTCAAAAAATAGGCCGGACAATTAAAAACTTTCAGCTACGCCCTGAAATAACTCTGGAACAAAAAATGCTAGGAAGATGCAGTTTGTACCTTAGTCATGCTGGCATATTCCTGCGTCAAATTTGTAAAGGTTTAGGGCGACTTGCACACTTCTTGATAGAAAAAAACTCAAGTAGGCGGGGTTGCTCAGAAACGATTTCAACAGCCTCCACTATGGGAGTTTTGTGCACAGAGCTGTCGGAGAGAAAAACAAAATGTACAACGGGTAATTTCGATCCCAGTATCCTGCTCAATCTTCAAAATTTTACCACCACAGGATTGCCATGTTCAAGGGCTTTCCTCTCATACAAAACTTAATGCTCTGACGATTTTCAAGGCGGGACCAGATGCGACGGCGCGAGCAGGCACCCATTAGAAATTGACGTACACTGTGCGTGTATACAGCGTAAACAAAGACACGGCGCAGTCAGGGTTCCAACCAACAATAAGGGGGTCATTCAAAAAATAGGCCGGACAATTAAAAACTTTCAGCTACGCTCTGAAATAACTCTGGAACAAAAACTGCTAGGAAGATGCAGTTTGTACCTTAGTCATGCTGGCATATTCCTGCGTCCATTTTTTTAAGGTTTAGGGCGACTTGCACACTTCTTGATAGAAAAAAGCTCAAGTAGGCGGGGTTGCTCAGAAACGATTTCAACAGCCTCCACTATGGGAGTTTTTTGCACAGAGCTGTCGGAGAGAAAAACAAAATGTACAACGGGTAATTTCGGTCCCAGTATCCTGCTCAATCTTCAAAATTTTACCACCACAGGATTGCCATGTTCAAGGGCTTTCCCTTATACAAAACTTAATGATCTGACGATTTTCAAGGCGGGACCAGATGCGACGGCGCGAGCAGGCACCCATTAGAAATTGACGTACACTGTGCGTGTATACAGCGTAAACAAAGACACGGCGCAGTCAGGGTTCCAACCAACAATAAGGGGGTCATTCAAAAAATAGGCCGGACAATTAAAAACTTTCAGCTACGCTCTGGAATAACTCTGGAACAAAAAATGCTAGGAAGATGCAGTTTGTACCTTAGTCATGCTGGCATACTCCTGCGTCAATTTTTTAAAGGTTTAGGGCGACTTGCACACTTCTTGATAGAAAAAAGCCCAAGTAGGCGGGGTTGCTCAGAAACGATTTCAACAGCCTCCACTATGGGAGTTTTGTGCACAGAGCTGTCGGAGAGAAAAACAAAATGTACAACGGGTAATTTCGATCCCAGTATCCTGCTCAATCTTCAAAATTTTACCACCACAGGATTGCCATGTTCAAGGGCTTTCCTCTCGTACAAAACTTGATGCTCTGACGATTTTAAAGGCGGGGCTAGATGCGACGGCGCGAGCAGGCACCCATTAGAATTTGACGTACACTGTGCGTGTATACAGCGTAAACAAAGACACGGCGCAGTCAGGGTTCCAACCAACAATAAGGGGGTCATTCAAAAAATAGGCTGGACAATTAAAAACTTTCAGCTACGCTCTGAAATAACTCTGGAACAAAAAATGCTAGGAAGATGCAGTTTGTACCTTAGTCATGCTGGCATATTCCTGCGTCCATTTTTTAAAGGTTTAGGGCGACTTGCACACTTCTTGATAGAAAAAAGCTCAAGTAGGCGGGGTTGCTCAGAAACGATTTCAACAGCCTCCACTATGGGAGTTTTGTGCACAGAGCTGTCGGAGAGAAAAACAAAATGTACAACGGGTAATTTCGATCCCAGTATCCTGCTCAATCTTCAAAATTTTACCACCACAGGATTGCCATGTTCAAGGGCTTTCCTCTCGTACAAAACTTGATGCTCTGACGATTTTTAAGGCGGGGCTAGATGCGACGGCGCGAGCAGGCACCCATTAGAATTTGACGTACACTGTGCGTGTATACAGCGTAAACAAAGACACGGCGCAGTCAGGGTTCCAACCAACAATAAGGGGGTCATTCAAAAAATAGGCCGGACAATTAAAAACTTCCAGCTACGCTCTGAAATAACTCTGGAACAAAAAATGCTAGGAAGATGCAGTTTGTACCTTAGTCACGCTGGCATATTCCTGCGTCAATTTTGTAAAGGTTTAGGGCGACTTGCACACTTCTTGATAGAAAAAAGCTCAAGTAGGCGGGGTTGCTCAGAAACGATTTCAACAGCCTCCACTATGGGAGTTTTGTGCACAGAGCTGTCGGAGAGAAAAACAAAATGTACAACGGGTAATTTCGATCCCAGTATCCTGCTCAATCTTCAAAATTTTACCACCACAGGATTGCCATGTTCAAGGGCTTTCCTCTCATACAAAACTTAATGCTCTGACGATTTTCAAGGCGGGACCAGATGCGACGGCGCGAGCAGGCACCCATTAGAAATTGACGTACACTGTGCGTGTATACAGCGTAAACAAAGACACGGCGCAGTCAGGGTTCCAACCAACAATAAGGGGGTCATTCAAAAAATAGGCCGGACAATTAAAAACTTTCAGCTACGCTCTGAAATAACTCTGGAACAAAAACTGCTAGGAAGATGCAGTTTGTACCTTAGTCATGCTGGCATATTCCTGCGTCCATTTTTTTAAGGTTTAGGGCGACTTGCACACTTCTTGATAGAAAAAAACTCAAGTAGGCGGGGTTGCTCAGAAACGATTTCAACAGCCTCCACTATGGGAGTTTTGTGCACAGAGCTGTCGGAGAGAAAAACAAAATGTACAACGGGTAATTTCGATCCCAGTATCATGCTTAATCTTCAAAATTGTACCACCACAGGATGGCCATGTTCAAGGGCTTTCCTCTCGTACAAAACTTAATGCTCTGACGAATTTCAAGGCGGGACCAGATGCGACGGCGCGAGCAGGCACCCATTAGAAATTGACGTACACTGTGCGTGTATACAGCGTAAACAAAGACACGGCGCAGTCAGGGTTCCAACCAACAATAAGGGGGTCATTCAAAAAATAGGCCGGACAATTAAAAACTTTCAGCTACGCTCTGAAATAACTCTGGAACAAAAAATGCTAGGAAGATGCAGTTTGTACCTTAGTCATGCTGGCATATTCCTGCGTCAATTTTGTAAAGGTTTAGGGCGACTTGCACACTTCTTGATAGAAAAAAACTCAAGTAGGCGGGGTTGCTCAGAAACGATTTCAACAGCCTCCACTATGGGAGTTTTGTGCACAGAGCTGTCGGAGAGAAAAACAAAATGTACAACGGGTAATTTCGATCCCAGTATCCTGCTCAATCTTCAAAATTTTACCACCACAGGATTGCCATGTTCAAGGGCTTTCCTCTCATACAAAACTTAATGCTCTGACGATTTTCAAGGCGGGACCAGATGCGACGGCGCGAGCAGGCACCCATTAGAAATTGACGTACACTGTGCGTGTATACAGCGTAAACAAAGACACGGCGCAGTCAGGGTTCCAACCAACAATAAGGGGGTCATTCAAAAAATAGGCCGGACAATTAAAAACTTTCAGCTACGCTCTGAAATAACTCTGGAACAAAAAATGCTAGGAAGATGCAGTTTGTACCTTAGTCATGCTGGCATATTCCTGCGTCAATTTTGTAAAGGTTTAGGGCGACTTGCACACTTCTTGATAGAAAAAAGCTCAAGTAGGCGGGGTTGCTCAGAAACGATTTCAACAGCCTCCACTATGGGAGTTTTGTGCACAGAGCTGTCGGAGAGAAAAACAAAATGTACAACGGGTAATTTCGATCCCAGTATCCTGCTCAATCTTCAAAATTTTACCACCACAGGATTGCCATGTTCAAGGGCTTTCCTCTCATACAAAACTTAATGCTCTGACGATTTTAAAGGCGGGGCTAGATGCGACGGCGCGAGCAGGCACCCATTAGAATTTGACGTACACTGTGCGTGTATACAGCGTAAACAAAGACACGGCGCAGTCAGGGTTCCAACCAACAATAAGGGGGTCATTCAAAAAATAGGCTGGACAATTAAAAACTTTCAGCTACGCTCTGAAATAACTCTGGAACAAAAAATGCTAGGAAGATGCAGTTTGTACCTTAGTCATGCTGGCATATTCCTGCGTCCATTTTTTAAAGGTTTAGGGCGACTTGCACACTTCTTGATAGAAAAAAGCTCAAGTAGGCGGGGTTGCTCAGAAACGATTTCAACAGCCTCCACTATGGGAGTTTTGTGCACAGAGCTGTCGGAGAGAAAAACAAAATGTACAACGGGTAATTTCGATCCCAGTATCCTGCTCAATCTTCAAAATTTTACCACCACAGGATTGCCATGTTCAAGGGCTTTCCTCTCGTACAAAACTTGATGCTCTGACGATTTTTAAGGCGGGGCTAGATGCGACGGCGCGAGCAGGCACCCATTAGAATTTGACGTACACTGTGCGTGTATACAGCGTAAACAAAGACACGGCGCAGTCAGGGTTCCAACCAACAATAAGGGGGTCATTCAAAAAATAGGCCGGACAATTAAAAACTTCCAGCTACGCCCTGAAATAACTCTGGAACAAAAAAATGCTAGGAAGATGCAGTTTGTACCTTAGTCATGCTGGCATATTCCTGCGTCAAATTTGTAAAGGTTTAGGGCGACTTGCACACTTCTTGATAGAAAAAAACTCAAGTAGGCGGGGTTGCTCAGAAACGATTTCAACAGCCTCCACTATGGGAGTTTTGTGCACAGAGCTGTCGGAGAGAAAAACAAAATGTACAACGGGTAATTTCGATCCCAGTATCCTGCTCAATCTTCAAAATTTTACCACCACAGGATTGCCATGTTCAAGGGCTTTCCTCTCATACAAAACTTAATGCTCTGACGATTTTCAAGGCGGGACCAGATGCGACGGCGCGAGCAGGCACCCATTAGAAATTGACGTACACTGTGCGTGTATACAGCGTAAACAAAGACACGGCGCAGTCAGGGTTCCAACCAACAATAAGGGGGTCATTCAAAAAATAGGCCGGACAATTAAAAACTTTCAGCTACGCTCTGAAATAACTCTGGAACAAAAAATGCTAGGAAGATGCAGTTTGTACCTTAGTCATGCTGGCATATTCCTGCGTCCATTTTTTTAAGGTTTAGGGCGACTTGCACACTTCTTGATAGAAAAAAACTCAAGTAGGCGGGGTTGCTCAGAAACGATTTCAACAGCCTCCACTATGGGAGTTTTGTGCACAGAGCTGTCGGAGAGAAAAACAAAATGTACAACGGGTAATTTCGATCCCAGTATCCTGCTCAATCTTCAAAATTTTACCACCACAGGATTGCCATGTTCAAGGGCTTTCCTCTCATACAAAACTTAATGCTCTGACGATTTTCAAGGCGGGACCAGATGCGACGGCGCGAGCAGGCACCCATTAGAAATTGACGTACACTGTGCGTGTATACAGCGGAAACAAAGACACGGCGCAGTCAGGGTTCCAACCAACAATAAGGGGGTCATTCAAAAAATAGGCTGGACAATTAAAAACTTTCAGCTACGCTCTGAAATAACTCTGGAACAAAAAATGCTAGGAAGATGCAGTTTGTACCTTAGTCATGCTGGCATATTCCTGCGTCCATTTTTTAAAGGTTTAGGGCGACTTGCACACTTCTTGATAGAAAAAAGCTCAAGTAGGCGGGGTTGCTCAGAAACGATTTCAACAGCCTCCACTATGGGAGTTTTGTGCACAGAGCTGTCGGAGAGAAAAACAAAATGTACAACGGGTAATTTCGATCCCAGTATCCTGCTCAATCTTCAAAATTTTACCACCACAGGATTGCCATGTTCAAGGGCTTTCCTCTCGTACAAAACTTGATGCTCTGACGATTTTTAAGGCGGGGCTAGATGCGACGGCGCGAGCAGGCACCCATTAGAATTTGACGTACACTGTGCGTGTATACAGCGTAAACAAAGACACGGCGCAGTCAGGGTTCCAACCAACAATAAGGGGGTCATTCAAAAAATAGGCCGGACAATTAAAAACTTCCAGCTACGCCCTGAAATAACTCTGGAACAAAAAATGCTAGGAAGATGCAGTTTGTACCTTAGTCATGCTGGCATATTCCTGCGTCAAATTTGTAAAGGTTTAGGGCGACTTGCACACTTCTTGATAGAAAAAAACTCAAGTAGGCGGGGTTGCTCAGAAACGATTTCAACAGCCTCCACTATGGGAGTTTTGTGCACAGAGCTGTCGGAGAGAAAAACAAAATGTACAACGGGTAATTTCGATCCCAGTATCCTGCTCAATCTTCAAAATTTTACCACCACAGGATTGCCATGTTCAAGGGCTTTCCTCTCGTACAAAACTTGATGCTCTGACGATTTTTAAAGCGGGGCTAGATGCGACGGCGCGAGCAGGCACCCATTAGAATTTGACGTACACTGTGCGTGTATACAGCGTAAACAAAGACACGGCGCAGTCAGGGTTCCAACCAACAATAAGGGGGTCATTCAAAAAATAGGCCGGACAATTAAAAACTTCCAGCTACGCCCTGAAATAACTCTGGAACAAAAAATGCTAGGAAGATGCAGTTTGTACCTTAGTCATGCTGGCATATTCCTGCGTCAAATTTGTAAAGGTTTAGGGCGACTTGCACACTTCTTGATAGAAAAAAACTCAAGTAGGCGGGGTTGCTCAGAAACGATTTCAACAGCCTCCACTATGGGAGTTTTGTGCACAGAGCTGTCGGAGAGAAAAACAAAATGTACAACGGGTAATTTCGATCCCAGTATCCTGCTCAATCTTCAAAATTTTACCACCACAGGATTGCCATGTTCAAGGGCTTTCCTCTCATACAAAACTTAATGCTCTGACGATTTTCAAGGCGGGACCAGATGCGACGGCGCGAGCAGGCACCCATTAGAAATTGACGTACACTGTGCGTGTATACAGCGTAAACAAAGACACGGCGCAGTCAGGGTTCCAACCAACAATAAGGGGGTCATTCAAAAAATAGGCCGGACAATTAAAAACTTTCAGCTACGCTCTGAAATAACTCTGGAACAAAAAATGCTAGGAAGATGCAGTTTGTACCTTAGTCATGCTGGCATATTCCTGCGTCCATTTTTTTAAGGTTTAGGGCGACTTGCACACTTCTTGATAGAAAAAAACTCAAGTAGGCGGGGTTGCTCAGAAACGATTTCAACAGCCTCCACTATGGGAGTTTTGTGCACAGAGCTGTCGGAGAGAAAAACAAAATGTACAACGGGTAATTTCGATCCCAGTATCCTGCTCAATCTTCAAAATTTTACCACCACAGGATTGCCATGTTCAAGGGCTTTCCTCTCATACAAAACTTAATGCTCTGACGATTTTCAAGGCGGGACCAGATGCGACGGCGCGAGCAGGCACCCATTAGAAATTGACGTACACTGTGCGTGTATACAGCGGAAACAAAGACACGGCGCAGTCAGGGTTCCAACCAACAATAAGGGGGTCATTCAAAAAATAGGCTGGACATTTAAAAACTTTCAGCTACGCTCTGAAATAACTCTGGAACAAAAAATGCTAGGAAGATGCAGTTTGTACCTTAGTCATGCTGGCATATTCCTGCGTCCATTTTTTAAAGGTTTAGGGCGACTTGCACACTTCTTGATAGAAAAAAGCTCAAGTAGGCGGGGTTGCTCAGAAACGATTTCAACAGCCTCCACTATGGGAGTTTTGTGCACAGAGCTGTCGGAGAGAAAAACAAAATGTACAACGGGTAATTTCGATCCCAGTATCCTGCTCAATCTTCAAAATTTTACCACCACAGGATTGCCATGTTCAAGGGCTTTCCTCTCGTACAAAACTTGATGCTCTGACGATTTTTAAGGCGGGGCTAGATGCGACGGCGCGAGCAGGCACCCATTAGAATTTGACGTACACTGTGCGTGTATACAGCGTATACAAAGACACGGCGCAGTCAGGGTTCCAACCAACAATAAGGGGGTCATTCAAAAAATAGGCCGGACAATTAAAAACTTCCAGCTACGCCCTGAAATAACTCTGGAACAAAAAATGCTAGGAAGATGCAGTTTGTACCTTAGTCATGCTGGCATATTCCTGCGTCAAATTTGTAAAGGTTTAGGGCGACTTGCACACTTCTTGATAGAAAAAAACTCAAGTAGGCGGGGTTGCTCAGAAACGATTTCAACAGCCTCCACTATGGGAGTTTTGTGCACAGAGCTGTCGGAGAGAAAAACAAAATGTACAACGGGTAATTTCGATCCCAGTATCCTGCTCAATCTTCAAAATTTTACCACCACAGGATTGCCATGTTCAAGGGCTTTCCTCTCATACAAAACTTAATGCTCTGACGATTTTCAAGGCGGGACCAGATGCGACGGCGCGAGCAGGCACCCATTAGAATTTGACGTACACTGTGCGTGTATACAGCGTAAACAAAGACACGGCGCAGTCAGGGTTCCAACCAACAATAAGGGGGTCATTCAAAAAATAGGCCGGACAATTAAAAACTTTCAGCTACGCTCTGAAATAACTCTGGAACAAAAACTGCTAGGAAGATGCAGTTTGTACCTTAGTCATGCTGGCATATTCCTGCGTCCATTTTTTTAAGGTTTAGGGCGACTTGCACACTTCTTGATAGAAAAAAGCTCAAGTAGGCGGGGTTGCTCAGAAACGATTTCAACAGCCTCCACTATGGGAGTTTTGTGCACAGAGCTGTCGGAGAGAAAAACAAAATGTACAACGGGTAATTTCGGTCCCAGTATCCTGCTCAATCTTCAAAATTTTACCACCACAGGATTGCCATGTTCAAGGGCTTTCCCTTATACAAAACTTAATGATCTGACGATTTTCAAGGCGGGACCAGATGCGACGGCGCGAGCAGGCACCCATTAGAAATTGACGTACACTGTGCGTGTATACAGCGTAAACAAAGACACGGCGCAGTCAGGGTTCCAACCAACAATAAGGGGGTCATTCAAAAAATAGGCCGGACAATTAAAAACTTTCAGCTACGCTCTGGAATAACTCTGGAACAAAAAATGCTAGGAAGATGCAGTTTGTACCTTAGTCATGCTGGCATACTCCTGCGTCAATTTTTTAAAGGTTTAGGGCGACTTGCACACTTCTTGATAGAAAAAAGCCCAAGTAGGCGGGGTTGCTCAGAAACGATTTCAACAGCCTCCACTATGGGAGTTTTGTGCACAGAGCTGTCGGAGAGAAAAACAAAATGTACAACGGGTAATTTCGATCCCAGTATCCTGCTCAATCTTCAAAATTTTACCACCACAGGATTGCCATGTTCAAGGGCTTTCCTCTCGTACAAAACTTGATGCTCTGACGATTTTTAAGGCGGGGCTAGATGCGACGGCGCGAGAAGGCACCCATTAGAATTTGACGTACACTGTGCGTGTATACAGCGTAAACAAAGACACGGCGCAGTCAGGGTTCCAACCAACAATAAGGGGGTCATTCAAAAAATAGGCCGGACAATTAAAAACTTCCAGCTACGCTCTGAAATAACTCTGGAACAAAAAATGCTAGGAAGATGCAGTTTGTACCTTAGTCATGCTGGCATATTCCTGCGTCCATTTTTTTAAGGTTTAGGGCGACTTGCACACTTCTTGATAGAAAAAAACTCAAGTAGGCGGGGTTGCTCAGAAACGATTTCAACAGCCTCCACTATGGGAGTTTTGTGCACAGAGCTGTCGGAGAGAAAAACAAAATGTACAACGGGTAATTTCGATCCCAGTATCATGCTTAATCTTCAAAATTTTACCACCACAGGATGGCCATGTTCAAGGGCTTTCCTCTCGTACAAAACTTAATGCTCTGACGAATTTCAAGGCGGGACCAGATGCGACGGCGCGAGCAGGCACCCATTAGAAATTGACGTACACTGTGCGTGTATACAGCGTAAACAAAGACACGGCGCAGTCAGGGTTCCAACCAACAATAAGGGGGTCATTCAAAAAATAGGCCGGACAATTAAAAACTTTCAGCTACGCTCTGGAATAACTCATGAACAAAAAATGATAGGAAGATGCAGTTTGTACCTTAGTCATGCTGGCATATTCCTGCGTCCATTTTTTAAGGTTTAGGGCGACTTGCACACTTCTTGATAGAAAAAAACTCAAGTAGGCGGGGTTGCTCAGAAACGATTTCAACAGCCTCCACTATGGGAGTTTTGTGCACAGAGCTGTCGGAGAGAAAAACAAAATGTACAACGGGTAATTTCGATCCCAGTATCCTGCTCAATCTTCAAAATTTTACCACCACAGGATTGCCATGTTCAAGGGCTTTCCTCTCATACAAAACTTAATGCTCTGACGATTTTCAAGGCGGGACCAGATGCGACGGCGCGAGCAGGCACCCATTAGAAATTGACGTACACTGTGCGTGTATACAGCGTAAACAAAGACACGGCGCAGTCAGGGTTCCAACCAACAATAAGGGGGTCATTCAAAAAATAGGCCGGACAATTAAAAACTTTCAGCTACGCTCTGAAATAACTCTGGAACAAAAAATGCTAGGAAGATGCAGTTTGTACCTTAGTCATGCTGGCATATTCCTGCGTCAATTTTGTAAAGGTTTAGGGCGACTTGCACACTTCTTGATAGAAAAAAGCTCAAGTAGGCGGGGTTGCTCAGAAACGATTTCAACAGCCTCCACTATGGGAGTTTTGTGCACAGAGCTGTCGGAGAGAAAAACAAAATGTACAACGGGTAATTTCGATCCCAGTATCCTGCTCAATCTTCAAAATTTTACCACCACAGGATTGCCATGTTCAAGGGCTTTCCTCTCGTACAAAACTTGATGCTCTGACGATTTTAAAGGCGGGGCTAGATGCGACGGCGCGAGCAGGCACCCATTAGAATTTGACGTACACTGTGCGTGTATACAGCGTAAACAAAGACACGGCGCAGTCAGGGTTCCAACCAACAATAAGGGGGTCATTCAAAAAATAGGCCGGACAATTAAAAACTTTCAGCTACGCTCTGAAATAACTCTGGAACACAAAATGCTAGGAAGATGCAGTTTGTACCTTAGTCATGCTGACATATTCCTGCGTCCATTTTTTTAAGGTTTAGGGCGACTTGCACACTTCTTGATAGAAAAAAGCTCAAGTAGGCAGGGTTGCTCAGAAACGATTTCAACAGCCTCCACTATGGGAGTTTTGTGCACAGAGCTGTCCTCTCATACAAAACTTAATGCTCTGACGAATTTCAAGGCGGGACCAGATGCGACGGCGCGAGCAGGCACCCATTAGAAATTGACGTACACTGTGCGTGTATACAGCGTAAACAAAGACACGGCGCAGTCAGGGTTCCAACCAACAATAAGGGGGTCATTCAAAAAATAGGCCGGACAAATAAAAACTTTCAGCTACGCTCTGGAATAACTCATGAACAAAAAATGCTAGGAAGATGCAGTTTGTACCTTAGTCATGCTGGCATATTCCCGCGTCAATCTTTTAAAGGTTTAGGGCGACTTGCACACTTCTTGATAGAAAAAAGCTCAAGTAGGCGGGGTTGCTCAGAAACGATTTCAACAGCCTCCACTATGGGAGTTTTGTGCACCGAGCTGTCGGAGAGAAAAACAAAATGTACAACGGGTATTTTCGATCCCAATATCATGCTTAATCTTCAAAATTTTACCACCACAGG
This sequence comes from Asterias amurensis, assembly GCF_032118995.1. Lineage (NCBI taxonomy): Eukaryota > Metazoa > Echinodermata > Asteroidea > Forcipulatida > Asteriidae > Asterias > Asterias amurensis. Next base: position 3,890,305 of record NC_092667.1, on the reverse strand, counting down.
ATGGCCATGTTCAAGGGCTTTCCTCTCGTACAAAACTTAATGCTCTGACGATTTTCAAGGCGGGACCAGATGCGACGGCGCGAGCAGGCACCCATTAGAATTTGACGTACACTGTGCGTGTATACAGCGTATACAAAGACACGGCGCAGTTAGGGTTCCAACCAACAATAAGGGGGTCAGTCAAAAAATAGGCCGGACAATTAAAAACTTTCAGCTACGCTCTGAAATAACTCTGGAACAAAAAATGTTAGGAAGATGCAGTTTGTACCTTAGTCATGCTGGCATATTCCTGCGTCCATTTTTTAAGGTTTAGGGCGACTTGCACACTTCTTGATAGAAAAAAGTCAAGTAGGCGGGGTTGCTCAGAAACGATTTCAACAGCCTCCACTATGGGAGTTTTGTGCACAGAGCTGTCGGAGAGAAAAACAAAATGTACAACGGGTAATTTCGATCCCAGTATCATGCTCAATCTTCAAAATTTTACCACCACAGGATTGCCATGTTCAAGGGCTTTCCTCTCATACAAAACTTAATGCTCTGACGATTTTCAAGGCGGGACCAGATGCGACGGCGCGAGCAGGCACCCATTAGAAATTGACGTACACTGTGCGTGTATACAGCGTAAACAAAGACACGGCGCAGTCAGGGTTCCAACCAACAATAAGGGGGTCATTCAAAAAATAGGCCGGACAATTAAAAACTTTCAGCTACGCTCTGAAATAACTCTGGAACAAAAAATGCTAGGAAGATGCAGTTTGTACCTTAGTCATGCTGGCATATTCCTGCGTCAATTTTGTAAAGGTTTAGGGCGACTTGCACACTTCTTGATAGAAAAAAGCTCAAGTAGGCGGGGTTGCTCAGAAACGATTTCAACAGCCTCCACTATGGGAGTTTTGTGCACAGAGCTGTCGGAGAGAAAAACAAAATGTACAACGGGTAATTTCGATCCCAGTATCCTGCTCAATCTTCAAAATTTTACCACCACAGGATTGCCATGTTCAAGGGCTTTCCTCTCATACAAAACTTAATGCTCTGACGATTTTAAAGGCGGGGCTAGATGCGACGGCGCGAGCAGGCACCCATTAGAATTTGACGTACACTGTGCGTGTATAAAGCGTAAACAAAGACACGGCGCAGTCAGGGTTCCAACCAACAATAAGGGGGTCATTCAAAAAATAGGCCGGACAATTAAAAACTTTCAGCTACGCTCTGGAATAACTCATGAACAAAAAATGCTAGGAAGATGCAGTTTGTACCTTAGTCATGCTGGCATATTCCTGCGTCAATTTTTTAAAGGTTTAGGGCGATTTGCACACTTCTTGATAGAAAAAAGCTCAAGTAGGCGGGGTTGCTCAGAAACGATTTCAACAGCCTCCACTATGGGAGTTTTGTGCACAGAGCTGTCGGAGAGAAAAACAAAATGTACAACGGGTAAGTTCGATCCCAGTATCCTGCTCAATCTTCAAAGTTTTACCACCACAGGATTGCCATGTTCAAGGGCTTTCCTCTCATACAAAACTTAATGCTCTGACGATTTTAAAGGCGGGGCTAGATGCGACGGCGCGAGCAGGCACCCATTAGAATTTGACGTACACTGTGCGTGTATAAAGCGTAAACAAAGACACGGCGCAGTCAGGGTTCCAACCAACAATAAGGGGGTCATTCAAAAAATAGGCCGGACAATTAAAAACTTTCAGCTACGCTCTGAAATAACTCTGGAACAAAAAATGCTAGGAAGATGCAGTTTGTACCTTAGTCATGCTGGCATACTCCTGCGTCAATTTTTTAAAGGTTTAGGGCGACTTGCACACTTCTTGATAGAAAAAAGCTCAAGTAGGCGGGGTTGCTCAGAAACGATTTCAACAGCCTCCACTATGGGAGTTTTGTGCACAGAGCTGTCGGAGAGAAAAACAAAATGTATAACGGGTAATTTCGATCCCAGTATCCTGCTCAATCTTCAAAGTTTTACCACCACAGGATTGCCATGTTCAAGGGCTTTCCTCTCGTACAAAACTTGATGCTCTGACGATTTTAAAGGCGGGGCTAGAAGCGACGGCGCGAGCAGGCACCCATTAGAATTTGACGTACACTGTGCGTGTATACAGCGTATACAAAGACACGGCGCAGTCAGGGTTCCAACCAACAATAAGGGGGTCATTCAAAGAATAGGCCGGACAATTAAAAACTTTCAGCTACGCTCTGAAATAACTCTGCAACAAAAAATGCTAGGAAGATGCAGTTTGTACCTTAGTCATGCTGACATACTCCTGCGTCAATTTTTTAAAGGTTTAGGGCGACTTGCACACTTCTTGATAGAAAAAAGCTCAAGTAGGCGGGGTTGCTCAGAAACGATTTCAACAGCCTCCACTATGGGAGTTTTGTGCACAGAGCTGTCGGAGAGAAAAACAAAATGTACAACGGGTAATTTCGATCCCAGTATCCTGCTCAATCTTCAAAATTTTACCACCACAGGATTGCCATGTTCAAGGGCTTTCCTCTCGTACAAAACTTGATGCTCTGACGATTTTAAAGGCGGGGCTAGAAGCGACGGCGCGAGCAGGCACCCATTAGAATTTGACGTACACTGTGCGTGTATACAGTGTATACAAAGACACGGCGCAGTCAGGGTTCCAACCAACAATAAGGGGGTCATTCAAAAAATAGGCCGGACAGTTAAAAACTTCCAGCTACGCTCTGAAATAACTCTGGAACAAAAAATGCTAGGAAGATGCAGTTTGTACCTTAGTCATGCTGGCATATTCCTGCGTCCATTTTTTTAAGGTTTAGGGCGACTTGCACACTTCTTGATAGAAAAAAGCTCAAGTAGGCGGGGTTGCTCAGAAACGATTTCAACAGCCTCCACTATGGGAGTTTTGTGCACAGAGCTGTCGGAGAGAAAAACAAAATGTACAACGGGTAATTTCGATCCCAGTATCATGCTCAATCTTCAAAATTTTACCACCACAGGATTGCCATGTTCAAGGGCTTTCCTCTCATACAAAACTTAATGCTCTGACGATTTTCAAGGCGGGACCAGATGCGACGGCGCGAGCAGGCACCCATTAGAAATTGACGTACACTGTGCGTGTATACAGCGTAAACAATGACACGGCGCAGTCAGGGTTCCAACCAACAATAAGGGGGTCATTCAAAAAATAGGCCGGACAATTAAAAACTTTCAGCTACGCTCTGGAATAACTCATGAACAAAAAATGCTAGGAAGATGCAGTTTGTACCTTAGTCATGCTGGCATATTCCTGCGTCCATTTTTTAAAGGTTTAGGGCGATTTGCACACTTCTTGATAGAAAAAAGCTCAAGTAGGCGGGGTTGCTCAGAAACGATTTCAACAGCCTCCACTATGGGAGTTTTGTGCACAGAGCTGTCGGAGAGAAAAACAAAATGTACAACGGGTAATTTCGATCCCAGTATCCTGCTCAATCTTCAAAATTTTACCACCACAGGATTGCCATGTTCAAGGGCTTTCCTCTCATACAAAACTTAATGCTCTGACGATTTTAAAGGCGGGGCTAGATGCGACGGCGCGAGCAGGCACCCATTAGAATTTGACGTACACTGTGCGTGTATAAAGCGTAAACAAAGACACGGCGCAGTCAGGGTTCCAACCAACAATAAGGGGGTCATTCAAAAAATAGGCCGGACAATTAAAAACTTTCAGCTACGCTCTGAAATAACTCTGGAACAAAAAATGCTAGGAAGATGCAGTTTGTACCTTAGTCATGCTGGCATACTCCTGCGTCAATTTTTTAAAGGTTTAGGGCGACTTGCACACTTCTTGATAGAAAAAAGCTCAAGTAGGCGGGGTTGCTCAGAAACGATTTCAACAGCCTCCACTATGGGAGTTTTGTGCACAGAGCTGTCGGAGAGAAAAACAAAATGTACAACGGGTAATTTCGATCCCAGTATCCTGCTCAATCTTCAAAATTTTACCACCACAGGATTGCCATGTTCAAGGGCTTTCCTCTCATACAAAACTTAATGCTCTGACGATTTTAAAGGCGGGGCTAGATGCGACGGCGCGAGCAGGCACCCATTAGAATTTGACGTACACTGTGCGTGTATAAAGCGTAAACAAAGACACGGCGCAGTCAGGGTTCCAACCAACAATAAGGGGGTCATTCAAAAAATAGGCCGGACAATTAAAAACTTTCAGCTACGCTCTGAAATAACTCTGGAACAAAAAATGCTAGGAAGATGCAGTTTGTACCTTAGTCATGCTGGCATACTCCTGCGTCAATTTTTTAAAGGTTTAGGGCGACTTGCACACTTCTTGATAGAAAAAAGCTCAAGTAGGCGGGGTTGCTCAGAAACGATTTCAACAGCCTCCACTATGGGAATTTTGTGCACAGAGCTGTCGGAGAGAAAAACAAAATGTACAACGGGTAATTTCGATCCCAGTATCATGCTCAATCTTCAAAATTTTACCACCACAGGATTGCCATGTTCAAGGGCTTTCCTCTCATACAAAACTTAATGCTCTGACGATTTTCAAGGCGGGACCAGATGCGACGGCGCGAGCAGGCACCCATTAGAAATTGACGTACACTGTGCGTGTATACAGCGTAAACAAAGACACGGCGCAGTCAGGGTTCCAACCAACAATAACGGGGTCATTCAAAAAATAGGCCGGACAGTTAAAAACTTTCAGCTACGCTCTGGAATAACTCTGGAACAAAAAATGCTAGGAAGATGCAGTTTGTACCTTAGTCATGCTGGCATACTCCTGCGTCAATTTTTTAAAGGTTTAGGGCGACTTGCACACTTCTTGATAGAAAAAAGCTCAAGTAGGCGGGGTTGCTCAGAAACGATTTCAACAGCCTCCACTATGGGAGTTTTGTGCACAGAGCTGTCGGAGAGAAAAACAAAATGTACAACGGGTAATTTCGATCCCAGTATCATGCTCAATCTTCAAAATTTTACCACCACAGGATTGCCATGTTCAAGGGCTTTCCTCTCGTACAAAACTTGATGCTCTGACGATTTTAAAGGCGGGGCTAGAAGCGACGGCGCGAGCAGGCACCCATTAGAATTTGACGTACACTGTGCGTGTATACAGCGTATACAAAGACACGGCGCAGTCAGGGTTCCAACCAACAATAAGGGGGTCATTCAAAAAATAGGCCGGACAATTAAAAACTTTCAGCTACGCTCTGAAATAACTCTGGAACAAAAAATGCTAGGAAGATGCAGTTTGTACCTTAGTCATGCTGGCATACTCCTGCGTCAATTTTTTAAAGGTTTAGGGCGACTTGCACACTTCTTGATAGAACAAAGCTCAAGTAGGCGGGGTTGCTCAGAAACGATTTCAACAGCCTCCACTAAGGGGGTTTTGTGCACAGAACTGTCGGAGAGAAAAACAAAATGTACAACGGGTAATTTCGATCCCAGTATCCTGCTCAATCTTCAAAATTTTACCACCACAGGATTGCCATGTTCAAGGGCTTTCCTCTCATACAAAACTTAATGCTCTGACGATTTTCAAGGCGGGACCAGATGCGACGGCGCGAGCAGGCACCCATTAGAAATTGACGTACACTGTGCGTGTATACAGCGTAAACAAAGACACGGCGCAGTCAGGGTTCCAACCAACAATAAGGGGGTCATTCAAAAAATAGGCCGGACAATTAAAAACTTTCAGCTACGCTCTGGAATAACTCTGGAACAAAAAATGCTAGGAAGATGCAGTTTGTACCTTAGTTATGCTGGCATACTCCTGCGTCAATTTTTTAAAGGTTTAGGGCGACTTGCACACTTCTTGATAGAAAAAAGCTCAAGTAGGCGGGGTTGCTCAGAAACGATTTCAACAGCCTCCACTATGGGAGTTTTGTGCACAGAGCTGTCGGAGAGAAAAACAAAATGTACAACGGGTAATTTCGATCCCAGTATCATGCTCAATCTTCAAAATTTTACCACCACAGGATTGCCATGTTCAAGGGCTTTCCTCTCATACAAAACTTAATGCTCTGACGATTTTCAAGGCGGGACCAGATGCTACGGCGCGAGCAGGCACCCATTAGAAATTGACGTACACTGTGCGTGTATACAGCGTAAACAATGACACGGCGCAGTCAGGGTTCCAACCAACAATAAGGGGGTCATTCAAAAAATAGGCCGGACAATTAAAAACTTTCAGCTACGCTCTGGAATAACTCATGAACAAAAAATGCTAGGAAGATGCAGTTTGTACCTTAGTCGTGCTGGCATATTCCTGCGTCCATTTTTTAAAGGTTTAGGGCGATTTGCACACTTCTTGATAGAAAAAAGCTCAAGTAGGCGGGGTTGCTCAGAAACGATTTCAACAGCCTCCACTATGGGAGTTTTGTGCACAGAGCTGTCGGAGAGAAAAACAAAATGTACAACGGGTAATTTCGATCCCAGTATCCTGCTCAATCTTCAAAATTTTACCACCACAGGATTGCCATGTTCAAGGGCTTTCCTCTCATACAAAACTTAATGCTCTGACGATTTTCAAGGCGGGACCAGATGCGACGGCGCGAGCAGGCACCCATTAGAAATTGACGTACACTGTGCGTGTATACAGCGTAAACAAAGACACGGCGCAGTCAGGGTTCCAACCAACAATAAGGGGGTCATTCAAAAAATAGGCCGGACAATTAAAAACTTTCAGCTACGCTCTGGAATAACTCTGGAACAAAAAATGCTAGGAAGATGCAGTTTGTACCTTAGTTATGCTGGCATACTCCTGCGTCAATTTTTTAAAGGTTTAGGGCGACTTGCACACTTCTTGATAGAAAAAAGCTCAAGTAGGCGGGGTTGCTCAGAAACGATTTCAACAGCCTCCACTATGGGAGTTTTGTGCACAGAGCTGTCGGAGAGAAAAACAAAATGTACAACGGGTAATTTCGATCCCAGTATCATGCTCAATCTTCAAAATTTTACCACCACAGGATTGCCATGTTCAAGGGCTTTCCTCTCATACAAAACTTAATGCTCTGACGATTTTCAAGGCGGGACCAGATGCTACGGCGCGAGCAGGCACCCATTAGAAATTGACGTACACTGTGCGTGTATACAGCGTAAACAATGACACGGCGCAGTCAGGGTTCCAACCAACAATAAGGGGGTCATTCAAAAAATAGGCCGGACAATTAAAAACTTTCAGCTACGCTCTGGAATAACTCATGAACAAAAAATGCTAGGAAGATGCAGTTTGTACCTTAGTCGTGCTGGCATATTCCTGCGTCCATTTTTTAAAGGTTTAGGGCGATTTGCACACTTCTTGATAGAAAAAAGCTCAAGTAGGCGGGGTTGCTCAGAAACGATTTCAACAGCCTCCACTATGGGAGTTTTGTGCACAGAGCTGTCGGAGAGAAAAACAAAATGTACAACGGGTAATTTCGATCCCAGTATCCTGCTCAATCTTCAAAATTTTACCACCACAGGATTGCCATGTTCAAGGGCTTTCCTCTCATACAAAACTTAATGCTCTGACGATTTTAAAGGCGGGGCTAGATGCGACGGCGCGAGCAGGCACCCATTAGAATTTGACGTACACTGTGCGTGTATAAAGCGTAAACAAAGACACGGCGCAGTCAGGGTTCCAACCAACAATAAGGGGGTCATTCAAAAAATAGGCCGGACAATTAAAAACTTTCAGCTACGCTCTGAAATAACTCTGGAACAAAAAATGCTAGGAAGATGCAGTTTGTACCTTAGTCATGCTGGCATACTCCTGCGTCAATTTTTTAAAGGTTTAGGGCGACTTGCACACTTCTTGATAGAAAAAAGCTCAAGTAGGCGGGGTTGCTCAGAAACGATTTCAACAGCCTCCACTATGGGAGTTTTGTGCACAGAGCTGTCGGAGAGCAAAACAAAATGTACAACGGGTAATTTCGATCCCAGTATCCTGCTCAATCTTCAAAATTTTACCACCACAGGATTGCCATGTTCAAGGGCTTTCCTCTCATACAAAACTTAATGCTCTGACGATTTTAAAGGCGGGGCTAGATGCGACGGCGCGAGCAGGCACCCATTAGAATTTGACGTACACTGTGCGTGTATAAAGCGTAAACAAAGACACGGCGCAGTCAGGGTTCCAACCAACAATAAGGGGGTCATTCAAAGAATAGGCCGGACAATTAAAAACTTTCAGCTACGCTCTGAAATAACTCTGCAACAAAAAATGCTAGGAAGATGCAGTTTGTACCTTAGTCATGCTGACATACTCCTGCGTCAATTTTTTAAAGGTTTAGGGCGACTTGCACACTTCTTGATAGAAAAAAGCTCAAGTAGGCGGGGTTGCTCAGAAACGATTTCAACAGCCTCCACTATGGGAGTTTTGTGCACAGAGCTGTCGGAGAGAAAAACAAAATGTACAACGGGTAATTTCGATCCCAGTATCCTGCTCAATCTTCAAAATTTTACCACCACAGGATTGCCATGTTCAAGGGCTTTCCTCTCGTACAAAACTTGATGCTCTGACGATTTTAAAGGCGGGGCTAGAAGCGACGGCGCGAGCAGGCACCCATTAGAATTTGACGTACACTGTGCGTGTATACAGTGTATACAAAGACACGGCGCAGTCAGGGTTCCAACCAACAATAAGGGGGTCATTCAAAAAATAGGCCGGACAGTTAAAAACTTTCAGCTACGCTCTGAAATAACTCTGGAACAAAAAATGCTAGGAAGATGCAGTTTGTACCTTAGTCATGCTGGCATATTCCTGCGTCCATTTTTTTAAGGTTTAGGGCGACTTGCACACTTCTTGATAGAAAAAAGCTCAAGTAGGCGGGGTTGCTCAGAAACGATTTCAACAGCCTCCACTATGGGAATTTTGTGCACAGAGCTGTCGGAGAGAAAAACAAAATGTACAACGGGTAATTTCGATCCCAGTATCATGCTCAATCTTCAAATTTTACCACCACAGGATTGCCATGTTCAAGGGCTTTCCTCTCATACAAAACTTAATGCTCTGACGATTTTCAAGGCGGGACCAGATGCGACGGCGCGAGCAGGCACCCATTAGAAATTGACGTACACTGTGCGTGTATACAGCGTAAACAAAGACACGGCGCAGTCAGGGTTCCAACCAACAATAAGGGGGTCATTCAAAAAATAGGCCGGACAATTAAAAACTTTCAGCTACGCTCTGGAATAACTCTGGAACAAAAAATGCTAGGAAGATGCAGTTTGTACCTTAGTCATGCTGGCATACTCCTGCGTCAATTTTTTAAAGGTTTAGGGCGACTTGCACACTTCTTGATAGAAAAAAAGCTCAAGTAGGCGGGGTTGCTCAGAAACGATTTCAACAGCCTCCACTATGGGAGTTTTGTGCACAGAGCTGTCGGAGAGAAAAACAAAATGTACAACGGGTAATTTCGATCCCAGTATCCTGCTCAATCTTCAAAATTTTACCACCACAGGATTGCCATGTTCAAGGGCTTTCCTCTCGTACAAAACTTGATGCTCTGACGATTTTAAAGGCGGGGCTAGAAGCGACGGCGCGAGCAGGCACCCATTAGAATTTGACGTACACTGTGCGTGTATACAGCGTATACAAAGACACGGCGCAGTCAGGGTTCCAACCAACAATAAGGGGGTCATTCAAAAAATAGGCCGGACAATTAAAAACTTTCAGCTACGCTCTGAAATAACTCTGGAACAAAAAATGCTAGGAAGATGCAGTTTGTACCTTAGTCATGCTGGCATACTCCTGCGTCAATTTTTTAAAGGTTTAGGGCGACTTGCACACTTCTTGATAGAAAAAAGCTCAAGTAGGCGGGGTTGCTCAGAAACGATTTCAACAGCCTCCACTAAGGGGGTTTTGTGCACAGAACTGTCGGAGAGAAAAACAAAATGTACAACGGGTAATTTCGATCCCAGTATCCTGCTCAATCTTCAAAATTTTACCACCACAGGATTGCCATGTTCAAGGGCTTTCCTCTCATACAAAACTTAATGCTCTGACGATTTTCAAGGCGGGACCAGATGCGACGGCGCGAGCAGGCACCCATTAGAAATTGACGTACACTGTGCGTGTATACAGCGTAAACAAAGACACGGCGCAGTCAGGGTTCCAACCAACAATAAGGGGGTCATTCAAAAAATAGGCCGGACAATTAAAAACTTTCAGCTACGCTCTGGAATAACTCTGGAACAAAAAATGCTAGGAAGATGCAGTTTGTACCTTAGTTATGCTGGCATACTCCTGCGTCAATTTTTTAAAGGTTTAGGGCGACTTGCACACTTCTTGATAGAAAAAAGCTCAAGTAGGCGGGGTTGCTCAGAAACGATTTCAACAGCCTCCACTATGGGAGTTTTGTGCACAGAGCTGTCGGAGAGAAAAACAAAATGTACAACGGGTAATTTCGATCCCAGTATCATGCTCAATCTTCAAAATTTTACCACCACAGGATTGCCATGTTCAAGGGCTTTCCTCTCATACAAAACTTAATGCTCTGACGATTTTCAAGGCGGGACCAGATGCTACGGCGCGAGCAGGCACCCATTAGAAATTGACGTACACTGTGCGTGTATACAGCGTAAACAATGACACGGCGCAGTCAGGGTTCCAACCAACAATAAGGGGGTCATTCAAAAAATAGGCCGGACAATTAAAAACTTTCAGCTACGCTCTGGAATAACTCATGAACAAAAAATGCTAGGAAGATGCAGTTTGTACCTTAGTCGTGCTGGCATATTCCTGCGTCCATTTTTTAAAGGTTTAGGGCGATTTGCACACTTATTGATAGAAAAAAGCTCAAGTAGGCGGGGTTGCTCAGAAACGATTTCAACAGCCTCCACTATGGGAGTTTTGTGCACAGAGCTGTCGGAGAGCAAAACAAAATGTACAACGGGTAATTTCGATCCCAGTATCCTGCTCAATCTTCAAAATTTTACCACCACAGGATTGCCATGTTCAAGGGCTTTCCTCTCATACAAAACTTAATGCTCTGACGATTTTAAAGGCGGGGCTAGATGCGACGGCGCGAGCAGGCACCCATTAGAATTTGACGTACACTGTGCGTGTATAAAGCGTAAACAAAGACACGGCGCAGTCAGGGTTCCAACCAACAATAAGGGGGTCATTCAAAAAATAGGCCGGACAATTAAAAACTTTCAGCTACGCTCTGAAATAACTCTGGAACAAAAAATGCTAGGAAGATGCAGTTTGTACCTTAGTCATGCTGGCATACTCCTGCGTCAATTTTTTAAAGGTTTAGGGCGACTTGCACACTTCTTGATAGAAAAAAGCTCAAGTAGGCGGGGTTGCTCAGAAACGATTTCAACAGCCTCCACTATGGGAGTTTTGTGCACAGAGCTGTCGGAGAGCAAAACAAAATGTACAACGGGTAATTTCGATCCCAGTATCCTGCTCAATCTTCACAATTTTACCACCACAGGATTGCCATGTTCAAGGGCTTTCCTCTCATACAAAACTTAATGCTCTGACGATTTTAAAGGCGGGGCTAGATGCGACGGCGCGAGCAGGCACCCATTAGAATTTGACGTACACTGTGCGTGTATAAAGCGTAAACAAAGACACGGCGCAGTCAGGGTTCCAACCAACAATAAGGGGGTCATTCAAAGAATAGGCCGGACAATTAAAAACTTTCAGCTACGCTCTGAAATAACTCTGCAACAAAAAATGCTAGGAAGATGCAGTTTGTACCTTAGTCATGCTGACATACTCCTGCGTCAATTTTTTAAAGGTTTAGGGCGACTTGCACACTTCTTGATAGAAAAAAGCTCAAGTAGGCGGGGTTGCTCAGAAACGATTTCAACAGCCTCCACTATGGGAGTTTTGTGCACAGAGCTGTCGGAGAGAAATTTAAGGGGGTCATTCAAAAAATAGGCCGGACAATTAAAAACTTTCAGCTACGCTCTGAAATAACTCTGGAACAAAAAATGCTAGGAAGATGCAGTTTGTACCTTAGTCGTGCTGGCATATTCCTGCGTCCATTTTTTTAAGGTTTAGGGCGACTTGCACACTTCTTGATAGAAAAAAGCTCAAGTAGGCGGGGTTGCTCAGAAACGATTTCAACAGCCTCCACTGTGGGAGTTTTGTGCACAGAGCTGTCGGAGAGAAAAACAAAATGTACAACGGGTAATTTCGATCCCAGTATCCTGCTCAATCTTCAAAATTTTACCACCACAGGATTGCCATGTTCAAGGGCTTTCCTCTCGTACAAAACTTGATGCTCTGACGATTTTAAAGGCGGGGCTAGAAGCGACGGCGCGAGCAGGCACCCATTAGAATTTGACGTACACTGTGCGTGTATACAGCGTATACAAAGACACGGTGCAGTCGGGGTTCCAACCAACAATAAGGGGGTCATTCAAAAAATAGGCCGGACAATTAAAAACTTTCAGCTACGCTCTGAAATAACTCTGGAACAAAAAATGCTAGGAAGATGCAGTTTGTACCTTAGTCATGCTGGCATACTCCTGCGTCAATTTTTTAAAGGTTTAGGGCGACTTGCACACTTCTTGATAGAAAAAAGTTCAAGTAGGCGGGGTTGCTCAGAAACGATTTCAACAGCCTCCACTATGGGAGTTTTGTGCACAGAGCTGTCGGAGAGAAATTTAAGGGGGTCATTCAAAAAATAGCCCGGACAATTAAAAACTTTCAGCTACGCTCTGAAATAACTCTGGAACAAAAAATGCTAGGAAGATGCAGTTTGTACCTTAGTCATGCTGGCATATTCCTGCGTCCATTTTTTAAGGTTTAGGGCGACTTGCACACTTCTTGATAGAAAAAAGCTCAAGTAGGCGGGGTTGCTCAGAAACGATTTCAACAGCCTCCACTATGGGAGTTTTGTGCACAGAGCTGTCGGAGAGAAAAACAAAATGTACAACGGGTAATTTCGATCCCAGTATCCTGCTCAATCTTCAAAATTTTACCACCACAGGATTGCCATGTTCAAGGGCTTTCCTCTCGTACAAAACTTGATGCTCTGACGATTTTAAAGGCGGGGCTAGATGCGACGGCGCGAGCAGGCACCCATTAGAATTTGACGTACACTGTGCGTGTATACAGCGTAAACAAAGACACGGCGCAGTCAGGGTTCCAACCAACAATAAGGGGGTCATTCAAAAAATAGGCCGGACAATTAAAAACTTTCAGCTACGCTCTGAAATAACTCTGGAACAAAAAATGCTAGGAAGAAGCAGTTTGTACCTTAGTCGTGCTGGCATATTCCTGCGTCCATTTTTTTAAGGTTTAGGGCGACTTGCACACTTCTTGATAGAAAAAACCTCAAGTAGGCGGGGTTGCTCAGAAACGATTTCAACAGCCTCCACTATGGGAGTTTTGTGCACAGAGCTGTCGGAGAGAAAAACAAAATGTACAACGGGTAATTTCGATCCCAGTATCATGCTTAATCTTCAAAATTTTACCACCACAGGATGGCCATGTTCAGGGGCTTTCCTCTCGTACAAAACTTAATGCTCTGACGAATTTCAAGGCGGGACCAGATGCGACGGCGCGAGCAGGCACCCATTAGAAATTGACGTACACTGTGCGTGTATACAGCGTATACAAAGACACGGCGCAGTCAGGGTTCCAACCAACAATAAGGGGGTCATTCAAAAAATAGGCCGGTCAATTAAAAACTTTCAGCTACGCTCTGGAATAACTCATGAACAAAAAATGATAGGAAGATGCAGTTTGTACCTTAGTCATGCTGGCATATTCCTGCGTCCATTTTTTAAAGGTTTAGGGCGACTTGCACACTTCTTGATAGAAAAAAACTCAAGTAGGCGGGGTTGCTCAGAAACGATTTCAACAGCCTCCACTATGGGAGTTTTGTGCACAGAGCTGTCGGAGAGAAAAACAAAATGTACAACGGGTAATTTCGATCCCAGTATCCTGCTCAATCTTCAAAATTTTACCACCACAGGATTGCCAGGTTCAAGGGCTTTCCTCTCATACAAAACTTAATGCTCTGACGATTTTCAAGGCGGGACCAGATGCGACGGCGCGAGCAGGCACCCATTAGAAATTGACGTACACTGTGCGTGTATACAGCGTAAACAAAGACACGGCGCAGTCAGGGTTCCAACCAACAATAAGGGGGCCATTCAAAAAATAGGCCGGACAATTAAAAACTTTCAGCTACGCTCTGGAATAACTCTGGAACAAAAAATGCTAGGAAGATGCAGTTTGTACCTTAGTCATGCTGGCATACTCCTGCGTCAATTTTTTAAAGGTTTAGGGCGACTTGCACACTTCTTGATAGAAAAAAGCTCAAGTAGGCGGGGTTGCTCAGAAACGATTTCAACAGCCTCCACTATGGGAGTTTTGTGCACAGAGCTGTCGGAGAGAAAAACAAAATGTACAACGGGTAATTTCGATCCCAGTATCATGCTCAATCTTCAAAATTTTACCACCACAGGATTGCCATGTTCAAGGGCTTTCCTCTCGTACAAAACTTGATGCTCTGACGATTTTAAAGGCGGGGCTAGATGCGACGGCGCGAGCAGGCACCCATTAGAAATTGACGTACACTGTGCGTGTATACAGCGTAAACAAAGACACGGCGCAGTCAGGGTTCCAACCAACAATAAGGGGGTCATTCAAAAAATAGGCCGGACAATTAAAAACTTTCAGCTACGCTCTGAAATAACTCTGGAACAAAAAATGCTAGGAAGATGCAGTTTGTACCTTAGTCGTGCTGGCATATTCCTGCGTCCATTTTTTTAAGGTTTAGGGCGACTTGCACACTTCTTGATAGAAAAAAGCTCAAGTAGGCGGGGTTGCTCAGAAACGATTTCAACAGCCTCCACTATGGGAGTTTTGTGCACAGAGCTGTCGGAGAGAAAAACAAAATGTACAACGGGTAATTTCGATCCCAGTATCATGCTTAATCTTCAAAATTTTACCACCACAGGATGGCCATGTTCAAGGGTTTTCCTCTCGTACAAAACTTAATGCTCTGACGAATTTCAAGGCGGGACCAGATGCGACGGCGCGAGCAGGCACCCATTAGAAATTGACGTACACTGTGCGTGTATACAGCGTATACAAAGACACGGCGCAGTCAGGGTTCCAACCAACAATAAGGGGGTCATTCAAAAAATAGGCCGGTCAATTAAAAACTTTCAGCTACGCTCTGGAATAACTCATGAACAAAAAATGATAGGAAGATGCAGTTTGTACCTTAGTCATGCTGGCATATTCCTGCGTCCATTTTTTAAAGGTTTAGGGCGACTTGCACACTTCTTGATAGAAAAAAACTCAAGTAGGCGGGGTTGCTCAGAAACGATTTCAACAGCCTCCACTATGGGAGTTTTGTGCACAGAGCTGTCGGAGAGAAAAACAAAATGTACAACGGGTAATTTCGATCCCAGTATCCTGCTCAATCTTCAAAATTTTACCACCACAGGATTGCCAGGTTCAAGGGCTTTCCTCTCATACAAAACTTAATGCTCTGACGATTTTCAAGGCGGGACCAGATGCGACGGCGCGAGCAGGCACCCATTAGAAATTGACGTACACTGTGCGTGTATACAGCGTAAACAATGACACGGCGCAGTCAGGGTTCCAACCAACAATAAGGGGGTCATTCAAAAAATAGGCCGGACAATTAAAAACTTTCAGCTACGCTCTGGAATAACTCATGAACAAAAAATGCTAGGAAGATGCAGTTTGTACCTTAGTCATGCTGGCATATTCCTGCGTCCATTTTTTAAAGGTTTAGGGCGATTTGCACAATTCTTGATAGAAAAAAGCTCAAGTAGGCGGGGTTGCTCAGAAACGATTTCAACAGCCTCCACTATGGGAGTTTTGTGCACAGAGCTGTCGGAGAGAAAAACAAAATGTACAACGGGTAATTTCGATCCCAGTATCCTGCTCAATCTTCAAAATTTTACCACCACAGGATTGCCATGTTCAAGGGCTTTCCTCTCATACAAAACTTAATGCTCTGACGATTTTAAAGGCGGGGCTAGATGCGACGGCGCGAGCAGGCACCCATTAGAAATTGACGTACACTGTGCGTGTATAAAGCGTAAACAAAGACACGGCGCAGTCAGGGTTCCAACCAACAATAAGGGGGTCATTCAAAAAATAGGCCGGACAATTAAAAACTTTCAGCTACGCTCTGAAATAACTCTGGAACAAAAAATGCTAGGAAGATGCAGTTTGTACCTTAGTCATGCTGGCATACTCCTGCGTCCATTTTGTAAAGGTTTAGGGCGACTTGCACACTTCTTGATAGAAAAAAGCTCAAGTAGGCGGGGTTGCTCAGAAACGATTTCAACAGCCTCCACTATGGGAGTTTTGTGCACAGAGCTGTCGGAGAGAAAAACAAAATGTACAACGGGTAATTTCGATCCCAGTATCCTGCTCAATCTTCAAAATGTTACCACCACAGGATTGCCATGTTCAAGGGCTTTCCTCTCGTACAAAACTTGATGCTCTGACGATTTTTAAGGCGGGGCCAGATGCGACGGCGCGAGCAGGCACCCATTAGAATTTGACGTACACTGTGCGTGTATACAGCGTATACAAAGACACGGCGCAGTCAGGGTTCCAACCAACAATAAGGGGGTCATTCAAAAAATAGGCCGGACAGTTAAAAACTTTCAGCTACGCTCTGGAATAACTCTGGAACAAAAAATGCTAGGAAGATGCAGTTTGTACCTTAGTCATGCTGGCATACTCCTGCGTCCATTTCATTAAGGTTTAGGGCGACTTGCACACTTCTTGATAGAAAAAAGCTCAAGTAGGCGGGGTTGCTCAGAAACGATTTCAACAGCCTCCACTATGGGAGTTTTGTGCACAGAGCTGTCGGAGAGAAAAACAAAATGTACAACGGCTAATTTCGATCCCAGTATCCTGCTCAATCTTCAAAATTTTACCACCACAGGATGGCCATGTTCAAGGGCTTTCCTCTCGTACAAAACTTAATGCTCTGACGAATTTCAAGGCGGGACCAGATGCGACGGCGCGAGCAGGCACCCATTAGAAATTGACGTACACTGTGCGTGTATACAGCGTATACAAAGACACGGCGCAGTCAGGGTTCCAACCAACAATAAGGGGGTCATTCAAAAAATAGGCCGGTCAATTAAAAACTTTCAGCTACGCTCTGGAATAACTCTGGAACAAAAAATGCTAGAAAGATGCAGTTTGTACCTTAGTCATGCTGGCATACTCCTGCGTCCATTTTGTTAAGGTTTAGGGCGACTTGCACACTTCTTGATAGAAAAAAGCTCAAGTAGGCGGGGTTGCTCAGAAACGATTTCAACAGCCTCCACTATGGGAGTTTTGTGCACAGAGCTGTCGGAGAGAAAAACAAAATGTACAACGGGTAATTTCGATCCCAGTATCCTGCTCAATCTTCAAAATGTTACCACCACAGGATTGCCATGTTCAAGGGCTTTCCTCTCGTACAAAACTTGATGCTCTGACGATTTTTAAGGCGGGGCCAGATGCGACGGCGCGAGCAGGCACCCATTAGAAATTGACGTACACTGTGCGTGTATACAGCGTATACAAAGACACGGCGCAGTCAGGGTTCCAACCAACAATAAGGGGGTCATTCAAAAAATAGGCCGGACAGTTAAAAACTTTCAGCTACGCTCTGGAATAACTCTGGAACAAAAAATGCTAGGAAGATGCAGTTTGTACCTTAATCATGCTGGCATATTCCTGCGTCCATTTTTGCAAGGTTTAAGGCGACTTGCACACTTCTTGATAGAAAAAAGCTCAAGTAGGCGGGGTTGCTCAGAAACGATTTCAACAGCCTCCACTATGGGAGTTTTGTGCACAGAGCTGTCGGAGAGAAAAACAAAATGTACAACGGGTAATTTCGATCCCAGTATCCTGCTCAATCTTCAAAATTTTACCACCACAGGATTGCCATGTTCAAGGGCTTTCCTCTCGTACAAAACTTAATGCTCTGACGATTTTCAAGGCGGGACCAGATGCGACGGCGCGAGCAGGCACCCATTAGAATTTGACGTACACTGTGCGTGTATACAGTGTAAACAAAGACACGGCGCAGTCAGGGTTCCAACCAACAATAAGGGGGTCATTCAAAAAATAGGCCGGACAATTAAAAACTTTCAGCTACGCTCTGAAATAACTCTGGTACAAAAAATGCTAGGAAGATGCAGTTTGTACCTTAGTCATGCTGGCATATTCCTGCGTCCATTTTTTTTAAGGTTTAGGGCGACTTGCACACTTCTTGATAGAAAAAAGCTCAAGTAGGCGGGGTTGCTCAGAAACGATTTCAACAGCCTCCACTATGGGAGTTTTGTGCACAGAGCTGTCGGAGAGAAAAACAAAATGTACAACGGGTAATTTCGATCCCAGTATCCTGCTCAATCTTCAAAATTTTACCACCACAGGATTGCCATGTTCAAGGGCATTCCTGTCGTACAAAACTTGATGCTCTGACGATTTTTAAGGCGGGGCCAGATGCGACGGCGCGAGCAGGCACCCATTAGAAATTGACGTACACTGTGCGTGTATACAGCGTATACAAAGACACGGCGCAGTCAGGGTTCCAACCAACAATAAGGGGGTCATTCAAAAAATAGGCCGGACAGTTAAAAACTTTCAGCTACGCTCTGGAATAACTCTGGAACAAAAAATGCTAGGAAGATGCAGTTTGTACCTTAATCATGCTGGCATATTCCTGCGTCCATTTTTGTAAGGTTTAAGGCGACTTGCACACTTCTTGATAGAAAAAAGCTCAAGTAGGCGGGGTTGCTCAGAAACGATTTCAACAGCCTCCACTATGGGAGTTTTGTGCACAGAGCTGTCGGAGAGAAAAACAAAATGTACAACGGGTAATTTCGATCCCAGTATCCTGCTCAATCTTCAAAATTTTACCACCACAGGATTGCCATGTTCAAGGGCTTTCCTCTCGTACAAAACTTAATGCTCTGACGATTTTCAAGGCGGGACCAGATGCGACGGCGCGAGCAGGCACCCATTAGAATTTGACGTACACTGTGCGTGTATACAGCGTATACAAAGACACGGCGCAGTCAGGGTTCCAACCAACAATAAGGGGGTCATTCAAAAAATAGGCCGGACAGTTAAAAACTTTCAGCTACGCTCTGGAATAACTCTGGAACAAAAAATGCTAGGAAGATGCAGTTTGTACCTTAATCATGCTGGCATATTCCTGCGTCCATTTTTGTAAGGTTTAAGGCGACTTGCACACTTCTTGATAGAAAAAAGCTCAAGTAGGCGGGGTTGCTCAGAAACGATTTCAACAGCCTCCACTATGGGAGTTTTGTGCACAGAGCTGTCGGAGAGAAAAACAAAATGTACAACGGGTAATTTCGATCCCAGTATCCTGCTCAATCTTCAAAATTTTACCACCACAGGATTGCCATGTTCAAGGGCTTTCCTCTCGTACAAAACTTAATGCTCTGACGATTTTCAAGGCGGGACCAGATGCGACGGCGCGAGCAGGCACCCATTAGAATTTGACGTACACTGTGCGTGTATACAGCGTAAACAAAGACACGGCGCAGTCAGGGTTCCAACCAACAATAAGGGGGTCATTCAAAAAATAGGCCGGACAATTAAAAACTTTCAGCTACGCTCTGAAATAACTCTGGAACAAAAAATGCTAGGAAGATGCAGTTTGTACCTTAGTCATGCTGGCATATTCCTGCGTCCATTTTTTTTAAGGTTTAGGGCGACTTGCACACTTCTTGATAGAAAAAAGCTCAAGTAGGCGGGGTTGCTCAGAAACGATTTCAACAGCCTCCACTATGGGAGTTTTGTGCACAGAGCTGTCGGAGAGAAAAACAAAATGTACAACGGGTAATTTCGATCCCAGTATCCTGCTCAATCTTCAAAATTTTACCACCACAGGATTGCCATGTTCAAGGGCTTTCCTCTCGTACAAAACTTGATGCTCTGACGATTTTAAAGGCGGGGCTAGATGCGACGGCGCGAGCAGGCACCCATTAGAATTTGACGTACACTGTGCGTGTATACAGCGTAAACAAGGCACGGCGCAGTCAGGGTTCCAACCAACAATAAGGGGGTCATTCAAAAAATAGGCCGGACAATTAAAAACTTTCAGCTACGCTCTGAAATAACTCTGGAACAAAAAATGCTAGGAAGATGCAGTTTGTACCTTAGTCATGCTGGCATATTCCTGCGTCCATTTTTTTAAGGTTGAGGGCGACTTGCACACTTCTTGATAGAAAAAAGCTCAAGTAGGCGGGGTTGCTCAGAAACGATTTCAACAGTCTCCACTATGGGAGTTTTGTGCACAGAGCTGTCGGAGAGAAAAACAAATTGTACAACGGGTAATTTCGATCCCAGTATCATGCTTAATCTTCAAAATTTTACCACCACAGGATGGCCATGTTCAAGGGCTTTCCTCTCGTACAAAACTTAATGGTCTGACGAATTTCAAGGCGGGACCAGATGCGACGGCGCGAGCAGGCACCCATTAGAAATTGACGTACACTGTGCGTGTATACAGCGTAAACAAAGACACGGCGCAGTCAGGGTTCCAACCAACAATAAGGGGGTCATTCAAAAAATAGGCCGGACAATTAAAAACTTTCAGCTACGCTCTGAAATAACTCTGGAACAAAAAATGCTAGGAAGATGCAGTTTGTACCTTAGTCATGCTGGCATACTCCTGCGTCCATTTCTTTAAGGTTTAGGGCGACTTGCACACTTCTTGATAGAAAAAAGCTCAAGTAGGCGGGGTTGCTCAGAAACGATTTCAACAGCCTCCACTATGGGAGTTTTGTGCACAGAGCTGTCGGAGAGAAAAACAAAATGTACAACGGGTAATTTCGATCCCAGTATCCTGCTCAATCTTCAAAATGTTACCACCACAGGATTGCCATGTTCAAGGGCTTTCCTCTCGTACAAAACTTGATGCTCTGACGATTTTTAAGGCGGGGCCAGATGCGACGGCGCGAGCAGGCACCCATTAGAAATTGACGTACACTGTGCGTGTATACAGCGTATACAAAGACACGGCGCAGTCAGGGTTCCAACCAACAATAAGGGGGTCATTCAAAAAATAGGCCGGACAGTTAAAAACTTTCAGCTACGCTCTGGAATAACTCTGGAACAAAAAATGCTAGGAAGATGCAGTTTGTACCTTAGTCATGCTGGCATATTCCTGCGTCCATTTTTGCAAGGTTTAAGGCGACTTGCACACTTCTTGATAGAAAAAAGCTCAAGTAGGCGGGGTTGCTCAGAAACGATTTCAACAGCCTCCACTATGGGAGTTTTGTGCACAGAGCTGTCGGAGAGAAAAACAAAATGTACAACGGGTAATTTCGATCCCAGTATCCTGCTCAATCTTCAAAATTTTACCACCACAGGATTGCCATGTTCAAGGGCTTTCCTCTCGTACAAAACTTAATGCTCTGACGATTTTCAAGGCGGGACCAGATGCGACGGCGCGAGCAGGCACCCATTAGAATTTGACGTACACTGTGCGTGTATACAGCGTAAACAAAGACACGGCGCAGTCAGGGTTCCAACCAACAATAAGGGGGTCATTCAAAAAATAGGCCGGACAATTAAAAACTTTCAGCTACGCTCTGAAATAACTCTGGAACAAAAAATGCTAGGAAGATGCAGTTTGTACCTTAGTCATGCTGGCATATTCCTGCGTCCATTTTTTTTAAGGTTTAGGGCGACTTGCACACTTCTTGATAGAAAAAAGCTCAAGTAGGTGGGGTTGCTCAGAAACGATTTCAACAGCCTCCACTATGGGAGTTTTGTGCACAGAGCTGTCGGAGAGAAAAACAAAATGTACAACGGGTAATTTCGATCCCAGTATCCTGCTCAATCTTCAAAATTTTACCACCACAGGATTGCCATGTTCAAGGGCTTTCCTCTCGTACAAAACTTGATGCTCTGACGATTTTTAAGGCGGGGCCAGATGCGACGGCGCGAGCAGGCACCCATTAGAAATTGACGTACACTGTGCGTGTATACAGCGTATACAAAGACACGGCGCAGTCAGGGTTCCAACCAACAATAAGGGGGTCATTCAAAAAATAGGCCGGACAGTTAAAAACTTTCAGCTACGCTCTGGAATAACTCTGGAACAAAAAATGCTAGGAAGATGCAGTTTGTACCTTAATCATGCTGGCATATTCCTGCGTCCATTTTTGTAAGGTTTAAGGCGACTTGCACACTTCTTGATAGAAAAAAGCTCAAGTAGGCGGGGTTGCTCAGAAACGATTTCAACAGCCTCCACTATGGGAGTTTTGTGCACAGAGCTGTCGGAGAGAAAAACAAAATGTACAACGGCTAATTTCGATCCCAGTATCCTGCTCAATCTTCAAAATTTTACCACCATAGGATTGCCATGTTCAAGGGCTTTCCTCTCATACAAAACATAATGCTCTGACGATTTTCAAGGCGGGACCAGATGCGACGGCGCGAGCAGGCACCCATTAGAAATTGACGTACACTGTGCGTGTATACAGCGTAAACAAAGACACGGCGCAGTCAGGGTTCCAACCAACAATAAGGGGGTCATTCAAAAAATAGGCCGGACAATTCAAAACTTTCAGCTACGCTCTGAAATAACTCTGGAACAAAAAATGCTAGGAAGATGCAGTTTGTACCTTAGTCATGCTGGCATATTCCCGCGTCAATCTTTTAAAGGTTTAGGGCGACTTGCACACTTCTTGATAGAAAAAAGCTCAAGTAGGCGGGGTTGCTCAGAAACGATTTCAACAGCCTCCACTATGGGAGTTTTGTGCACAGAGATGTCGGAGAGAAAAACAAAATGTACAACGGGTAATTTCGATCCCAGTATCCTCCTCAATCTTCCAAATTTTACCACCATAGGATTGCCATGTTCAAGGGCTTTCCTCTCATACAAAACATAATGCTCTGACGATTTTCAAGGCGGGACCAGATGCGACGGCGCGAGCAGGCACCCATTAGAAATTGACGTACACTGTGCGTGTATACAGCGTATACAAAGACACGGCGCAGTCAGGGTTCCAACCAACAATAAGGGGTCATTCAAAAAATAGGCCGGACAATTAAAAACTTTCAGCTACGCTCTGAAATAACTCTGGAACAAAAAATGCTAGGAAGATGCAGTTTGTACCTTAGTCATGCTGGCATATTCCTGCGTCAATTTTGTAAAGGTTTAGGGCGACTTGCACACTTCTTGATAGAAAAAAGCTCAAGTAGGCGGGGTTGCTCAGAAACGATTTCAACAGCCTCCACTATGGGAGTTTTGTGCACAGAGCTGTCGGAGAGAAAAACAAAATGTACAACGGGTAATTTCGATCCCAGTATCAAGCTTAATCTTCAAAATTTTACCACCACAGGATTTCCATGTTCAAGGGCTTTCCTCTCATACAAAACTTAATGCTCTGACGATTTTCAAGGCGGAACCAGATGCGACGGCGCGAGCAGGCACCCATTAGAAATTGACGTACACTGTGCGTGTATACAGCGTATACAAAGACACGGCGCAGTCAGGGTTCCAACCAACAATAAGGGGGTCATTCAAAAAATAGGCCGGACAATTCAAAACTTTCAGCTACGCTCTGAAATAACTCTGGAACAAAAAATGCTAGGAGGATGCAGTTTGTACCTTAGTCATGCTGGCATATTCCTGCGTCAATTTTGTAAAGGTTTAGGGCGACTTGCACACTTCTTGATAGAAAAAAGCTCAAGTAGGCGGGGTTGCTCAGAAACGATTTCAACAGCCCCTACTATGGGAGTTTTGTGCACAGAGCTGTCGGAGAGAAAAACAAAATGTACAACGGGTAATTTCGATCCCAGCATCCTCCTCAATCTTCCAAATTTTACCACCACAGGATTGCCATGTTCAAGGGCTTTTCTCTCGTACAAAACTTGATGCTCTGACGGTTTTTAAGGCGGGGCCAGATGCGACGGCGCGAGCAGGCACCCATTAGAAATTGACGTACACTGTGCGTGTATACAGCGTATACAAAGACACGGCGCAGTCAGGGTTCCAACCAACAATAAGGAGGTCATTCAAAAAATAGGCCGGACAATTGAAAACTTTCAGCTACGCTCTGGAATAACTCTGGAACAAAACATGATAGGAAGATGCAGTTTGTACCTTAGTCATGCTGGCATATTCCTGCGTCCATTTTTTAAAGGTTTAGGGCGACTTGCACACTTCTTGATAGAAAAAAACTCAAGTAGGCGGGGTTGCTCAGAAACGATTTCAACAGCCTCCATTATGGGAGTTTTGTGCACAGAGCTGTCGGAGAGAAAAACAAAATGTACAACGGGTAATTTCGATCCCAGTATCATGCTTAATCTTCCAAATTGTACCACCACAGGATGGCCATGTTCAAGGGCTTTCCTCTCGTACAAAACTTAATGCTCTGACGATTTTCAAGGCGGGACCAGATGCGACGGCGCGAGCAGGCACCCATTAGAAATTGACGTACACTGTGCGTGTATACAGCGTATACAAAGACACGGCGCAGTCAGGGTTCCAACCAACAATAAGGGGGTCATTCAAAAAATAGGCCGGACAATTATAAACTTTCAGCTACGCTCTAAAAAAACTCTGGAACAAAAAATGCTAGGAAGATGCAGTTTGTACCTTAGTCATGCTGGCATATTCCTGCGTCAATTTTGTAAAGGTTTAGGGCGACTTGCACACTTCTTGATAGAAAAAAGCTCAAGTAGGCGGGGTTGCTCAGAAACGATTTCAACAGCCTCCACTATGGGAGTTTTGTGCACAGAGCTGTCGGAGAGAAAAACAAAATGTACAACGTGTAATTTCGATCCCAGTATCATTCTCAATCTTCAAACTTTTACCACCACAGGATGGCCATGTTCAAGAGCTTTCCTCTCGTACAAAACTTAATGGTCTGACGATTTTCAAGGCGGGACCAGATGCGACGGCGCGAGCAGGCACCCATTAGAAATTGACGTACACTGTGCGTGTATACAGCGTATACAAAGACACGGCGCAGTCAGGGTTCCAACCAACAATAAGGGGGTCATTCAAAAAATAGGCCGGACAATTAAAAACTTTCAGCTACGCTCTGAAATAACTCTGGAACAAAAAATGCTAGGAAGATGCAGTTTGTACCTTAGTCATGCTGGCATATTCCCGCGTCCATTTTTTTATGGTTTAGGGCGACTTGCACACTTCTTGATAAAAAAACAGCTCAAGTAGGCGGGGTTGCTCAGAAACGATTTCAACAGCCTCCACTATGGGAGTTTTGTGCACAGAGCTGTCGGAGAGAAAAACAAAATGTACAACGGGTAATTTCGATCCCAGTATCCTGCTCAATCTTCAAAATTTTACCACCACAGGATTGCCATGTTCAAGGGCTTTCCTCTCGTACAAAACTTGATGCTCTGACGATTTTAAGGCGGGACCAGATGCGACGGCGCGAGCAGGCACCCATTAGAAATTGACGTACACTGTGCGTGTATACAGCGTATACAAAGACACGGCGCAGTCAGGGTTCCAACCAACAATAAGGGGGTCATTCAAAAAATAGGCCGGACAATTCAAAACTTTCAGCTACGCTCTGGAATAACTCTGGAACAAAAAATGCTAGGAAGATGCAGTTTGTACCTTAGTCATGCTGGCATATTCCTGCGTCCATTTTTTAAAGGTTTAGGGCGACTTGCACACTTCTTGATGGAAAAAAACTCAAGTAGGCGGGGTTGCTCAGAAACGATTTCAACAGCCTCCACTATGGGAGTTTTGTGCACAGAGCTGTCGGAGAGAAAAACAAAATGTACAACGGGTAATTTCGATCCCAGTATCATGTTTAATCTTCAAAATTTTACTACCACAGGATGGCCATGTTCAAGGGCTTTCCTCTCGTACAAAACTTAATGCTCTGACGATTTTCAAGGCGGGACCAGATGCGACGGCGCGAGCAGGCACCCATTAGAAATTGACGTACACTGAGCGTGTATACAGCGTATACAAAGACACGGCGCAGTCAGGGTTCCAACCAAAAATAAGGGGGTCATTCAAAAAATAGGCCGGACAGTTAAAAACTTTCAGCTACGCTCTGGAATAACTCTGGAACAAAAAATGCTAGGGAGATGCAGTTTGTACCTTAGTCATGCTGGCATATTCCTGCGTCCATTTTGTTATGGTTTAGGGCGATTTGCACACTTCTTGATAAAAAAAAGCTCAAGTAGGCGGGGTTGCTCAGAAACGATTTCAACAGCCTCCACTATGGGAGTTTTGTGCACAGAGCTGTCGGAGAGAAAAACAAAATGTACAACGTGTAATTTCGATCCCAGTATCATTCTCAATCTTCAAAATTTTACTACCACAGGATGGCCATGTTCAAGGGCTTTCCTCTCGTACAAAACTTAATGCTCTGACGATTTTCAAGGCGGGACCAGATGCGACGGCGCGAGCAGGCACCCATTAGAAATTGACGTACACTGAGCGTGTATACAGCGTATACAAAGACACGGCGCAGTCAGGGTTCCAACCAAAAATAAGGGGGTCATTCAAAAAATAGGCCGGACAGTTAAAAACTTTCAGCTACGCTCTGGAATAACTCTGGAACAAAAAATGCTAGGGAGATGCAGTTTGTACCTTAGTCATGCTGGCATATTCCTGCGTCCATTTTGTTATGGTTTAGGGCGATTTGCACACTTCTTGATAAAAAAAAGCTCAAGTAGGCGGGGTTGCTCAGAAACGATTTCAACAGCCTCCACTATGGGAGTTTTGTGCACAGAGCTGTCGGAGAGAAAAACAAAATGTACAACGTGTAATTTCGATCCCAGTATCATTCTCAATCTTCAAACTTTTACCACCACAGGATGGCCATGTTCAAGAGCTTTCCTCTCGTACAAAACTTAATGGTCTGACGATTTTCAAGGCGGGACC
The DNA here is from genome assembly GCF_032118995.1 of Asterias amurensis. Lineage (NCBI taxonomy): Eukaryota > Metazoa > Echinodermata > Asteroidea > Forcipulatida > Asteriidae > Asterias > Asterias amurensis. The sequence continues at coordinate 3,863,485 of NC_092667.1, read as the reverse complement.
AGATGCGACGGCGCGAGCAGGCACCCATTAGAAATTGACGTACACTGTGCGTGTATACAGCGTATACAAAGACACGGCGCAGTCAGGGTTCCAACCAACAATAAGGGGGTCATTCAAAAAATAGGCCGGACATTTAAAAACTTTCAGCTACGCTCTGGAATAACTCTGGAACAAAAAAAGCTAGGAAGATGCAGTTTGTACCTTAGTCATGCTGGCATATTCCCGCGTCCATTTGTTTATGGTTTAGGGCGATTTGCACACTTCTTGATAGAAAAAAGCTCAAGTAGGCGGGGTTGCTCAGAAACGATTTCAACAGCCTCCACTATGGGAGTTTTGTGCACAGAGCTGTCGGAGAGAAAAACAAAATGTACAACGGGTAATTTCGACCCCAGTATCCTGCTCAATCTTCAAAATTTTACCACCACAGGATGGCCATGTTCAAGAGCTTTCCTCTCGTACAAAACTTAATGGTCTGACGATTTTAAAGGCGGGACCAGATGCGACGGCGGGAGCAGGCACCCATTAGAAATTGACGTACACTGTGCGTGTACACAGCGTATACAAAGACACGGCGCAGTCAGGGTTCCAACCAACAATAAGGGGGTCATTCAAAAAATAGGCCGGACAATTCAAAACTTTCAGCTACGCTCTGGAATAACTCTGGAACAAAAAATGCTAGGAAGATGCAGTTTGTACCTTAGTCATGCTGGCATATTCCTGCGTCCATTTTTTAAAGGTTTATGGCGATTTGCACACTTCTTGATAAAAAAAAGCTCAAGTAGGCGGGGTTGCTCAGAAACGATTTCAACAGCCTCCACTATGGGAGTTTTGTGCACAGAGCTGTCGGAGAGAAAAACAAAATGTACAACGGGTAATTTCGATCCCAGTATCCTGCTCAATCTTCCAAATTTTACCACCACAGGATTGCCATGTTCAAGGGCTTTCCTCTTGACAAAAATTGATGCTCTGATGATTTTTAAGGCGGGACCAGATGCGACGGCGCGAGCAGGCACCCATTAGAAATTGACGTACACTGTGCGTGTATACAGCGTATACAAAGACACGGCGCAGTCAGGGTTCCAACCAACAATAAGGGGGTCATTCAAAAAATAGGCCAGACAATTAAAAACTTTCAGCTACGCTCTGAAATAACTCTGGAACAAAAAATGCTAGGAAGATGCAGTTTGTACCTTAGTCATGCTGGCATATTCCTGCGTCAATTTTGTAAAGGTTAAGGGCGACTTGCAAACTTCTTGATAGAAAAAAAGCTCAAGTAGGCGGTGTTGCTCAGAAACGATTTCAACAGCCTCCACTATGGGAGTTTTGTGCACAGAGCTGTCGGAGAGAAAAACAAAATGTACAACGGGTAATTTCGATCCCAGTATCATGCTTAATCTTCAAAATTTTACCACCACAGGATGGCCATGTTCAAGGGCTTTCCTCTCGTACAAAACTTGATGCTCTGACGAATTTCAAGGCGGGACCAGATGCGACGGCGCGAGCAGGCACCCATTAGAAATTGACGTACACTGTGCGTGTATACAGCGTATACAAAGACACGGCGCAGTCAGGGTTCCAACCAACAATAAGGGGGTCATTCAAAAAATAGGCCGGACAATTAAAAACTTCCAGCTACGCTCTGAAATAACTCTGGAACAAAAAATGCTAGGGAGATGCAGTTTGTACCTTAGTCATGCTGGCATATTCCTGCGTCCATTTTGTTATGGTTTAGGGCGATTTGCACACTTCTTGATAAAAAAAAGCTCAAGTAGGCGGGGTTGCTCAGAAACGATTTCAACAGCCTCCACTATGGGAGTTTTGTGCACAGAGCTGTCGGAGAGAAAAACAAAATGTACAACGTGTAATTTCGGTCCCAGTACATTCTCAATCTTCAAACTTTTACCACCACAGGATGGCCATGTTCAAGAGCTTTCCTCTCGTACAAAACTTAATGCTCTGACGATTTTCAAGGCGGGACCAGATGCGACGGCGCGAGCAGGCACCCATTAGAAATTGACGTACACTGTGCGTGTATACAGCGTATACAAAGACACGGCGCAGTCAGGGTTCCAACCAACAATAAGGGGGTCATTCAAAAAATAGGCCGGACAGTTAAAAACTTTCAGCTACGCTCTGGAATAACTCTGGAACAAAAAATGCTAGGAAGATGCAGTTTGTACCTTAGTCATGCTGGCATATTCCCGCGTCCATTTTTTTATGGTTTAGGGCGATTTGCACACTTCTTGATAAAAAAAGCTCAAGTAGGCGGGGTTGCTCAGAAACGATTTCAACAGCCTCCACTATGGGAGTTTTGTGCACAGAGCTGTCGGAGAGAAAAACAAAATGTACAACGGGTAATTTCGATCCCAGTATCCTGCTCAATCTTCCAAATTTTACCACCACAGGATTGCCATGTTCAAGGGCTTTCCTCTCGTACAAAACTTGATGCTCTGACGATTTTTAAGGCGGGACCAGATGCGACGGCGCGAGCAGGCACCCATTGGAAATTGACGTACACTGTGCGTGTATACAGCGTATACAAAGACACGGCGCAGTCAGGGTTCCAACCAACAATAAGGGGGTCATTCAAAAAATAGGCCGGACAATTCAAAACTTTCAGCTACGCTCTGGAATAACTCTGGAACAAAAAATGCTAGGAAGATACAGTTTGTACCTTAGTCATGCTGGCATATTCCTGCGTCCATTTTTTAAAGGTTTAGGGCGACTTGCACACTTCTTGATGGAAAAAAGCTCAAGTAGGCGGGGTTGCTCTGAAACGATTTTAACAGCCTCCACTATGGGAGTTTTGTGCACAGAGCTGTCGGAGAGAAAAACAAAATGTACAACGGGTAATTTCGATCCCAGTATCATGTTTAATCTTCAATATTTTACCACCACAGGATGGCCATGTTCAAGGGCTTTCCTCTCGTACAAAACTTAATGCTCTGACGATTTTCAAGGCGGGACCAGATGCGACGGCGCGAGCAGGCACCCATTAGAAATTGACGTACACTGAGCGTGTATACAGCGTATACAAAGACACGGCGCAGTCAGGGTTCCAACCAACAATAAGGGGGTCATTCAAAAAATAGGCCGGACAGTTAAAAACTTTCAGCTACGCTCTGGAATAACTCTGGAACAAAAAATGCTAGGGAGATACAGTTTGTACCTTAGTCATGCTGGCATATTCCTGCGTCCATTTTGTTATGGTTTAGGGCGATTTGCACACTACTTGATAAAAAAAAGCTCAAGTAGGCGGGGTTGCTCAGAAACGATTTCAACAGCCTCCACTATGGGAGTTTTGTGCACAGAGCTGTCGGAGAGAAAAACAAAATGTACAACGGGTAATTTCAATCCCAGTATCATGTTGAATCTTCCAAATTTTACCACCACAGGATTGCCATGTTCAAGGGCTTTTCTCTCGTACAAAACTTGATGCTCTGACGATTTTTAAGGCGGGGCCAGATGCGACGGCGCGAGCAGGCACCCATTAGAAATTGACGTACACTATGCGTGTATACAGCGTATACAAAGACACGGCGCAGTCAGGGTTCCAACCAACAATAAGGGGGTCATTCAAAAAATAGGCCGGACAGTTAAAAACTTTCAGCTACGCTCTGGAATAACTCTGGAACAAAAAAAGCTAGGAAGATGCAGTTTGTACCTTAGTCATGCTGGCATATTCCCGCGTCCATTTTTTTATGGTTTAGGGCGATTTGCACAATTCTTGATAGAAAAAAGCTCAAGTAGGCGGGGTTGCTCAGAAACGATTTCAACAGCCTCCACTATGGGAGTTTTGTGCACAGAGCTGTCGGAGAGAAAAACAAAATGTACAACGGGTAATTTCGACCCCAGTATCATGCTCAATCTTCAAAATTTTACCACCACAGGATGGCCATATTCAAGGGCTTTCCTCTCGTACAAAACTTAATGCTCTGCCGATTTTTAAAGCGGGGCCAGATGCGACGGCGCGACCAGGCACCAATTAGAAATTGACGTACACTGTGCGTGTATACAGCGTATACAAAGACACGGCGCAGTCAGGGTTCCAACCAACAATAAGGGGGTCATTCAAAAAATAGGCCGGACAATTAAAAACTTTCAGCTACGCGCTGGAATAACTCTGGAACAAAAAATGCTAGGAAGATGCAGTTTGTACCTTAGTCATGCTGGCATACTCCTGCGTCAATTTCTTAAAGGTTTAGGGCGACTTGCACACTTCTTGATAGAAAAAAGCTCAAGTAGGCGGGGTTGCTCAAAAACGATTTCAACAGCCTCCACTATGGGAGTTTTGTGCACAGAGCTGTCGGAGAGAAAAGCAAAATGTACAACGGGTAATTTCGATCCCAGTATCATTCTCAATCTTCAAAATTTTACCACCACAGGATGGCCATGTTCAAGGGCTTTCCTCTCGTACAAAACTTAATGCTCTGACGATTTTCAAGGCGGGACCAGATGCGACGGCGCGAGCAGGCACCCTTTAGAAATTGACGGACACTGTGCGTGTATACAGCGTATACAAAGACACGGCGCAGTCAGGGTTCCAACCAACAATAAGGGGGTCATTCAAAAAATAGGCCGGACAATTAAAAACTTTCAGCTACGCTCTGGAATAACTCTGGAACAAAAAAATGCTAGGAAGATGCAGTTTGTACCTTAGTCATGCTGGCATATTCCTGCGTCAATTTTGTAAAGGTTTAGGGCGACTTGCACACATCTTGATAGAAAAAAGCTCAAGTAGGCGGGGTTGCTCAGAAACGATTTCAACAGCCTCCACTATGGGAGTTTTGTGCACAGAGCTGTCGGAGAGAAAAACAAAATGTACAACGGGTAATTTCGATCCCAGTATCCTGCTCAATCTTCCAAATTTTACCACCACAGGATTGCCATGTTCAAGGGCTTTCCTCTCGTACAAAACTTAATGCTTTGACGATTTTCAAGGCAGGACCAGATGCGACGGCGCGAGCAGGCACCCATTAGAAATTGACGTACACTGTGCGTGTATACAGCGTATACAAAGACACGGCGCAGTCAGGGTTCCAACCAACAATAAGGGGGTCATTCAAAAAAATGGCCGGACAGTTAAAAACTTTCAGCTACGCTCTGAAATAACTCTGGAATAAAAAATGCTAGGAAGATGCAGTTTGTACCTTAGTCATGCTGGCATATTCCCGCGTCAATCTTTTAAAGGTTTAGGGCGACTTGCACACTTCTTGATAGAAAAAAGCTCAAGTAGGCGGGGTTGCTCAGAAACGATTTCAACAGCCTCCACTATGGGAGTTTTGTGCACAGAGCTGTCGGAGAGAAAAACAAAATGTACAACGGGTAATTTCGATCCCAGTATCCTGCTCAATCTTCCAAATTTTACCACCACAGGATTGCCATGTTCAAGGGCTTTCCTCTCATACAAAACTTGATGCTCTGACGATTTTAAGGCGGGACCAGATGCGACGGCGCGAGCAGGCACCCATTAGAAATTGACGTACACTGTGCGTGTATACAGCGTATACAAACCCACGGCGCAGTCAGGGTTCCAACCAACAATAAGGGGGTCATTCAAAAAATAGGCCGGACAATTCAAAACTTTCAGCTACGCTCTGGAATAACTCTGGAACAAAAAAATGCTAGGGAGATGCAGTTTGTACCTTAGTCATGCTGGCATATTCCTGCGTCCATTTTTTAAAGGTTTAGGGCGACTTGCACACTTCTTGATGGAAAAAAGCTCAAGTAGGCGGGGTTGCTCAGAAACGATTTCAACAGCCTCCACTATGGGAGTTTTGTGCACAGAGCTGTCGGAGAGAAAAACAAAATGTACAACGGGTAATTTCGATCCCAGTATCATGTTTAATCTTCAAAATTTTACCACCACAGGATGGCCATGTTCAAGGGCTTTCCTCTCGTACAAAACTTAATGCTCTGACGATTTTCAAGGCGGGACCAGATGCGACGGCGCGAGCAGGCACCCATTAGAAATTGACGTACACTGAGCGTGTATACAGCGTATACAAAGACACGGCGCAGTCAGGGTTCCAACCAACAATAAGGGGGTCATTCAAAAAATAGGCCGGACAGTTAAAAACTTTCAGCTACGCTCTGGAATAACTCTGGAACAAAAAATGCTAGGGAGATGCAGTTTGTACCTTAGTCATGCTGGCATATTCCTGCGTCCATTTTTTATGGTTTAGGGCGATTTGCACACTTCTTGATAAAAAAAAGCTCAAGTAGGCGGGGTTGCTCAGAAACGATTTCAACAGCCTCCACTATGGGAGTTTTGTGCACAGAGCTGTCGGAAAGAAAAACAAAATGTACAACGGGTAATTTCGATCCCAGTATCCTGCTCGATCTTCAAAATTTTACCACCACAGGATTGCCATGTTCAAAGGCTTTCCTCTCGTACAAAACTTGATGCTCTGACGATTTTTAAAGCGGGGCCAGATGCGACGGCGCGAGCAGGCACCCATTAGAAATTGACGTACACTGTGCGTGTATACAGCGTATACAAAGACACGGCGCAGTCAGGGTTTCAACCAACAATAAGGGGGGTCATTCAAAAAATAGGCCGGAAAATTAAAAACTTTCAGCTACGCTCTGGAATAACTCTGGAACAAAAAATGCTAGGAAGATGCAGTTTGTACCTTAGTCATGCTGGCATATTCCTGCGTCCATTTGTTAAAGGTTTAGGGCGACTTGCACACTTCTTGATAAAAAAAGCTCAAGTAGGCGGGGTTGCTCAGAAACGATTTCAACAGCCTCCACTATGGGAGTTTTGTGCACAGAGCTGTCGGAGAGAAAAACAAAATGTACAACGGGTAATTTCGATCCCAGTATCTTGCTCAATCTTCCAAATTTTACCACCACAGGATTGCCATGTTCAAGGGCTTTCCTCTCGTACAAAACTTGATGCTCTGACGATTTTTAAGGCGGGGCCAGATGCGACGGTGCGAGCAGGCACCCATTAGAAATTGACGTACACTGTGCGTGTATACAGCGTAAACAAAGACACGGGGCAGTCAGGGTTCCAACCAACAATAAGGGGGTCATTCAAAAAATAAGCCGGACAATTAAAAACTTTCAGCTACGCTCTGGAATAACTCTGGGAAAAAAATGCTAGGGAGATGCAGTTTGAACCTTAGTTATGCTGGCATATTCGTGCGTCAATTTTTTTATGGTTTAGGGCGACTTGCAGACTTCTTGATAAAAAAAAGCTCAAGTAGGCGGGGTTGCTCAGAAACGATTTCAACAGCCTCCACTGTGGGAGTTTTGTGCACAGAGCTGTCGGAGAGAAAAACAAAATGTACAACGGGTAATTTCGATCCCAGTATCATGCTCAATCTTCACAATTTTACAACAACAGGATTGCCATGTTCAAGGGCTTTCCTCTCGTACAAAACTTGATGCTCTGACGATTTTTAAGGCGGGGCCAGATGCGACGGCGCGAGCAGGCACCAATTAGAAATTGACGTACACTGTAAGTGTATACAGCGTATACAAAGACACGGCGCAGTCAGGGTTCCAACCAACAATAAGGGGGTCATTCAAATAATAGGCCGGACAATTCAAAACTTTCAGCTACGCTCTGGAATAACTCTGGAACAAAAAATGCTAGGGAGATGCAGTTTGTACCTTAGTCATGCAGGCATATTCCTGCGTCCATTTTTTATGGTTTAGGGCGACTTGCACACTTCTTGATAAAAAAAAGCTCAAGTAGGCGGGGTTGCTCAGAAACGATTTCAACAGCCTCCACTATGGGAGTTTTGTGCACAGAGCTGTCGGAAAGAAAAACAAAATGTACAACGGGTAATTTCGATCCCAGTATCCTGCTCGATCTTCAAAATTTTACCACCACAGGATTGCCATGTTCAAAGGCTTTCCTCTCGTACAAAACTTGATGCTCTGACGATTTTTAAAGCGGGGCCAGATGCGACGGCGCGAGCAGGCACCCATTAGAAATTGACGTACACTGTGCGTGTATACAGCGTATACAAAGACACGGCGCAGTCAGGGTTTCAACCAACAATAAGGGGGGTCATTGAAAAAATAGGCCGGACAATTAAAAACTTTCAGCTACGCTCTGGAATAACTCTGGAACAAAAAATGCTAGGAAGATGCAGTTTGTACCTTAGTCATGCTGGCATATTCCTGCGTCCATTTGTTAAAGGTTTAGGGCGACTTGCACACTTCTTGATAAAAAAAGCTCAAGTAGGCGGGGTTGCTCAGAAACGATTTCAACAGCCTCCACTATGGGAGTTTTGTGCACAGAGCTGTCGGAGAGAAAAACAAAATGTACAACGGGTAATTTCGATCCCAGTATCTTGCTCAATCTTCCAAATTTTACCACCACAGGATTGCCATGTTCAAGGGCTTTCCTCTCGTACAAAACTTAATGCTCTGACGATTTTTAAGGCGGGGCCAGATGCGACGGTGCGAGCAGGCACCCATTAGAAATTGACGTACACTGTGCGTGTATACAGCGTAAACAAAGACACGGGGCAGTCAGGGTTCCAACCAACAATAAGGGGGTCATTCAAAAAATAGGCCGGACAATTAAAAACTTTCAGCTACGCTCTGGAATAACTCTGGGAAAAAAATGCTAGGGAGATGCAGTTTGAACCTTAGTTATGCTGGCATATTCGTGCGTCAATTTTTTTATGGTTTAGGGCGACTTGCAGACTTCTTGATAAAAAAAAGCTCAAGTAGGCGGGGTTGCTCAGAAACGATTTCAACAGCCTCCACTGTGGGAGTTTTGTGCACAGAGCTGTCGGAGAGAAAAACAAAATGTACAACGGGTAATTTCGATCCCAGTATCATGCTCAATCTTCACAATTTTACAACAACAGGATTGCCATGTTCAAGGGCTTTCCTCTCGTACAAAACTTGATGCTCTGACGATTTTTAAGGCGGGGTCAGATGCGACGGCGCGAGCAGGCACCCATTAGAAATTGACGTACACTGTGCGTGTATACAGCGTAAACAAAGACACGGCGCAGTCAGGGTTCCAACCAACAATAAGGGGGTCATTGAAAAAATAGGCCGGACAATTAAAAACTTTCAGCTACGCTCTGGAATAACTCTGGAACAAAAAATGCTAGGGTGATGCAGTTTGTACCTCAGTCATCCTGGCGTGTTCCTGCGTTCATTTTTTAAAGGTTTAGGGCGACTTGCACACTTCTTGATAGGAAAAAGCTCAAGTAGGCGGGGTTGCTCAGAATCAATGTCAACAACTTCCACTATGGGAGTTTTGTGCACAGAGCTGTCGGAGAGATAAACAAAATGTACAACGGGTAATTTCGTTCCCAGTATCATGCTCAATCTTCAAAATTTTACCACCACAGGATTGCCACGTTCACGGGCTTTCCTCTCGTACAGAACCTAATGCTCTGATGATTTTTAAGGCGGGGCCAGATGCGACGGCGCGAGCAGGCACCCATTAGAAATTGACGTGCACTGTACAAACTTTTTTTTTAAGCCGGAATTATAAAAACCTTCAGCTATACTCTCGATTTATTTTGGAACTAAAATTGCTGGAGAGACGTAATTTGTACCTAAATCATCCTGGCATGTCCCTGCATACGAAGTTTAAGGCCAGCTTCAAGAGTTTTTGATACCGAAAATGGCAAGTAGGCAGCTGTGATCCGAAACGAATTCAACAAGCCTCCCTACGGGATTTTTGTGCACAGAGAAAATCAAAAGTTCGACAGGTAAATTTGACCCCAAATCATTGCGCAATCTAAACACGATTAGCAACATTGGAAGGACACTTTCAAGGGCTCTCCTCTCGTACTAAATTTAGTGCTATAATGATTTTCAAAGCGAGGCTAGACGCCAGGGAGTACAACCGAGACACACCCCAATTTTTGTTTTAGGGCATTTAATGCATGATACACACGGCACGTATAGTGAACATTGGAGGGAAAAAATCATATTCATTCAAATTAAGCTCGGACTTGTAAACCTTCAATTATACTCATGATTCGTTCTGGAACTGAAAATGCTAGAGAAGAAAATGCTACAGTATCTCAATCATCCTGTTATGTCCCTGCATACGAATATCAAAGTTTTAGGCCAGCTTCCAGAGTTCTTGATACCGAAAATGACAAAGAGGCAGCTGCGCTCCGAAACGAACTCGACAAGCCTCCCTACAGGATTTTTGTGCACAGACAAAATAAAAATATTATTATGGTAATGACAAAAAACGACAACCATCACGACGATGGCAACACTGACACGACAACAATGACACGACAACAATGACACGACAATGATGAAGAGAATGATGATGTCAGTCTGTTTTGATTCTATAATATGAACAAAAGGCGCTTGTGCTATGCATATTACAATAAAGCTTTTAACATTCGGGCTTGAAGAAAAAGAACAATTAAATAGAGTGGGACTCGAACTAACGACCTCCGGATTTATGTGCTTTATACCGACTTTGCTATCTAGCCCTACGCTGGCGGCGGTCTCTCTAATTTGATCAAAACCAACCACTCCGTCCCTTCCACATTAAAAGACCAATAGAAATATCCATCTGTACGGGGAGATCGTGTGCTCTTTCATTGTTTGTATCAAACTGGGAGCAAAACCAATTGGTTGGAAATTACTTTTCTGAGCTTTTAAATCTGTATGAAAACAATAAAATGTCGATACAAATACCATGGACCTTGTGTTTAAAGCCTCAGTGAAACTCTTTAGAATACACAATAATCTTTTACTCAATCCATGTTTAGAATACATATTCTTCATAAATGCAAATTAAATTGAATTTGTTTGGTACTAGTCTTTAGAGATCTAAAATGAATTTAACCTCATATAAACAAATTGACTAGTTGAAAATGAATTGAACCTCATATAAACAAATTGGCTAGTTTACAAGTTTTAGTTGGATGTTAAAATATATACGATGCATTGGACAAAAGTTCAGGGCCATCGATTATAAAATTCATGGCCTAACTTATTTTTTTTTCGGGATAAAAAATAAAATTATATGGGTCTTGTTTTGGTTTTTTTATTGTTTTTTCACACATTATACCAGATTTATAAGAGTATAAAATACTTCCGTAAACTATCAAATCTAGATGAAATGGTTAAAGCCATTATACACTTTCGATTCAGAAAAAAAAGGTTCACAGATTTACAAATAATTTACAAGGTTATAGGAGGTAATGATGAAAGACTTCTCTTGAAATAATGTTCCATGAAATTCTTTACTTTTTGAGAAAACATCAAAAAATATTAATTCTCGTTAGCGTTTACGGATTTATTTTAAACACAAGTCATGACACGGCGAAACGCGCGGAAACAAGGATGGGTTTTCCTGTTATTTTCTCCCGACTCCGATGACCGATTGAGCCTAAATTTTCAGGGTTTTTTTTATATATATAATATGTGATACACGAAGTGTAGGCCTTGGACAATACTGTTTACCGAAAGTTTATAATTGCGTTTTAACGAAAACATATCAACATCCGATTTAAAACAATTAAATACAACTTCCGTTGTTGCATTCTCTCATCGTAAGTGTTTTGTCAGTAAATCACTGGGCAAAAAAAAACCGAATCAAATCACGAACGAAAAGCCTCTGTTGCTATCACAATCGCACAATACATCAATCAGTCCCTTTCTAAAGATACAGTTGGATGTAAATTACTGCACACTAAAGTGTTTACGGCTTTACTATATGACTATCGTAAGATACAACTGTATATATTGCTCACGCGAAAGTAAATCAGCGTTGTATTTCAACTTCCTCTTCACAATCTGTCCCCAATCCAACGGTTTGACCTATTCTCGACATTTTCATTTACAGGATTGTCATTTTCACACAAACAATCAGGAACGCGGTAAAAATCCAATCAGCCGGGGAAAATGTCATCTAAAAACTGGCTTTAAAATTCCTGGTTGATGACAACTTGAAGACGTTAAACGAGTTCCCAATGGAATTGGACTAGTGTACCGTGAACCTGCGTCACTATGCCCAGTCAGCCCTTTTCGAAACCACGGTTTCGGCATTGGATTCGTCTTCAGGCTCAGTCCTCTCGTCTGAAGCCCTCAGCGTCTATATGCAAAGTATGCCGAATATTGTCAAGCGAGCCGAGCCGAATCTGGTGCGAAGCCGTGGTTTCGAAAAGAGCCTATATCGTACGTGACTTTTACGTTCTACTCGCTTGCTCAAGTACGGTGCTACAAGCAATAAACATTCCTCGCACATCTCTGACAGACAGACCTAGAAAAGTGGCCGTTTGGTGGTTTATACAAACGGAGGGTTTTTGAGTGGCAATTTCTACGATTCGACCTACTATAAGTTTCTACTCTTCAGTTCGCAACAGATTAATGTGACAAATTCTGGAACATCGTACACTATGCGGTCTTCGTTCATTTTGTGTTTTTCTTTTTTGAAAATAGACTAGCTTTGACGAGACAAAACGTCGGGCCGTTAACTTTGTTCTTTTCCCTTGTTTTACCCCCCCCCCCCAAGAAAAATAAATAAATAAATAAATACATTAAACAAACAAACATCACGAGACAAAGGTAAAAACAAAGCTTTCATAAGTCACCCAACTTATAACAAAATTAACAATAGTTATAATAGACTTCCAATGTTTGCACATTCAGTAACTCATGCTATCATCACTGCGGCACAACTTACGATTTGACTATTCGGTTTTTGGAAACCAACGTTTGATTTTTAATGAGGATATGAGTGGCTTCGAGTTTTCGTGCTTCGTTATAGTTTAAAGCCAGTGGACACTATTGGTAATTGTCAAAGACTAAGCTGAACAGTTGGTGTATTTCAACATATGCATAAAATAACTAACCTGTGAAAATTTGAGCTCAATCGGTCATCGAACTTGCGAGATAATACTGAAAGAAAAAAACACCCTTGTCACACGTAGTTATGTGCGTTTTTAGATGGTTGATTTCGAGACCTCAAATTCTAAACTTGAGGTCTCGAAATCAAATTCGTGGTAAATTACTTTTTTCTCGAAAACTATGGCACTTCAGAGGGAGCCGTTTCTCACAATGTTTTATGCCATCAACCTCTCCCCATTACTCTTTACCAAGTAAGGTTTTATGCTAATAATTATTTTGAGTAATTACCAATAGTGTCCACTGCCTTTAATAAACACACGTCATATTTAATCAATCTTTTGCTACATAAGACCTCAGGGCATCTTTAAAACGATATCCCCTCATAATACTGCTCGAAAATCATGCTCTGATTGTCACTTAATAATTGGCTCCCAAAATAATTGCGACCCTCCTTCGAACCCAGGACATAATTCTTGGGAGTAAATTCTTGGGAGTAAATTCTCGGGATTTCTGCCACAGTTTGGCTTGACTGGGACTTGAAGATGAAACGTCTATGGTCATCAATCAGGTATAGCCTCGTGATTAGTTGACTAATCTTGGCCTTAATTCCCGCCCGGTGAGGAACGGCCCGACTGCCGGTCGTCGAAACGGTTTCGCTTCGCCTGGCACTAAACAACATCCAAATCATGACTACTGATTTTCTATGGTACAACATACAAGCGATGACTGTTTTTCACTGCAGCCTCATCCGTAAACTAAATTGAGGTACATGTTATTGCCTCTTTTGTCTTTAAGTATCCATGATAACGGTGTTTAAAGGGAAGGTATACTTGATGATGGTAAAATTGTCGCAAAATCATCCACAACATGCTGTTGTTGTACTGCTCTGGCCCACTAAAGCTCAAGTAAAAAAGATCAAACAGATATGTTTAACATCCTATTTGCCCAAAAGGATAGGCAAGTACATGATGACATATTTGTTGTACTTTAGCTCAACTCCCTGGACTGCCTGCCCCCACATTATTATGTGTCTCAAGATTTAAAATAAGCATCAGACTTCCACTGAATAATATGAACTGACACTCCTCCCCAAACCAAGCCCCTCAGATACCTCTATTTGTATATTTCTTTATACATGTATAAACTTCGAACACAGTGTGCACGGCTACAATTAAAGCCACTGGACACTATCATGATAATTGTCAAAGACAAGTCTTCACAGTTGGTGTATCTCAACATATACATAAAATAACAAACCTGTGAAAATTTGACCTCAATTGGTCGATCGTCGAAGTTGCGAGATTTCGAGATCTCAAATTCTAATTCTGAGGTCTCGAAATCAAATTCGAGGAAATTTACTCCTTTCTCCAAAACTACGTTACTTCAGAGGGAGCTGTTTCTCACAATGTTTTATACTATCAACAGCTCCCCATTACTCGTTACCAAGTAAGATTTTATTATCATAATTATTTTGAGTAATTGCCAATAGTTTCCACTGCCTTTAAGGGAAAGGACATGAGCTTACCCACGGGAAATCATCATATGAACTCAGGTTGAAACAATCTAGATCAACGCACCAATTTACCTTTAATAACTATCTATACATTCATTCCTGCGGTGAGATTCCGGCACAAGTTTGCCCGGATGAGCAAATCGTTTTCAATTGACATGCACTCCAGCCTTATTAATTCAAAGTGATGTATTACTAGCGGGGTTATCAAAGCACCAAGGGGAAACGATGGCAGATTTATTTTTTGCTTTGTGAGCAAAGATTTATCACCTTTCATATTATGAGAAGGGATTTATGAAGCAATGGAACTAAAACCCTTGTTATTGAATGATTTACTCATGTTTCCCTCAGGTAAACAAAATCTTCGCCAAGGCGTCAAAAATAAAATTGTAAAACCTACTCATTGTTAACAGCTATTCATGGAAGAGGCCTGTTATGGATCGCGCCTTGCGTAAAGTGCTGTAATGTAATGTGGATGACAAAATATTATGACTCTTTTGTGCATACATTAAACTAGATTACCGAGGGGGATAAACTGTAGTTGTGCTGTGATGCATTCAACAGTTCAATAATGTTAATATGCAACACACTTACTCTTCATCATTAATAATTTTGAATATTATATTAATGACAAATTGTTGTAAAATGTGTACTGAAATTCCACAAAAGGTATCATGTACGTGAAACAAATAATTATGTTCAAGATAAGTTTCACTATAAAATAAACTAAAACTAGTAAAATCAGCACGCCTGGGTAAATTGAAGAATACTGAGCATGTTTCTACAGAGAGGAAAACCACTGGCAATACTATTTACAAAGTCACTGTGATAATGTATATACATATTATGACATTAAAGGCAGTGGACACTATTGGTAATTACTCAAAATAATTATTAGCATAAAACATTTCTTGGTGACAAGTAATGGGGAGAGGTTGATGATATAAAACATTGTGATAAACGGCTCCCTCTGAAGTGCCATAGTTTTCGAGAAAGAAGTAATTTTCCACGAATTTGATTTCGAGACCTCAGATTTAGAACTTGAGGTCTCGAAATCAACCATCTAAACGCACACAACTTCGTGTGACAAAAGGGTGTTTTTCTTTTAATTATTATCTCGCAACTTCGATGACCGATTGAGCTCAAATTTTCACAGGTTAGTTATTTTATGCATATGTTGTGATACACCAACTGTGAAGGCTAGTCTTTGACAATTGCCAATAGTGTCCACTGGCTTTAAGCCAAACAATAAGAAGCCGTAGTATAAACTTTCTTTTCCCATTAATTGTTTGAAGGATAATGCCAAAATTCGGCTCTCTGTGAGTAGATTTTATAAAACGAACTGAAGAGGCCTTCTCCAAATTGAAACACTGTTAACGTAGGACAAAAAAAGCTATGTGAAGAAGTTTGCCATAATTTAAATTTGTTATCCATGCTGCAGTTTTTTAAAGATCCATTAAGGAGAAATTGATGAACCGCAAACTTTAGGACAAGGTCATTTAAGCCGTGCAGCCTGCGCTAATCAATTAAACTTTGACAATGCAATTATTTTGGGTATCATCTTCCTAATTACAAATTCAAGGTGATCTTTCGGGGTCGGGTTGACTCTTTTTTGTTCAACGTCATCAAAAGTCAATTTCTGACCAAGGGCAAGGTATGCGTTTGTTCAGATTTCATGGAGATTTTGAGGATTTTGAGGATTTAGTGCCTTCTGGATATTCGTATTGGTAGACGATTTCGCCGTGCTCCAATTATTTCGGCGCACGTTGCTCGATCATCAGTAGCGAGAAGCCACGGCGGCGCAGCCCACTGTGACGAGATTGTACGACACTGTATTCCGGTGGAGCTTTTATAACTTAAAGAAATCTTAATTCTTGATCAAATCGATGCATGTCTGGAATAGCATGGAACTACACGGTTTTGGCTGTAGTGCCCCTTCAACACTGTGTCACAGACGTTTACAGTGAATACCCTTTGCAAATGAAAATGGCCTTGCACTCTCAAAGATGACTCATACAATGTTACCAAAACGAGACTGTAGGAACAATGTCTGTCCCCTTTTGGTACCATGGTAATCATAAACTTATTTCTGTAATTGCATACAAGGAATAACACTCACGCAGTGCCCATGTTCGAGGGGTCCACTAGAAGATTTGAAGTCCCCCACCCTTTTTTCAAGACAAGAGTATTTTTTCCCACTGCTGTCAGAGTGGCGTGTTTGGTCCAAGACTAAATGTGCAAATATCCAATCAGTCAACATTGACTGCACACACCTTTAATCTAATTAAAACGGTCAAGTTAGGAGGCGGATGACTAGTCCAACGCCATTGACTTTGCTGAGAAACTATTTTATTAATTACACCAAGAGAGAGAATTAGAGAGAAATGTTATCGCTTCGTCCGAGTCCAGACTAATCGAAAAAGTAAACACATCGAAGGGAAATGTTGTCAGTTTGACATATCACCTCATTGACATTTTCTCGGGAAATTTAATTATTTGAAAGTAGTTTTCTCTCTCTCCCTTTCGTCCAGATTTCTGGACGGGTCCTATTGATACTTGAAGTTGATGTGTTCAGTTTGAAAGACTGGGAACTATGGACTGCTGAAGGGGTACATCTTAAGAAGGTATTACTCAGCTACAAACGAGTTCAAATATTTGCTAAAAAAACATGGAATAGATTGAACAAGTATTTGGAATTTGGCACACAGTCAGAGCAAATCAGAAAGATCATTGCAGTTTTGTCCTTTGAAAACAAAACATGTATAAAGAACAAGCAATGACACTTTTGAAAATATTGCGTGTATTTTTTTTATTTATTAATTTTTTTATTTATTTATTTATTTATTTTTTTTGGGGGGGGTGAAATTTACGATCGCCCAACAGCGGCTAAATGCATTGTCATACAAAGACACACTCTTACTTTTTCCCAAGATCATGCTTAAAAATATCATCGAAGGCACACACAAGATATTTTGTTTAATTTCCAGTGACACAAGCCCATAAGGAAAAAGTGTCAGTATTAACAGCAAACTATTTGTGTTCTTCGAATACATTTCGTTTTCATCATGCTCCACTTATACCCAGCGGTTCTCCTTTGGACTAATTGGACATAAATTCATCATCGCACCGATACACCGTGTGTATAAATAAACAGGCCGATGACTTGGTTCGGAATTACTCCAATAAACATGAACGTCTCGGTCTCGTCTTGAAATGTCAGTTCTGTGTATTGTTTTTACAAGATTATAGGTAAAGTGTCGTCTTCATTGTAAGTGCCATTGAATCATATTCGAGCTTGAAGGGCTCTTTTGCGGATGCAACTATTTATTTTTTATCCAAAAACAAACTTCATGGAAAAAAATACAAAGATGATGGATTATGGAAAGATTGGTGTCACGGATTGAATTTTATTTGAGAATGATGCTGTTGATTTTCAATGGTTTAGGTAAAAGTATAATTCAGTTCACATTATGTTGATTTTGCATTGGGGAAAGACTGCAATTTGGTTTTACCCTGACACAGATGTGTATCACTGTATCACGAACAATTCAAATGTCGTGGGTTCGAATCACGCCCAAGTGACTTGACTGTGAATTTTATTAAGTATACAGTATACAGTACACAGCGGTGTAAGTGTATAAACAAAATCATAAATTCTTTTCAAAATCAGTGTACTTGTTTTTAGGATTCATGTAGACAGTCATCTCCTCAGACATGTGGGAGGTTGGATTAAGCATATTCCATTCCCCATTAAAATAATTGTTTGCACCAGGGAGGCTGGTTCATATCCTCCCAAAGGAGGTGCATTGAAGCAAGCAACCCCGTAATAATATGAGGTTCCCAAAACCGGAACTTATGAATAATTAATGGTGAAGTACTTTCCTTGATGACTAAGCTAGCTAATGAGACGTCTTATCAAGAAGCAATCGTACAAAACATTAAGCACGTTTATGAATCATTAAATGATATTTGTCATTACTGTCATCACAGATAAACGTGTGTTAACTGATCCCTTTCAGTGTAATATTATGTTCACTTGCTGTAGTACAAGGAGCCCACCAAAGATACAAGTGTATTAATACGAGAATAGAAATACCCGTGGATCTTTTTGTAATCACCTTCATTACCTCTTGAATAAAAATGTCTGAAAGTCAAATCTTCGCGAACAAAATAATGAAATACAGGTTTAAGAGTTCATAATTCACTTGTGGAATTTCGTTGCATCAAACAAACAGTGATAATTAACACCACTCTGGATAGATGGTTTCATCTTTAACAGTTTCGGGAATGTTAACTGTGTATTAAAAATAAACAGAATAGCATCCATCCCTCGGTTTTGTTTATTGATCAGTGACTTCATGAGGAGTTAAATCATCGGCAATATCCAGATATTTGGTTTAAAGATATAGGATGGTTTGAGAATACCATCTAACCGAATGCAAGTTCTATGGAAAGAAAACAAGAAGGTGGATGTTTGTTTGATTGCTGGTATGGCCTAATGTTTCCACCCTAGCCGGGTCGCGAATTTATTTTTAATTTTTCAAACGACATCGCAATGATTAGGTGAAAGAGCAGGGCAATTTCATGATGACGTAATCTGACGGAAACAGCCAATCACAGCGGCAGCGTTTGGGGGGGGGGGGGGAATTCGCAGCCGGGTCCTTCTCGGATACCTAGGTTGTGAGAATGGTCGAAACCAACAACCAACGTTTCCGATATTGGAAGCAGTTTCTTAACTGCGGCCCTCATTCAACTCGGGGCGTATAGTCCGATTAAAACCACACACACTTGACCCTGGCATCCCAAGTTTCGCAACTCTCCACATTCAATGACTTTAAAACACAAGTACTTCATACAGCGTACTATTCGCTTCTGATGATATTTCGATCATGGTTGGACAAAATATTTGTAATGAGTGAATGTAACAATTCTATCATCACGAGACGATGTGGCACCTCTCTTTGAGTTCGGTCTATACACACTTTCATGTAATGCTCGTGTTGATCCAAAGTGTAGATTGATAACAATAAAGACGGCGTCTCAGCACAACGTTTACTCAATGGCATATTCAAATACCGTGCTGAGTCCACAGTAAATTTGAAAACCCCCAAACGATCGGTTTACTCAGTACTTATGATTTCATTATTTCACGATTACCCAAAGTCGACAATTTGCAATGATGGATTTCGATATCAGTTCTTGTTCCGGTTGTCCGAAGCAAACAATTTAAACCAAATTGCCCCGTGTCTGATCTGAAGCAGATGGTAGTGCCTTTGTAAATATGTCATCCACACGTATGCATTAACAGTCCTCATCGGATGAGATTCTGTGTGTGTTTAAGTCTCCAGAAACAGAAATCTATCCGAAGGGGTTTTATTTTGAAGAGGTTGAGTATATATATATTCTGACAACATAATTTAGTTTAGGAAATCGAGAGGCATTGGTTTTAAAACCTGAGAACGCATTACTGCATGTAGCTTAAATAACTTGAACAGTATATAAAGACAAACATAGACACTGGAGGGAAAAAGTAAACCTGTCATCACTCACAATGGGAGAGAATGGGAGGGGATCTTTTTACTATTTCTACTCCCCTGTTTTGCAAAAGAGAGGCCGCAACAAAATTTGTTTTTGATGAGAGGATTTTTGTTTATTTCTAGACACATCTGTAATCTCCAAAGGGACAAACCGGCTTCGTTTTGGCTATTTGGGCTACAAAACAGACTAAGATATGACCCTGCTTCAAAGGTCTTCCAGGAATAAAGATAAACTTAGCCGTTTTGTGCATTTAAAAAAACCACGAAGAGTCACGTGATAGTAGGACCACAAAGTGGATCTAATAATCACGTGATCATCTGAGTGAAGAACCAGATTCTACAGGGTGACGATAGCTTTACACTTTCATTCTTTGACAAGTCAGAATTGACCAGATCCAGGTCCCAGGTAATGCTGTATTCATTACCGGGTATAAATTACCCATTTTCGGGTTAAATTTATAATAAAAAGGGTGCTTTCGGACAAAAAAACAGCACTTTCGATTATTGCCATTAGAGTGGGCTACCACACCTTTAACCATTCAAGAGTGTATATACACAGAAAACATTCAGTCACTATACATCCACAGGCGCCGGGTTTAATATCGTTTATATAATCCATCACGATGCGAAATCTTTACCTCCTTGTAATGATATAGCAACCTGACACAAGCGATACATCACAAGTTAGTGTTATCTAAAATTAAAGTCACTGTACATGACCGGTTGAAAATGTTAATAACAGTCAAAGAACGGCAGGCATTGCCGCATTTTCGCTTGGGTATCCCCATTGGCACTTTTGAGATGGATGGGGTGCACTGTTTGGTTTGGGTGTTTACAGACAAGTACCCAAACCATGGGGTCTATGTGTCCACCATAACATTAAAATGACTCATGGACTTTGAGCACAAATTAAATGGAGAATGCTCTCGGTTTGTCGAACAAGCTCATCCATGTTGTTCGTGTAACTCTGTTTTCAATAGTAGACACAAACACCCAGGGGGAATTACCCATGCATACCCTGCCGAAACTGGGGTGTTAAATTGATTCTTCCTGTTATCTATATGCGACAACACAAAAAAATGTCATGCTTTCTCTTGAAGTAAGCGTCCGAAAGTTGTACCGAAGTATTTGGTTAATATGTTACTTATAAACATAAACTATACGCATCATTTGACTGAAAAGACGCCCATACTTATTACGTATGAAGGCGATGATGGAAAATGGAACATTCATTACAATACAAAGTCAGTAAAAAGGTACGAATAAACTTGGCTTCAGCTTGAGTATAAAATTGTCTTCAGCAGTCATTTGATTTTGCATTTTGTTCAGACGTCATCAGATGTCTGCCGTTTCCAATATGTATGTGGCACTCTTAGTTTGGATGCGGTGAAGCGGCACGACTTGCATTTATTTTTAGTACTTATAAAAAAAGGATTTTTTTCAAGGATATTCGAATGAAATCCCCGGCAATATTTAGCAATATATGGTAATTATTGGGAAGGTTTACTGGGAACGGGGCTTACTTCGCAAATTGGGAGATTATCTAAAGATTTCGCGGAGACAACTCACGTCCTTCGAGATAGCCCACACCCACCCAGGGGAGAAGAAAAATTCAAGATATAGCTTATAAATGCCGCCCTATGTTAAAATTATCCTGTTCACTCTCTCAATATAAATGCAAGATTCCCTTAAGTTCCCCTTCTTCGAACAGAATATCAAATGAGCCACAATATGGACGTAATCATGTCATATTATGATATTAAGCATATTATTTTACGTCTAAATCTCAATAACTTTACTTTTGTTTGTGATGCTTTTGTTGAGCATGTTATTTCTCATTATGTTTCGAGTGCTTTTACGCTATTATCGGTGTGAGGGTCCACACCAAATACAAACACCAACAAACAACAACAGCAACACTGATTCTACGAAAGTAATAGTTGCGTATTAACAGACAAAAACATCCTATTGGAATCTTAACATCAATCTTATTTTAAGACGGAACAGACAAAGAATCAGAAATTATAATCGGTCACCGTAATTATTTAGTTACAATAAAAAGTGATTAGCATGCAAGAGAGCGACTCTCATGTGATGTCAATGCATTTTAAACGAGATTGGACAGTCTTCCCCTTGATAAATTATCGTATGAAGTCAAATTTAATGTGTCCATTTACTACATCTCTTACAAAATACAAGGATTGACACCTCTATAAAAAAAAAATCACTTGACGGCAAAAAATAAAAGGTCGAAGATTGAATAAAACTGACGTTTTAATGGATGGGGTTTATGTTTGGTCTTAAAGCGTAGATTTAAATGAAAGTCTGCTTGCCGTATTGACCTGGGGCACATTTTCACTGAATATTGTACAAATAATTATAATAGTCGGGTTAAAGATGAAACTAGTTAGATACAACGTTGTTATTTCCGGCTGTCAAAAGTCTGCATTTGTATTTTCTTAGGTGCAAACATGTACATTACATTGGATTCGCAAACAAGCAATGTTGCTTTAAATGGACAAGCAAGCAGGATATTGAGTTCCTTTCTCTTTTAGGCTACTATAAGCTAACTATCAAGTTTTTCTGGTCGCCCCACCTCCCCGAGAGTCAAATGTTTTAAACGCTCAGATACGCCATGAAGTTCTCGTTGAGATTATAAACGAGCGCCGTAGGAATTGCTGCCGGATACAAGATAGTCCAATAGGGAACCATTTAAAGTGGGTTGCCTTCTCAAGAAATCACAGGGGAACATGATGGAATTACGGCGTTGTTTTAAAAAGGTGGACCGCAGAGTTATCCGAAACTCTCAAGTTATGTGATCCAGATTAAACAGATTCAAATAAGTCACACGATATGGACCAACCAAAGGCCTGATATTGTTCAAGCTTGCCGTTGTACATACAAAACAATTAAAATGAAACAAAAACATCCTAAACCTTTCTTTATAGACGTCAATTGTGACACATGCGCAGCAGTAATTTATGGACTGATGTGTGGTAGTGAAAGGCTTAAATGTTTGTGTTTGAAAAGGGGACAAAGGTTGACAGTTGTGTATATTCAATTCAAATTCAATCCAAATGGAAAAGGGATTATCATTACCCAAAGTCGGTATGATGATGGGAGTGGTGTTTGTAACTTATGTCAACAAAATGTCTACTGCAGGCAGCTCGTTCAAATCCATTCATTTTTATGAATATCAAATCAAGAAGAACGTTTCGTCAAGTACTAAAAGAAAGAATAGTAAACAAACTCACCCCTGCTGGGTAAGTCACTTTCGTCGCGAGAGGGCGAAATTGGTGGTTCTCTGTGGAGTGAAGTATTAAATCAAAATTATTAGCACAAAAAAATGCCGATATTGAAACCCCGTGAAGTAATTTGTATATACCTATACAATTAGCTAAAGAAAAATATACCCATAATATTTATACGAACACATCACTTGTACTGATAGTTGTGACTACTTTTTTTATTTTCAACACAACAGAATCATTTAAATTTGGTGGTGTCCAAGGGAAATCTGTCCGCTGGAGATTTTGTCCCCAATGGAAAAAAGAGGGCGCTAGTATCAGAAGAAGGTTGTGCACAGTTGCATAAGGGACAGAATCTCTGGGGGCCAGCCAGCAATTTGTTTTTCGTACTACATGCTGGCCATATCATACACGCATAAGGTATGTGCGCTTTCCCGGATTTCTTCACTGTTGATCCCATATCCAGCATGTGGTACCCAAAAAAATGCGACCAGCCAACCACAGTGGCTATTGTTAATTGAGTAGGCATGGCCTATTGTTTATATTTTTGCTGGTGCATCACAGAAGTAAATACTGCTCTTGGTCATCAATGTAATTTTTTAAAGCCAGGTCACACAAGGCAATGTACAGGCAACCAACTCAAGGCAATCTTCATTCACCTGTGATCGGTCAGAAGGGGGATCTCTTAAGACACATCAACATTAGTTGTCTCACTTGTAATATATAGCGCCCGCTTGTGTTTAGACAAAATTCAGCATTTTTGTGTTTTCTAATTGACTGCATAAACTTTTCCTAACCCGGTTGGTCATGGTATGACAAGACCAATGTTAAAAGAGAGAGAGAGCCATAACAGCCTAACAAAGTAGGCTAAAACTTCCAATGCATTTTGACACACAAATAGTTGTCTCACTTGTAATATAGCACCCGCTTGTGTTTAGACAAAATTAAGCATTTGTGTTTTCTAATTGACTGCATAAACTTTTCCTAACCCGGTTGGTCATGGTATGACAAGACCAAAGTTAAAAGAGAGAGATAGCCATAACAGCCCAACAAAGTAGGCTTAAACTTCCAATGCATTTTGACACAAAAATACCATAGTTTCAGACAACTGTTTAATCCAACTATAAAACTTATAACATGGACTCATTTGGGACAGGGACCTGCCAGCCCAGCGAGTTTTGACAGGTGTCAGATGCAATTGTGTCCGCCATGCAATCGTGTCCAGGCTATGCAAGAACCGTCCAGTGGACATGTACATGTATGTGCGTGTGTAAGCGAGCGTGCATGCACTGAACCTACGTATTATATATAAAATACATGTATGCAGCATGTATTTTATGATTGCAGCGAATACCCAACGGGCGATTCATGACATGCACAACTGCTTGTACAAAAATGGCGAACATGTTCCGTCGACCAAGGGCGTTTAATTTACTGCAAGGACTGTTTTGCACGGGGGCGGACACAACTGCATATGCAAATGTGTCCGGGCGGACACAAATGCATTATGCAGCAGCGTCCGGGCGGACACGATTGCATATGCAAAACCGTCCGGCAGACATTATTGCATATGCAATAATTTCCTCCGGATAGCATTGCATAGAGGACATAATTGCATGCGACACCAGGTACAGAAATAATCAATCAATGATGGAGAATGATGATCTTAACTGCTGTGCAAAGCCTTCAATTGAAGAAAACAACTGTATTCATTATCAACAGAAAAACACAGTACAAGAAAACTAAAGTTCGAATAAAACGATCCTTTAATGAAATACTCTTATAGATTACAGAATTATCATTAAGCTTGTCCATTCAAATTTTATAATAAAACACATTATATAAGAATCACACATTCGACATCGACCATCCACGCCGACAGGGAAAGGAGGGGCGACACCAAGTGTTTAATCCCATGCCTTTAAAAATTACTTGGTAACTTTTGTAAACATTACTTGTGGTGGAGATAATGTGATTGGTACACCAAGGACCAAACAGAGATATCATCTTTTCAATATCATTAAACTGGTAAACGAGGGACATTTAATTTGATCCCCACCCCCAACCCCTCCCTCGTCCCCTTCGATGTAAAGAATGGCCACATGGAATCACACATCTTTCCAAACTGCAAGTCTGTGTTACAACATCTGTCTTGAACTGCAACAATGTTCTTTCAATGAACATGAATTTGAGATTTCAAAACCTAGATATTGTCCTTAATTGAAAGAAGAAAACAAAACAGCCAATGAGATATAAATAAAAATGCTAGTAAATCTAATTTGTAATAATTCAAGTTTGGGAAACGAGGTGTTACTTTGATGTCTCTCAAACTCCACAAATTTATATTCAAACATTAAAACTCAAATGAGATGATATAAAAAGGTCCACTCAGTCAGTCAAAATAATGAGTAGTGTTGAAAATGCTCCTTTTTTTAGTCATTACAAGAATCAACACATGTAAACCTCTATGTTATAACAAAATCTCAACCATTGGAGTTTAAGATGCTTGAACTTTGACCTCCGAGGTTATTTAGGGAAAACTATGACTGATATACAATTTTTTCCGAAGACGTCTTGGCTACCGATGCTCAGGAGGTGGTGTGTATTTCCCTTCAGATACCAGTTTGTCTCGTTGCGCCATAATTGTCTTCACTCTTGCCACCTGGTGGAAACAAAAAGAAAATACAAATGCTTGTAAGTATTTCATTAGCACTGTGATACACATTTAACAGTTTGATTGTTTACCTCTGGTATTTTGCAGGCCTCATACTTCACGGAGGCAACGAAGGTGAATGCCTCCATGCCCCGGGGTCATCACAATGGTGCCCTTCCAGTAGAAATACACAATCCCCTGATAGGGTGCCCTTTATCAAGGATAAAAAAGCCTTGGTGCCCTTGCCCTTTCAAAAACGAAGCATACAGGCCTGATTTTCTATGCTACAATTTTGGC